>NC_050576.1:300134745-300747563 GCF_011100635.1 Trichosurus vulpecula | reverse complement strand
AACATATATGTCTCTTCAAGTTTATTTCTACCCATTCCTCAACAGGGGCATTTTACGTTCTAATTCTCATTTTACGCTCTGCTAACATGGTATCATCCCATGGTCAGGAGTCCCAGGGAGATTGAGAACTTAACACCAGAGACAGGGGAAGGAAGAAAACTCACTAGGGGATATTGAGGAAATATCCCTGAACCCAGCAATGGTTTCAAGGCATGGTATGTCCCAGTGAACAGAGCACTGAACTTGGAGTCAAATACTTGTTCAAATAATCCCTGGGCTACTTACTGTCTGTATGACCTTAGACAAGTCTTCTACCACCCTCATCTGCAATCGGAATAATAGTAGTATCTTACTCACAGAGTTATCGGATCAAATAAAACAGCGTATATAAAATGCTTTGCAAATCTTAAAATGCTGTATGAGCTATATTATTTCAGCATAGAGGTATGTTACCGCCTTCTTCAGTGTCCCCATACCAAAGTCACTGAAAGGAATTCTTTATCCTACTTTCCTCCTCCCAGAGAAGTGACCTTCCATTTAGAATGTTGGGGCAAAGAATAAGGAGAGGGAAGATTTGGTATTATATATCTGCATCTCCCCCTCCCCAACACAATATGTGTGTTCTGTATTCCATCAAAGTCACTAATAAAAAATATTAACTAATACTAAATCCAAAACTGGGCCCTGTGAGACACCACTCTGTACTTGGATATATCAAAACAAATTTCAAAAGTGAAATCTTAAGTCAAGCAACTATTTCTGACACAGCTAAGATGTTTCTATGCTAGAATGCCATGCAAACTTTTAAGGGAAAGAGACGCCCATTATAAACTCCTTGGGAAAAGATTTTCCAACTTTCTACTTTAAAATCCTGCACAATCGGTCCTTATTTGTGTGGCTACTCTTCTGTACTGGACTGACAGGAGGCTGTTAATAAACTACACAGAAATGAGTAGGAACTATGCTCAGCCTTTGTTGAAGTGAGTGGGGATGAGAAATCCTTTCTTCCCTCCAATTTCGGTACCTCAGTGGGAAAAAAAAAAGTGCCTCTTTTCCGCATGGAAATTAAAATAAGGCATGCACTTATTTGTTCTTGATTTATCTTAAGTAAGCAGTTCATTGAGTTCACGTGTTCAGTTCTGAAACATGGCTGCCCTCCCCCCCTTCAGATCCCCCACTTTTTTCTCAATTTCCAGGGCTCATTTTGTCTTCTAAAGGCATGTTTCTTAGTTCTGTGTTATCCACATTACAAAACATGAAGCATCCATAAACAAAGCATCTTTGTGCTTTTATACATTAGAGTGCCTGGTTTTTAGGGATCTTTTATTACCTGCTTGGAGAACTGTACTTCACTGCTGTTGGGTTGAGGGAGGCCCTCTTGGAAGGTATTATTTTCATCCCCTTGCTTTTAAAATCTGACACAATAAAAAAAGAACACTGCCCCTGCCAAATCGGAGGAACTGTGTTCAGTTAATACTTTCTACCTATGTGAACTTGGGGAGGTCACTTAACTTCCCTGGGTCTCGGTTTCTTCATTTGTAAAATGAGGGGAGTTGGACTAATGGCCAAGATTGCTTCCAGCTCTAGAGCTGAACTCTCAAGATTTATGTCTTAAAATCTTTTAGCTTTGTAGTTGGTTTCAGGGAAAGAACATCAGCCTGGGTCTGTCGGTTGCTAGCGTATTGTATACATAAACACATGTGCATCTCTAATAAATACTATATTACATAATAGACGATATAATATTTCACTGCAGATACAGCTCACAAGTATCATATATGTGAACATATATATGTGTGTGTATGTATACATATACATTGAAACATACTTGGAGGCAATGTGATACAGTAAAGAGAATGTGTGTGTGTGTGTGTGTGTGTGTGTGTGTGTGTATACTCACATTTTAAGTCATTTAAGTTGTGTCTTACTCTGTGACTCCATTTGGGGTTTTCTTGGCAGAGATAATGGAGTAGTTTGCCATTTCCTTTTCTAATTCATTGAACAGATGAGGGAACTGAGGCAAACAGGGTTAAGTGACTTGCTCAGGGTCACACAGCTTAGTCAGTATCTAAGGCCAGATTTGAACTCAGGAAGGTGAGTCTTCCTGACTCCAGGCCTGGTACTGTATACACTGTGGTGCCACCTAGCTGCCCTATATGCACATCTGCATAATATGTATGTATGTATGTATGTATGTATGTATGTATGTATATATATATTATGCACACATATATGAACATATATACACATAGAAACGTACTTGGGGGCTGTGTAGACTAACGAAAAGAATACTGGCTCTGGATATGAGTTCAAATCCCATCTTTGGCACAAGCTACTTTGGGTAAATCATTTAATCTCCCTAGAATTCTAGATGGCCTCTTCTAGGTGTAAATCTATGACTCTGTGATGTGTGTGTGTGTGTGTGTGTATGTGTGTGTGTGTGTGTGTGAGTGAGAGAGAGAGAGACAGAGAGAGAGAGAGAGAGAGAGAATCAGAACTCATATATACCTTAAACACCTTCTTAACTTAATTTTCACTATCATATTCCTTCCCTGTTACATGAAAAATGAACACAACCAAGATTCTTGGGTTGCTTGGAATGAGGTAGGTACATGTTACTGTGCATTATGTTGCCAGGAAATGCCTGGGTAGGTCTTATCCCTCGAGTACTATCAGGTCTGTGTATTGGGCAGGCTTGGAGAAATTACAGGGCTGAAAGGAAGCCCCAGAGGTCCTAGAGTCCATCTTTGGGCTCCTATGCCGAACTGGATCTAAAATACCTAGAAAAGAGAATCATCGAGCCCTGTTCCTCTTGGTAACCTGATTCTGTATTACAGAAACAACCAGGGCCCTTGAAGCCGTGAGAAAAAGAGCCTTAGGGTAGAGATACCACAACCCACTTTCCCACTGCCTCCTCTTAGGTCTCATTCATTCCCTTTCCACAAAGTCCAGAATCCTCTTTGTGTTTTCTTAATGCCTAGGTGGTCATGGTTTTTTATTGATCACGAATTCCTCTAATTGAGGGCTGCTTCCTGTCTTCCCTCATCCTTCTCGTGCCTCTGGGAGGAATTGTATGTACACACTTAATACGCACCAGGGGAATGTGAAAGAGGAAACAGGCCACTAGTGGGGTGCAGTAGATAAGAGTACTGGACCTGGATTCAGGAAGATCTGAGTTCAAATCCAGCCTTAGACACTTCCTAACTCTGTGATGCTGGATAAGTCATTTAACCTTTGTTTGCTTCCGTTTCCTCATTTGGAAAATGGGAATCATAACAGCACCTCCCTCCCGAGGTTTCTGTGAGGTTAAATTGAAGCAACATGTAAAGCGTGACCAGTGCGCCCCCAAATACATCCAAGTGTGTCATCCTACAGCGTGAGAAAATTCCACTGTGGTTCTGAGCACATACAAACATTGGCATGGATGAAGCAGACACCACAGTATGCATGTACTACTGGGTTCATTACATAACAACATAAGACTTCCTAGTACAGATATAAAAGTATTCCAAGCACACGCTTCTTTGAAACTTAAATTCTTATCTTTTGTATAAAAAACACTTTGGTTTCTTAACCTCTCTGTCCACTTAGGACTGTGATGCCTCTATTTTTTTTAAAGAGGTAACAGAATTCTTGAGTTCCTTTTAATGTGCCGCCTTGGGCTCATTGGGCCTCCATTTCCACATCTGTACAGTGACCTTGTTTAAAATTTTCCCTTCTTCCCTAGAAGGTTGATGGGAGGGTATTTATTTTTAAAACCTTTGAGCTCATTGAAAGAAAGTTCCTGTATAAATTTGATCCTCTGAGGGAGGGGGGAAAGGGAATGAGAGGGGAAGGTAAATAGTCACTAATTAATTAAAAGAGGAAAGATCATCTGCTTTAATCGGAAGGGTGGGTGATGTGCCCCCAGTCAGAGTTGTAAGTGCACTCCATGTTAGATAGCAGCTCCAATTTAAAACGCTGTGTGATCCTCAGGGCTTTGAAGATGCAAACTCCATATACATACACATGAGCTAAAATTACAGAATAATCATCGGGCTGTGTGCATTCTGGAAAATTAAATGGCTTAAGCAACTCTGGCTGATGTTTGTTGATGCCTGTGAGCGATACAGGCACTACGTGACAAGGGAAATTACAAGATTTTTTTTGAATACTGTTTAATTTCCCATTTGCTTCTGAGTTTTTGCTAACCTGTGCTCACTCCTCAAGGCTGTTCAAGGCAAGTGAGAGATTTGATTATCTTGTTTCCTGTGAAAGGTTATTTAGATCCTCAATCCCATTAAGTCACTTTCTGCACTCCAGTCCAATGAGCCTTCACCTGGTTATCAGCAGGGAGGAGGAGTAAATGGAGACACAGAGATCTCAGATTTCTAAGGAACAAAAGTTAAAGTGAAGTTTGAAAGGGGGTGACAGCAAGCAGCCACGGGCTTAGGAACTCAATTAGGCTGAAAGACAACTATCTCATTATCTCTCCCCCAAATGATCCAAATACATAAGAATATAAAAATTTAAAATAAACTCTTTCTATTGACTGTCTAGATGACTGAATTTCCCCTCTAGATTTTTTTTAAACACCCACTTTCGTATTTATTTATTCTAAGCGCGAAGCAGCTGCGATAATTATACTGTCAGATTCAGTAAGTTAATGAGGAGTCACTGGAGTGGAAGGTTTTGCATTTGTGAGATTGCTGAAGGAGAGCAGGTTTGTGCCTCGGCTCCAAAGCGGTTTTTTTTTTTCTTTCTCTACCGGGTGGGAAGGAGAGTGCAGCAGCCCACAGACGGATTGGAATCCTTTTGATTAACTAGCTGTTTTCCCACTGCTGTTCTGCCAGATAATGGTTTGCTGTCTCTCTCACTCTCCCTTTTTTTCTTTGCAACCATAAGTGAGCTTTTTAGGGGCAAGGAAGCCTAGAAGGGGAGAAAAAAATGCCCCTCCCACTAGCCCAAAAGGCAAAAGAGACCCTTTCTTCCAGAAAGAAGTTTGTAAGGGAATTTGGACTCAAGTTGATTAGAGAGAGAGTTATCTGTGAAGTTGACGTACTGTTTATTTTAGCTAGGCAAACTCTATGTCTCCCTTCTCCAGCTTTGCAGAGATGACATTCCATACCAGAGGGGAGGGGGCACCAGCTACCCAAGGCAGAATTCTAGGTGGAGTGGAAGCTAATTTGGTGCTTGAATTTTCCTCTCTCTCTCTTTTTTTAAAAATTGACTTAGCGTAAGTTTAAGTAATGTTATTAAAGTATTTCTTCCTTCTCCTCCTTCTGAAGTGTTGTCCTCTGTTAAAGGTTAGCAGGGTTAGAGTGGCCCAGATTTGTAGGAGTTCTAACCCTGCAAAAATAGGTACTGGTAGAGAAATTCTCTGGTCAAGGTTTTAGGTTGTTCCCAACCTTTGTTAAGTATGTAGCAATAACCCATATGGGATGCTTTTTGTTGATACAGGGCCTCCTGCCTCCTGCTTATCTCAGCCTAAGATGTCAAGTTATGAGCCCTTTAAAATGTAAACTCTTGGAAGCTAGGATTCTTGCATAGGGCCTGGCACACCATACCTAGCGTTAGAAAAATCCAACATATGGGGGCAGCTAGTTGGTGCAGTGAGCAGAGCACCTGCCCTGGAGTCAGGAGCACCTGAGTTCAAATCCGACCTCAGACACTTGACACATTTACTAGCTGTGTCACTTAACCCCAATTGCCCTGCCTTCCCCCGTGTGGAAAAAAAAAGAAAAAGAAAAAAAAAGAAAAATCCAACATATGAAAAATTTGAACTCACTAAGTAGATACTGGAGAAGGAAAGACAGGGTTTACATTACAAGAGAACACTTTGCTTTACCAAAGGATGTACCTTAGGAGATTCCTTTAAATAGTGAAATCCTTTAGCACATCCGACGTATAATTTGATAAATATTATAATAAACTCAACTTTTATTATATCATGTTATATTTCTACTATGTTATAATAAATACGATCAATTTTTTGAGAACACATGTAATAAGGACCATCTGGCATATACTATGAGTATAATGCTAGGCCCATAGTAGGCCATACATCTTCACTGATTAGAAACAAGACAGATATTCCAGTATTGGTATAATTTATTGAGAAGTTCAGCTTATCTTTTTACATATCTTTAGGTGATACAATATTGTAACATATAAAAGACACACTGTGCAAACCTTCAAGAATTCATCCTTTTGTACTTTTTTTCTTTCCTCCCCTTGCCCCCTCACACCTCTTCCATAGCGGAGTCTTTGTTTACGGTTCCAGGAGTAAGGCTAAAACCAGAAATCTGCAACCTCCTGGCCTCCTACCAGAGAAGTCATCACACAGCTCGATTTAGCAAGTGCTGGTGAAAAGAGAGTAAGGAAGAATCACTAATCTTCCCAGGTAACAGACCTCTAGATGACACTGCTTATTATAGACAAAACTGGAATGCAAATATCTGTGCATTATTTTGCGCCCAAAGTTTCTCTGTCCCTTTTCTAGCCTTTCACCACTGATGATTTATTTGACGGTTAAGGAAGTAGAGGTTCAGAAAAGATGAAATCATCTTAGGAACTATAGGATTTGAGAGCTGAACCTCAGTTCCCCCATCTGTAAAATAAAAAGGTTTGATCAACATCTCTAAGTGACTTCCTTACTGTCACATGGGAAGTGGCATGGCTGGTATTTGAACCCAGGTCTTATGACTTCAAGTCCCACTTTCCTTTACTTTACTCGGAGATATGGGCAACCTGTCTGCCCCAATCCCAACAAAGGTGACAGAAGGCTCAAAAAGCAATATTTACCTGGTACTTTGAGATTGTTCATCCTTGTGTTTCTACCAAAGTAATAGAATTGACTTTCCTTTATTCCTAGATTGGGGTGGTCTGTCTCTTTGACAAGCGATACTTCAGCACCCTAAGGGAAAGGAGGTACTTATCCGCCTCTCCTTCTTTTTCCCTTCCCTTCTTTTCCCTGGGTGCCTTAGATGAGCTGTCTCAGAGCACCAGTTGACATCTTTCCCAGAGATCTGCCTGAAGGTTTGTACGGCTGAAGTAACCCTTTCAATGACTCTTTCTGGCACAGGTCCTTCCAGCAAAGCAGAGGGGGATGCATCTCACTGAGGTTACAGTTGTTCCAGAGACATCCCTAGTACCAACAAGGCTATTTGGAGGAAGCAAAGTTATCTGAAGATACTGAGGGTCTCTATAGGAACCTGGCTGCTTAAAGAAATTCCCCTATGCTACCCCCAGAACCACCTAGTCTTTCAGAAGTGATGATGATGACAAAAAATGCTGGGGTTGGGAGGCTTACCCTCAAGTGCTCATTGCCCTTTGGGGGTGAGGCATATTTCTTGAAGGCTTAGGAGGCCTAGTAGAAGGGATATCTTAATGGGGCCTACTGGATTATTCTACAACCCCAAAAGTCATCATAGCTTGGGATCTTCCTTGAAAATGTACAAATCCTAGCTTTCTTGAAGGCACAGTTCAGGTATGCTCTCCTACATGAGGCCCATAACTTGAGCCCCCTAACCATAAGTCTCTTCCCTACCAAATTGCTTTGCATCGACTTTGTGTATTTTTTGTGCTTAGTAATCTGCATATATGTTGTTCTTGTTGGTAGAGTGTAAGCCCCATGAGGGCAGGGACTGTTTTCAGTTTTATATTTCTGTCCACAGCACCTAGCACAGTACCTGGCACACAGTAAGCTCTTAATAAATTCTTGTTGAATTGGATCTAACTGAATTGTCTATCTTCCACCAAAGGAATGTAACGCTCAGGGTAAATAATGAATGAACGAACACAAAGTGATCATCTAGTATAGAGACAGTAACAAAAGCAGCAAGACTAAGGATACATTCAGCAGAGCCGGGAAGGGAGATAATGAGTTATCACGGAGACGCCACCTTTTCCATGGCCTTGGGATTGTCATCGTCTGGGCTGTAGGTGGACTATAAGAGCAAAGGAGCACGGGGAGGGGGAGACCACTAGGGAAACAGACTATCCCCTTGAGCTTATAGCAATTCTGACTAGTAGACAACTACAAAGACAGGGCTGAAAAAAAAAAAACAAGACTTTTTAAAATTACCCAAGCCAAATTCTAGGTTTGAGGATAGCAATAGGAGATAACTTTGCCCTGGCTTTCATCCATGCCTAGAGTACATTCCCTCTTCACCTCTGCTTATAAAATCCCTAGTCGCCCTTCATGTGTGGTTTGTCCTTCCTTCTGGAAGGACCATGCCATCAGAAAGATGATGCCATGACTCGCAAGTGAATTGGATTTAAGTGAAGCAGAGCTATGCAAAGTCGCCGGCCTCACTTTCTCCTCCAGAGCCATCTGGGTCCAGTGACCGGATATAGATCAGGATGACTGGAGATGCCCCAGCAGCCTCCTTTCAGAACTAGGCTCAGATGCCACCCTGGACGAGACACCTTTCCTGTCTCTCCCAGCTGCTGCTGCTGTCCCTCCAAACCTGCTATTTGGTATACATCTACATGTGTATGTGTTAATTAGAATGTCTCCCCTGTTAAAATATAAGTTTTCTGAGGACAGGGGATGCTTCACTTCAGCCATGGGGTCCCCATGCTACCGTAGTGCTTGGCTTATAGTAATCAAGAACTTAATAAATCCCTATTGACTGACTAATCACTTGGACATGGCAGATTTCAACTCACAAAATGGATTAAAACTGGCTCTTCTATCCTAGACTTATCCAATTTCAGCATACATTTGGTCTCTTTTTTTTAAACTGACATTTTAAGAGCCTTTCCTCTCAGGACAGCCATCTTTGGCAGTTAACAAGCTAATCAAACATGACTTCTGAGACCTTGCAACCAACGCTAATTCTTGAGTGACCTGAATAAAGAATTATTTCCCATAAAAAGAATCCTGTGGGAAAGATGCTCCATTCCTAAATGGCCCCATGAGTTTACCTCCCTTTATCTCTGTAGCTCTGATTTTCCCAGGTTTTGCTGCACCCCTGTCCCTTATTAAATGTTTCTAATGCTGGGGCTTTCCTCTGCCATGCTTTATAATTTGTTTCCTAGACTGGTGCTGGAAGTCTTAGGAGGAACACGAGATTATTGAACTGTTTGGGTTGTAGAAGAGGTTCACTGTTGCTTCAATAGCTGCCATGACCGCCTTTCATCAACACACTAAACAAAGGATCATTTTATCCATAGGCTGGGATCTCTCCTGTTAAAACCACAGAGGACCACAGAGAGGCAGGATAAATGGCTAGATTAGATCCATGTTATTACTGCATATTAATATTCAGCCAGAATGGAAATAACATTTTTGTTGTTATGGCCATTGTCGTCAGTCCAAGCCCATCTTGAGGTGCTGCCTTCCCAGAATGGTGCCATTTCCTACTGCCTGCAGCTGAGATAGTCTTGTGTTTTCAAACAGCAGATTCAGCTGTATCCTAGTAACCTTGTAAAAACTATCCTTCAGGAATTACTTAAGAGGAAAATTGTATACCACGAGTACTTGTCAATACCCAGATATGAGACTTCTAGCTATAAAATACCTTGGAGATGGATCATTGTCATGAATAATAAAGACCTTTGTATAGGCTTAAAGTGTTGTTTCACCTGATTGTTACAACAATTCTAGGGAATAGTGAGGAGGAACTATTAGCCTTAATTTACAGATGTGGAAACTGAGGCCCAGAGAGAAGTATCTTGCCCAAGGCTACAACTTGTTAGCAGCTGCCTGGAACCAGCACCCAAGCAAAATATGGTGTTCTTTCCACTTCCCTGCAAATGACTTTTTTTAAATACCCAGGTATCATGAACTTAGAGAAGGGATAATAAGTATGTATAATCTATATGTCCAGATCTTTAAGTAATAATGCTTAAAAATAGAGGTAGGAAAAAAAGTGGTAAAGGCAGTTGAATGAAACTCCCAATATTCTCATTGGCACCTGGAAAACAGCTTGGTCATTGGATAATAGAATTAGCCCCTCAGAGACCATCTAATGCATCTCCATTTTCCAGAGATGAACAGGGAGGCCCAGGGAAGTTAAATAACTTGCCTAAGGTTGAACACATTAGAGGCATAATTCGAACTCCAGTCCTCTAAGTCTACCAAAGACAGTTATTCTAAGAGGAAGACCTTTTAAAATGTCAATTTTTTAAAAAATAAAAGTGAAATGTGTGCTAAAATCTTGTTGTGTATAGTATCTGAGAACAAATTTTAACCTGTTTTGAGAGTCGCAGTCTGTTGCGTCCAATCAATAGGGATTTATTAAGTGCCTGTTACATATGGGCAGCTAGGTGGCACAGTGCATAAAGCGCTGGGCCTGTGGTCAGGAAGACCTGAGTTTAAATCCAGCCTCAGACATTTGCTAGCTGTGTGACCCTGGATAAGTCACTTAACCCTATTTGCCTCAGTTTCCTCATCGGCAAAATGAACTGGAGAAGGAAATGGGAAACCATTCCAGTATCTTTACCAAGAAAACCCCCAACAGAGTCATGAAGAGTCAGACATGACTGAACAACAACAACATACACTGAGCACTGTAGCACAAAAACAGAAGTAAAACAAACCCTGTCCTCAGTGGGCTTACATTCTAACTTTTAACAGGGGAGGCAACACCCATATACATGTAGGTCTGTACGAAATAGCAACGAGGTGATTTGGAGGGAGTGCAGCAGAAGCTGGGAGGGACAGGAAAGCCCTCTTTTACAAGGTGGCACCTGAGCTGAGTTCTGAAGGAAGCCTAGGGATTGTATAAGCAGAGGTGAAGAGCAGGTTCCATCCAGGACTTCTTGTTCCTATTCTCATACCTGGAAGTGGGTTTGGGGTAACCAAATGAGCCTTTTCAGCCCAATCTCTGTAGTTGCCTACTAACCAGCAATGCTATAAACTCATGGGAATAGTCTATGTCTCCAGTGCTTCCCTCTCCCTTGCTCTTATGGTCTGCCTGTAGCCCAGTGTATAATGACAGTCTGAACACCATGAAAAAGGTGGCGTCTCCATGATGACTCTCTCTTCTTGGCTCTGCTGAATGTATCATTAACCCTGCTGCTTTTTTTCACTTCTTCCATTCTAAATGATCACTTTCCATTTATCATTCATTCATTATTTCGCCTGAGCTTAACATTCTTCCCATTCTCATTGTCACATGCCTCAGATTTTAGCCTTGTTCAGTGGGTTGTCTCCACCCTTGTCCCTAGATTTTAGATATGGCACGTTTTAAATACCCCTCTCCTGAGCAAACCCAATAGTGCAGAGAGTGCTCAGATTTTGAGGTGTAAATACATTGAGAAATCAAGGGGATTATTGCTGCTGGCTGTTTGCTTACCACTTAATAATTCCAAGGGATTTTTCAGTTTCTGATTGGTTCAGTGATCAACACAGATTAGGATAGTCTGGGAACTGGGCCTTCTGAATAATCCCCTCCATTTTATCATTTAATAGAGAGATCCCTGGACCAGAAGATCGATTTCCCAACAGGACAGATGGGAGACTGACAATTGAAAGAATGTAGAGACTGAGCTGGTCCTGTCACTCCTGGAGCCTGCCTACAATCTCCCTTGACAAAAGCTCCTGTGGCAAGGAGAGGATTAGTCTAAAGTTTAGTGAAGTCTCCAGGGAAGATGATTTCTTGGATAAAGTTGTCAACAAAAGGAATTGCTTAAGACTATTTGTTATATGTTCCTAGAGGGTGCTTCCACCATCACTAACAGGATTATTGGAATACTGGTTACATCCCTCCGCCCTCCCTCGTCTGCCGCCTTCCCACCCCCTCCCCCGCCTCAATTCCACTTGGGACTTGCATTGTGGACCTTCTGGTTTGAATTGAATTTCAAACCACCTTCTTGCTCTGAATCCTAAATGACTGATTATAGCAAAAGTATGGCGAAATCAAGCTCTAATTTTGATGGTAAAAACACCACATAAATCAGGAGAAATACATTTCTTTTAAATAAAATACTGTTTATTTTTAACATTCTTTTCTTTATAAATTTTGAATTCCAAATTCTCAAACTCCCTCCTACCCCCTCCCCTACCCACCGAGAAGGCAAGCAATATGATATCAATTATATACGTGAAATCATGCACAACATATTTCCATATTAGCCATATTTTCCCCCAAAAGAGCAAGAAAAATAAAGTGAAAAAACTCTATTTCAGTTTGCACTCAGAGTTCATCAGTTCTCTCTCTGGAGGTGGATAGCATTTTTCATCAGATGTCCTTTGGAATTGTCTTAGATCACTGTATTGATCAGAGTAGCCAAGTCTTTCACAGTTGATTATTATTACAACATTGCTGTTGCTGTGCACAATGATCTCCCAGTTATTCTCACTTCACTTCACTTCACTTTGCATCAGTTCATGCCATTTTGAACACTGTCTTTTTGGAAGAATTTAGGGAAACTCCAATTCAGTTGCTGCTAGTATTCTTATACATTTGCCCCAATCAAGAGTGCCTTTTAGTCCAGTCCATTTCAACTGAGGCTCAGGGAAGTTAAGTGATTTGCCCAAGGTCATGCAGATAAAAAGTATCCCAGTTATGATTTGAACCCAGATTCTTTGACTTCAGAGACAGTGCTCTTTACTCACAGGAAAGTAATAGCCAATAAGCCAGAGAATTCAACATGCCCTTAGAAAAACAAAGTAAAACTAGTTTAAAAAGAATTAAAACTTAAGCAATTGTCTATAGGAAGTAGGTGGGAGGGAAAGAATGTATACATACTTTGAACATGAGTTCAGTCTTTCAATAAAAGAAAGGGGCCAGACTAGACAGAATATCAAAAGTAAGGAGGACATCCTAAATATATGGTAGATCTAGATTTTAGGAAACCATTGTCAAAGCCTTGCATGGTATTCAGTCTATCTTGTTTACCAGAAGGAATGATTAAATTTTGGCACAGAGTAGGTGCTTAATAAATGTTTCCTGACTAGACCTGTTAAATGGTAAATGTATAGTTAAATAGATCAGTTAAATGATTGTACATGGATTGTTAATAGGTTGATACCATCTTGGAAAGAAGTATCTAGTGGCATACTGAAGACTCTGTCCTTGGCCCTGTCATATCCAGCATTTTTATCAACATATTAGAAAAACACATGTAAAGCATGCTTATTAAATTTTTAGTGACATGAAATTAGGAAAGAGTGTTAATATGTCAAATGACAGAATTGAAATTCACTAAGATCCCAGTAGTCTGAAACAATGGGCAAGATCTGGCAGGATTAAATTTAATAGACTAAATGTAAAGTCAAAACAACAATAACAACATCTATACAAGTACAAAATGGAGGAAATTTGACTTAACAGTAATTCATCCAAAATAGATAGATCTAGAGTTTTTGTTGGCTACAAGCCCAACATGAGTCAACACAATAATGTGACCACTCAAAATGCTAATTAATACACTCTGAGACTGCATGAATAGAAGTATATACTGTTCGGACTGAGAAAAGTAATGGTTCCACTTTACTGTAATGATTGGACTGCATGTGATGTATCATGTTCATTGTGTGTGTGGGGAGAGGGGTGGGCCGGGGGGAGTGGGGTGACATTTTTAAAAGGACGTTGACAATCCAGAGAGCAAACAGAATGTTCAAAAGTTGGGAAACCATGTCATATGAAAACTTTTTGAAGGAACTGGGAATGTTTAGCGTGAATAAAGAAAGACTTAGAGGGAATGTGGTAGCTGTATTCACATCTTTGAAAGTCATATGGAAAAGGATTAGATTTATTCTATGTAGCTCCAGGAGGGGAAGAACTCAGACTAAATGGTAAATAAGTCAAGAAGGAAGATTTTAGCTCAATTTAAAGAAAAAAGAATGTTTTGTGGGGAGAGAAGGGGAAGAATGGATTAGCAATTCCCAGTCAGGAAACTCCCTCTACTGATTCAGGTTAGCAACTCATATGTAACTAGAAGAGTTTTCTGGAGCACTGAGAAATTGAGTGCCTCCTCTACACTCACAAAGCTAATGTATGTATCACAGGCAGGACTTAAGCCTATCTTCCCAGTTATACCATGTTTCCTCTCATACTGCTTCTAAAAAAGACTTGTCTAAAAATGGAATGGGATGCTTTGTGAGCTCCTCATTCAAGCATGGTCTAGAGGACCACCTGTCAGGGATGGCATAGAGGCATCCCTGCTCTGATTGGAAGGTTGGGCTAGGAGCTTACCATTCTAGGATTCAGTGGAAAGTTTGACATTTTCCAGAATGTTGTTACCAAGAGACCCAGAGAAAAGAATAGAACTTTGAATTACGGTGAAATCTAATTCTAAAATGAGTTGGAATAAGCTTCATTCCATTAAAATGAATTTTTAAAAAATGAGAACTGATATTTTAATTAATTTGTTGAAAAAAAATATATTCTATCTGAATTTTGATGAGAGACAAAATGTGATTATGCTCCTCCATTTCCCCTTTATTAATTACTTGGGTTTTGCAAAAAAAAAGAAATCAATAAAAGTACATAAGAGATTTCATAAAACTCATTCAGATCTTCATTCCTAGCCATTCCCTTTCATTTTGAAAAAGTGGCATCAAGATTAAAACAGTGGTATGTGGGGGGAAAAACCACCTTTAGATTTTCTGGCACTTTAAGTTGGAGACCTAACGACTGTTAACACTGAATATGTGTCTTTGGGTTGTTTGATGTCTTAGGTCCCTTTGGGGAACCTCAGAAAATGAATCATCTGGCTTTGTAAGAGCTTGCAACCCTGTTTTCTAATATCTGCCAATATTGTTTAATATATTAATCTAGTGACTCCTTTCAAGTCATAAAAGGACCCTCTTCCTAATAATAACTATTTCACTATTGGCTGCCATATAGCCCATTCCTGAGTAACGTTTGTTCTATAAGTAATTCTCTTGGTTAGGAATAAATGGTCCCAAAGAATTCAGGATCACATCTGAGCCATTTTCAAAGGGTACATAAATGCAGCATATTAATTCTTTTTATTGCTCTTCTCAACTTTGATAATTAACTACCTCAGAGAGTTTTACCTTTTCCATCTTCATCTCTATCCTCATTCTTATTTCCTGCATATATCCCAGTTCCTTGTCCCCAAGTCATCAGGTTGCAAGTTAACTTGAGATCCCCAGTGATGTGCATCCTGATGTGTTTTGCTGATGGATTCAGTTGTTGCAACAGAGATGCCTGCTAATGGGAGTGATAAGAGAGTACCATTGTCTCTTCTGAGAAAATCTAGGCCATAGATCAACACTGTATAAAAAGACTGAATGATCCTCAAATCCCAAGAGGAAGCAAAAGTCAACAGGTTTTAGTGAATGATTCAATACCAGAGTGAGAAAGAGAACAGCAAAGAGGTAGGTTAGAGAAACAGACTTAGGAGTCACTCTAACAGAGGTGATAGTTGAAACCACAGGAGTAGATGAGATCACGGAAGAAGAATGCAAAAATGGAAGAGAAATGGTCTAAGGATAGAACTTGAACGCCCACATTTAGGTAGTAGGAAGAAGAAGAATAGAGGACGGGAGGGGTTGGAGAGTCAGAATATCCAAGCCAGAGAGGTTTCCAAATGGAAGGGATAGTCAGTTGCATCAAATGCTGCCAAGAATTTGAGGAAAAGTCACCCTAGGAAAAAAAAACACTGGATTTGGAAGTCCCTGGTGACTTTTGAAAGAGCATTAGAATGGTAGAAACAGAAGCCAGATTGAGAGGATGAAGTAGAGGTGTAGAAAATCCTTGAGAATTTTGTCAGAAAAAGGAGAAAATGGAAAAGGAAAAGAGAAAGTTCAAGAGAAGCCTTTTTTTTTTTTTATTTTTTAGGAAAGAAGAGATTTGTACATGCTTGTAATCCAAGGGAAGGAACTAGCAGATAGAAAGACACTGAAGGAACAAGATGGGGCAGGGGGATGATAATTAATGAAGCCGGTTCTTAGAAGAGAAGGAAGAGGAGGGGAAGGGATAAAGAGTATACACCTGGTTGGGTTAGGGAATGCTTGTATTCAATTGTGTATAACCCAGGGCTGAAACCTAGATATTTGCATAAGATTCTCCTCATTGGTGGAGAGAATCAATCAATCATTAAACATTTATCAAGCACCTACCATGTGCCAGGCACTGTACTAAGCTCTGGGAATGATGTTCCATTGGCCAGCCTAAGGGGCAGAGTTGTAGGGACTTAGGAGAGGAGAGTTTTTTCTTCTGGCTTCTGGCTTCAAGAGAGTAAACACTTGGGTTACATGAACATCTATAAAGTGCCTACTATATTCAAAGCACTGTGATGGGGATTGGAGAATTCAAGGACAAAAAAAAAAGTAATCCATGCCCTTCAGGAAATTTTATTCTTCTTTTCAAGGTTGAGACAGAAGGGAAGAGAGATGAAGAGTGCTGCCATTAAGGAACAATCCTCTCTGGTCTCACTCATTTTCCCTTGTGACTATAGCAAGCACCAAATGTTGGTTTGGTGAAAAGCACAGCTAGGTTAGAAGTGCAGATTCTATATAGAGCAAAGCCCCTTGACTCTCACTTCCTAAACCGCACACTTTAACAAACAGAACTAGAGATAATAGATATAAATGATTAAAAAAAATCAAATGCCATTCTTTCCCTAGCCAATTCCATTTTTATATACTCGTATGAGATGTAATAATTGCATGTCCTTTTTGGTCTTCAAACAAACGAACAAACAAACAAAGCTAGGTTTGGGATTTCTTAATTTCAAGTAAGAAGCCATGCATCTGTCCACTTGCTAGATTCCAGGAAAATCAGAAAGCTCGAATAAAAACCAGACACAACACCAGCAATAGCAGGACTGGGCAGCACACCTTTGTAAAATTTACAACCAAAAAAGGTAGCTGGAGAAAGTAGATGAAAGGCCTGACTTGGGTCATGTGACAGGTGTCACTTGAGTGATGATATTGGGACCAGAGATAAAAGAGCTTTCTTTCTGGTCATGTGACACAGCTTCATTACTCTCCCAGCAGGGGGTGAGAAAGTCGGAATGCCATTTTTACTTATTTATTTAATTTATTTATTTATTTGTGGGTTTTTTTCCCCTCTTATTCTGTGATAATGAGAAAATGTTTAAACTCCCATCTCTGTGTTTAAACACTTCTTCCTGATGACAGCAGCGGGATACCCCTTGATCAAATGTCAGATTGGAAAGTGCAATTTTTCTGGAAAGTAAACAGCATGTTAGCCCGTTGGAAATAATTTTCTGTTTATCGGGAACTGTGAGCTCGGGAGTGATGGAGTCTTGTGACAGCATCTGACAAGCAAAGAATAGGAAACAAGTTTAGAAAATACCTTTTATGATATACCTCTGACAACAAGGTCTTAACCATTTTTTATAGTATTGCACTTTTTAAAAGTTGGGTAGAAATAAGCAAGAAACTTTAACAGTAGTTTCATACCAGGACCAATTCACAAAGGTCCTCCTGCCAGAGCCAACCAATATAGGATAGACTTTGTATCTCTTAGAAATATCTGCTAAAACTTTGCACAAACAAGATTATCATGATAATTTAATAAACCCTCCGATAATAAGTATATGGTTTTCTTTTAATCCTGTGGGAAAAAAATTTGAAGACCCTAGTGGATCAGTATAATGGATAGAAATGTAGCTGACAGCCATGTTTAACATTTTGAAAAAGCTAAATATTTACTTTAAGCTCTGACCTTTCTGTTCCTGACCCCCATGCATAGTTACAGAGCCCAACAAATGGTCAGATAGAGACCATCATCATTTTAACGAGGCTAATAATAAAACTTTATCTTTCTTCGAGCTTTCTCTGCAAATCAGAAAAAGTTGGTTTTTGAAATCCTCTCTTGTCAATCACCCACTGGTTAACTCTCCAGCTTTCTTGAAATGTCTCAAATAAAAGCCTGTTGAGTAGAATTGAAATTAGACTAAATCTTGCTAAAAATTCTGGGTTATGCAGGATCTTTACAGAGTCCTGGGAATTCTTGGGGAAACCATGGTCAATGACCCATGAAGTTTAAATATGTAATAATTGAATATTACTTCCTGACTTTTGTTTAAAGGGAAGGTCAAATGGCATGCCAGCAAACCCAGTTAAGGGGAGGATTTGGCTTGTCTGGCTTTTCTTTCTAAAAAGTATCTCTCCAAATAAAATTGTAAATTAAAATAGTTACATTCTCCGTGTGTGTGTGTGTGTGTGTGTGTGTGTGTGTGTGTGTGTGTGTCCCTTATGTTTGAATACTCCCAAGGATCTATAATCTCATTAATTTGGATAGCCTTTGCTTAAAGACCTCCAGTTAAGCAGACTTGTGTTTGAACCCAATGGAGATATATGCTTGCCAGAGAAGAGTCCAAATAGAAGAGGGAATTATAGATGGTGAGTTCCTTTGAATGGTCCTATTTGTGGATAACATGGTGGTGATGGCTACAAGCCTTGGTATATTATAAAGCCTTTTCAATGAAATCTAGTCACTCAAGAGGAACTTGGTGGGTACATGGTAATGAAGATTCTTGTTCAACTAGATAGTCCCTGAGGTCCAAATCTTACATTCTGCGATCTTGGAAGTCAAGTGTTCACTACTATCATGGAAAATGCCCTGCACAAAGAGATCTGTATTATTTATCAGTGACTCTTAATATATGCATACAAAGCTCTTTGTTGGAAGAGAGACTTTAAGGCTACATTTTGCTCTACAAAATCAAAATTTTTTATTTTAATGTAGTACATGCTTTAGAGGCAACCATCCTAACTCTCATTCTCACTGCCAATTTGGGTCCCAGAATATAACTACTATATCCCCTCATGGCTCTAAAATTAACCCTGAAAGGTCTGGGCAGCGGGGAGTGTCTTTTTAATAGTATAGCTAATAAGCCCCCACCAATGTGCTTCCTACTATGATTATCAGTTGATTACCAATTAATCAGCCATACTTAATTAGCTTTTAAAAGGGGTTATTTTTTATAATAGTATAGTTTGGTACAAAACATCCCCTACAAAGTCTATAATACATTTTCCCATAAATACATATATAGCCTGGGAGAGAAGTAGCCCAAAGCTTGGAGAATACATGTAGAAAAAAAAATAAAAAAGATAACTCACAACTCACAGCACAACTCCAGAAGTCCTTTTGCTGGAGTCCTCAAGATGCTTCCCTTAGGTATGGTGTAGTTTTTTTGCTGGGTTCTTGGCTTCAAATCTATGTCAAGTCTGCCCTTGGCTCCCATTGTAGACATTGCTGTAAATTGTTCTGAGGATGATGCTAGGACACCGAGAGGGTATCAGCAGGCTTCTTCTTCTCTGGACAGAGGGGATTAAAAAGATTGTGGGGAGACCTGGGTTGAAGCCTAGACATTTTCTTTCCCTCCAAGGGATTCCTCCTCAAGGGCAGCTCATTTCTCTCTCTATCATCAGACATTTAAATCTCTCAGGTTCTGAATTAGCTTCCTGGTTTTAAAAAAGCTCTATGAGGCATTGTCAAACTCCTCATCCCATCAGGCCAGACTTCCTGTACAGTGTTGCTGCTGTTCATCCATTGGTTTTCAAGGATTTTCTAAAGTCTAAACTCTTTGATTATTTGAGATGTAGTCTCATCTGATGAATGCATTAAGGCTAAATCAGGTGGGGTGATTTTTTCATTCCACCCTTACATATAATCAATAAACATTAAATAGCAGGTTCTGGTACTTTCCATACTTTTCAATCAGTTGTATGATCATGAAGATATGATGTAACTTAGAAAATTGTTTGCGAAAGTTTGCTCCTCTGATTGTGTGGTCGGTCCTTCTTCCTCAGCGTACACAGCTATTGAAGACCTGGGGGAAAAAGTTCTCCCCACCAAAGTCCTTGCCACTGTCAAATGGTTCAACATCTAAAATACATACAATTTTATCATTATATCTGCTTTGCTGTTGGGTCCTAAGGATAATGGGACCTTTCCCATCCAACTTTCAACTGAAATCATCTATATGTGCTGTCTCCCCCATTAGAATGTCATCTCCTTGAGTACAAGTATTGCTTTGCTTTTCTATTTGTATTCCCAGCACTTAAAGCAGTACACAATTAGTAAATACATTTTCATTCATTCATTCTCATATTTTACAGAAGCTTAGACTTGGCAGATAACATCTGATATAACCAATACCTGTTTAGGAATTATTTCTATAATATCTCCCATAAATGGTCATTCGACTTTTACTTTGAGACCACCAGTGATGGAGATACAATCACATCTTGAAGCAGCCCATTTTACTCTGGAAGTCCAGATAGTTTAGTGGATTGTAGACTCAGTATGAGTCCATGTGAATATGGCAGTCAAAGAAGTTAATGTGATCTTACAGTTCACTGAGAGAGGCATATCCAAGAATAAGGCAATGCTAATCCCACTATACTCTACCCTGGGTATTGTGGTCAGTTTTGAGCATCAGATTTTAGGAAGGACATTTATAAGCTGGAGAGTATCTGGAGGAATGCAATCAAGGTGGTGGAGGGCCTCAAGGTGATGACATTTGAGGATCAGGGGAAAGAACTGTGGGAGTTTAGGCTAGAGAAGAATTAGGGGAGATATGATAGTTATCTTCAAGTATTTGAAGGCTGATCCTGTGGAAGATTAGACTTGTTCTACTCAGGCCCAAAGGGCTGACCTAGAAGCAATGAATGTAAGTTGCAAAGAGAAAATTTTACTATTGATATCAGGTAAAGCCTCCTAACCCTATCCAAAAGTGAAAGGGGCTGTCTTGAGAGGTGACCAGTTCCTTTTTATTTTTTTTAAAGGTTTGAGTTGGCCTAGATAGCCATTGAGGTACTTCCCCCATTCTGAGGATCCATGTGATACCGACATAATGCTCCTGCCAATCCTTTCTTTGGCTGCCATGTCATACTTTCAGCTCATATTGACATTAAAGTCTTTTAAAACCCCCAGATTTCTCTCACAGGAACTGTTATCTCTCTATGCCCATTACGTCCTCCATTTGTGAAGTTGATTTTTTTCAACTTGAGTAGAGAACTTGATCCCTATGAGATTTCATTTATTAATGAATGTTCAATGTTCTAGACCAGTGATGTCAAACTCAAATAGAAATGGGGCCACTGAACCATATATACAGATCCCTGTAGGCTACATATTGATTTAGAAAACCACATAATGATATATCTATATTTTATTCATTTTTTATTTATTTTGTTAAGTATTTCTCAATTTATATTTTAATCTTGTTTGTCCATATTCAGGAGTGTTGCAGACCCCGTATTACCTGTGGGCTGCGTATCTGACATCTCCGTTCTAGACTTCTGAAATCTTTTTGGATCCTGACTATCATCTAGTGTATTAGTTATTTTGCCCTTGCTTTGTGTTGTCTGTAAATTTGACAAACATGCTTTCTATTCCTTCATTCAAACCATTCACAAAAGTGTTGACTAGTGCAGGGCTAAGGACAGATTACTCTAATATAGACTTCCTTCCAAGTTGACATCATCTCATTAATGGCTGCTCTTTGGGTCCAGTCCAGCCTGAAATTCACTATCACCTAGCTCACATATTTCTTTCATATCTGCAAAAGTAGCCTTAAAGACTTTATTAAATAATGCTTTCCTGAAATCCAAGTATATTATGTCTACAGAAGTCCCTCATCTATCAGTTTACTTATGCTGTTGTAAAAGCAAATGAGGTTAGCACCTGGTATGACTTGGTAATTTTTTAAAAATAAAGATATGCTAGCCTTTAGTGATCACTGCTTCCCTTTCAAAGCATTCACAAACCATACTTTTAATAACTATTTCAGAACTTTGCCAGGAATCAAAGTCAAGCTCATTTGTCTATCGTTTAAAAATTCTACCTTCTTCCTATTTGAAAAAAATGGGACATATGACTCTTCTCCAGTGCTATGGTATCTCTCCTGATCTTCAAATTATAAAAACAAATCACTCATGATGGTTTAGCAATCATTTAATTTAATACTCTAGATATAGGCTTGCATAAGTTCTATGCACACCAGTGACTCTAGTGTGGAGCTCATAAGATTTAATTGACTTGATCTCATTGACAGCAACTAAATGCTGTCTTTTAACTCATCATGGATTTACATTTCCTGCTAATGATTTTCTATCCTGCCAAGTCCAAAGATCATTCCCTTAGAAAAGAAAACAGCTGTATGAGAATTCAGAGGAATGAGAAGCTTTCAAATATGAAATTCTGAAGACTGGCAAAAATTATTCTCATAAGAATGAAAAGGGGAAGTTACCTACAGAGACCAATATGACTACATAAGGATCACAATTATCAACTCAGATTTTTTAAAAGACATATGTAGATGATGGAAACATGGACGAGTCTACGAGGAGGAAGATAATAATGCTAATAATGCCTGATAAATATATACTTTAAAGTTTACAAAATAAGAGATGAGCAGACCAACTTCCTTATTGTTGTCCATTATTATCATCCCTTCCACCTCAGAACCTCTGCCTACCCACAATCTAGCTTTTAGAAAATTTTGTATTGTCCCTGGCACTTATCACCTCTCATTCGTGGCTTTGGTGCTTCAAACTTTTTTCTTATAAGACTGCTATTCATTGGTAGGCCAGCTCTGTTTAGTGGCTAGAGTGCTGGACATAAAGTTAAGGAGATATGGATTCACATCCCACCTATGAAACCTATTAACTGTGTGATATTGGCCAGGTCACTTAATCCATTTGATCTTTGCTTTCCTCATCAACAAAATGGGCATTATTCTAATAGTCTCATAGGGCTGTTGTCAAACTCAAATGAGAAAATGTAAATTTTGTCTTTATTTACGTTGTTGCAGTTATCATGTATTTCCTTCTTTTGCTTCTGGTTTCTTTGATTTTCATGAATTCATATAAGTCCTTCCATGTTCCTCTGAATTGTCCATTTTTATGTCATTTATTGGTGTAGTAACATTCAATAGCCATTACATGC
This sequence comes from Trichosurus vulpecula, assembly GCF_011100635.1. Classification (NCBI taxonomy): domain Eukaryota; kingdom Metazoa; phylum Chordata; class Mammalia; order Diprotodontia; family Phalangeridae; genus Trichosurus; species Trichosurus vulpecula. The sequence continues at coordinate 300,724,728 of NC_050576.1, read as the reverse complement.
CACTATCTGTCTCACCATTCTCCAATCACTGAACACATTATCATTTCTCCCCCCAAGCTTTTTGCCGTTACAAATTATTTCTATGAATATCTTGGGACATAAGGGATCTTTCTGTCATTGGCCTTCTTGGGGTACAAACCTTTTAGTGGGATCATTGCGTCAAAAAGTATGAAAAATTTAGTAACTTTTCTCCCATAAAATTGTTTTAATCTCATTTCATCTAAGGAGTATAGCACTCTCTCACCCCCCAGACATTTTGTTTGTTACTTATCAAGACACAAATATAAAAACTCTCTTCAGGTCACTGAAAAAAAAAATCTCCCTTGCACGATGCATGGTCTTTTGTCTCTTCAATAGCTCTCTTGGCTAAATGTTGGGATAAACTACCTATTTGCCACACCTGCTCACTGCTTTGATGGCTCAGTAGCTGGCAACTCCTGAGCAAGGCTTAACTTGTTTAGAGCAGGCTTCCTACCATTTTGGTGATACGGTGATGCAATCTACTTTTGATTGGCAGCACACTTACCACTTTCTAATGGAGACAGAAACCAATTCACACTAAAAACCCAATCATCTAATAAGATCCACCCAACTCATTCTTCTTTGCCATGTATTTCCCAGCGGTGTGCTGAGGCTAAGTTTACTTAGCTGACAGCAAACCTCAAATACATTCACATAACACACAAGATACATCACCTAACCATATAGAAGCAAATAGAATCCAGCCAAATCTTCAGTAGAAATCTGATTTTTCTATTAGAGCTACCAACCTTGTTTCATGGTACTACCGATGCCCAGATATTTCCCTATACTTCTCTAGATGTTTGCTTGTCTGCCCTTTTTCAACAAGGACCTTAACCTCACTGTGTTTGCAGATCATTTTCAACAAAGACTTTATAGAGATGAAAAAAATAAGTATTTGCTGATGACTTTTCTTTACTTTTTGTGGTAACAACAAACAATAGTAATGATAATGATAATAATAATGATAAAAGGCAACATAGGATCATAGGAAAATCCCTGGTCTTGACATCAAGAACCCTGGGGTTAAACATCACTTCTGCCACTTATGATATGAACCTGAGAAAGTCATTTCAATTTCATGAGCCTCAGTTTTCTCATCTATAAAATGGGAATAATGATACTTTCATTACCTATCCCACAATGTTGTTGTGGGGAAACTATTTTAATAAACCTCAAAGTGCTAAAGAAATGAGTTATTATTAGTAATCCTGCCTATGGTCCTTTTTATCCTTTTGGTATTTTTTTTTTCTTTGAGATATCTTGAAAATTGATACCTCAGTGCCTTTAAACATTGATTTCTTCTGTCTGCTTGGTCAGGTCCAGTTGTTCTTTGAAACTGATCTCCTTAAGTGCCATTTTCACTTCCTCATGTAGTACTGGAGGGAAGAGAGAGAGAAGGACAGGTGAAGAAGGAGAATTTATTGGACACTTATTATATGCCAGGGACAGTGCAAGGCACTGGGGATGTAAATGAAAGCAGGCGAGATAGTTCCTGACTTCAAAGAGTTAACATTCTATTAGGGGAAGATAAAGGGGGTGTGGATGGAGGAAGTGGAGGTATGTGTACACATACATATGTATACACATATATACACACACATATATACATATATACATACACATATGTTACCACAAAAAGTAAATGAGAAGTCATCAGCAAATACTTATTTTTTTCATCTCTATAAAGTCTTTGTTGAGAATGGTCTGCAAACATATTGAGTTTAAGATCCTTGTTGAAAAAGGACAGACAGGCAATATATATATATATATTTATACACATATATATTTATACATATATATATTTATACATATATGCATATGTGTGTGAGTGTGTATGTGTCCAGGTCTGTATGTATATTTGAAGGGTCATGATTAGAGGTATCCTGGGAGTACTGCGGAAGCCTGGAACCAAGCAAGATAAAGCCAAACCTGGCCTACTGAAGCTTAGATAGGTTCTAGGGTCCAGTTTTCCAGAAGGGGTTGGAGGTGATGGTCTTTGTGAGATGGCATGGCTAGAAATGTCTTTGGAGGATCCAAGTGTAATGGTTCTTACATCACTAATGATGAGAAATAGATTATTATACAAATGTTAAAATATACATCTATATATAAATATCACCTTTCAGAGATTGGGTTACAATTATGGTTTGATATTTTCTCTGTAGATTATGTGTATTCATCTGCATTTATGGGAATAAACTCATAAATCTCACAATGGAATGTGCCTCAGATGCCATTGAATCTCAGTTGAAAGGACCCTTAGATGCCAGCTACTCTACCTCAGACCTGATTAGGAACCTCTGCTACAGTTCCCTTTTTGGAAACCTCAATTTCCTCAAGTCTTCAACGAAGGGATCAGAAGATAAAGGGGACAATTTAATTTGCTATACCTTCAGGCTGTTTCTAACTACCTTTTGGTGTTGTTGGTTAGTTGTTTTCAGTCATGTCTGACTCTTGGTGACCCCATTTAGGGTTTTCTTGGCAAAGATATTGGAGCTGTTTGTCATTTCCTTTTCCAGCTCATTTTACAGATGAGGAAACTGAGGCAAACAGGGTAAGTGACTTGCCCAGGGTCACATAACTAATCTGAAGCCATATTTGAACCTTGGTTCTCTTGACTTCAGGCCCAGTGCTCTATGTACCTACCTAGCTGTCCCAGTGCCCCTAACTACCAGCTATCACTAAAAACAAAACAAAACAAAAATAACTTTTATGTATATGCTAAAAATAAAGTTGACTCTAAGGTGTTAACTTACTGAATGAGCACAGCTTAATATCAAGTAAGGATCCTGTGGCTCTCATGGAATAAGAAATTGAGGAAGCTATGAAACCTTGTGTCCTCAGATCATCAGGGACAAATCTGGGCATCGGTTAATCCCAAATTGATAAGCAAAGCACAAAAATCTGCTCTTTTCTGCCCAGTCTGAATTTAGACTTGCTTTAGTCTGACTATTAAGGCAGATAAAACACATAAGTTGGGTCCCATGACAGGTGTTAACTTACTTCAAGCGATGATAGTAGGATCTGGAAAGAAAAGCCCTTTTCTTTTGGTCACATGAGCAGGGAGAAGCCTCTAAATAAACATTTACCACTAAGTTACCACCTCTGTTACACTGCGAGCTATGACATCACCAAAAACAAGAGATTTCCCCACTTATCTGAGTCATTGCAAAGTCTGTCCCTGAAGCTTCCGTTGCAGAGCTTGAGGGACGCCTCCTTCTCCGAGGATAAGGCAAGACTGGACCAGCCCAAGAGTCGGTGAAGCAAGGAGGTTTGACTTGCCAATCTGGAATCATAGCTAACACTTATATAATGCTTGAAGGTTTGCAAAGCATCTTGTGTGTGTGTGTGTGTGTGTGTGTGTGTTATTTTATCCAATTCTCACAACAATTCTGTGAGGTAAGTGCTATTATTATCCCTGTTTTACAGTTGAGGAAACAGATTGAGAGCAATTAAGTGACAGACCCAGGGTTACACAGCTTTAAGTAGGATTTGAACTCACTTCTCTACCCACTGTACCACCCAGCTGCCTAGCTGTTATCTGGAAGGAAGCTTTCTAAAGGAGACAATAGAGAGTGTTATGCACAAATGTGCAGGAGACCCAAGAGACTCTCCCTAAGGAGCCTCCCCTATCTTGGATAAGCAATCTGACATATTACAGCCTGACAGTTACCCAGAGCCGGCAGAGGCTGCCTAATTATAGCCAGTGAGAAAATCAGCCCCCAAACTGGAAGTTTGGTTCTCCCTTCCTCTCTGGACACTTTCTCATTTTCCTCCTTTTTTTCACTGCTGTTTTCTTTCTACTTCTGCACACCTTCCTTCCTTCCCACCAGCTGTGCGTCATGAGAGGGAAGAATGAGGAGCAAGTAAGTGGGCTGGGAGAGATGATTTAAACCTGGGAACCGGAAGACAGGATGTTGATTTCTCTCTCTCTCACTCAGGAGGGAAGAAAGAGAAAGGGGTCCAGAAATCTCCCTTTGTACACTGCTCTTCCATTCAGAGAGAAAGAGCAGCAGAGGCTAAGAAAAAGGAAAAGAAAAAAAAATAATTCTCTAACCATCCAGAATCTTTTCCTAATTTTTATATGGGGAAAACCTGTGGTTAGCTATTCTCCATTCAATGTGGGAGTCTCAGCACCAACCCCCAGGGCCTCTAGATAAGAAGCTTCTCTTAAGTGTACACATGTTATTAGAAGTGCTTGATCAGAGCGTCAACTCGTGAGGAGCTAAGAGCATTAAGTGTCTCTGTCTGTCACATCACCTCCCCTGGAATCTGACCATAATCTGGTGAAAATGCATTGCCCACTTTAAGGGGGAATTTCCTATCAGTAGAATTGTTTTTCCTACTTAGGATATCTGCACAAAGACTTTACTGATTGGTGGTACAATCATTTGTTATTAACCAGAGCTGTGTGTGTATATATGCATGTATATACATATGAGTATAAATACACCACACATTTTTATGTGTATATGTATATGTATGCATACATATATGTGCACATATGGTGTGTTCTACATTACATATTAAATATGTGTGTGCATGTGTGCCCAGAACCACCATCTTCCCTAAGTACTTACCCCATAACCTACATGCTTAAGTAAGCTAGTATGTACATTTATTCCTCGTTGTTATCTTTCATCATGGTAACTCCTAAGAGAGAGAGGACAGGACCCTATGACTCAAATAATCATAAACAGAGCTCTTAATATTTATTATTCCTCCATCTCTTCCCCTACCAGAAAAATATCTGTAAATAAGGGAGGGATAGGGAACTGGTGAATAAGCCCAGTCTTTATGAGCATTTGCAGCATGCTCTGCTGATACAATCGTCCGCCACAGAATAAGAACATGGAATTGTGTCCATTCAGTTTACCACATGAAGAAGAGAAGTCTTTCAATTGGCTGGTTGGCCAGAATTGAGAATGCTTAAAAAGGTACTCACTTGATGATTTAGGTCATTTTCTGGCTGCATTAATGTGTGGAGGTGAGGAATGAGCATATGGATCTATCTGTTGCTTCTGCCCCTTTGTGTTTGTCCTTTCCTGATCTTGCATGAAAGCATATTGAACTAGGCTTAGATCCTGTGAGTGGTGAAAGGTCAGGAGTATGAGCCACTACAGACCCAGGAGCTGGAGTCCATGTCACATTGTTCAGAGAGCTAAACCTAGTCAGGAGTGAAGTCCCAAGGGACCTGCTGGACCCTGTATAGCAGGGATTGAAGGCAGCCAAGAGGGAGGATCTATGACTCATCCATTGTCCAATGGTGAACTTGATGGGGCAAATTTAGAAACTCCTTTAAGTTTGAGTCTATCTTCCCCAGGGCAAAATGGTATAGGGGAGAGTGTACCCCCAGATGTTGGGGGGAAATGTTTGTACTTCTGTTTTTGCTTTACCTTCTTAGTGAGTATCCCTTTTTTAAAAGCTAATTGATGAGAATTAGGTAAAAGAACCTAGGGCATCCACCATACTAAGTGTACTAAGATATCCAAGATACTAAGTGTAACTGGCAATTTATATTAGGTAAAACACTCTAGAATGGGGGCTGGAGCTGGTAACTAGAGAAAATGGAGGGGAGGGGAGGAGAGGTAGGGAGGGAGATAGATAGAGACAGAGGTGGAGAGAGACAGAGCCAGCACCTTGCTCTGAGGATCCAACTCATCAAAGGAGAGTTGAGATAAGGACATTCAGTTTATAAAAGCTTACATATTCCCATTCCCAAACCTCACCTAAGGCTGAACTGGTCAAAAGAAATTATCAACATAGCTCCTTCACTGGGAGAATTGATTGGAAGCCAGTAGCTCCACTTCTCCCCTACTTTCAGAAATCTTAAAAAAAAAAAAAACAAAAGCAGCAGCCAGAGTTAATTGGCATAACTCAGCACAGGTGCCTCAGCAGAAGAATGCATAAGGAATTGAAAGATGATGTGAGTGCCTTTTTGGAACACACACTCAATGGGGAGGGCTGATATCAGTGGGATGATGCACTAGGGGAGGGAGAGAGGAGATGAATTTCTATGGCCTCTCCATGAGCAAACCCAGAGTAAAAAAACGGAGATCTATTGGAAAAGGCCAAGAATGGGATGTTCACAAGGCCACCTGGAAAGAATGTTTGTGTGTTTGTGTGTATGGTATTCCCTCCTCAGGTGGAGTTGCAGGACCCATGTGGAAAGCATTGGGAAGTTTCAATAGGTTGAATAGAAGTTTTGTACTCTCTCTCTCTCTCTCTCTCTCTCTGTCACACACACACACACAAGCACACACAGACAGACACACACCCCTCCACCAGAAACCTAAAATACTGAGCCCTCTTGAGACGGGGGATGTTGATCAAATTACCAGGTTATCTTGTATTAATTTTGATTGCGTTATTCTACTTTGGTTTGGTGCATAGCAAGTCTAGGCAAAATGTTTCATTGGTGTATGAGAATTCTCTGATTGCATCATCTCCCACCCTTTGCTTTCCACCCTACTGGGTAATACTGAATTCTAATCTCCACAAGGCACTGAAAACTGCAATTATTACCTATCGTACAAAGAGTTGTGGATTATGAAAAGAAAAATAAGGGCATATCTCTCTTTTGGTAGGAAGAAAAGTCATTGCATTATGTAATGGTTCTTCAAGAGTTCACTCAAGCATACTTCCAACTGCTGGAACCCAATATTGCATTAGGACAAAAAACAAATGCTGAGTTGATTCAATCTTGGAAAAAACATAAATTCTAAGTTGAATATTGTTTTGTGTAGGCCAAGGATTCTTAACCTTTTCAATATATCATAAGCCTCTCTGGTACAAAGGTAGAACCCTTTTCAGAATAACATTTTTAAATGCATAAGATAAAATGAGATTACAAAAGAAACCAATTATATTGAAATACAGTTATCAAAGTATTTAAAAAAAAAGTCCATGGACCCCAGGTTAAGAAACTTTGGCCTACCAGGGGTGGGGAACCTGCAGCCTCAAGGACACAGTGGCCTTCTAGAACCTTGGGTGTGGTCTTTTGACTGAGTCTAAGTTTTACGGAACAAATCCTTTTATTAAGGGGATTTATTCTATGAAGTTTGGATTTGGTCAAAGGGCTGTACTTAAGGACCTAGAGGGCCACCTGTGGCCTTGAGACCACTGGTTCCCCACCCCTGGATAGTTTAAGGTTTCTATGCAAAAGACTGAGGTCCTGAGAGGAAAACAAAACAGACTATGAAAATTTCTTTGAATTGTGTGATATTAAATTGGTATCAATCTTTGATGTGCCAGGAAGAGCTAGAGCCAATGAAACCCAACCCTTGAAGCCAGAATACTTCTTGGCCATGTAAAAGAGGTTTCACTGAAATCTCTTCCTCCTTGCCTCTTACCCATCTTCTTTACTGACTGTCTGACGTGTTGTTGCTCCGTAGTCTCTATGACTCCATCTTGGACTGTAGAACTCTCCCCGAGATATTCATCATCCTCAAATGTCCCATATTATCACAGAGCAACAGGTGAAGGAGTGGAGGAATGAATGAGAGAGGAGCTCCAGTGGTTTGTGCTCACATGTGGGTTATCAATCTGGGAGTGTGTATTTAGACACAGATAACCCTGTTATCTTTTTTTTTAATTTAAAAAAAATTTTATTTAATTTATTTAGTATATTTAATTTTCAGCATTGATTTTAACAAGAGTTTGAATTATGAATTTTCTCCCCATTTCTACCCTCCCGCCCACTCCAAGATGGCGTATATTCTCGTTGCCCCATTCCCCCATCAGCCCTCCCTTCTGTCACCCCACTCCCCTCCCATCCCCTTTTCCCTTCTTCTCTTGTAGGGCAAGATAAATTTCTATGCCCCATTGCCTATGTATCTTATTTCCTAGTTGCATAAAAAAAACTATTTTTGTTGTTTTTGAATGTCTGTTTTTAAAACTTTGAGTTCCAAATTCTCTCCCCTCTTCCCTCCCCCGCCCCATCCTCCCTAAGAAGGCAAGCAATTCAACATATGCCACATGTGTATCATTATATAAAGCCCTTCCACAATACCCACATTGTGAAAGACGAACTATGTTTTGCTCCTTCCTAACCTATCCCCCTTTATTGAATTTTCTCCCTTGACCCTGTCCCTTTTTGAAAGTGTTTGTTTTTGATTACCTCCTCCCCCTATCTACCCTCCCTTCTATCGTCCTTGCCTTTTTATCTTCTTCCTCCTTCTTTCCTGTGGGGTAAGATACCCAATTGAGTGTGTATGGTATTCCCTCCTCAGGTCAAATCCGATGACAGCAAGATTTACTCATTCCCCCTCACCTGCCCCCTCTTCCCTTCCTGCAGAACTGCTTTTTCTTGCCACTTTTATGTGAGATAATTTACCCCATTCTATCTCTCCCTTTCTCCTTCTCTCAATATATTCCTCTCTCATCCCTTAATTTGATTTTATTTTTTTAGATATCATCCCTTCATATTCACCCTGTGCCCTCTGTGTATATATATATACATACATATGTATATATATACATATATACATATGTATGTATATATATACACCTACATATATACATACACACACATATATATTTATACATACACATATATATGCATATTCCTTTCAGCTACTCTAATACTGAGGTCTCATGAGTCATACACATCATCTTTCCATGTAGAAATATAAACAAAGCAGTTCAACTTTAGTAAGTCCCTTGTGATTTCTCTTTCTTGTTTACCTCTTCATGCTTCTCTTGATTCTTGTGTTTGAAAGTCACATTTTCTATTCAGCTCTGGTCTTTTCACTGAGAAAGCTTGAAAGTCCTCTATTTTATTGAAAATTTATATTTTGTCTTAGAGCATGATACTCAGTTTTGCTGGGTAGGTGATTCTTGGTTTTAATCCTAGCTCCATTCACCTCTGGAATATCATATTCCAAGCCCTTTGATCCCTTAATGTAGAAGCTGCTAGATCTTGTGTTACCCTGATTATGTTTCCATAATACTCAAATTGTTTCTTTCTGGCTACTTACAGTATTTTCTCCTTGACCTGGGAGCTCTGGAACTTGGCAACAATATTCCTAGGAGTTTTCTTTTTGGGATCTTTTTAAGGAGGCCATCTGTGGATTCTTTCCATTTCTATTTTACCCTCTGGCTCTAGAATATCAGGGCAGTTCTCCTTGATAATTTCTTGAAAGATGATATCTAAGCTCTTTTTTTGATCATGGCTTTCAGGTAGTCCAATAATTTTTAAATTCTCTCTCCTGGATCTATTTTCCAGGTCAGTGGTTTTTCCAATGAGATATTTCACATTGTCTTCCACTTTTTCATTCCTTTGGTTCTGTTTTATAATATCTTGATTCCTCATCAAGTCACTAGCTTCCACTTGCTCCAATCTAATTTTTAAGGTAGTATTTTGTTCAGTGGTTTTTTGGACCTCCTTTTCCATTTGGCTAATTCTGCCTTTCAAGGCATTCTTCTCCTCATTGGCTTTTTGGAGCTCTTTTACCATTTGAGTTAGTCTATTTTTTAAGGTCTTGTTTTCTTCAATATTTTTTTCCATATTTTTTTGGGTCTCCTTTAGCAAGTCATTGACTTGTTTTTCATGGTTTTCTCACATCATTCTCATTTCTCTTCCCAATTTTTCCTCCACTTCTCTAGCTTGCTTTTCCAAATCCATTTAGAGCTCTTCCATGGCCTGAGACCAGTTCACGATTTTCTTGGAGGCTTTTGATATAGGTATTTTGACTTTGTTGACTTCTGGCTGTATGTTTTGGTCTTCTTTGTCACCAAAGAAAGATTCCAAAGTCTGAGACTGAATCTGAGTCCATTTTCGCTGCCTGGCCATGTTCCCAGCCAACTTACTTGACCCTTGAGTTTTTTGTCAGGGTATGACTGCTTGTAGAATAAAGAGTACTTTGTTCCAAGCTTGAGGGGATGCGCTGTTGTTTTCAGAGCTATGTCTATACAGCCAGCTCTGCCACACCAGCACTCCTCCTTCCCCAAGAACCACCAACCTGGACCTGACTCAGATCTTAAGCAGGCTCTGCACTCCTGCTCTGATCTGCCATTTAATTCCTCCCACCAGGTGGGCCTGGGGCTGGAAGAAACTGCAGCTGTAGTTCTGTAGCTGCACCACCCCCACTGCCCCTGGGGCAGTGGCCAAACTGCAAACTCTTTTCACTCTGTCCCCTGCAGCTTTTCCCACTAGCCTTCTCTGTTGTCTTTGGTGTTTGTGGGTTGAGAAGTCTGGTAACTGCCACAGCTCACTGATTCAGGGCTCTAGGGCCTGTTCCAACGGGCTCCAGGTCTGGTTGGTTCTGCCACCGCCCACGCTGGGCTCCACTCCCTTGCGCTCCCCTCTGCTCCCAGCTCCGTGCATGATAGACCTCATCCAGTGACCATCCAGGCTGTCCTGGGCTGGATCCCTGCTTCCCTCTGCTATTTTGTGGGTTCTGCAATTCTAGAATTTGTTCAGAGTCATTTTTTATAGGTTTTTAGTGGGACCTGGTGGGGAGCTCATGCAAGTTCCTGCTTTCCAGCCACCATCTACCCTGAATTATCTTTTACACAGGCCAAGACTGGTGATGCACTGTATCTATCTAAAACCAAGAACACAGGAATAAACTTGAAGCCTTCCCAATAGGATCAAAGGTGAAGCAAGGATGTCCATTATCACTACTATTATTCAATATTGCATTAGAAATGCTAGCTATGACAATAATACAAGAAAAATAAATTGAAGGAATAAAAATAGGCACCAAGGAAATAAAACTATCACTATTTGCAGGTGACATCATGGTATACTTATAAAACCCTAGAGAATCAACAATTGTTGAAACAATTAATTAGCAACTTTAGCAAAGTTGCAAGATATAAAATAAATCCACATAAATCATCGGCATTTCTATATATTACCAACAAAACCCAACAGGAAGAGATAGAAAGATAAACTCCATTCAATATAACAGTAGACAATACAAAGTACTTGGGAATCTATCTGCCAAGACAAATCCGGGGACTAAATGAACATGATTACAAAAGTACTTTTCACATAAATAAAGACAGATCTAAACAATTGGAGAAGTATTAATTACTCACGGGTAGGCTGAGCCAATTTAATAAAATTGACAATCCTACCTAAATTAATTAACTTATTCAGTGCCATACCAATCAAATTGCCAAAGAATTTTTATAGAGCTAGAAAACATAATAATGAAATTAATCTGGAAGAACAAAAGGTCAAGAATATCAAGGGAATCAGTGAAAAAAATGTTAAGAAAGACAGTCTAGTAGCACCAGACTTCAAACTACATTATAAAGCAGTAATCACCAAAACAATCTGGTACTGGCTAAGAATTGGGCAACTAGGTGGCACCGTAGATAGAGTGCTGGGCCTACAGTCAGAAAGATTCATCATCCTAAGTTCAAATCTAGGTTCAGATGCTTACTAGCTCCGTGACCTTGGGCAAGTCACTTAACCCTGTTTGCCTCAGTTTCCTTATCTTTAAAAATGAACTGGAAAAGGAAATAGTAAACTACTTCCATATCTTTGCCAAGAAAACTTCAAATGGAGTCATGAAGAGTTGGACATGACTGAAATGACTGAACAACAACTGGCTAAGAAACACAGTGCTGAATCAGTGGAATAGATTAGGAGCACAATACACAGTATTCAATAACTATAGTAATTTATTGTTTGATAAACCCAAAGATCCAAACTTTGGGGTTAGGAATTCTTGTTTGACAAAAATTGCTGGGAAAATTGGAAAGCAATTTGAAAGAAGGTGATATTATAATGTGATATCATAAATAAATTAGGGGAGCAAGGAAAAATTTACTTGTCAAATCTGTGGATAAGGAAAGAGTTTATGACCAAACAAGAGCTAGAGAAGATCACAGGAAGTAAAATGTACAGTTTTGATTATCTGAAATGAAAAAAGGTTTTTTTGCACAAACAAAACCAGTGCAGCCAAAATTGGAAAATGTTTATGGCAAATTTCTCTGATAAAGGCCTCATTTCTTAAATATATAGAGAACTGAGTCAAATTTATAAAATTAAGAGCTATTTCCCAATTGACAAATGGTCAACAGATATGAGCAGGCAGTTTTCAGAAGAAGAAGTCAGAGCTATCAATAGTTATATGAAAAAATGCTCTAAAATGCAAATTAAAACAGCTCAGATACAACCTCACATCTATCAGGTTGGCTAACATGACAGAAAAGGAAAATGACAAGTGCTAGAGGGGTTGTGGAAAAATTGAGACACTAATGCATTATTGGTGAAGTTGTAAACTGGTCTAGCATTCTAGAGAACAATTTGGAACTATGCCCAAAGGGCTATAAAACTGTTCATACCCATCGACTCAACAATACCACCAGTAGGTTTGCATCTCAAAGAGATCAAAGAAAAGGGAAAAGGACCTATATGTACAAAAATATTTATAGCAGCTCTCTTTGTAGTGGCAAGGAATTGGGAATTGAGGAGATGCCCATCAAGTGGGGAATGGCTGAACAAGTTATGGTATATGGTTGTAATGGAATACTACTATGCTAAAAGAATGATGAGCAAGATGGTACAGGATGGTTTCAGAACAACGTGGGAAGACTTATGTGAACTGATGCAAAGTGAAATAAGTAGAACCAGGAGAGCATTGTATGTAGCAACAGTAATATCGAAAGGGTGATTAACTGTGAAAGACTTTGCTACTCTGATCAAGACAGTGATCCAAGATAATTCCAAAGAACCCATGATGAAAAATGCTATCTACCTTCAGAGAGGGAACTGATGAACTCTAAGCACAGATTGAAGCATACTTATTTTAATAAAACTTTTTTATTTTTCTTGTTTGTGTGTGTGTATTTTCTTTCGTAACATGGCTAATGTGGAAATATGATTTGCATGACATCACATGTGTAATTGATATCATATTGCTTGTCTTCTCAAGGTATGGGAGAAGCATGGGTAGGAGGGAGAGAATTTGGAACTCAAAATTTTTAAAAATGAATGTCAAGAATTTATGTGTAGTTGGGAAACAGTTGTTACCAAGATAAATAAAAACATATATTTAAAAAAATAGAAAGACTGGTGACACACTGTTGAATGTAGGCTTGAAGGAATGGTACATTGGCTTAATTGAAATGGTTTGGGTCTCCTGCATTTTCCCTTCTTGTGTCTTTGTTGTATTGTACCTGCTTAAAAATCTCTCTGCAGAGCTCCATGTGGTGCATGTGTGTGTATATGTATGTGTGTGTATGTTCATTCTGGTTGCCTATGTGGGCCTAATCCTGTCTAGAGACTCAATATAGCACATGATGAAAGGGGGTCTAAACAAGATGTTTGTACTTTCATCCCAAGAGCTTCACATTTGATTTATCCAGCTGAACTCAACTCCACTGTCCCTGTGAAGTAGTACCTGACTATGGGCACCAGGATATGTGTGACACATGGAACAAAGTTTGTACATGCTGTAAATATAGTAAGTCACTTGTGATATCTCAGCACTAGGTGGCACAAAGTCAAGTGTTCCTGGCCAGCACCGACTGTCAGTCAACATCTGTTCACCCTGGAATAGGAATATAGAGGAAAAATGATGAAGAACACCAAGCCAGGAAAAAACCAAAAGACTTGGAAGAGAACATCAAGCTTGAATGACACCCAGAATGAAAGTAAGGAAACACCAAAGCTGGGTCAGAACGAATGGACAGACCATCAGGAATGGACCTAAGAAGATGCAAAGAGTCAAGTATGAGCAGGAGTCAAAAATGCTAGAATGACCAGCTATGGGGCTGGCCACCCCCTCTTCTATTCTTAAATGTTTCAACCTATTAAGACCCAGGATCCAAATACTTTTATTTATTTTGGTCTTCTCTATCTTTGCCTTTTTGGTTGAATAAACATTGAGTAACCAAGAAAAAGAACCAAAGTGCTCAACTAATTTGGAATTTCTTTCTCTGTTCCCTTTTGAGAGAAAGAAGCAAGCTATAATGAGCTGATATAAGAGATTCTTTTAAACTAAAATCTTAAGTGGATAGGGTCCTGGGGTCACATGCATCTAATTTAATTTCCTAAACCATCTACTTCTAGACTCCCTCTATAGTACAATGAAAATTGAAATTCAAAATCATTCATCATCAATCACATTCAATATTCTGATATTTTAATGGGTCAGTGATCCAATTCAATCCAATAAGCATGTATTAAGGGCCTATTATGTGCAAGACACTGGAGATATAAAGACTAAAAAAAAGTTGTCCTTGCCCTTGGCCATGTGAGCTGCCCATCAATTATATTTTATTTTGCTACATGACCAGATCATCCCCACCCCACCCCCAGTCATACTTCCTTGACATTTTTTTTCTCCAGGAAAAGTCTTCACTGATTATTGCTGGTTGTCACAGACTATTCATTTCTACCATTTACCTCTTTCTCATCTTTTGGGAGACATAACTTTAGCTCTTCAGAGACCCTGGTATTTCATCACTCAGCCATATATATCATCCCCAGAAGAATATCATTCTTTAAAAGATGGGTCTTAAGACATTTGTACCTTTTGATCAAGCAGTCACACTATTAGGCATATGCCCTAAAAAGACCAAAGACAGAAATACCTCATGTATACCAATACTCATAGCAACATGTTTTTTGTAGTAGCAAAAAAACTGGAAACAAAATGGATGTTCATCAATAGGGGAGTGGCTAAAGAAATTAAGACACATAAATATAATGAATTATTACTACACTGAAAAAATAACAAATATGAGGAATTCAAAGAAGTATGGGAAGGCTTTCCTGGCTTGATACAATGAAGCATACAGAACCAGGTAAACCATCTACACAAGAATTTGAGTAATGTAAACCAAAGTAACCCAAAAAGGCAACCAAATGTTGACTAATTCTAATGACTCAGTCCTGGAGAAGAGATGATCGTGAAACCTGCTTCCTCTCAGTATAGAGATGGGGAAACTATGGGTGTAAAATGAAGTATATGTTAGAAGACAGAACATGGAGCAAAACTAAGAGAACACTGCATACAATAACAGCAATATCATTTTAAGAACAACTTTGAGCAAATAAGTTATTTTAACTATTATAAATACCCAAATTAACCATAAAGGACATATGAAGAAAGATACTAGCTACATCCAGAGAAAGAACTGACAAATAGAAACATGTATAGAATAATTTTACACACACACACACACACACACACACACACACACACACACATATCTAGTAGAAGCCATCTCTAGGCTGGGGGTGGGGGAGGGGAAAAAAAGAAATTTACATGATAATTTTGTTGTATATTTGAAAGGAATTGCAAGTAGTACATAGTAAATTTGCAGTTTCGTGTGCAATCATCTTTTTATGGAAATGCTTATTTTATTCCATAAATTGAGAATAAAATAAAGAAGATATGGCAGCAGTGTAGGTTGGTAAGCTAGTCAGATTCAGGGATTTTCAGGAAAAAATGCAAAGCCTCACACTTGGCTGATCTAATTCATTCATCATTGGATGACAGAATCCATTAATGACACACAACATCAACTTAGTGGATGTTCTTGCTGCTACATAAAGGATACACACCATATATACTTTTTACCTGTCATCTTTGGGAAGCTGCTTGTGATGAAGTCACATATTTAAATAGCTCGATCTTATAAAAAAACTTGAGGTTCTGAATGGTCCATCGTTTTTTAGGAAGTGTGAGATTTTCCACAGAGGTAGACAAAGGGATCTTGTGCCTTTTAGAAATGAACTAATCTTAGAGTAAGCACAAGGCTAAGCCCAAGGGTAAACAGAATTCCTTTGGAGTCAGGGACTGCACTCGGAATAATCATCAGTCACTAGAACTGTCTTGATCTGTCCATCCCTCCTCCTCTGAATGGAAGGCTAAATTGTTATAAAAAGTCCTGCAGTAGTTGGTTTTGCTTAAGCTTTTTTATTTGTTTCAAACAAGGGTTCATTTGGGGATAGAATGAGATAGGAGAAATACCAGGAGATTATTGTGATCCAAAGATTTTTTTTAAAAAGTTAAAATAAAAAAGATGGGTCTTGGTTTCAGGAGAAAGCTTAGGATTATTACGAGCACTGTCATTCCTGAAGGCAACTAGTCCATTCCTCCTCTAGGACCAGATGCATCTATTGATGCAAAATTTTGCTTGATCCTTCAAAGTATTCTTAAACATGGTTTCTTCTAATGTTAAACTCAGAGTCCTGTTCATTGTCCACTTGCAGCGTCTGTCCAAGATGCATAAACTGACAGATCAGTTCTGAGTTGTCTATCCAACTGTATAACATACTCTGAACAATAGATAGTCTTCATCCAAGTGACCTTCCAATATGGATATTTAAATTGAGCTCTTTTGACTGGGTCTCATCTAGGAGGTTCTGCAATGTCCTAAAACTTGAGGTAATCAGCACAATGTCATGTTCTTGCAAGAGGAGCAACTGAAAGATCTCAGCATCTTTAGAGAATTCCTCTTTTATTTGGAGTCTGTATACTGGCTATTCTTTGTGACATTGACAAACTCCTTTAGCAAGCATTTATGCCTTACTATTATGACCAAATAGATGACCATCAAGATTATCTCTGTTATATTTGTCAAGAAATTTTGCATGATTTTAACATCTGCATGGGAGATACCATGCTGGAAGACAGCCTTCAAGGTAGTATTTTCCTCTATTAAAAAAAAAAACAAAACTATTTGAATCATAGTCAACAAACTCTAAGTACACTGGAGATCTTATATTCTCTACACCTTTCTGCCAGATGAGTCGTTGTAAAGGTGTGTTCTGCTGTAGAATACCTTTTGTGAAAAAGCCTTTTGTGAAAATTCCCATTGTAAAGTTTGCCCTGGATACCTATGTGGATTATTCTATAATTTTTGTTTTTAGAGACAAGGAGAGTAGACATGTAGAATAGTACTTATTGATACTCTCTCACTTGCCTTTTTAATATAGTATCTAATATTTCATACAAACACACACACACACACACACACACACACACACACACACACACATACCCCTTTATGTCCTCCCCTCTTTCAAATACTTTAAGAAGTAATCCAAAACAGAGGGGGCAGAGGCAAGATGGCTGCTGGAAAGCTGGGACTTGCCTAAGCTCCCCCTCCAGGTCCCTCCAAAGAACTATAAAAATGACTCTGAACAAATTCTAGAACTGAAAAACCCATAAAATAGCAGAGGGAAGCAGGGCTCCAGCCCAGGACAGCATGGATGGTTCCTGGGTAAGGTCTATCGCTTGGAGCTGGGAGTAGAGTAGAGCCCAGCGTGAGCTGCGACTACACCAACCAGACCAGGAGCCGGGCAGAACAGGTCCTAGTGCCCTGAATCAGTGAGCTGTGGCAGTTACCAGACTTCTCAACCCACAAACACCAAAGACAACAGAGAAGGTTAGTGGGAAAAGCTGCTGGGGACAGAGTGAAAAGAGTTCGCAGTTTGGCCACCACCCCAGGGCAGTGGGGGTGATGCAGCTCTGAGGCTGCTTACAGAGCTACAGCTGCAGTTGCTTCTGGCCCCAGGCCCACCTGGTGGGAGGAATTAAGTGGCAGATCTGAGTAGGAGTGCAGAGCCAGCTTAGATCTGAGTCCGGTCTGGGTTGGCGGTTCTTGGGGGAGGAGGAGTGCTGCTGTGGCAGAGCTTGCTGTGTAGAAATAGCTCTGAAAACAACAGCACAGACCCTCAAGCTTGGGACAAAGTACTCTATACTCTACAAGCAGTCATACCCCAATGAAAAACTCAAGGGTCAAGTAAGTTAGCTGGGAACATGGCTAGGCAGTGAAAACAGATTCAGATTTAGACTCAGATTTTGGAATCTTTCTTTGGTGACAAAGAAGACCAAAACATACAGATAGAAGTCAACAAAGTCAAAGAGCCTACATCAAAAGCCTCCAAGAAAAACATGAACTGGTCTCAGGTCATGGAAGAACTCTAAATGGATTTGGAAAAGCAAGTTAGAGAAGTAGAGGAAAAATTGGGAAGAGAAATGAGAGTGATGCCAGAAAACTATGAAAAACAAGTCAATGACTGGCTAAAGGAGACCCAAAAAAACTGAAGAAAATAACACCTTAAAAAATAGACTAACTCAAATGGCAAAAGAGCTCCAAAAAGCCAATGAGGAGAAGAATGCCTTGAAAGGCAGAATTAGCCAAATGGAAAAGGAGGTCCAAAAGACCACTGAACAAAATACTACCTTAAAAATTAGATTGGAGCAAGTGGAAGCTAGTGACTTTATGAGAAATCAAGATATTATAAAACAGAACCAAAGGAATGAAAAAGTGGAAGACAATGTGAAATATCTCATTGGAAAAACCACTGACCTGGAAAATAGATCCAGGAGAGAGAATTTAAAAATTATTGGACTACCTGAAAACCATGATCAAAAAAAGAGCTTAGATATCATCTTTCAAGAAATTGTCAAGGAGAACTGCCCTGATATTCTAGAGCCAGAGGGTAAAATAGAAATGGAAAGAATCCACAGATCACCTCCTGAAAAAGATCCCCAAAAGAAAACTCCTAGGAATATTGTTGCCAAATTCCAGAGCTCCCAGGTCAAGGAAAAAATACTGCAAGCAGCCAGAAGGAAACAATTTGAATATTGTGGAAACACAATCAGGATAACACAAGATCTAGCAGCTTCTACATTAAGGGATCAAAGGACTTGGAATATGATATTCCAGAGGTGAATGGAGCTAGGATTAAAACCAAGAATCACCTACCCAGCAAAGCTGAGTATCATACTCCAAGGCAAAATATGGATTTTCAATAAAATAGAGGACTTTCAAGCTTTCTCAGTGAAAAGACCAGAGCTGAATAGAAAATGTGACTTTCAAACACAAGAATCAAGAGAAGCATGAAAAGGTAAATAAGAAAGAGAAATCACAAGGGACTTACTAAAGTTGAACTGTTTTGTTTACATTCCTGCATGGAAAGCTGATATGTATAATTCATGAGACCTCAGTATCAGGGTAGCTGAAGGGAATATACATACATACATATATATACACACACACACATACATATACATATATATGTATATAAATATATATGTATGTATATAAATATATGTGTATGTATATAAATATATGTATGTGTGTAAATATATATGTATGTATATAAATATATGTATGTATGTATATAAATATATGTATGTATGTAAATATATATGTATGTATGTGTGTATGTATATATATATATGTAGACAGAGGGCACAGGGTGAGTTAAATATGAAGGGATGATATCTAAAAAAAAATCAAATTAAGGGATGAGAGAGGAATATATTGAGAGAGGGAGAAAGGGAGAGATAGAATGGGGTAAATTATCTCACATAAAAGTGGCAAGAAAAAGCAGTTCTGTAGGAAGGGAAGAGGGGGCAGGTGATGGGGAATGAGTGAATCCTGCTCTCATTGGATTTGACCTGAGGAGGGAATACCATACACACTCAATTGGGTATCTTACCCCACAGGAAAGAAGGAGGAAGGAGATAAAAAAGGGGGGACAATAAAAGGGAGGGCAGATAGGAGGAGGAGGTAATCAAAAACAAACACTTTCAAAAAGGGACAGGGTCGGGGAGAAAATTGAACAAAGGGGCATAGGATAGAAAGGAGCAAAATATAGTTAGTCTTTCACAACATGAGAATTGTGGAAGGGTTTTACATGATGATACGCATGTGGCCTATGTTGAATTGTATGCCTTCTTAGCGAGAGTGGGTGGAGAGGGAAGAGGGGAGAGAATTTGGAACTCAAAGTTTTAAAAACAGATGTTCAAAAAAAAAGTTTTTGCATGCAACTAGGAAATAAGATATACAGGCAATGGGGCATAGAAATCTATCCTGCCCTACAAGAAAGTAAGGGAAAAGGGGATGGGGGGAGTGGGGTGACAGAAGGGAGGGCTGACTGGGGAACAGAGCAACCAGAATATATGCCATCTTGGAGTGGGGGGGAGGAGAGAAATGGGGAGAAAATTTGTAATTCAAACTCTTCTGAAAATCAATGCGAAAACTAAAAATATCAAATAAATAAATGAGTGAGTGAATGAATAAATAAATAATAAATAAAAAGAAGTAATCCCTCATTTCCCTCAAAATTATATCACCGCTAGGATAGATGTCTCCGTATACTTGGTCTAGTCCATCTGATTTTCCTATTTTTTTTTTCACTTTGGGGTCTTTCAAAATTCTCGTGCAGCATTTCTGGAACTATGTTAGAGTCTAATGGTGGCATGATCACTGTGAAAGGTGTTTGTTATAAGTGAAAATAATGTATTTTAAAATTCCTTGCAGATTTTTTTTTCCTCTATTTGTTTGTTGCCTTTTCAGTTTCTTGCTCAAATGCTCTTACGATAACTGTACTTTGTTATATTTCTCACTAAGCTTACTATTAACTTGTTTTTCTTTCACTGTTTTCAGAGATGATCATCTGCTATTCTCCTTTGTAAGATTTCACAAAAAGTTTACATTCTAAATCAGGATTGCTCTTCACTTCCATATCCCCACTTGGCAAGTATACCAAGTGTTTGCTGGCTGTTTCTTGACTTTTGGTTTTCTTCTTATGACAACTGATATATATGCAGTAAACTTCCTTAAGAAAAGGTGCTCTGTATTGCTATCCATTCTCTTACCCATTTCCTATTTCTTGGCATCAACAGTTTTTTTAATTAGGTCATATTAGAGTTGCCCCAGTTGCACACTATTGCTTCTCACTTTACTCTTCTAATTTAATATCAGTTCTTATCTTTGCTCTAACAAGTCAGTGGTCTATTAGTTCAATTGTTAGACCTTTTAAGGAACTTAATATGACTTTTCACATATGCATGGGAAATAGGGCGGAAGACAGCCTTTGATGTATATACAACTGAATATGGGGAAGGGAATAAGCATTTGTATAGTGCTCACTATGTGTCAGGTGCTGTGCTAAGCTTTACTTTTTTTTTACTTTACTATTTACTATTTTAAAATATTTATTTATATTATATATGCTTGTAGATTTTATTATTATATATAAATATATATTTATATTATTTACCATTTGCTTTACTATTTTTATCTCATTTGATCCTCACAACTCTGAAAGGTAGGTGCTATTATCACCCCCATTTTACAGATGAGGAAACTGAGGCAGAGTGAAGTGACTTGCCCAAGGTCACATAGCTAGTAAATTTCTGAAGCTAGATTTGAGTTCAGGCCTTCCTGAATCTAGGCAGGAACTCTACCCACTGTGCTACCTAGCCACCTGACTCTACACAAATGGTCTAGAAATGACTCCTACTTTAGCATCTAGTCATTAACTAGTTATTAAAGTATATTCAATTTCTTTTTTTTTTTTTTGGTGAA
This sequence comes from Trichosurus vulpecula, assembly GCF_011100635.1. Taxonomy (NCBI): domain Eukaryota; kingdom Metazoa; phylum Chordata; class Mammalia; order Diprotodontia; family Phalangeridae; genus Trichosurus; species Trichosurus vulpecula. The sequence continues at coordinate 300,703,404 of NC_050576.1, read as the reverse complement.
GTGATTGGGTGCCAGACATGCTTAGCATCACCTCATTCTATTCTCCAAGAAACTACTCATGATCTATAGGTATGAGGTTTCTGTGTAGTCTACAAACTTTGGGCCTCTTCTCATTTCTTATTTCTAAGTGATATTTCCCAATATATTTTTTGCTCTCTTCCCCTGAGCCCACCTGTAGGCCTTCTTCTTTTCCCTCTCTCTATCCTCTCTCTCAGTGATGTCATCAGTTCTCATGGGTTCAATTATCTCTATGCAGATGGCTTCTAAACTTATATATCCCTATATATTTCTCCCTAGTCTCTCCCCTGAGTTCTAGTGCCGTATCACAACTGCCTATTAGACATTTCCAACTGGATGTCCTGAAGGCATTTGAAACTCAACATATCCGAAACAGAATTCATTATCTCTTCCCCAAAAACCACCCCTCTTCCTAACTTCCTTATTTCTGTCAAAGGCACTACTATACTTCTAGTCACCTATATTCACAATCTCAGAGTTACCCTCAACTCTTAATTTTCCCTAAACCCCCATATATGCAATCGGTTGTCGAGTCTTACCAAATCAACCTCCAAATCATCTCTCATATCCATTCCCCGAACCACCCTAGTTCAGGCCCTTAGCACTTCTTGTATGTGGTAAGACAATAGCTTCCTAATTGATGTCTCTGCCTCCAGTCTCCCCCCTCTCCAATCCATCCCTGCTCCCAACCCCATGCCAAACCGACATTCCAAAATCACAAGTCTAACCGAATCACCCTTCTGCCAAAGACGCGTCAATGGGTCCCTGTTACCCAAAGGGTAAAATACACATTCAACTGTTTAGTTTAACCACAAGGTCAAAAGGTGTTAACATCTACTTACATAACATAGGCTAGCTCTGATGATCTGTATACTGGAGAATCCCACACATTCATCTGGTGGTCTCCATAGGCCATGTGGTGGTAGAAGTGCTGAGTATTATTCTGTCTGCTTTTCAAAGAGTCAGCAACCTTCTACTCCTCAGCCCTGCCTTCCTCTATGGTACAGAGCTCACTGGTTGTCACAGGATGGTGATGATGATGACGATGATGAAGATGAAGATCGCGATGATCATGATGATGGAGAAGGAAGAAGAGGAGGAGGAAGAGGGAGAGGGGAACTAACATTTATATTACTTAATATGTGCCAGACACTGTGCTAAGCACTTTACAAATATCCCACTTGATCTTTACAACAACCCTGGGAGGTAAGTGTTATGATTATCCTCATTCTGCAGATGAAGAAACTGGGACAAACAGAGGTTAAGTGACTTGCCCAGGGTCACCCAGCTAGTTAGTGTCTGCAGCTGGATTTGAAATCGGGTCTTTCTGTCTCCAGGCCCAGGGCTCTATCCACTGTGCCACCTATCTGTCCCGTGTATAGATTTATCCAATCAGGAACTGGCTATTAATTCTGAGCCACTATCTCCTGGTCAAACTCCACCTTCTTTGACTTCACTGAACGTCAGGAAGCCCCAGTCCCATTATCCAAGCACAATGGATTTGGCTATCCACAGAAGACAGCAAGAGTGCTTGGATACTAAATGCAGCCTTTACTCAGTCAGGGAAGACTCGATAAGCAAATGGACAGTACATAATAAAAGGGAAACAACGCACAATAATTAAACATCTCCCCAGGGACTGTGATCTCATTACTTCACTATACCCCCAAAACCTACTGGGTCACAGAGGCACTGCCTTGAACTCAGGAAGTCCAGGAAAGAAAGAATTTGAAATTGTTTAGCTCCTCACAGCTGTACTATCTGAAGAAAAAAAAGAAAAAAGAAAAAAGAAGAAGAAAAAAAAAGGTGGAGGAGGAGGGAGAGCAAAAATAAAGGATCACTTCCAGATGAATAGGTCTTTAGAATAAAGAGGTAAGAACTCTGGGCCTGGGATTCATGGCCCAGGGATAGAAGGACATGGGAGAAAAACCAAAACTCCCCGGCAGGTAAGGAAGGAGCATTCTTGGTTTTGTGTGTCTTGTCGCAGCTGTTACTTCTTATCTCATCTTGAACCAGCTTCAGTGGGGGAGGATGAGTGGCCCTGATAAAGGAAAGTGTGCCGACCGGACTGTCACCTCTGCCAGCTGTGACATCCTGTCCAGTCTTTCTTGAGTAGGAGACTTTTCTGCTGTATCTTATCATCTCCTGTGACCACTCCCTAGAGGCAGCTAGGTGGCTCTTTAGATAAAGCCCTGGGACTGGAGTCAGGAAGACCAGAGTTCAAATGTGACCTCAGACACTCACTAGCTGTGGGACCCTGGGCAAATCCCTTAACCTCTGTTTAAATGAGCATTGCCTCAGTCAAAATGAGAATTCAGAAAGACTTTAGCTTAAAAAGACCAACATCTTCCCCTGCATCCTGGAAAATCTCCAATTGTCATGATGTGTATCTGGCCACCGGACCCAGATGGCTCTGGAGGAGAATGTGAGGCCGGTGACTTTGTGCAGCCCTCCCTCACTGTAATCCAATTCATTTGCACATCATGGCATCATCTTCCTGACATTATGGTTCTCTCCGAGAATAAAGAACAAACCACACAACCACAGTCCGCTTTAATTCACTGAAGAAGTAAATGGCAAACCACTCCAGTTTCTTTGCCAAGAAAAGCCCATACAGGGTCAGAAAGAGTCAGAAAAGACTAAGGACTAAACAGCAGCATCATCAAGTGGTCACTCCCTCTCTAGAGCAAGCGGGGGAGGAATAGACCGAGGTCTAGGGCTATTCCAACAATATTTGAAACTTTTAACAATCTGGCTCCAACCCACTTTTCCATGTTCACTGCACATTTTCACCCTTCATGAATTTTTAAAGATTAGGCAGGCTGGCCTACTTCCCATTCCCTGCACGCCACCTTCCGTTTCCAAATCCTACAGATTGTCCCTGCTATGCCTGGAATGTGTTCCCTCCTCTCCTCCACCACCTCCGATAATTCCTAACATCCTTCAAGGCTCATCTCAAGCACCACCTCATACACCAAGATTCTCTGATCCCCCACAGTTGTTAGGGCTCTCCCATCCTCCATATTACAAAATATGCACAAAGTATATGGGAAGGGGCTTTTTTTTTTGTTTTGATCTTTGTAAGCCTAGTATCCAGCTCATAATAGAGGTTTAATAAATATTTCATGAATAAATGAAATCAGTAAGTACAGTAAAGCATATGTTTATAAATTATAGGTTCTTAGTGAGTTCATGGATTTTCTCTAGCTTAGGCCTTCTCAAGGGGTCTGTGAACCTGGATGAGGCAATAAATATATTTTTTATTTCAATATAATTGGTTTCCTTTGTAATTCTATGTATCTTATTTTAAGCATTTAAAAACATTATTCTGTGAAGGGGTCTATAGGCTTTACTAGACTGCCATCCTTGACACAATAAAAGTCAACATTCTCAGGCCTAGCACCTCCTCTTCTCTGATGGGTGTTGGATTTGATCTTTACAATAACCCTGGGAAGTAGGTTCTATTATTATTCCCACTTTACAAATGGGGAAACTGAGGCAAACAAAGGTTAAGTGACTTGCCCAAGGTCACCCAGCTAGTTAGTTAGTGTCTGAAGCTGGATTTGGAAGCTGCAATTACTTTCATGGCGGCCGCTACAAATGAGATGACCTAATGTCTCAAGAAATGACATTTCTTACTGCCTTTGGATTTACCTTGAAACAAAGTCCTTTATTTGCCTATTCAAGGAGGGCTTGCTGAGTCCTTTTCAGGGCCACTCATCCATGTTTGGTGTTCACTTTTACCCAGCTCTCACCTGTGGCTCCAAGAAGCTGTAGCATGTCTAGTGACCACACTCCACACCCCAGTAAAAACTGTCTCAGCAGACAGGCTACACCAGCTTGAGGGTAAGTGAGAGACCTCAAACCCCAGTGAGTTAGGGGTATGTCTACCCCAATTATGTGAACACTTCCCTGGTTGAATGAGTGGATGAGAACAATTTGTTCCAACAGCCATGAAGGCAGCTGAAGCAGACTCTGTGGGGTACTTAGAGCTTTGCCAGACATCGAAGATGCCAATATCATCCACTGCGTCCCAAGCATCACCAGTCGTCTTGACTTTTGTCCTGTCACTGTACTTCAATGACTCAGAAGGAAAGAGTGAGGCTGACTTCCCGCAAATGCCTCACTTAAATCCAATTCGTATGCAAATCAAGACATCACCCCATGATATCATTAGAAAACTACATATTAACATTACCTATATGTTCTAGTATGTTTTTATTTATTTTGTGAAATATTTCCCAGTTAGAATTTTAATCTGGCTCCTCAGGCTCTGGGAAGAAGAGAGAATGAAGGATGAACAACAAGGAAAGCCTATGAGCCACTCTTCCCTTGGGCTGCAATTTCCTTTTGTCTTCAGGATACATCCTCAGTCAGAACTTCAGAATTGTTTGGACTGGGTTCATCCCATAGCACGTCGCTCATTGATCACTGGACAAAGATTTCACATTCAGAGCAAAAACAAGTTAACGTTTACAGATGGTCTAAAAAACATGCTCTTCTTGATATCCTCTGTTTCCCCTTTCCATGACCCTATCATTGTCAGTGAGGCAGTGAAAGGTGGTGCTCAGGACAGAGGCTCATTTCTTATGTATTTTTTGTGCTTTCATGCATGCTATCATTAAATAACGCATTGCCAAATCGCTAAGCCTAGAAGTGATGGGCTTCTCTCTACTTTGGTATGCTGTGTCTTCAGAAAGCACCTGTAATCTGTTTCCATGGCTAAATCTGAGGTTTTTTGTGTTTTTTTTTTTAAACATAGTAGAACCTTCTAAAGTAGGGTTCTCAGCCTTTTTGTGTCTGTTGTGGACTTCTTTAGCAGTCTAGTGAAACCTATGGGCCCTTTGGAATAATATTCTTAGACGCATAAAACAAAATACATACAATTACAAAGGAAAGCCACTGTACTGAAATACACTTAGAAAAATCTTAAGAAAAAAAAGTTTATAGATGGCAAATTCAGAATGCATTAGAGTTTGCATTCTGATGGAGTCAACCCAGGGTCATGTACTTCTTCCCACAATGTGAGGACATCAAATAAGATTAAATTATATTCACTATACCATAGTTTACAGAGACATTGTGACATGGCCATTTGAGAGCTGATCTCAGAATTGGGAAAAGCTGACTCCTGCCCCCTCACTGACTGGCTCTGTGTCTCTGGACAAGTCATTTAACATTCCTTTGCCCTAGGCAACTCTCCAAGACTCTGGTTGTTGTCCTTCATTCTTGAAGAGGACCAAAATGACATCATTATGTTAAGTCAAGTTACAGCATGTCCGACTGTGGCTGATCAGACCAACACGAACTCAGAATGCTCTACCACAGATCAGGCACAAATAGTCGGTGTGAACATTTGGGGTGTATTCTCTAAATTTGCACAGATTTGCATTTCTTTTGAGCTACATCAATTCTGCTTTGCTCATAGAGCGCAGCACCTTCTCTGATGAGGCCACACCATGCTGGGTGGTCCTGTCGGTGTCTCCCATGTCACACATTCTATTCCAAGGTTCTTAAAAGAGACCTTGAGAGTGTATTGCTTTTTCTGATCGCCAAGTGAGCACTTGCCCTGTGGGAGTTCTTTTTGGCAAGCATATGTTTGGCATTTGAGCAATGCGGCCAGCCCATCAGAGTTGCACTCTCTGCAGTAAAGATTAAGACTCTAAGCAGGTGTAGGAGGTGGAAGGAGTTTTTCTATACAAGTGGTGTCAAACACAGGCAGGCCAGCCAGACTGTGGCCTACAACACTCCCCAGAGCCTGAAGAACCAGATTAAAATTCTAACTGGGAAATATTTCACAAAATAAATAAAAATATACTAGAACATAGGTAATGTTAATATGTGGTTTTCTAAGTCAATAGGCTGCCTCCAGGGATCCTTATGTATGGCCCCCATTTCTTTTTGAGTTTGATACCACTGACCTTCACCAATGAAATCAAGACTAGTTCCTACTCCTAGAAAACATTATTTTTATTTACATATATATAACATACATATATGCATATATAATATATTTATATGTATATATGCACATATGTATATGTAGAATACACATTATATATTATAATAATATATTATAATAATATACAAAATATATATTAGTGGTGTACATATGATATGTATTAGTAGTATAAAGTAAGTAGGGACTAGACAATTACATATATTATATATATGCATATACTATATTATATATTATGTGGGCATATATCATTATATTTCTATGTACATATATTATATGTAATATGTGTATTATATGTACACATATTATTTATCATATGTGTGTATATTATACAATATATTTGTGTATGGGGCATGTATTAGGTAGTAGTATATACTACTTATACATATATTAGCATATATATTTTATATAAACTATCTATAGACTACTAAACAAAATTCAAGTAGTATATATACATATAATATATATTAATAGTATATAGGGAGAAGAATTTTTATATGTGTATATTAGTAATGTACAGATAGTATGGAATAATTAATCTAGTTATTAATCCCACTATATAGTGCTTTAAGGTTTGCAAAGCACTTTACAAGTATGATCTCATTTGATTCTCACAACAGCCATGGGAGGAGGTAGGTACTGTTATTATTCCTATACTACAGATGAAGAAACTGAGGCAGGCAACGGTTTACATGACTTGCCCAAGGTCATACAGCTAGTATATTCTAAGGTGGGATTTAAACTCAAATCTTCCTAACTCCTAAGCCCAGTGCTCTACCCACTGTGCAACATGGCTGCCAACTACTAAGGCAGAGAAGTGAAATAGCATATATGAGTAAGACATTTAATCAAGGCTGAAAAACAAAACCAGCTAACTAAAAAAATTAATAAGTAATAACATTAAGTAATGGTAACAAACAATGAGAAATTAACCAAACAGTATAAAGAAAAGGGATTTCTGATAGAGGCCATTATTGGTACATATACATTCATGTTCCTTTTTAGAATATAATCTCCTAGGGGAAAGGGACTAAAGACCAGGACCCAGAAACTTGGCTGTACTAGGGACTATACTCGGTCCTACTGCCCTCTCTCCTCAAGCACTTAATAAATGCTATTTGATGATTTTTTCTTCGCTAGTATGTGCTCCCAAACTCCACGTGATGGCTCACAAATCAATATTAGCCACTGCAGTATTATTCTCCATAGGTCTATTTGGGAAACTGTCACAGGGTCCTCTGAATAAGCAGTGATGTGTGCCTTGAGGGATGTGAGAAAACAATTGGCTAGCTGGTGGGCACAGAAGTCCTGCAGGCCACCCCATTAAGTGGGCCTGATCCTATGCTCACATATTTCATATCTTGGGAGAGAAAAGTTGGTCACCAAAGTGCAAAAGCAAAAGCATTTATTATAAATAACACTCAGTGACCCCGGAGTAAACACAGCTGTGCCCTGGTGGTAAAATGTCAGCCATGCTCCCTCAGTAGATTAAAGAAATCACTGCTTTATGGGGCCATCAGTTATTTTGTATATACACAGAAGGCTGGTTTTCTATCAAATTCTAGCACTCGGTGTATAAGGTTTCAGCCACAGGAATTGTGTTAAGCAGACATGATTTACTAAAACACTTATTCTCAGTATGTTATAATATTTTTTAAATAAGGATGAGGACGGGTTCTCCATTTGATCCTAAGTGATTTAAACCTCTCAGGGATTCAAAACTTTTTTGCTGACATAGAAATGTTCAGTGGCCCCTCCTACACATCCCCTGACACCCCGGTCTGTTATATTTCTTAGTACACTGGCCTATCAAGAGATTAAGAACTCACAGCATACATCTGTAGTTGAAGATATCTGTGGGGTGATGTGAGGAAAACCACACACACACACACACACACACACACACACACACAAAACCTTATTAGAGTTGTTTTTTTTAAGTCTGCTGCCTAAGCTAGCCTCCTACCTTTTCCTTTCCTTGAAGACAAATGATATAGGGGGCTTGGAGTCAGGAAGACCTGAGTTCAAATTCAGCACCTCTGATACTTACTAGCTATGTGACTGTGGGCAAGCTAAATTTCTTTGAGCCTCAGTTTCTCCATCTGGAAAATGGCCCTAATACCTGTAGAACCTGTGTGATGAGGAAGTTGATTCAGTGAAGACCCCTACTCTATTCCAATCAGTATCAATCAATTTGATATGATTATAAGTTCTATATGTTTGCCCCCAGAGCTGTGAGCTGCAGATGGTATGATCAGTTGTGTAATCATAGGAAGCTAGCTAGAGGCCCTCCACCCTTCTTTTTTCTTGTCATGTGACCAAGGTGATTCAACTACATGGAAAGTTCCCCAAAATTATTTTTGAACCTCTGGGGCGTTCTCTCTGGTCCAACATGAGCAGGTTTCCATCTTGTGACCATCTAGTCAGTAGAGAGGCCCTACACTTCACTCATCTTATGACCACCTAGTCAGTGGAGATATTCCTTGCTTCACCCAACTCATCACCCTGTTGACAGACCATTTTTGTTTATTTTTCCTTATGCATCATATGTCAACCAGTGGAATTATTCTGTATCTGGTATAGCTGTTCTTGAATGTTTAGATATCTAACCCTATAAAAATAGGTCCCTGGAAGGAGGAGGCATCTCAGATCATGAGGAAGATCTGTGGTCCACTTCCTTAATGGACCATTTGGCTTGGAGCTCTGCCTCGGTCTCTCTTATTGCAGGTTGGATAATTTTTATCCTCACAGTGATGGGATTGTCATGAGGCTTGAGTGAGATAACGTATGTGTTGGGCTTTGCAACCTTTAACAGTGCTGTACATACCAGTTATTATTTAAGGCTCAGATCATATGCTATAGTACATCCATTCAACAAATGTTTCAGGAACCTGCTTTGTACCTAGGATGTGCTAGGCACAGATGGTCTAAAACATGGTCCCTGTTATTAATGCTAACGTAGGAAACTGGTGCTAAGGAGAAAGTATTCTCTGCCCCTGGAACCTCTCTGATTGGAGGGCAGAGCCCAGGCCAGCCATTTCTTCATTTCCCTCCCACCCAGGACCTATAAGTCCTCCATGCCAGGTACATTCTCCTCTATCCCCCACGCCAGCTTCCTTTTTGTGTGTATGTTGTCTTCTTCCATAAGACTATAGGCTCCTCTAGGGAAGGAGGAAGAAATAGGCATTTATTAAGCAGTTATTATGTCCCAGGCACTGTGCTAAGCACTTTACAAATGTTATCTCACTGATAATGAGGTAGGTGTTGCTACTTATTCTTCCCATTATACAGATGAGGAAACAGTGGTACTAAACTTATCCAGGGTCACATGGCTAGTTAGGTGTTTCAGGTTGGAATGAATGAACTCAGGTCTTCCTGCTTCTGAGCTCAGCACTCTACCCATCCCATCCACTTAGAGCTAAAACTCACACAGCCTGAGCTCTAGTCTCTGATTATTCAACCTTGGGCTAAACACTTTCAGGAGCAGCATTGCCTCAGCTTCCTCTTACCTCTTCCCACAAATGAAGCAAGTTCATCTATCAGTCACTCCAACTGACTTCTGGATAGAATGTGGCCAGAGAATCATTCCAGGAGAAAGCTATTCTGGTAGAGGCCTAGAGCTGGCAGCAAGAGCCAGGGTTTGCCGGTGACTTTGGGCAGGGAAGTCCATCTTAATTTCTTCATCTCTAAGGACAAGAGGGTAGGATTACCTGCTATTTAAAGCACTTGGAAAAAATATCAGTGGAGAGATGTAGCATGTGGTATAAGGCAAAGTGGTATTTTAAGCACAGATGAGTCTTCAATCAGTGGGATGGATTTAGGCTGTTTCTAGGAAAAGTAATTTGTGTGGTTATTTGAAGGGAGTTATTCAGGTAGTCTGACAACCTAGGTGTCAGAATCACAATCACATGCAGTCCTGGCCAAAGAAAAGTGGGGACCTAAGGCCCAAGGAAGAGCAGCAATGACCAGGGCAGGGTGACTGGGGCTTTCTCCCAAGGTAGCAACATTTAGAGGATACTGACAGTGCTCCTTCAGCAGGTAGAAACAAATGAGCTAAGTACCTAGTTAGCAAGAATTTAAGTTAATGTAAGAAACCACCACACTGTGGTTTCCTTTTGAACCCCTCCCCACTCCAGCAGCATGGTAGCCTAGAGGGCTAGGGTCCAAGGTCTCTCCTCCCCACCCAGGTCCAATGTCCTCACTCTAGCTAAGGTTCTTCTAGATAGTGAGTCCACATTCCAAATAACTGTTTGCTTTAAAAAGACTTTGAAGTTTTTCCAAGTTTCCACCTTACTCACCAATTGACTTACTCTTTCCCTGCAAAGAATAAAAAACAGGAACTAGTTCCCTCAAATAATCCTATTTCATTATGGCATTTTCACTGGCTGTCCCCATGCCTGGAATTTTCTTCCTCCTTGTCTCTGCCTCCTGACTTCCTTCAGGTCCCACTGGCTGCAAAAAGCCTTTTCTCAATTCCCCTTAATTCTAGCTTCTTCCCTTAATCCTTTCCTGTATCTCCATTGTATCCTGTATATATCTTGTTTATACAGAGTTGTTTGCATGTTATCTTCCTCATTAGACTGTAAGCTCCTAGACAGTTATATTTGCCTTTCTTTGTTCCCACAGGACTTCACACAGCACCTAGGGTGTAGTAGGTGGTTCATGAAAGCTTGTTGACTTAACTTACTGACTTTATCAAATATTAAGTCCAATGACCAAATGGGTAGAGAACACTTTTAAGAAATTTTTTTTATTGCTGCCACTGGTGACCCCCAAATTCTCTTCATCTTAGAACAAACATTTTCTCAGTTCTGGGGCCCATTCATTTTTATCCCAGAATCTCACTAGCATCTGTGGGGATTTTTCTGTTGAAAGACAGACTAATTCTTGGCCATAAACTTTCAAGTGAGGGACTGTGAATTGGTTACAGTGTCAGGCTGTTGCCCTTAGCATTACATAGGCAACCTTTATCTCAGAAATCTCCCATCCTGGAGGGATCTGAGGAATGCTGGAATACATACTTCCCTTGTCCCTGTTTCAAAGGGTGATTTTTCACCTGAAAACTGTTTTGAGATCATTTGGTGGAGAGGCAATATTAGATCGAATGCTATTATTTAGAAAGTTTTATTACTACCTGTTCCATCAGGGCAGCTTCCAGTAGGCCTTGCACTGTTTGAAGAAGCATCTCTGTAGTAGAGGCAGCTTGTCATAGTGGATGAAGCGCTGAAAGGGAAGTCAGAAAAGACCTGAGTTCAAATCATGCCTCTGATACTTATGCTGAAACTGTGTAACATTGAGCAAATCATTTAATTCTTCCAAGTCTCATCTGCAAAATGAAAACCCTAATAACTGTGTGCCCAATTAGAAGTGTGCAAAGTACTTGGCAGTCTTTAAAGTGTTCTATTAATGCCAGTTATTACTATTGTCCTTGTTTTTACTCTAATAGGTAGTTAAAGGAAAGTTTGGAGGATACGGTCGTTTCTCTTGTGTTCTCATCAAAGCCGATGGGAGTTGGTCCTTAAGGATAACTAGTTAATGATTATAAGGGCTTTGTAAGTCCTAATAAAGAGGGGCCCCTTCCCACCCATCTGTACCCCCATATCTCTACTGCTCAAGTGGAACTTCCTTTGAAGTCAACAGGCCTAAATGCGTTTGTACACAGGGATGATGTAGGGGGAAGGGATTGAGGCCAAAGAGGGGCTGAAGTTAAGCTCTTTCTAAATGTAAAGGGGAAAAGGTTTTGGAAAAATGAGGGAGGTAGGCCTAGCCCCAATCCTCAATACTATCAAATCCTATTTTCCCACAACCAAAATCATTTTGTTAAAAACAAATTTTCTTTTGGGGAGGGGGAAGAAGAGAAGCCCATGGGTATTAGCAACTCCCCCAAAGATTCTTGAGAAAAAAATACTTTCCTGAATTTAAAAGGCAATGGGTGAGAAAACTCCCTTTTCATCTTAGTTAATATATTAGTCTATACAATGGCATTATAAATGACATTAAAAGCTCATATATAAGCATATATAGCACCATTTAAATCACTTCTTGTTGGGGAGGTGGTAAAGGAATTAAGGAAGATGTCATGAAGTAGATGATTTCTTGAGCTCTTTAAGAAAGATAAAATGTCAAATTTTTCAACCACTGCCTTTCACTTCAATTAAAGTGGATTATGTAAAACACAAGGGCAGCTAGGTGGCTCAGTGGATAGAGTGTCAGGCCTAGAATCAGGAAGACCTGGGTTCAAATCTGAACTCAGACACTTACTAGCTGTGTGATCCCATGCAAGTCACTTAGCCCTCTTTGCCTGCGTTTCCTCATCTGGAAAATGAGCTGAAGAAAGAAATGGCAAACCACTCCAGTATCTCTGCCAAGAAAACCCCAAATGGGGTCACAAAGAGTCGGAAATGCCTGAACAACAAATATAAAATGGAATTTCACTAGAATGAGACAAGACAAAAAAGTAGATTCCTCTTCCCTTACTATTCCTTCCCTTCCTTTTTTCCTCCTCTGGCTCTTCCTTTTTCTTTCCTTCCCGTGCTTACCTGGACAGGTTGAATAACCAACCCAAGTCTCTATGGTTAGTTAATGACAGAGCTATTGATAGAACCTGGGATTTCTTGGTTCCAGGGTTGTTGTGTAAGGATCACATCAGATGATATTTGTAAAGCTCTTAGCACGGTAGCATGGTATTACATGGTAAATTCTATCTAAATGCTTGTTCCCATATTCCTTGTTCTATTTCATACCCAAATGAATAGGATCCCATCAATTCCAAAGTTCCCTCCAAAGATATAGATCATAACCCATCCTATGTGACTCTTCTCATCTGGCCCATAAATTTGCTACAGGGAGATCCACCCAATATATCTGTGGCCTTCTTCACTTTCTACTGACATTCCCAGGGGCTGTGCCTCCATCATTCCTTCCCCTCACCATGTGACCAGCCCATCTTATTTCATCATACAATTACTTGATGACATTTTTATGCCCATCCTCCTTCAAGTTTCCTCATTACTTATTTGTTGCCACTGACTCAACCAATCAACAAGCATTTTATTAAGCACTTACTATGTGCCAGGCACTGTATTAAGTACTGGTGATACAAAGAAAAAAAAATGAAAACAGGTGCTCACAACCCACCTTGTACCTCTCCATTGCCCCCTGGTATAGTATTGATTCTTTTGCATTTCCATATCTTATTGCCCTATAGTCAGTTAGTTAATAACGAGGGGAGGAGTGGGGAGTGAGTAAGGGGTGGGGGTCATCTCCAGTAGTCCTGATCTGTCTCTTGCCACTGGACCCAGATGGCTCTGGAGGAAAGAGTGAGGCTGGTAACTTTACACAACTCTCCCTCACTTAAATCCAATTTACTTGCAAGTCATGTCATCACCTTTCCGATGTCATTGGTCCTCTTCCTGAACAAAGGACAAACAACAGTTAACAAGCATTTATGAAGTGCTTCCTATGAACCAAGCACTGTGCTCAGCCCTGGGGACACAAAGAAAGGCAAAAACATTGTCCCTGCTCTCTAGGAATTGGTATTCTAATGAGGGAGGTAACATGCAAATAAATATGTACATATAAGAGATATATAGTGTAATTGGGAGGTAATTGCAGAGAAAAGATAAGGGAGGGAGGGCGGGGCAAGGATGGACTGAGAAAATGCCTCCTACAGAAGAAGGAATTTGAGCTCTGTCCTGAAGGAAGCCAGAGCAGCTGAGAGGTAGAGGTGAGGAGATGAGAGGCAGCTTGAGAGACAGACAAGAGATGTGATGTTGTTAGTAAGGAACAAGCAAGCCAGAGGAGCTGGATCATAGAGTTCATAGAAAGGAGTAAAATATACATGTACAATGAAAAAGATGGGCCCTTCACTTTCAGGCGAAGCTTGGGGTCAGTAAAGGAACTTTGTAATTTCATAGAACCATAGAATATTAGACCAACAAGGAACATGAAAGATCAGCTGTCTAACCCTTAATGTGTAAAAAGAACATGTTACTGTGAATTAGGAGGCCTATATTTGAATTCCAATTCTGCCACTTGTTTGCTGACTGTGGGCAAACCACTTAATCTCCATGAATGTCAGTCCCTTCATCTATAAAATGGGAATAAAGCTTGACTGTGCTCACAGAAGATGCTTTGTAAACAGCAAGATCTTATAGAAATGTGATCTATTATCAATGTCTAGGTGAGGAAACTGAGGTCACCTCTTCTTCACTAACTCTAAATATACACCTCTTGCCCCTCTATCTCTGAGTCATATGCAACAGTCAATATATTGGATTGAACTCACAGTCTATCCTGAGTACTATTCCATCTCTGCCACTAGAACAAAGCCATAGGGCTGTATTAATAAACTACCCCACAATCTCCAGCTGTTAATGATATGTCCCTGATATCACTAACTCCTCATGATAGAACTTTAAGATTCAAGAAAGGCTAAAAAAAAAAAAGTCCAATAGAGTATAAGCTTTTTTTTTTTTTGACAGAGACTTGTGGTTTTGTATCTTCAGTGCCTAAAGGCACCTTGGTATAGTGGACAGAGTGACGGATCAAGAACCAAGTTCAAGTTTGACATTTGATACATACTGGCTAGATGACTACAGGCAAGTCATTTGGCCCCTCAGTGCCCTGTGACAACACAGGGGTGGGGAACCTGCAGCATTGAGGTCACATGTGACCTTCTAGGTCTTCAAGTGCAGCCTTTTGACTGAGTCCAAGTTTTACAGAACAAATCCTGTTATGAAGGAGATTTGTTCTGTGAAGTTTAGATTCAATCAAAGGGCTGCACTTGAGGATCTAGAGGGCCACATATGGCCTCGAGACTGCAGGTTCTCCACCCTGATCTAAGATCACAAGTTATAGACTAGTTGCTCATCTGCATTGGTGGGAAGAGTTTACACACCTAGAGTTCCTTATAGCAATAAAGTGACAGATCTGGACCCAACACCCTACATGCATACACACACACACACACACACACACACACACACAAGCTTAGAGTCAGGAAAACCTGGGTTTAAGTTAACATCTGACACTGTGTAGCCCTGGGCATCTCACTTAATCTCTGTATGTTAGGTAACTCTCTAGAACTTTTCCATAGGATTCATCTAGCACTCAGTTGGCAATTAATGTAGGTGGAGTTTCACATTTCTAGCCTATGCCAGCTCTTTTTTTTAAGGCCTGTAAGAACTCTCTAAGTTGACTCCACGTTTTCAAAAGTGGCCCTTCTTGTATTTGGCCTGTGACTCCATCCAAGCTTTAGGAGATACTCTCCATCTGATACATTAGAAGTCAAGGATGGATAAGAACAGAAAGAATAAAATGCCCCTCAGAATAGCCAGATAGGTATTCACAAGGTAGAAATTTGTGGTGGTCTTTTTAAAAAAATGCCCTTTTCATTAGCATTAAAGGGCAACCTTTCATTTGAAAATGGTGTGATTTCCCTCTAACCTTTCTAAAATGATACTTACTCTTTCAGATATGAATATTTTTATACCAACAGGGAGTCTTTCATTCCTGTGGCTCAGGGCTAGGCTTTACTTGACTAATAGTGGTTTCCCCTGGACTGAGGGGTGCAGAAGGCTGGGCTTTGGTGAGCTTCAAAAGTCTCCATTTCTGTCGGAAATCCCAGGATGGTGTTTTGGAATCACGAGGAGATCCATTTCTTTACTCTTTTGTTTTGGCCTGGAATCTGGCTCTTGGCTTTAATTGGCTTTAATTACTATCTATTTCTCCCTACTCCTCCCCGCCACCAACCCTTGCTCTTGACCAGTGAGTCAATGATGCTGATTTTAACTTGGTTACCCAGAAAATCTGAATTGTTTTGGGGGTCAATAATTTCCCAATCTTTTATATTATCCATCTTTGGCCACCTCCCAGGACAGGAATAGTAGTATAGAGAAGTCTTCCTTCCCTGAGACTCTTCAAATCCTTAACATCCTTCTATCTAGCCTCAGCTCACTGACAACAATAATTTGGTATTAACTAAATTTAGCAGAACTCAATAAGATGGGTGACAAATAATGTCTCTCCCCCTGGCCTTCTCACCCTAAAAGGTCATTCAGCTCCTTTCTCTGGTTGGTTTCTCCAGAACCTCCAGTTTAAGGAAAGTGCAGAGACCAGCCCTGTCTTACTCTCCAGGTTCTCTGGATTTTCTCTGCCATGTTACGGTAGCTTTCTACCCTGGAAATTCACCTTACTTGCCACCTTTTCATCCTAGAAATTCATTCTACTCCTACAGCCCCTCCTACTCATTGGTTTGTTCCTCCTGTTAAAAGGAAAATCCTTAATTTTCAATACTCTCATAATGTCTATTTTAAAGAAAGTGCCCAGACTAGCTAGATCTTCATTCCTCTCCAGACTTTTCTCTTGACTCACCAGACTCACCAGTCCACCATTCCCCTAAATGGGTACCTTCTCCTTGTATTCCCAGAGCTCAGCACAGTGCTTATACATAGTGAGTTCTTAATTAATGCTCATTGACTTTCCTTGAAGCCCCTCCTGATCCCCTTAATTGAGAGCTCTCTCCCTCCTTGATGTTCCATTTTTACTTATCTACTCTTCTGTATGATGTAAACTCTTTGATGACAGGGATTTCATTTTTTTTGTTTGTTTTGTTTTGGTCTTTGCATCCCCAGAAATCACAGTGGTTTACACATTTGTTCATTGTTCAGTTTGACTCTTTGTGACCCCATTTGGGGTTTTCTCGGCAAAGATACTGGAGCGGTTTGCCATTTCCTTCTCCAGGTCATTTTATAGATGGGAAAATTGAGGCAAAGAGAGTTAAATGACTTGCCCAAGATCACACAGCTAGCAATTGTCTGAGGCCAGATTTGAACTCAGGAAGATGAGTCTTCCTGACTCCAGGCCCAGCACTGTATCCACTGTGCCACCTAGCTGCTTCCAGTTTACATGTGGTATCCATCAATCACCAAGTTTTTAGTGTCTATTATATTCCAGCAGGGACTATGCTGGGTATTAGAACTACAAAGGTAAACACAAGGTCTCTGCCTTGAGTAGCTCACATTCTCTTGGGTGAAACACATATGCAGATAAAGACATAAAATACATACAAAGTAATTCTAGGTGATTTCAGGAGGGAGGCAGTAACAGTAACAATAATATCTAACATTTGTATAGTGCCCGAAGATTTGCAAAGCACTTTATATGTCAATTCATTTGAGCCTCACAACAATCCTGTGAGTTAGATGCCATTATTATCCCCATCTTACAGATGAGGAAACTGAGGCACAGAGGTTAGGTGATTTTACCCAGGGTCATAGAGCCAGTAAATGTGTGAAGCAGGGCTAGCAGCTGTGGTGGCAAGGAGATCAGGAAAAGACTTATATAGGAAGTAGCGTTTGAGCTGAGCCTTGAAGGAAGTTAGGGATTCAAAAAAGTGAAAAGAAGGAGAAATACATTTTAAGCATGAATGACAGCTTGGGCAAAGGCAAAGAGTTGGGAAATGGAATGTCACGTAAGAAATAACAAAAAAAAGAAAAAAGTCGGTTTGGCTAGAATGTAGAGTATGTAAAAGGATATAATGTTATAAAGTTTCACAGGTAGGCTAGAGCCAGTTGTGAATTGATTTAAATGACAGATGTAGGCATTTAATCCTGTAGCCAGTAGGGAGCCATTGGAGCTTCACAAACAGGGGAGTAACATAGCCTTTAGGGACGACATAGTTGTGTTTTAGGATTGGCAGCTATGTGGAAGATGGGTTGGATCAGGCAGAGGCTTAAGGCAGGGAACCAATTAGGAGACAATTGAAATAGTCCAGGTGAGAACTGATGGCTCTGTAAGCAGCTAAAAGGGGATGATGCTCACATGTCATGAGAAAGGATAACATAGCATGAGAAACGGCATAGCATCAAGGATGATGCAAAGCTTGCAAATATGGGAAACAGTGCCCTTGGAAGAAATAGGATAGTTAGGAAGAATGACAGACCTAGGTGAGGGGAGATGATGAGTCTTCCTTTGGGTATATTGAACTTGAGATGCCTATAGGACATCCACTTAAAATGCCCGATAGGTCATTGATGATGCAAGTCTGGAGCCCAGGAAAGAGACCAAGGATGGATACGTAGCTCTTTAATTCATGCAACTAGGTGGCACAGTGGATAGAGGGTTGGGCCTGGAGACAGGGAAGATGAGTCTTCCTGAGTCTAAATCTGGCCTCAGACACTTACTAGCTGTGTGACCCTGAACAAGACACTTAACTTCTCTTTGCCTCTGTTTTCTCAACCGTAAAATGAAGATGATAATAGCACATACCTTGCAGTGTTATTGTAAGGATTAAATGATAGAATATTTATAAAGTGCTTAGGACAGGGCCTAGCATAAAGTAGGAGCTATAGAAATGCTCTCTCTATCTCTCCCTTCCATGTCTTGCTTTAAAATCTCAGCTTGATGGCCTTAAGAGGAGTTTGGAAGAAGAGCAATGGGAAAAGGGGAGGGCTATAAAATACAGGTTGCTGGACATATCCCTTGTTGGAAAATCTATATCAAAACTAGAGAGTCTTCATCAACTCAGAGTCTATATTAGGGCTTCCAGATTGGCTTCAAAACCTCCCATGAACCTACTGCAAATCCTCTAGACCAGGAACGATCCTGAACTTAATCAAAGCAACAAACTGATGCAGAGAGCGTCTTTAAGGGTTAGGTCAGCCCTATTTCCAGGGTATTTATTCATTCCTTGGCAATCGGCCCAGTCAGACACCTTCTGGAGTATTCAGGCTATCAGTGCCCAAGAGCTGTGACTTTGGAGGATAACTAAGAAAAAAAAATTCAAAAGTTGGAGGGTGGGTAGGAGGGAGGAGAGCAGAAAAAGGGGGAAGAGTTGAAATTATGGTCAACTAATTTACATTGCAATCACGTTATCCTCTGGGCCTCCCAGAATATGCAGAAATAAATGCCTTGTAATGAACCCTAGGGGGTGGAGCCTTTGATATGAATTCTGCTGGAGGGGTAAGAAGTTCTAGCCTGACTGAGACCCAGCATGCAGCTGGGGCAGGAGGGCCAGAGTAGATCTCTTCAGAGCAAGAGAGAGAAAGGAAATTGGATTATCTTGCTAGCAGTTGGTGTTTTTCTATCTCATAGAACCCACAGATGAGAGGCCCCAGCAGGGAAAATAAGGCTCAAACCTATTTAAACAGTGGTGTCTCCACCCCACCCCACAGTCTCCCACCCTGGCTTCACACACAAACAGATCATCCCATCCATATTCCCTGGGCTGGAGAGGAATGAAACAGTCAGAGCCTTTTGCCTTTTCCAGGACATGGGGAGACAAATAAAAAAACTTTTTAAAAAATGGAACGAAGCTTCCATCTGAAGTCAAGCTGCTTTTTTGTTCTTGTGGCCATCAGGAAAACAAAACCCAAAAAAGGTGTCTATGTTTATCTAGGACAGGAGTGGGTATGGGCGTGGGTGTATGTTGGCATGCTCACTTGCAGGGCTAAGAATTGTGTCTGGGCATGGTGTGTTTATATAGGTCTGAGAGCCTACAAGGATGAGCTGTTTGTGTGGGCTGATGGTGGTTTGGGATGGACCAGAGAAAGTAATGAACTGCCAACCTTGGATTTTACACTTCGGTCTTTTTTTCTCATGATATAATAGAATTCTAGTCAGGAAAATCTGAGTTGATATCCTGCCCCAGGCATTTACTAGTTGTGGGACTCTGGGCAAATTATTTTATTTCTCTCTGCCTTAGTTTCTTTATCTGTAAAAAGATGATAGTAGAATCTGTAGCACTTACCTCATGGGGTTAAGATTAAATTATGTTTGCTGACTGCTTTATATAACTTAAAGCCCTAGATGAAGATGAGGAAGAGGAGGATGGAAGAGGAGGAAAAAGAGAAGAGGATGAAGGGGAGGAGGAGGAAAAGGGGGAGGAGAAAGGGGGGAAGAAGAAAAGGGGGAGGAAGAAAGGAGGAAAAGGGGGAGGAAAAAGAGGAAGTCCCATGTATAAACACCCTCCATGCTTTCAGGTTGCTGACTTATCTGTAATTTATCATAGTTGCCTGGGACATTGAGAGCTTCCGGGTCGCATAGTCCATGTGTACCAGAAGTTGACCTTGAATCCAAGTTTTCCTGCTTCCAAGACTGGCCTTCTATCCTCAGTACCTCTAGCTATCCCTCCAACTGCCTCTCAGACTTAGATTATTCATCATTGTATTAGAGTCCAAACATATAGAGGTCAACCCAAATCATAGATAATCCAAAACTCTCTTTCAGCCATTAGTTCGCTATCCTTCAAGGATTGCTAAATTGGGGTAACAGAAAGATTTAGAATTAGAAGCCACCTTAGGTCACACAGATAGTACATGAATGTGCGTATGTATACATGTGTACCCATATCTATACACATGGGTGCCTGAATACAATAAACGTATGTGTACCCACATCTATACACATGGGTGCCTGAATACAATATCCGTATGTGTACCCACACACACATGTGTGCCCACATCTATACCCATGGGTGCCTGAATACAATATCCATATGTGTAACCACATCTATACACATGGGTGCCTGAATACAATATCTGTATGTGTACCCACATACACATGTGTGCCCACATCTATACCCATTGGTGCCTGAATACAATATCCATATGTGTACCTACATCTATACACATGGGTGCCTGAATACAATATCTGTATGTGTACCCACATATACACATACATATGTGTACCCACATCTATACACATGGGTGCCTGAATACAATACCCATGTGTGTACCCATACACACACATACATATGTGTGCCCACATCTATACCCATGGGTACCAGAATATATTACCCATATGTGTACCCATACACACATACCCCTCATATACATGCATACATATATGCACATACATGTGTGCACAATGCATTACCTACACATGTATATTGCTTTGTCACATGCCTTATCACACCAACACCTTCAAACATATGTGTATGTGTATGCATATATATTTGTATGCATACTTAGGTATATAGGAATCTCAGACCCAGGATTCAAACATTCAGACGTAGCTCTTCTTCCTCTATAGCCATCCCTCTCAATATTACACCAAGCCCAACCCTTCTCACAGCACAAGATTCCCCATTATTCCCACCCAATCCCAAGTCCCAATAAACAAGTAAATAGTGTAATGAAAAAACTAGGCAGCAAGGAGTGAGAGAAATAAAAACTAGGATAAACTGCTAATTAGGTGAGGAATCTTTGAAAAGTTGAAATGATCTAGTTCAGGGTGAAAGAGCAGAAGACTGAACAGTTCTTGCAAATTTGCAAAGATTTTGTTTTTCTTTCTTTTCTTTAAAGGGAGGATAGAGGGGAGATAAAAAAAAAGTACTTGTTAATTGAAAAGTTGAATTAAGTTTACAAAACAACCTGTGGTCTATAATCAAGACTGGACTTGGAAAAATGATCATATGCTTAATATTCAATAAAAGTGTTGGTTTGTGATGAATTAAAGCATGTGTCAAATTCTATGAACTGGTTGCCAGAGCATTCGAAACAAGTGATTGCAACAAAAGGAAAACACTTTGCACATTCAGTTTTTTAAAGATGTAGAGTTGTAAGCTTTATTGTACAAGTCAATAAATTTATTTTTCTTTGTTTCAATGTAGCCCCCACCAAAAAAAAAAGATTGCATAATCTATTAGACCACTGGTTTATTAGCATCAGGGGCTACCGCTCACCCACCTGATAGGATTTACCCCACAAGTCAAATCTACCTCCTATAAGGTATCTCTTTCAATGTTTTTTGTATTGTTGTGGCTGAGTGGTTCCTATGGTCCGTCCTCATTGCTAACTGTGATTCACCCAGCCCCATGGAGAGAGTTGTCCAAAGCAAAGCCTCACACTCAACAAACACAGCTGAAGCTATTTAGTATGAAGCTTGTTAATAAGAAAAATCTGGTTTAAATGGCTCATTTTTCTGTGGCTCAAAGAAGGAGGAAGGGAGTACTGGACACCTTGATAATAAGATTTGGTTTTCTCTTGTTTGTTTTGCTTTGGCCATGATCTTCCTATTTGCAAGTTTTCTGGTGTTAACCCTATCAGAACAAAAGGTGAGGCAAGAAAGATAAGGGATAGATTTGATAATGGGTATTGGAAAACCAATGGGTTTCCCCAAGGTTATCCCTGAGGTTACATAATTGCCCAGGTAATCACGATAATGGGGATTGGGATGAGGATAGGGAAAAGACAGGGGATTTCTTGTGTATGCAAGTATGTGTGAGTCCCTTCAATCATGTCCAACTCATTTAACCCCATTTGGGGTTAAATCTTGGTGAAGATACTGGGGTGGTTTGGATTTTCTTCTCCAGCTCATTTTACAGATGAGGAAACTGGGTTAAGTGACTTGTCCAGAGTCACACAGCTAGGTAGGTATCCGAGGTGGGATTTGAACTCAGGTCTTTGTAGGGGGCAGGGGCAGCTAGATGGTCCAGTGGATAGAGTGTCAGGCCTGGTCTTCTTAAGTTCAAACTGAGCCTCAAACACTAGCTGTATGACCCTGGACAAGTCACTTAACCCTGTTTGCCTCAGTTTCCTCATCTGTAAAATGAACTAGAGAAGGAGATGGCAAACTATTCCATTATCTTTGCCAAGAAAACTCCAAATGGGGTCACAAAGAGTCAGACATGACTGAAATGACAACAGCTTCCTGACTCCAGGCCTGGCACTCTATCCACTGTGCCACCTGGATGCCCTGACTGACTTTTATCTGGAGCTCCATGGCTTCCAGAGCACTCTATAAATATTTTCTCACTTGAGCTTCACCACAAACCATGAGGTAGATATTGTAAGTACTATTATCATTCTCCATTTTATAGGGAATAAGAACTATGAGAAAACTGAGATTTAAGTGACTTCCCCAAGGTCACACAACTTCTGGTAGTTAGAGACAGCTGGTAGTGCAGTAGTTAGAGCCCTGGGCCTAGAGTCAGGGAGATCTGAATTAAATCTGGCCTCAGACACTTAGGAGCAATGTGTCCCGGGATAAATTGCTTAACCTCTGTTTCCTCATCTGTAAAATGGGGGTAATCATAGTGCCTACCTCGAAGGGTTGGTATGAAGATCAAATGAGACAACATTTGTGAAAAGTGCTTAGTATAGTACCTGGCACATAGAAGATGGTATACACATGCTCCCAAAGAGTGGGAGACAGAATTCAGATTCTGTCCTGGTTCCAAATCCTACCTTCCTTCTACTATACCATGTCTTTCTACTATAATATGTCTCTTGGAGGCAGAGAAAGTCAAGCCCAAGCAATAGAATGGGGAGAGCACACATGGACTACAGCGTAATATGTTCACATAGGACACAAATAAATTCTAGGAAATGGAGAGAACAGTAAGGGAATGAGAGGATTAGAAGGAAATGATCCCTCAAAAGAACTCAAACTTGGGCTACCAGGAAAGGAAAGGAGTACAACCTCAGAAGACGAGGCTTTCATCAGGGTAAACCTGTTGGGAAAAGATCATAGAATCAGAGCTTTCCAGCTCTGGGGACTTTAGAAGCTCTCTAATCTGAAAGAGAGATGAAGTAACTTCCTTTAAGTCACCCAGGTAGTAAGTGACTGGGCCCCCAACCCAGGACTTCTGATACCAGAACCAGCCCTCTTCCTGAGAGATATGCCACTCTACTGTGATGATGGAAAAGGGAATGAAAAACAACCTAGCTAAACCCACAGGAGCTGAAAATGCAAGAGACTCTTGCTTTCTACAGCAAGGTGCCTTTGCAAAGCCATTTGGACATAATGGCCCCACACCAAAGCCTGAGAGGGACTTCTAAAGTATGCTCCAGCATTAACAAGCCCTTGTGGAATCTTGGGCTGAGGCATTATTGTGACAGTAGCCACTGGGGCAGAGTAAACACCTGCCAGTCAGTTTACAGGAGGGACAGACCCCAGGCTTGAGCAGATCTAAGAATGATATGCTTGCTCTTTTTGTGGAGGCAAAGAATTGGAAGTTGAGGAGATGCCCATTTACTAAGGAATGGCTGAACAAGTTGTGGTATATGAATGTAATGGAATACTACGGTGCTATAAGAAATGATGAGCAGGCAGACTTCAGAAAAACCTGTAAAGACTCAGGAACTGATGCTGAGTGAAATGAGCAGAACCAGGCAAACATTGTACATAGTAACAGTAACATAGTGTGATGATCAGATATGATTGACTTAGCTCTCTTCAGCAATATAGTGAGCCAAGACAATTTCAAAAGACTCATCATGGAAAATGCTATCCAGAGTAAGAACTGATAGAGTCTGAATGTAGATTGAAGTACACTATTTTCACTTTCTTTTTTTGTAGTTTTTTCCTTTTGTTCTGTTTCTTCTTTCACAACATGACTAATATGGAAATATGTTTTACATGATTGCACATTGGTAACCCATATCAAATTGCTTACTGTCTTGGGGAGGAAGGAGAGGAGGGAGAAGAATTTGGAGGTCAAAATCTTATTAAAAAATGAATGTTAAAAATTGTCTTTACATGTAATTGGAAAAAATAAAATACCATTAAAAAAAGAATGATATGCTCAAGTTTTGCCTTCTTCTAAGAAAGTTTAAATTCTACCTATAAGTTCCAGAAGCCTCTGTTCAAGACAGTGTGACCTCCTTGGATAGTTCTCAGAGTCATCTTTATCACAGATTGAGGCATGGTGCAAGAAGGTGTGGACTTCACCACATGCCAGGTCCTCTGGGAATGAATATAATAATAATAAAGCACTTTGCACATGTTATCTCATTTGGTCCTCACAACAATATTGGAGGACAGATGCTGTTATTATGCACATTTTAAAGAAGAGGAAACTGAGGCTCGATGTTGTTAAGTCATTTGCCCAGGATGTAAGGCAGTCAGTCAGTCAATAAAAATGTATTAAGCTGCCTACTATGTGCCAGGCACTATGATAGCCCTAGGGATACAAAAAGACACAAAAGGAAGTCCCTGCCCTCAAGGTGTTCATAATCTTGTAGAGGAGACAATAAGCAAACAAATATGTTCACACCACCTATATGCAGGGTAGATCAGAAATAATTCAGAAAGAGAAGGCGTTAAAATAAAGAGAAGTTGAGAAAGGCTTCCTGCAGAAGATGAGACTCAAAGGAAGCCAGGGAAAACAATAGACAGAGATGAGGAGCCAATGCATTCCAGGCATGGGGGACAATCAGGCAAAATGCCCAAAGCTAAGATGGAGTGTCTTGGTTGTGGAACAAGGAGGCCAGTGTTGAAGAGTATGTAGGGTATAAGAAGACTGGAAAGATAGGAGGGGGCTAAGGTTATGAAGGGCTTTGAATGCCAAACAGAGGATTTCGTATTTGACCCTGGAAGTGATAGGGAACCACTGGCATTTATTGAGTAGAGGAAGTAACATACCTAGACCTACATTTAGAAAAAACATGCTAGTGGTTGAATGGAGGATGGATTGGAGAGCAGAGAGATTTGAGACAAGCAGAACAACCAGCATACTGTTTCAATAGTCCAAGCATACGGTGACGAGGGCCTCCACTAGAGTGATGAAATTGTCAAAGAGAGAAGGGGACACATTCCAGAGATGTTGCAAAGGTGAAATCAACAGGCCTTAGTAATAATTTTGGATATTGGGCATGGGGGTGAGAGGTACTAAGGAATCCAGGATAACATCTAGATGGCCAGACTGAGGGACTGAGAGGATGATATTGCCCTTTACAATAATAAGAAAGGTAGGGATAAGTGAGAAGTGGTTTGGGGGGAAAGGTAATGAGTTCTATTTTGGATGTGAGTTTAAGATGTCTGCTGGACATCTACTTTGAGATGTCTGAAAGGCAGTTGGAGATGCAACATTAGAGGTTAGTAAAGATGTTGGGACAGAGTAGGTAGATTTGAGAATTGTCAGCATAGAAATGGTAATTAAATCCATGGGAGCTGAAGAGATCGCCAAGTGAAGTTGTATAGAGGGAGAAGAGAAGAGGGCCCAGGAGAGAACACCAGTGGTTAGAAGATGTGATCTGGATAAGAAGCCAGCAAAGGAGAAAGACAAGAAGTGGTCAGATAGGTAGGAGAAGAACCAAAAGAGAGTGGTGTCCCAAAAGTGTCAAGGGCTGCAGAGAGATCCAAGACAAGGTTTGTGGAAAGGCCATTAGATTTGGCAACTAAGAGATCATTGGAAACTTTGGAGAGAGTGGTTTGGGTGGAATGACAGGTAGGAAGTTGGATTATAAGGAATTAAGAAGAGAACGAGAGGAGAGAAAGTGGAAACAGCTATTGTAGACTGCCATTTCAAGGAGCTTAGCCACAAAAGGCAGAAGAGATGTGAGACAATAGCAGAGATAGAAGCATCCAGTGAGAGTTTTTACAGGATAGGAGAGACATGGATGTGTTTGTAAACAGTACAGAATGAGCCAGTAGATAGGAAGATATTGAAAATAAGTGATAGAATATCACACTTCACAATACATTCTAAATGGACACATGATCTTTAAAGTAAAGATCAGTTGTTTAGTCATTTCAGTGGTGTTCTTCTCTTCATGGTCCCATTTTGGAGTTTTCTTGGCAAAGATACTGGAGTAGTTTGCTACTTCATTCTCCAGCTCATTTTATAGATGAGGAACTGAGGCAAATAGGGCTAAGTGACTTGCCCAGGGTCACACAGCTAGTAAGTATCTAAGGCTGGATTTGAACTCAGGAAGATGAGTCCTCCTGACTTCAAGCCCAGTGCTCTATCCACTGCACTACCTATCTGCCCGAGTAAAGGTCATACTGTTAAAAAAAATTAGAAGAGAAACAGATCATATACCTCTCACAGCTATGGATAAGAGATGTATTCTTAATTAAACAAGTTATAGAGGCAATTACAGAAGATAAAAGATGACTTTGATTATTTGAAACTGAAAAGCTTCTGCACAGAAAACATTAATGCATCCCAGATAAGAAAGGAACTGATCAAATGGAGGAAAAATCTTTGTATCAAATTTCCCTGACAAGTGTTTGGTATCCAATATATGTATGTATGCATGTATGCATGTATATATGTATATATATTTATATATACACACTGCATTTATACACATACAACATTTGTATGATATACTTACACATATTATATATACATATATATATGCATACATATATGTGTATATATAGGACTAATAGCAATTCCCCAATAGATAATAATCAAAGGATATGAACAAATAGTTTTCAAAATAAGAACTTCAAAGTATTCACAACCACAGGAATAAATGCTCCAAACCACTGATAATAAGAGAAATGAAAATTAAAACATCCCTGAGGTTTTACTCTATACCCTGCAAATTGGCAAAAATGACCAAAAAAATACCAACAGTCAACGTTGGAAGATTTGTGGAAAGGTAGGCACACACTAATACAAGGTTGGTTGAGCCAGAAAGGACGTAACCATTTTGGAAAGCAATTGTAAATTATGCAAATAAATTGACTAAAATGCCCATATCCTTTGAACCAGAGATGCCATTACTGGCTTATACCCCAAGGAAGCCATAAATAAAAAGAAAAACAGTTCTCATATATTCTAAAATATTTATAGAAGCACTTTTTGTGATAGCTAAGAATTGGAAACAAAGGAGATGTCCATCAAAAAGGAAATGGCTAAACAGATTGTGGTACATGAATGTAATGGAATAATACTGTGCTATAAGAAT
This sequence comes from Trichosurus vulpecula, assembly GCF_011100635.1. Lineage (NCBI taxonomy): Eukaryota > Metazoa > Chordata > Mammalia > Diprotodontia > Phalangeridae > Trichosurus > Trichosurus vulpecula. Next base: position 300,675,780 of record NC_050576.1, on the reverse strand, counting down.
AAGCACAGAATAAGAATATGTGTGAAGGGAAGCGTGCAAAAATCTATATGAACTGATGCAGAGTGAAGTATGTAGAAACAAGAAAAAATATACACAGTAACTACAACAATTTAAAAGGCAAGAACAGTGACACATCAAAAAATAAAAAGCAAATGTAACAAAATTGTATAGATCAAATGGGATTTGAATGAATATATAAAAGAAAACACCAAATCTACTCCTTTGTAGAAGTGGGAGGTACACAAACATTGTACTTGTTTTTGGACTTTTTTCACCATATTGATCAATTGTGCTGACTTATTTTTTCCTCTCTTAAAAATATCATTTGTCCTATGGAATGACTTCCTGAGAGGGGTATTGGAATGGGATACTATGGTATTGTAAAAAACAAAAAATACCAATAAAATTTATTTTAAGAAAAGAAAATAAGTGATAGATGGGGGTGACAAAGGGAGCAATCTGTTGAAGGAGATGGGATGGAATGGGATCACTTGAACAAGTGGAGGGGTTAGCTTTGGTGAGGAGTAATGCTACCTCATAATGAGAGACAAGGGTGAAGTAGGACATAATGGCAGAAGGTATGAGTGATATGAGATGAGGAAGAGGGGGAAAGAGAGAGTTCACATAAAATATTGTCAATTCTTTTCATAAAATATGAATCAAGGTTTTCATCTGAGGAGGTAGGAGAGGGGGAGCCATGGGAGATTTGAGGAGGGATGAAAAAGTTTGGAAGAGCCACTGGGGAGAGTGGAATAGTGAGTTGATAAGGGAATATAGTAGGATTGCCTAGCAACAATGAGTGTCCAGTAAAGGTTTTGTAATAGAAATTTGTAGTGAACCCAGGTAGAATGGTTGAGTGATTTTCTCCACCTTTGCTCAGTAGCATGTATGTGGGATCAAAGGTTCAAGAGATCCAGGATTGAGGCTTAGCAGGATACAATTGGCAAAATGATAAGGGGGCTAGAGATTCAAGAGAGGAGGATAGTGTAGAGTTGAACTTGTTCATCAAGGGGTCAAAAGGGAGAGAAAAGGAATGCCTACTACAGGGAAGATAGCCTGAGAGAGAATTGAGATGTCAAGGGATTAGAGGTCACAACTGGATGGAAAAGTAGGGTTTGAAAAGGGAAGACAAAGGGAGAATCAGATAAGGGGATTTCAGAATTCTTGAATGTGGATGGGTGATGCCAAGATCAAGGGTGTGACCATCTGTGTGTGTGGCTCAGGTGGGATGGAGAAGTAGTTCATGGGAGAGAGGAAAAGATTTAGGATGAAGGGAAATTTTTTACCTATAGAACAGGCATTCCAAAGGGCACAGTGAAAGAGGTAGGTTGTTTGGTTGGGAACTTTGGGATGGGAGGGTTGAGGAGAATGGGAATAAGGAATCTCTTGGTGGGAAGGTGGGGAATGGGGTTTGGAGGATAACCTCCAGAGCTTCACAATCCCTGTAATTTGTAAGGTATGACCAGGTGTGCAAATGTACATCATTGAGGAGAAAGTGCCATTCCTCTACCCAAAGGAGGCTAGAAATCAAGCTGTGGTATGAGGTCAGATGGGATGCCCCACATCTGACCTCCAAAGATTGGGTATTAGGCAGGAAAGGGCACAGCAAGAGATGGAAGGCCTATACAGCAGGAGAAGGGAGTACTGTTCCCCATGGACTTTCCTCTTTCTCTTTTCTCAAGGGACAAGCACAGCAGGAAAGAGAAAGCCTACAGTCAAAGGGAAGATTGCTCCTTTTTGGACCAGAAGTTCTCCATATCTTAGGTGGGCTGTTGGGCTGGAAGCTGGAGGTAGAAGTGGTCTTCCACTGGCACAGGTAGAAGTCACTGCTTTGGGGCAGAGGGAACATGCCTCACCCAGCCACTGTCACCTTCCCTCAATGCACATGCTCTCCAAGCATGAAATGGAAGGCATGAGGCTTGTGGCTAGAAGAAGATCTTGACTTCAAATCCAGCATTCCATCCACTGCAGCATCTATCTGCTCCTATGTGATACCAGAAAGAAATGCTTTAGGCTGAGGAAAAACTGAACCAATTACTATTTGTATTCTTCTGATGGGTTACCTTCTCTCTATTTCCTGCTTTTAGAAGCAACACATTAGCTCATCCGACTCTAAGAACGTGGCAGCTCAAGCAGTGAGACTTAAGGGGAGAGTTAGGACTGGGATTGATAGAAGCAAGGTGTCTTTTAGCTCTACAAAAGTAACTTATACAGTAAGTGCTGACTTTGGTATCCGAAGGCAGCAAAACATTCTGCCTTCAAGTACTGTATGACTTCTAGGGAAGATGTACTGTAGGTTAAAGGAATATTGTGACTTAAAGGTGGGGAAGTTAATTTTCTCTCTTTGTGTAATTTCAGATGATTCTGAATCTCCTTCCTCTCTTCCCTCCTTACCAACACACACACACACACACACACACACACACACACACTCACAAGCGCTGAGCGTAAGCCCTGGGTCCAAGGTTCTGCTTTCTTTCCCTCTGCACTCCAGTGAATACTTGGGCTGGGTCTACACAATGCCAAAAATACATGGCTGATACTTAGTCACCTTGGTGAAAAAATCCATCAAGGAAGTGTTTGAAAGAACTCAGTCAATAAAGTAGCTCTGTACAGAAATAGTCTTAACCCACAGAAGCCACTGGCATTTAAAGCCCAGCCTACTTTCTGGGCTTACTGCATGTTCTTCGCACACTCTGTGTTTCAGTCAAACTGGATTACTTGCTGTTCCTAGAACACAACATTTCATCACCTGTCTCCATGCCATTGTACAAACTGTTTCCCATGCCTCTAAGAATTCCTAGTTTCCCTCAAGTGCCAGCACATATGCATTCGCCTGTGGGGAGCCATTTCTGCTTGCATAATACCTTTTTGCATCCCTCAAGGTGCTAGAGACACTCTTCTCCCAACTCTACAACAAACCTTCTATCTGTTTTATATGTGATTTTAAAGTAATTTTCATTAAACTGAGATTGAACCACTTGACTCCCCTACTCAATTCTGATAGCTTCCTATTGCCTATTGGACAAAATGAAAACTGCTTTATTTAGCCCTGACCTATTTTTCATTAGCCATTACTCTCCATACTCTATATATTCCAACCAAATTGGCCTTTTTGGTTCATGGCATATGACACTCTATCTTCTGCCTTTATGCTTTTGCATTGACTATCCCACATGCCTCAAATGTACTTCCTCCTTACCTCTATCTCCCTTAAAATGCAGCTGCGAGTGGGGGTGGGGGTAGAAATCTATTAGAAAATCATCTGTTCCTATTCCTTTTGTTTTAAAGATGAAGAAACCAAAGTCCCATTGGGATCACCTCCTCCTCCCCTCCAACTTAGTGGTTTTAGGAGTAATATTTTTTCAAAAGAAAAAATGGTCTTTGGTTGGGGTAGTGGGGCAATAAATTATCTGTCTTTCAAGGTCTAGCTCGAATAAGAATAGCTCACCTTCATCTATTAACAATTCACAAAATACTTTACCCACAACAATCCTGTAAAGTTGGAAGTGTAAAGTGCTTTCACTCCCTTTTTAGAGATGGGAAAGAAAAGCAGCATGGAGGACAAGCCTTGAAGTTAAGGAGACCTAGGTCCAAAATACACACTAGCTGGTATGACCATGCACAAGACATTAACTTCTCAGTGCCCACATTCAGCTCCCTGAGACTAGAAACTGCAGAGGATTTTTCCACGCTGGGGATTTCCTCACAGTGAAAAAGTCAAATGTCCAGCCCCTCTCACCACACACACACACACACATACACACACACACACACACACACACATACACACACACACACACCCCAAGAATAAAATAAGATAAAATAAAATCTGTGGGAAGGCTAAGGTTCAGAGAACATACTGTGTTTAAGGTCACATAGCTAATGAGTGACAGTATGAGACAGTCCCAATCCCTTAAGAAGTGATCACTCTCTCCTCTGAATTTCTATAGGACTTACTGGCATAGGTTACCTTGTATAAGGGGTGTTTGGGGTGTTCAGGAAGGATTAGTACCTTAGGTGTGAGGGCTGCTCATCCACCATGGGTGTCCACTTGTCACCCGAATCTCACCTGTGGCTCCCGGAAGCTGTAGCATGTACCAGTAAGATCATCTCAGCAGATAGGCTAAACCAGGTTGAAGGTAACCAATAGGCCTGAAAGCTATCCCTAAGTTTTAGAGGGATGTGTGCTCCCTCATATATACCTAGTACTTTCTTCAACTATGTAAGAACATGCAATCTGTCTCCTTTTTACAGAGGATGAAATTATATCCTTGGGACATTACTTGTTGACTTGTCCAAGTCACATACGTTGTAATGGAACTGGGATGTGAAGGCCAGACCTCATACTCCAGAGCCTGGTTTCTTTCCATGACACCATGTGGTCTCTCATGTAAGGGAGATGTTGCTCCCGCCCCCACCCCCAGAGTTTGTACTTTGTGGTTGCCAAATAGCCAGTTATGACACTTCCTTTGCTAAATAAAACCAAACTAACTTCACCCACATTTGTTCTTGGCTCCTACTATACAATAACATTCCTCTTCTCTCCTCAGATCAAGGCCTCTGCCGTAAGACTCAGCCCCCTCAAACTCTCCCACAGAGTAGACAGATACTCCAGAGGAAAGGAGGTAACTCCAGTCCCAGCAAAAAGCTTTGTGATGTTTTCCTCTGGTCTCCTCTTGGATGGTCCCCTTATGGTAGATGCCCAGAGTGTGAAACTGAACACCTACCAAGTTTTCCTTCTGGTTAAGAAGGTGATGAATGGAAGTCAACAGTCTTGCCGCTTCCTCTTGGATGAAGGAGGCTGTGATGGAAACAAATCACTCCCTCATTTTTCTTCCTCTGTTTACCCTTGTACAGCAGAAGGGTGAAGCTACAAAAATCAAGATTGGGAGTGGGGATAAGAGAAATCTTTAAAAGTAATAATAATTTAAAAGTCAGTACTTTTTTTGTTATCTCCTCCCCCCCCCCCCAATCTCTCCCTACTCGTCTTTTCTAGCTCTGAAAGGAGCTGGCCAAGACCATGTCCCATGCTCAGAGAAAGGGTTAATTCCATCCTGGCCCTCCTCTAATCGAGACCCTAGATTCATTCTCTGCTCTGTGCCTAGTTCACTTTCTTCTCTCTTGCAGGTTGATTAAAAACTCTTTGAGTTTGAAGGTTTTCTCTCTCTCTCTCTCTCTCTCTCTCTCTCTCTCTCTCTCTCTCTCTGTGTGTGTGTGTGTGTGTGTGTTGTATGTCAAAACAGCTCAGCTGCCGGCTGAGTGCCAAGCGGTGAATATTCATGGTATTTAAATGTGACAGTGCAGTGGGGGTACTGGGAAGGGCCAGGGAACTCTTTTTAGATGGAGATTAGCTGCTACTTTGCCTGCTTATGTTCTTAATCACCGCTGTTGTTGAACTATTACGGGCTTCTGTTACAACCCTTAATGCCCTAAATGAGGACCAGGCCCTTGGGGTAACATCAAACATGGGATGGCCATTTCTCATTTCAGAGCTCTTTGTTGTCTTGAGGGTAGTATGGGGCCTCTGATTGGCACTAAGGGAACAATCTGCTGCCTCCCCCCATCTCCCAACCTCCTTCTAAGAATCTAGTTTGACAAAATAGTTGTATGAAGAGCATATGTGAATCATACTATATGAATAGTGCTTTAAGGTTGGCAGATGAACCAGAGGATTTGGGTTTGAAGCAGGCTGTAAGGGCACAGTATTTTCATTGGTTTGAGGCCAATGGGTTATTTCTTCAATAGATTTGTAGAAAGAACTCTGGATTTGGAGTCAAAGGACATGGGTTCTTATCCTAGCACTGAATCTTAGGCAAATCATGTAACCTCAATGTGGCTCGTTTTCCTCCATCTTAAAATGAAGGGGTTGGATGAGATGGCCTCTGAGGTCCCTTCAAACTATACAGTTCTATGAAATTAAGCAGGACCTGCTGTCATGAGTTCTCATGTTCTTGGGAATGATCCAGGATAGAGCCTTGAGAAGGAAGTTTCTTTGTTGAAAGGCCCCCACATGCTACAGGGAAGGTGGTACTGGTTAATGGCCACCCCCACCTTAGGAAGCCAATGAAAATGGGAATTTTCTTAATGTTACTCATACTTAAACCAAAGCCAAGTCTTTAAAAAGAGAAGAGATGCAGGGAGGGGAACAGTGAGCATCATCTTGTCATTATCTTCCCCAAATGTTTACTAATAACTAAATGCACAAAGATATTGAATGAGATGACCTCCTGGATAGACATTCACTAGGTAAAGTGCTAGACACATCGTCTACCCTCTGGGAGCCTGTGGTTGTCCGACACCCTGATGCAAACACACATAAATAGGACACGCAAACGACTAAAGATAAAACAAAATCAAGCCAGTTAATGGAAGAAAATAGTGAGGTCTTGACTTGTACTCATGATGATTACTAAAGAGTGTTCCAGCTCTAAATTCTGGGACCCTATCCAGGGTCAAAATCATGGGCAACTGAGAACAGTGGGTCCTGACTGATTTCATAGGATTCTATAGTTAGTACAGACCCCAGAGTTCATCTCATACATTTTAAAATTGAGGAAAATAAGGTTTAAGTGGTTCAGCGCTAAGATTTGAATTCATATCCACTGACTCCAAATCCAGAGTTCTTTCCGCAAATTTACATTAGAGGTAGGTGAGAGAGGTCAGTACTGAACTGGGTGGAAATTTAAAGTAAGAGCTAGGGGGAAACAGGTTTTAGCATCAGAGTATCATAGATTTAGAACTGGGAGAGACCAGGTCGGGGGTTATTTTGTCCAATATTTTCATTTTGGAGCTGAAGAAATACGTTGCAGAGATGTTAAGTGAAGTGGGGGAAGTTTGTTTTCAGTGATCATCATCTTTTAGCTCACCGGGCAGTGGGGAATGTCCAATTCCAGCATCTCAAGGTTGGAAGGACTCTTAGAAACCATTTCATCCAACCAGTACCCAAACAAGAATCCCTGTATCCTGCCTACCACCTCCCAAGGCAGCTCATTCCAATTTGGGATGGTTGTTAACAAGATTTTCCTTCTGCCAAGGCTGAATTTTCTCCTTTACAGCTTCCATACTTATTGCTCTTAATTCTGTGCTCTGGAGCCAAGAAAACCAAATCTAACCTCTCTTTGAGAGGACAAACCACCTTTAAAATGAGGCACACAGCTTGTGCTCCAGGAGTCCATGTTGGGGGAATGCAGCAAAGGCAGACATTATCATGGGTGTATGTAGAGCCAGCACACCCATGCCTATGAAATCATTTCAGGCTGAGGGGGATCTGAGAAGGCTTCAAAGAAGAGGTGGCATTGGAGCTGGGCTTCAAAGAGAGGGAGTAGGGTTTTAAAAGTACCTATGCTTCCATGATAGAGAAAACTGTGAGGACTCTGCTGGTTCTCGGACAATGAGATGATGCTGGCTCTGAATTCCTTAAACTGGAAATTAGACTTATTAAACTGGTAATGGCCCTAGTATAGATTATACCAACTGAGCCTTATGATTCCTTCCAAAATTTTTAAATTAAATTTTATGTTTTTAATTTACAGAAATCTACTTTCTCTTTCTTTTACCTGCCTGCTCCCTAATTGGGGAGAAAAGGAAAACAGAATCCTTGTAACAAATAAGCATAGTCAAACAAAATAAATTCATTTATTGGCCATGTCCAAAAAATATATCCCATTCTGCGCCCTGAATCCATCATTTCTCTGCCAGTGGTTGGATAAGATGCTTCATCATTGGTCCTCTGGAATCATGGATGGTCCTGTTGTTGATTAGAGTACTTACCCTGTTGTTGATTAGAGTACTTACAGCTTTCAAAGTTGGTTTTGTTTTTAACAGTGTTGTTGTGGTTCCATTTTTTTTCTCCTGATTCTCCTCATTTCATTCTTCATTGGTTTATAAAAGCCCTCAAAATAGTTTATTTTATAACATTGATAGGGTAGAAGTTGTCCCCCTGGTTCTGTTCATTTTACTTTGCATCAAATTCACTTGGTTTCCTGGCCAAGGGTACAAGTTTCTACCAGCCACATACCTAGTTCACAGTTATCAGCCTAACAACCTGACCATCTGTGAGTTCTAGACTCTTAAAGGATAGAAGCTTAGTGTTAATTGATGTTTCTAGAGTCACCATGGATTAGCTAGTGGGGATGTGGGCAGGTAAAGGGAAATCAGTGCTACTATGCCAGCAAGACAGCAAGGTATAGTCTATAGGACCCTGGATTTGGACGGAAGAAAACCTGAGTTTAGATCCTGCCTCAGAAGATGGCAGCTGGAAAGCAGGGACTTGTGTGAGCTCCCCGCCCAGGTCCCTCCAAAAACCTATAAAAATGGCTCTGAACAAATTCCAGAACTGCAGAACCCACAAAATAGCAGAGGGAAGCAGGGCTCCAGCCCAGGACAGCGTGGATGTCCTGGATGGTTGCTGGGTAAGGTCTATCTCACGGAACTGGGAGTAGAGTGGAGCAGAGCCCAGCATGAGCCGTGCCTGGACCAACCAGACCGAGAGCCGGGCCCTAGTGCCCTGAATCAGTGAGCTGTGGCAGTTGCCAGACTTCTCAACCCAAAAACACCAAAGACAGCAGAGAAGGTTAGTGGGAAAAGCTGCGGGGGACAGAGTGAAAGGAGTTGGCAGTTGGGCCACTGCCCCAGAGGCAGTGGAGGTAGTGCAGCTACAGAACTACAGTTGCAGTTGCTTCCGGTCCCAGGCCAACATGGTGGGAGGAATTAAGTGGCAGCCCAGAGCAGGAGTGCAGGGCCTGCTTAAGATCTGAGTCAGGTCTGGGTTGGCGGTTCTTGGGGGAGGAGAAGTGCTGGTGTGGCAGAGCTTGCTGTGTAGAAATAGCTCTGAAAACAACAGCACAGCCCCTCAAGCTTGGGACAAAGTACTCTATACTCTACAAGCAGTCATACCCCAATGAAAAACTCAAGGGTCAAGTAGTTGGCTGGGAACATGGCCAGGCAGTGAAAACACTCTCAGATTCAGACTCAGACTTTGGAATCTTTCTTTGGTGACAAAGAAAACCAAAACATACAGCCAGATGAAGTCAACAAAGTCAAAGAGCCTACATCAAAAGCCTCCAAGAAAAACATGAACTGGTCTCAGGCCATGGAAGAGCTCAAAAAGGATTTGGAAAAGCAAGTTAGAGAAGTAGAGGAAAAATTGGGAAGAGAAATGAGAGTGATGCCAGAAAAAAATGAAAAACAAGTCAATGACTTGCTAAAGGAGGCCCCAAAAAATACTGAAGAAAATAACACCTTAAAAAATAGACTAACTCAAATGGCAAAAGAGCTCCAAAAAGCCAATGAGGAGAAGAATGCCTTGAAAGGCAGAATTAGCCAAATGGAAAAGGAGGTCCAAAAGACCACTGAAGAAAATACTACCTTAAAAGTTAGATTGGAGCAAGTGGAAGCTAGTGGCTTTATGAGAAATCAAGATATTATAAAACAGAACCAAAGGAATGGAAAAATGGAAGACAGTGTGAAATATCTCATTGGAAAAACCACTGACCTGGAAAATAGATCCAGGAGAGAGAATTTAAAAATTATTGGACTACCTGAAAACCATGATCAAAAAAAGAGCCTAGATCTCATCTTTCAAGAAATTATTGAGGAGAACTGCCCTGATATTCTAAGGCCACAGGGTAAAATAGAAATCAAAAGAATCCACAGATCACCTCCTGAAAAAGATCCCCAAAAGAAAACTCCTAGGAATATTGTTGCCAAATTCCAGAGCTCCCAGGTCAAGGAGAAAATACTGCAAGCAGCCAGAAAGAAACAATTTGAGTATTGTGGAAACACAAGGCAAAATATGGATTTTCAATAAAATAGAGGACTTTCAAACTTTCTCAGTGAAAAGACCAGAGCTGAATAGAAAATGTGACTTTCAAACACAAGAATCAAGAGAAGCATGAAAAGGTAAAGAAGAAAGAGAAATCACAAGGGACTTACTAAAGTTGAATTGTTTTGTTTACATTCCTACATGGAAAGATGATATATATGATTCATGAGACCTCAGTATTACGGTAGCTGAAGGGAATATATGTATATATATATATATATATATATATATATATATATATACACACACACACATATATGTATATATATATAGAGAGAGAGAGACAGACAGAGACAGAGACAGAGACAAAGAGACAGAGGACACAACAGGGTGAGTTGAATATGAAGGGATGATATCAAAAAAAATAAAATGAAATTAAGGGATGAGAGAGGAATATATTGAAAGAGGGAGAAAGGGAGAGATAGAATGGTATAAATTATCTCACATAAAAGTGGCAAGAAAAAGCAGTTCTGTAGGAAGGGAAGAGGGGGCAGGTGAGGGGGAATGAGTGAATCTTGCTCTCATTGGATTTGACCTGAGGGGGGAATAACATACACACTCAAATGGGTATCTTACCCCACAGGAAAGAAGGAGGAAGAAGATGAAAAAGGCGCCACAATAGAAGGGAGGGCAGGTAGGGGGAGGAGGTAATCAAAAACAAACACTTTTGAAAAGGGGCAGGGTCAAGGGAGAAAATTCAACAAAGGGGGATAGGATAGAAAGGAGCAAAATATAGTTAGTCTTTCACAACATGAGTATTGTGGAAGGGTTTTACATAATGATACGCATATGGCCTATATTGAATTGCTTGCCTTCTTTGGGAGGGTGAGTCGGGAGAGAAGAGGGGAGAGAATTTGGAACTCAAAGTTTTAAAAACAGATGTTCAAAAAGAAGTTTTTGCATGCAACTAGGAAATAAGATACACAGGCAATGGGGCATAGAAATTTATCTTGCCCTACAAGAAAGTAAGGGAAAAGGGGATGGGAGAAGAATGGGGTGACAGAAGGGAGGGCTGACTGGGGAACAGGGCAACCAGAATATGTGCTATCTTGGGAGGGTGGAAATGGGGAGAAAATTCGTAATTCAAACTCTTGTGAAAATCAATGCTGAAAAGTAAATATATTAAATAAATTAAATAAATAAATTTTTAAAAAATAGTCCTGCCTCGGATACTTACCAGCTGTGTAACTCTGAGCAAGTTGCTTAACTTTGCTGGCCTCAGTTTCCTCATCTGTAAAAAGATGGGATTGGACTTCATGGTCTTTAAGCTCCCTTCTAGGTGTAAATCTATGATCCTATGACCTTTGACCTCTCCTAGGCTGTATATCATAAGATTTAGAACTCTTTAGAGCTCATTTAGCTCACTATGACCCCATTTTACAGATGAGAGAACTGAGACCAGCAAGGTTAAGTGACTTTCCTAGAGTCACACAGGTAGCAAGCAGCACAGTGGATGTTAGAAGTCAGGTTCACTGTGTCTCCAAATCCCCTCTACATTTCTGAGTCATCTTCTTCCCTATTCAAATAAATCTCTCTCCCATTCCCAAAGGTACCCAGCATCCTCATCCTGATTCTTCTGGTTGAGAGTTACCCACTTTGGCACCCTGCCCACTAGTGCCTCTCATTCTACCAATACCTCACTCCCAGCTAAAAATCTACTGCCTGGTATCCTTTCAATTCTCTGAGCACCAAGCTTTCTCTGCTAGAGAATTAGGCTAATCGTGGTTAATATATTAATAGCTGTGAATGGGCTCCCTCTCTCAGGTAAGACACTGATTGATATTTCAACCAGGATTTTCCATAGACCATGCCTTAAGCCAAAGGAGGAAGCCTATTGATGGGAGTTTCCAATACCTTTCTACTCTCACACCACACCCAGTATGTGGTTGTCTCCACTGCCTGAACATATGGCCAACCATGCACGTCTAGACCACAAAGCCATGACCCAAAAAAACCCCAAAACAATTTGAGGTCTTCCATCCAACCAGGGACCATGATCTAATGCAGTAACTACTGTTCCAATGGCCAGCACCAACACAGCAAAATTTCTCCCATCCATAAAACTTTTATTGTCAAAGATCTTTTCTTTGTAAAACATATAAACTTTAAAATGGACTTCTACTCCTACTCTTCCCTGCATGCTGAATCTCTCTGACCCGGCTTCCTAGACTTTGGCTCCTGACCTCTAACTCTGAGTTGCACAGGATCTTAGCTCTGAGGCTATGGGGCATGGAGTAGTCTGAAATAGAAATTTTGAATAATTTACTAATCCAAAGTGTAGTCCGGGTTGAAAAACACTGGTACAATAGACATAGGAGTTTCTGTGTTTGTGATAATAATATCATAACTAAATTTATATGGAGCTTTGAAATTTGTAACAACACTTTATAAATAGTATCTCATTTGATTATAACAACAACCTGGTGAGGCAGATGTCATTACTATCACCATTTTTTCTTCTTGTTGCTCAGGCATTTCAGTCGTGTCCAATTCTTCATGAGCCTATTTGGGGTTTTCTTGGCAAATAGACTGGAGTGCTTTGCCATTTCCTTCTCTCACTCATTTTACAGATGGGGAAACTGAGGCAAACAGGGTTAAGTGACTTGCCCATGGTCACATAGCTAGTAAGTGTCTGAGACTGGGTTTGAACTCATGGAGATGATCTTGCTGACTTCAAGCCCTGCATTCTCTCCACTGTGCCACCTAGATGCCCATCTCCATTTTACAGAAAGGGAAAGTGAGGGACAGAGAAATTAAGGGACTTGCCCAGGGTCATACAACTAGGAAGTACCTAATGTGAGATTTGAATGGATCTTCTCAACTCTACCTCTTTCTCCCCCCTACACCACTTAGCTGCTTGTATATATCAGGCTCAGTTCCCAACTCCATAAGCCATTTATGCTACAGATGGGAAGTTCAGTGGAATGTACTGGTAGTCACAGAATCTTAGAGTTGAAAGAGGAGTCAGAGGTCATCTTTTCCAACCCCTAGGTGAATGAGAATCCACTCTCAAACCTACCTGGCAAGTTGTCATCCAGCCTTCTTCACTTGAACACTTTCAGGCGATGTAGGCACTTTGGGACAACACTGTCAGGAAGTTTTTGTGGGTTTTTTTTCCTTTTGTTAAGATAAAAAGTTATCCTTCTACCCATTGCTCTGTTCTGCCTTCTGGGGCTAAGCAGACTAAGTCTAACATCCCCCCACCCCCCACTTCCATATGACAGAGCTTCAGATACCTCAATAATGGCCACACTTTCTGCTGCATCAAAAAAACTTTTTCACAATAAAGGAAAAAACCAGAAGGTGATCCCAAGGGAAGATGGCTAGGAAGTCTACCTCTCTGAGGATCTCTGGGAAAAACCATTAAAAGCTACGGACAGGGTGGCAGTCCTGCGTGGAGATAGAGGGGTGAGTTGAAATGATACTTCCCCTTCTGTCTGGCCCTATGATTACAAGTGTGCAAGTCCATGTGAGTTTCTTGGTTAGACAGCAAAATATAAACAAAAACTGTCATTATGCTTATTTTAATTGAATAATCACCATTTCCCACTCGGAGTGATTCCAGCAATGCTATTTCTTGAAATTCTATTTCAACTCTCCAGGAGAAATTTGAAACTTGAGACTATCATGGTTTTCCAGAAGCAGTGAGTTTATACAGAAACATGTTTATTCTGGATCTTTAAAAAAAATAAACATTTCTGTGGCATAATTTTTCCATCTTAATATCTTAGTATGTAGAAATGGATAGGACCTTGGAGATCACCTAGTCCATCTCTCTCATTCTACAGATAGGAAAACTGAGGACCATATAGGGGGTATTTTCAATTCAATAAACAAACATTTATTAAGTGCCTACTATGTGTTCACACAGGCACAAAGCAGCAGAGCAGAGATTAGAACACACATCCTCAACTTCCAAACCTAGTGCTCTTTCCAATACATGTCACAGCCATTGTAACAACAATGGTACTAGCAGCTGCTGTGGAGGTGTAAGGCCAATAACACCAGCATACAGGAGGGCTGCTAGCACAGGTTCTTTCATCTGATTTTCTAAGGAAAGCAACTTTAAAGGGTTTACAATCTCACTTTAATCAAACATACATATATCATTCACTTAGTTCAGGGGAAAAAGTCAGCACCCTAAACTTCAGACCAAATACAAACAGAAATTACAAACAGAAAATATAAACAGAGCAAATAACACAAATCAACAGACAGGCTTCTAGCTATCTGACCAAAGCTATACATACATAGTTACCAGGGAGAAAAGCACCAACATCTGGGTTTTCAAAGCCAGGGGCTCCTTAACAGCTACCCAGAGTCTCACATGGTCAAATTATATGACACTCTTCCAAAGAGGGAGCCCCCAAACAAAATGCTAACCTCAGAGTACATATATATATATATATATATATATATATATATATATATATATATATACTTCTTCAGGGTCCCATGGGACCTAGGCCTTCCTGTGACTTAAGCAGGTTATCAAAGACTCCCAATTCACTCAAAGACTCTTGACTGAAACAAAGGCAAGATTCAATCAAAGGCACTTGATAGCCTTAGTGCTGAGAAGCACTCAAACAAAAACCAGCAAAAAGTCCCTCCCTGCTTGGCATCATAGCCATTTATGAAAAAGACCTGGGTTTAAATCCTAATTCTGTAACTAACTACCATTCAGCCTTCTTGGTCTTCAGTTAACTGTTTGTAAAATGAACAGATTGAATTAGATGATCTTTAAGGTCACTTCCTACTTGAAAACTATGATCTGGACCCAGGAGTAATTAATGACTTTGGTGTTAACATCTCCCAAACACTTAAGTCCTGAAAATAGAGGGTACATGGTACAATGAAAGGAATATTAGATTTGAAATCAGAGGACCTGGGTTCCCATCTTAACTCTACCAACTGTATGACCTTGGATGCATCTCTTTACCTTTATGGGCCTCAGTTTCCTCATCTGTAAAATGAAAAAGTTGAACTAGATAACCTCTTATGCCCCGATGGAACCCTTAACACGTTTCTTCCTTATTGAGAGTTTTCCAATATATTATATTGGAATGACTGATCCTTGCATATACAGAGAGATGATTTCTTCTGTCCTCTTGTCACATGGCATTTACTCAGAGTAGTTTTTCCCCCTAATAGTAAGGATGGCTTTCCATGGATCCATCCACATTCTTTTGCCCATCTCACTTGTGGCCAAGGACATGTGTTTACATGACTGTTGGTCAGGTTAAGGAATAGAATCTGTAGTCACAGAGCTGAGTGAAGCTTTAACAGGACCACGCAGGGATAATACTTTAGAGCAACCGTGCTAATGAGACTAATCCTCAGACAACAGGGACAGCATGAAATTTACTATGCAATCAATTTTCTATTATCTATAGACCCTTCCAATCCAGGAGGGCTCCCAAATTGCCAAAGATAGGTTTATAAACCTTACAAATTCCCATAGGGCGGAGTCTGAATGCAGATTGAGGCACACTTTATGCTTCCCCTTTTTCCCTTTGTTTTTTTTCTCTTTTGTTTTTGTTTTTGGGGTTTTTTTTGGTTGTTTCTTCTTTCTCATGATTCATTCCATTGGTCAAAATTCTTCTTTACAACTTGACTATTATGTAAATAAGTTCAATGTGAAGTTATATGTAGAAGATATATTGGATTCCATGCTGTCTTCGGGAGGGAGGAAGGGGTGGGGGGAAGAAAATCTGGAACTCAAAATTATGTAGAACTGAGTGTTATAAACTAAAAATAAAAAATCTCAAAAAAAAATAAATAAATTCCCATAGGGAATTTGGGTAGAAGTATGGCTAGTGTAACTATTGTTTTGGTTTTTGGACAGGGGGAAGAAGGAATCACTGTCCTGAAAAGGAGAACTTTGGCTTCAGTATACAGGGTAACAGAAATATACATAGATAGAACCACAAATCTTTCCTTGCTGTGCAACAGTACTAATTTGGGTCTTTCATTTTTATGAGATAATCGGGGTTAAGTGACTTGCCCAGGGTCACACATGTGCAATAGTACTAAGTGAGGTACATGACCCCTCCCTGTCTCCTATCTCTTCATTGCTGTGGGACTCAACTCTGTGTAATTTGAATCACTGTGCTCAGCTCCCCCAGGGGTTAGTAAATTAAAAGAATGATTAAGAGAGTGTGTTAAGAGATAGATGGGCAGACAGTGAGACGCTCAACACATGGAAAGCACTGTTAGATGCAGGAGACACACTGCCAAGATACTAATGGAAAGAATGTTGAATTGTGATAACTTTCCCCTCTTCCTAATTTCTTTCCAGTAACCTTGGTTTGTGATCTAGGTGTCATCCTTGATGACTCCCTCTCTCTCACCTCTTCCCTCCCCCTGCCTCTTTCTATCAATTCTACCTCTGCAACATCTCTCCTAGAACTGATAAGGTTCTATCCACCATCCTGGTGGCCCTTATCACCTCATGCCTAGACTATTGAAATAGTGTATTGGTGGATTTCCTTTCCTCAAGTATCTCCCCACTCCAATCCATCTTTTATTCAGCTATCAAAGTGATCTTCCTCATTAAGCTTCAGTCCCTCCCTATTAACTCCAAGATCAATATAATTGATATGTATTAGAATAGATAATTCCTCTGTTTGGCTTTTAAAGCCCTTCACAACCTACCTCCTCCCTACTTTTCCAAACTTCTTAGTGTACTCCATTTACTTACTCTTAAATCTAGCACCACTGGCCTTCTTGCTTTTCCTTACTCCATATCCCAGTCCTGTGCATTTTCACTGGCTGTCCCCATATCCAAAATGCTTTCCCTTCTGGCACTTCCCTGACTTTCTTTAAATCTCAGCTAGAATTCTTTCCTCTGCAAGAAACCTTTCCTGCATCTACTGAATGCTTGTGCCTTCTCCCCTGTGATTACCTCCAGTTTACCTTGTACATATCCTGCTTGTACACAGTTGTTTGCATGTTGTCTTCCCAATTTGAATGTGAGCTCCTTGAGGATGGGGCTTTTGGTGTTTCTTTGTATACCCACCACTTAGTACAGGGTCTGTCACATAGTAAATGCTTAGTAATTATTTGTTGACTGGCACCCAACAAGGGCTCATCTACCTTTTGCTTGAATTTAAGACCATAGATCAGTCAACCCATTAACAAGTATTTATTCAGCACCTATTATGTAAAAACAAAGAAACAAACAAACAAGATAGTCCCAGCCTTAAGGAGCTTACATTCTTAAAGAAAAGGTGTTTAAGAACAAAGAGTTTACAAGTTGGTTGTGGGAATATCTTATTATGTTTCATGGACTCTGATACAGGCTCTCCTCCTGTAATAAAACACTTTCATGCTTTGAGCTTTGTGAGCCCAAGAACTTGCAAAAAAAAAATGCAAATAGCGGGGTAGGGGTGGGGTCAGCTGTTAGAAGCTGAAACTCATAGATTATATGGGCGAGGGTAATGAACCAGAAAAGGGAGAAGTCCCCCAAAGTGCAGCCTGGACCTTTGTGTCAGGTGGGAGCCTCCGTCACAAGGATTACATATGTAATGTTACTGTTCAATGATGGGTCATTGTAGAAAGAATAGAGAGTTCTCTAATGTTCGATATAAATCAAAGCCCTAAAACACTACACACACACACACACACACACACACACACACACACACCCTCACCTCAAGGAGTAAACACACTTTTAATTTCATATTGGTGTCTTCCTTTCAAATGAATCCTAAATGTGACTGTTGACATCCTCAGTGTCCTTATTCGTAAGGTAAAGGAGTTAGACTAAATGAGGTTCCTTTCAGCATTATGTTCTCAAATTCTATGAACTTCAAGGGCAAGGTACCTAAATTTAACTCCTAGTATTAAATACCTTTGTAAACTATTCTAGAACCTTAAAGGTAACAAGATTGCATTTCTTCTGAACTATCCAAATAATTCAGACTTTTTACCAATAAGCTTTTGTTGCCATTAGTCTGAGCAAGTTGTGTTCATCTGCACTTTTGTATAGATACAGTAAAAGTACATACAACTATTACCCATAGGAGAGAAAATTTTAAAGTTCAATTTCCCACAATCTCTGGGTGTGATACAGGTTTTGACTGCAGGGTTGATTATATCATCCATTAAAAATTAATATTGGTTAGTCTAATATGCTGGAGATAACTCTCAGAACAGCATCTCAACTCAGTCCTGATCCCAACAGAAAGATTTCCCAATTTCACAGTTCAAAGAAAAGCTTCTCCCCCATCTTCCTCTTGAGAGGCAAGGCCCTCTGAGACAGTTTCTTCCCCCTCCTAGAATCCAGCTGTGCTCCTTTTAAGGAGTCAGAGAAAAATGTCTTGGCATGGGGTGGGGGAAAAGGAGAGAAAAGCCTGTGTGGCCTAAAGAATCTGGCAAAACCATGTCACACAGAACCACATCCCAGTGGTTTCACTTTATGTTGTTCACTGACAGATGCCTGGGCCTATGTGAAAAGGATATTCCTGAAGCCTGGAAAACCCTGAGGAGGTTCAAATGACAGCCTTCTCCCATCCAACTAGGAGGGCCATATATTTGAGGCCTTGTATAGCCTTGACATGCTTCCCTAAGAATTGATGGCCTGCCAATTGGGAGTAGGGCCAGGGCCAGGCAACTGTGAGTTCTCAAAGGCCACACGTACAGTGTGCCAAGGGCTCCTGGGAGTCAATAGCTTCCCTTGCCAAATTTAGGTGCATATAAATTTATGTGCATTTTCTAGGGGTTGGGGAGGAGGAGATGAATGCAGCCATATTTATTGCCTGCTGCACTTGACAAATGGAGAAGGTGGTTGGTAGAATGAGCTCACTGGCAAAGAAAACAGAAATACCTAGCTAGTCATAGAACCCTTAGAAGAAAAAAGCATTTTGTTTTCATTGCCATTTCTAAGCTAAAGGGAGGGGGAAGGAGATTTAGAACTGGAAGGCTCCTTACAGATCACCAGGCCTGTTTTCTCTTCTGTAAAATAATGATAGGTAAGACCTTTTCCATTAGTCTGTAAGTGCTATTCCAGCAAAATGTGACTTCCATGAGGCCAAGAACAGTGTTTAATTTTTGAGTTCATATTCCCAGTGCCTAACCCAGTGCTTTGTATACAGCAAGTGGTTAGTAAGTGTTGCATTGAATAAAAAATTATATTGCAGCTCTAAATCCTATGATTATCCTGATTCATTAAGTGATTCACTATGATAGTTGGAAAAACCTCTCTGGCTTTTTTGGAACTGCCCTTTCTCTGAGCAGGTTTCTCTAATTCTGCCCCTAGATCCCCTTACCTAAAGGCCTTCTTACTTTTCTGGAATATTCTAAATTGAAAACTTTCAGAAGGTGGGGTGTTGCTGTCTACTCCCTGGTATCTCCTTACCTGTGACCTCAGGGATGGGAAACCAAAATGTGCCTAAGGAAGAACTAGGCATTCCCCATGAAATAAGGACTTTTAATCATGGACACTTTCGGCAATCTAATGAAACCTAGGGACCTCTTCTCAGAATGAGGTTTTTAAATGCATAAAATAAATGCATGAATGCATTTAAATGCATAAAATAAAATACAGAGGATTACAAAGGTTATTTATAATTATTTGTAAAACCAAATACCTTTGACCCTCACTTGCATTCTGAACCTACCCTACTGTAGAGCAGAGATGTCAAATAGACGATCCACAACACTACTACCAATGTAATTGGAAAATATTTAACAAAAATAAAGTACAATAAAGCATAAATTATATAAATATGTGGTTTTCTTTTTGAAATTTCTTTTTGATATTTTCTTTTTCTAAGAAATAGTGATTCAGAGCATTTTTTCATATGACTACAAATAGCTTTGATTTTTTTCTTCCAAAAAATGCCTATACATGTTCTTTGAATATTTGTCAACTGAGGAATGGCTCTTATTTTTATAAATTTGACCCAGTTCCCTATATATTTGAGAAATGAGGCCTCTATCAGAGAAACTTGCTGTAAATTTTTTTACATTAATTGTATAGGGTATCTTATAGCAAAATGTCGTTTCCCTGATTATCTCTTTCAATTAGGTCTATTTTTGCTTTTGCTTTGTCTGAGATCATGATTGTTTTCCCGCCTTTTTCATTTCAGTTAAAGCATAATAGAAGCTGCTCCAGGTCCTCATTTCCACTCTGTGTGTTTCTTTCTGTCCCAAGTATGTCCCTTGTACATAATATATTGTTGGATTCTGGTTTCTAATCCATTCTGCTATCTACTTCTATGGATAAGCTCATTCCATTCACATTCAGTTATGATCACTAACTGGGTATTTCTCTACATGCCATTTTCCTTTGTAAATCCTTCTCTTTCTCTTTTGTTATCCTGTCCCTTCTCAAAAGCCTGACCACTGCCTCTCCCAATCCATTTTCCCCCTTATCATCCTTCCCCCATGTCTTTTCCCCTGTTGGTTGAGATAGATTTCTATACCCAATTGAGTGTGTGTCTTTTTTCCTCTTTGAACCAGTTCCAACGAGAGTAAGGTTCAAGCATTGTCTATCATCCTCATATTTCCCTCTCCACTATAAAAGCTCTTCCTTACGTGCCTCTTTTATGTGAGAAAATTTGCTCTTTTCAACTTTTCCCTTTCCCCTTCTCCTAGTACATCCCTCTTTCTTACCCCTGGAGATCATCCCAACACAATTGACTCCCACATGCCCCCTGTCTATGCAAATTCCTTCTCACTGCCCCAGTAATGAAAAAATTTTTCAGAGTTACATGTGTCATCTTCCCATGTAGAAATATAAACAGTCCAACTTTATTAAGTCCATTATGCTTGCTCCTTCATATTTACCTTTTCATGCTTTTCTTGAGTCTTGTGTTTGAATGTCGGATTTTTTAAAAATTATTTTATTATTTATTTAATATTTTAGTTTTCAACATCGATTTCCACAAGATTTTGAGTTACAAATTTTCCCCCCACTTCTACCCTTCCCCCCATTCCAAGATGGCATATATTCTGATTGTCCCATTCCCCAATCAGCCCTCCCATTCCTCCCCATCCCCTCTCCCCTTACTTTCTTGTAGGGCAGGATAGATTTCTATGCCCCATTCCCTATATATCTTATTTCTCAGTTGCATGCAAAAACAACTTTTTCTTTTGAGCATCTGATTTTAAAACTTTGAGTTCCAAATTCTCTCCCCTCTTCCCTTCCCACCCACCCTCCCTAAGAAGGCAAGCAATTCAACATAGGTCACACATGAATCATTATGTAAAATACTTCCACAATACTCATGTTGTGAAAGACTAACTACATTTCCCTCCATCCTATCCTGTCCCCTTTTATTCAGTTTTCTCCCTTGACCCTGTCCCTTTTCAAAAGTGTTTGCTTTTGACTACTTCTTCCCCCTATCTGCCTTCCCTTCTATCATCCCCCCTTTTTATCCCCTTCTCTCTACTTTCCTGTGGGCTAAGATACCCAATTGAATGTGTATGTTATTACCTCCTCAAGTCAAATCCGATGAGAGCAAGATTCACCTCATTCCCCTCACCTGCCCCCTCTTCCCTTCCAACAGAACTGCTTTTTCTTCCCACTTTTATGTGAAATAATTTACCCCATTCTATCTCTCCCTTTCTCCCTCTCTCAATATATTCCTCTCTCATCCTTTAATTTCATTTTTTTTTATATCATCCTTTCACATTCAACTCACCCTGTGCCCTCTGTCTATATATATGTATATTCTCTTCAACTACCCTAATACTGAGAAAATACTGAGATACACTTCATCTTTCCATGTAGGAATGTAAACAAAACAGTTCAACTTTAGGAAGTCCCTTGTGATTTCTCTTTCTTGTTTACCTTTTCATGCTTCTCTTGATTCTTGTGTTTGAAAGTCAAATTTTCTATTCAGCTCTGGTCTTTTCACTGAGAAAGCTTGAAAGTCCTCTATTTTATTGAAAATGCACATTTTGCCTTGGAGCATGATACTCAATTTTGCTGGGTAGGTGATCCTTGGTTTTAATCCTACCTTCTTTGACCTCTGGAATATCATATTCTAAGCCCTTCAATCCCTTGAAGTAGAAGCTGTTAGATCTTGTATTATTCTGATTGTGTTTCCACAATACTCAAATTGTTTCTTTCTGGCTGCTTGCAATATTTTCTCCTTGATCTGGGAGCTCTGGAATTTGGCAACAATATTCCTAGGAGTTTTCTTTTGGGGATCTTTTTCAAGAGGTGATCAGTGGATTCTTTCCATTTCTATTTTACCCTCTGGCTCTAGAATATTAGGGCAGTTCTCCTTGATAATTTCTTGAAAGATGATGTCTAGGCTCTTCTTTTGATCATCACTTTTAGGTAGTCCAATAATTTTTAAATTATCTCTTATGCATCTATTCTCCAGGTCAGTGGTTTTTTCAATGAGATATTTCACATTGTCTTCCATTTTTTCATTCCTTTGGTTCTGTTTTATAATATCTTGATTTCTCATAAAACCACTAGCTTCCACTTGCTCCAATCTAATTTTTAAGGTAGTATTTTCTTCAGTGGTCTTTTGGACCTCCTTTTCCATTTGGCTAATTCTGCCTTTCAAGGCATTCTTCTCCTCATTAGTTTTTTTGGAGCTCTTTTGACATTTGGCTTAGTCTATTTTTTAAGGTGTTATTTTCTTCAGTTATTTTTTGGGTCTTCTTTAACAAGTCGTTGACTTGTTTTTCATGGTTTTCTTGCATCATTCTCATTTCTCTTCCCAATTTTTCCTCTACTTCTCTTACTTGTTTTTCCAAATCCTTTTTGAGCTCTTCCATGACCTGAGATCAATTCATTTTTTTCTTGGAGTCTTTTGATATAGGCTCTTTGACTTTGTTGACTTCTTCTGGCTATATATTTTGATCTTCTTTGTCACCAAAAAAAAGATTCTAGAGTCTGACTCTGAATCTGAGTCCATTTTCACTGCCTGGCCATGTTCCCAGCCAACTATTTGACCTTTGAGCTTTTTGTCAGGGTATGACTGCTTGTAGAGTAGAGAGTGCTTTGTCCTAAGCTTTAGGGCCAAACTCTGCTGTTTTCAGAGCTACTTCTACTCCACTGTCACTGCAAGCTCTGCCACAGCAGTGTTCCTCCTCCCCCAAGAACTGCCAACCAGGATTGTGACCCAGATCCAAGCAGGACAAAGCAAGCCCTGCACTCCTGCTCTGGGCTGCCACTTAATTCCTCCCACTGTGTAAGCCAGGGACTCTGGAAGCAGCTGATATTAGAGCTCTGGAAGCAGCCACAGGAGCTTCCTGTGACTGCTGCCACCACCATGAACCACCTCCACCACCCCCCAGGGCTGGGGCTGGACCACTTTCTAACCCAATCTAGCAGTTTTCCCACTAACCTGCTCTGTGGTCTTTTGTGTTTGTGGGTTGAGAAGTCTGGTAACTGCCACAGCTCAATGATTCATGGCCCTAAGCCTGCTCCAGGCCGAGTCCCCAGTCTAGTCTGTCCTGGTGTGGCCCATGCTGGGCTGCGGTCCACTCCAAGCACTGTGCAATAGACCCTTCCCAGCCACCATTCAGGCTGTCCTGGGCTAGAGACCTTCTTCCCCCTGCTATTTCATGCATTCTGCAGCTCTAGAATTTGTTCAGAGCCATTTTTACAGGTGTTTGGAGGGATTTGGGGGAGAGCTTAAGCAAGTCCCTGCTTTCCAGCCACCATCTTGGCTCTGCCCAATGTCAGATTTTCCATTCAACTCTGGTCTTTTCGCCAGGAATGCTTGATTTCATTAATTATCCATTTTCCCCTGAAGGATTATACTCAGTTTTGCTGAGTAGGCTTTTCTTGGTTATAATCCTACTTCCTTTGCCTTTTGAATATCATATTTTAAGCCCTTCACTCCTTTAATGTGAAAGCCACTAAATCTTTATTTTTCTTAGTTTTTCTCACTATGCTCAGGTTTTTCTGAGCTTTAGCACTTTTAATACTATTCTTACAGTACCATGCCACATTTTTGTTAATGACCTCTTACAATAATGAACTCATTTAAAGCATACCGTGGTTCTCTCCTCTGCTGTTTTAGGGAGGTTTTTGTTTTTTGTTTTGTTGTTCTGACAAAGAGGAATAAAATGAATTGCTCTGAGCCCCCAGTTAGGAAAATTCCTAATATTTAGGCAGAGGTTTGGCTCTCTGCCTTAATTCATATTTATATCTATCTATAATTAACTAAATCTAATTAAATCCTAATTAACTAAACTATCTCTAAATTAACTCTAAATTAGCTAAGCAAAAATTCAAATTATTAGAAATGCTTGCCTAACAAAACACCAGATTTTATTATAGTGTCCACTGATAGGCACTGGGAAGGAAAGTTGGGAAAGGAGCAAATGTTTTCTTAGAATTTCACTCAGTCCTCAAGTAGGTAGGTATAGCTGGTGACATTTGTTAAGTCCTCTGCTCAGAGAAGCCTGAATAGTGGGTAGCCCTTCTTGACATCTCCCTTCTTTGCCACACCTCAGTCCTACAGTCTGTAGCACATATGTTCCTAAAAAGCACCTCATTTATCTATGTAATAATGCACAATAAATGGAGTTCAAGGCACAGCATTAAGAGATAAATAGTATCCAGCAGTAGGGGGAGAATCATCCTGCTGGAATCTGCCCTACACAGGCTATAGCTAGAGAATTGTATTCAGTTCCAGGAGCCAAATTTTAGGATGAACATGGATAAAATAGAAAGCATGTAAAGGGAGAATCATCAGAAAGGGTAAGGGCCTTCAGAGCATGCCCCATGAGGACTGGCTGAAAAAAAAAAAAAAGATAAAGATGTTTAGCCTGGAGAAGTAAATACTTATGGGAAATGTAACACTTATGGATAGCTGTTTTCAGGCATTTGAAGGGCTGTCATATGTCATGATATATTGCAGAGAGTAAATTTGTTCTGTTTAACCCTAGGAGGAAGAGCTAGGATCAATGGGTAGAAGTTGTAGGCAGGCATATTCAGGCTTGATATAAACAATAACCTCCTAAAAGTTGAAGCCCAAAGTGGAATGGGTTACCTCAGAAGGTAGTAGTTTCCCAGGGTGTGCCAGAGCCAGCTCATACCAGTTCTCAAGAGCTAATTTTTAAGTTTTCATTGTGAGCATTTTCACTTTAGAAATCAGCAAATGCTACATATAAAGGATTGAACTATTGATTTGTTGATTGTCTAGACCTAAGAAAGTGATGGAGAAAATGTGGTTAATGTAGATTAAATGTAAACAATCCTGGACACATTTTACTTTTTCAAAGAGCTGTTTGTTAAACGTTGACCACGCCCTGTTCCCCTTCATTTAAGGTCTTCAAGCAAAGGCTGGATGACCACTTAGGGTATGTAATAGAGGAGATTAGACTAGACAACCACTGAGAACTCTTCCAAAGCATCTCATTGTGACCAGTTAATTGTGGTTGGTGTTAGAATTTGAACTCGGATCTTCTAAATCCATGGCTAATGATTTTATTTCCTCCCAGCACTATGCCATGCTGCCACTCATGACTCCCTTTTCCTCTTTGAGGCACCCTTTCCCAGGCTACTCAAGACCTTCCCAAAATGAGAGTCTCACTTGGAAGGCAGTTTAATTTATAGCTCAAAGAGCAAACATTCATTAAGTACCTACTGTGTGCAAGGCCCTATGGCAGGCACCTGGAGGGGAAGCAAAGATAAACATGATCTCACCTCACCTTCAAGCAGCAAATTATAGCACTTAATGAGGGAGGTTTGACTAGAATGCTTATGACTTGTGTTTATAATTTTTGCTTGAGGGTTTCATGATCTGCTTCAGGCAAAACTTAATTCAGACAGAGTCCTGTGAAGTCAGCTTGGGGAAATGTTACATTTTACAAAGGGAGAATCTAAAGCATAAAAAAACCTGGTGAATTATTATAAAAAAAGAATTCATATTTATAACAATGCATTAAGGTTTTACAAAGTGCTTTACCCACAACAACCCTGAGAGATGGGTAACTGCAAATGTGATTATCTGCATTGTACAGAAAAGGAAAAGATGACTCAGAAAGATCAGGTCATTTGGCCACTGAATGGGTGTTGCCTCACTCAAACTGAGACCTGAGAAAGACCTTAGCTTAAAAAGGCCAAGATCTTCCACTGCATCTGGTGCCATCGCCTGGTCTTCCTGACCTATGTTTTGCCACTGGACCCAGATGACTTTGGGGAGAGAGTAAGACTGGTGACTTTGCAAAGCCCTCCCTCACTTAAATCCAATTCATTTGCGAGTCAAAGTATCTCCTCTCTGATGCCATGGTCCTCTTCCAGAATAAAGGACAAACAACAACAGATAAAAGGTGTAGAAATTGAGATGAGAACCCTAGTCACCAGGACCCAAAGCCAGGGCTCTACTAGACCACAGAATTACAGAATGTCACAACTGGAATACATCTTAGTGATCATCAGTTTTGGTGAGGAAACTTCATATCAGTGAGGATGTTAGAATTTTTATAAAAAGATGATGCTTTGGCATTTTCTTTACTCCTTGAGTAGGTCAGTCCAACTGGTGACATCTGCCAAGTCCTCTGCTCTGAGATGCCTGGAAGGTGGATGACCCTTCTCTATATCTCCCTTTTCTACCACAGTTCAGCAGGCTTCAGTTATTTTCTAGGGACACTGATGGATTTTTTACCGGGCCATCCAGTTCAGTGCCACCACCTGCAACTCCAAATGCTCCCAGGGCCCAAAACTTATTTGAAGCCTATGGGATGGTTTTTCTCTGGGCCAAATTGACTAGATTTAACTTCCAGCTTTGGTTTCATTACCAAATAGTCTATTAGAAGAGAGAGCTAAATCTAGGGCTTTAGCTCTCTACCCACTGAATCATTTCCTTTCTCTGGGTCTCAGTTTCTTCATCTATAAAATAAGGGTGATAGACTAGGGTATCTCCCTTCTCAGCTATAAAACAATAATCTCTCAGAGAGTCATTGAATGTTTAGAAGATAAACTGTAAGATATAAGATTGGGGAAGAAAATAAAATAAGATGTACCACTACATAAAGTTTCTAGTCTCTCTAAGTCTAAAGGGTTGGGGGAGAAGTGAGCATGTGGGTACCTACCTCTGATCTCTAGGGAGATGACCCTTCCATCTTTCCTACTTGGATTAGTAGCTTATATAGTCTGCTTGTCTCTAACCATTACTTATTCCTCAAAACCACACTGCTACCTTTGTAGCCCGTTTATGAGAGTCGTTGGAGTTTTCTGTCTCTGTTTTTGTTGTTGTATTTAACTCTTAAATGATCGAATCCCTACCTTCTCCATTACTCTCCAGAGGTGAATGGTCTTCCAAGGGCTTCCTTATTTGGACATAGACATATCATAGTCTTTAATATTCTCACTAAAGCTATCCTTCAAGTTTCTTCAGTATTAAGAATGCAGCAGCCTGAGATTCATCAGATCTTCTACGAGTGCCCCTTCTCCGTCCCTTAAAAAGGAATGGTTTGGTAACACAACCAGCCCTTGATTATTCAGGGGCCAGTTATCTAGTTCACAGATTATCAAGGTTTCTCCTCCTTCTCCCCACATCCTGTCAGCCTTTTAGCTATTTCATTGCTCATTAGCATTCCTGCCTGAAAGGAAAAGGGGGAGAAGAAGTATCAGAGGTGGGGTGCCTAACCAGAGAAAGGAAATGAAACTCCCTATCAGTTAACTTAGCTCCTTAACAACTCTGGCTACAAATCTGGTGGAAGAGGAAGTTGAAAGAAAAATAGAGTTTGGGATTATATGTAGATTTTGATTATCCATGTTGTATCCCCTCCCCACTGCCTTTAATTGAGAAGATGGCAAAAGCTTGTGTTTGGCATGCTGCTAGCAGCACCCTCTCCCCTATAAAATGACAAGTTAATTTGGTGTCCAGCAGGTCAAAATCATCCTATTTTTGTTTGTCCCCATCCCAAGGTATCCTGTCTCTTATTCAGATAATTATTCTTTAGAATAGATAAAAAGGGCAAGACCACACTGCCATCATCCAACCTGACGCCCCAGGTGTCAAGCTTCCAATAGTGGAACAAGTTAAAATAACAAAATGGTCTCTTGTTTATAGACAGATGGAGGGAATGAAAGGAGACAGGACTACAGCATGGCTTTAGCAAGGCAGCTCAAGTCGTTGAGGTAAGTAATGATGTTGTTCAGAGCTTGCCTGTAGACAACATGTGTTTACCACCCAAATCCAATTTCAAGGGGCCAGTGGCATTGCTTGGCACGTCTCTTACTTTGGTAGGCTAGCCAGAAACCTGTGACAAGTCACATCTTTAGTGAGCCTCAACAACTCAAGGACAGAGGAAAATCTTCCTGTTCCTTTGTGGAATTAGATCATCTCTTCTAGCTTGAAGTAGATGATGTGATGATTCTATAAGTCATACACGCTTCCAGTTGTTATCTC
Organism: Trichosurus vulpecula; assembly: GCF_011100635.1. Classification (NCBI taxonomy): domain Eukaryota; kingdom Metazoa; phylum Chordata; class Mammalia; order Diprotodontia; family Phalangeridae; genus Trichosurus; species Trichosurus vulpecula. The sequence continues at coordinate 300,647,619 of NC_050576.1, read as the reverse complement.
ATTATCACAGGTACATTAATGCACCTGTGATCTCAGTAATGTGGGTCCTCATCTAATAGTGCTGAGCCCTGGGTCAAGAAGACCTGAGTTCAAATCCAGTCTCAGATACTTACTAGCTGTGTGACCCTGGGCAGGTCATTTAACCCTGTTTGCCTCAGTTTCCTCATCTGTAAAATGAGCTAGAGAAACAAATGGCAAACCATTCCAGTATCTTTGCCAAGAAAGCCCCAAATAGGACCACAGAGAATCAGACATGATTCATAAAATGACTGAACAACATCAACAACGATGTCTACCGTAGCCTATTTGTGCTTTCATACCCTGTATGACTCTCGTCTGTGTCCTCCCATAAACTCTCCACAGGGGAATCACCGAATTGTGTCAAGTGCTCTTTGTCTCCAATCTTCCAGAGCCAGGCTGGCTAGTTCTTTCCCTTATGGTTCTAAGGGATGCCCCTGAGGGTGACTCTCTCCATTTCTATGGGCTCGAGCCCTCATTTTGAGCATGTTCCCTACCACCACATCACCACTGTTAGCCACTAGTGAATAGCACTCCAGTTCTCTTTAGCCAATGAATTTTTTTTTTTTTTACAAAAGGATACTTACTTAAAGATATAGTAAGAACAGAAATTTCCCTCCAACACCTTGGGTGCACGCATTCCTATACTGCCTTAGTCAGACTTAATGCAATTTCAATGTAGCATTGGTCCCACCACATCCATGTTGAAAGTCAGCATTGTAGCTAGATGAATCCCTGTCTCAGACAGCACTTGGTTTGGTCCCAAAGATTGCTCTTCCATGCCTCAAGAATGGACTGGCTGAAAAAGAGAAAAGGCATAGTATCAAGACCAGAGAAAACTCATGGAAGAGCTCAAAAAGGAGATTAATAATATAAGGGAGGTAGAAGAAAAATGGGAAAAGAAATGAGAGTGATGCAAGAAAATTATGAGAAAAAGTCAACAGCTTGAAAAAAGAAAACAACTTCTTAAAAGGTAGAATTGGCTGAATGGGAAAGGAGATACTAAAATCCATAAAGAAAATAACTCCTTAAAAAGTACAATTGGACAAATGGAAAAGGAAGTACAAAAGCTAACCAAGGAAAACAACTCCTCAAAGTTAGAATTGAGCAAATGGAAGCCAATGACTCTGTGAGACATCAAGAATCAAGCAAATTCAAAAGAATGAAATAAATAGGAGAAAATGTAAAATACCTCATTGAAAGCAACTGACCTGGAAAAATAGATCCAGGAGAGACAATGTCAGAATCATTGGACTACTTGAAAGCCACAATCAAAAGAAGGACCTGGACAACATCTTTCAAGAAATTATCAAGGCAAACTGTCCTGATATCATGGGACCAGAGGACAAAACAGGCATTGAAAGAATCCACCTGTCACCTCAGGAAAGAGATCCTAAAATAAAAGCTCCAAGGAACACTATAGCCAAAATCACAACTATTAGATCAAGGTAAAAATACTGCAAGTGGCCAGAATGAAAGAATTCAAATATCAAGGAGCCACAAACAGGATTACTCAGGACTTAGCAGGGCAATATTAAAAGATAGGAGGTCGTGGAATATGATATTCTGGAAGGCAAAGGAGCTAGGACTACAATCAAGAATCACCTACCCAGCAAAAGTAAGCATAATACTTCAAGGGACAAAATGGTCATTCGATGAAATAGAAGAATTTCAAACTTTTATAAGATGACCAGAATTGAACAAAAAATATTGATTTTCAGTATCAAGACCCAAGAAGGGCCTAAAAAGAGAAAAAGACAGGGCAGCTAGGTGGCACAGTGAATAGAGCACTGGCCCTGGAATCAGGAGGACTTGAGTTCAAATCCAGCCTCAGACACTTGACACATACTAATTTTGTTATCTTTAGCAAGACACTTAACCCCAATTGCCTGGCCCTCCCCTTTCCAAAAAAATAAATAAATAAAAAGAGAAAAAAGGAAAAAACAGACATAAGGGACTCAATGGAGCTGAACTGTTTGTATCCCTAAATGGGAAGATGATACTTGTAATTCCTAAAAGCTATACCACTTATAGTACAGCTAGAAGGAATATATATAGACAGAGGGTATGAACATAAGGTGAATTGGAGGGAATGACATTAAAAAAAAAAACCACTAAGGGATGAGAAAGAAGAGTACACTGGGTGCAGAAGGAAGGGAGAGATAGAATGGGGTAAATTATTTCACATGAAGAAGGGTGAAAATCTATTATTATTGAAGGAAAAATGGGAGGGTGGGCAATAGGCATCACTGGACCCTTACTCTCATTAGTATTGGCTTGAAGAGGGAATAATATAACAGTCAGTTGAATATAGAAATCTATTTTACCTGACAGGAAAATAGGAGGGGAGGAGATCATGTAAAGGGGGTGGGGAACTGACAGATGAAAGGGCAGACTGGGGGAGGCAGTGGACAGAAGCAAAACACTGTCAAGGAGGGAAAGGGAGGGAAAGGAGAGAGAGAGGACAAGCAGGAAGAAAAATAGGATGAAGGGAAATACACAGTAATTGTAACTGTGAATGGGATGAATTCTTCCATAAAATGGAAGCAGAGTGGATCAAAAACCAGAGTCTTACAGTATGTTGTTTATAAGAAACACACCTGAAGCAGAGACACACACAGAACAAACATAAGGGGCTGGAGCAGAATCTATTATGCTTCAGCTGAAGTAAAAAAAAAAAAAAAAAAAAAAAAAAAAAGCAAGGGTAACAATCCTAATCTCACAGAACAAAAGCAAAAACAGACCTAATTGAAAGAGATAAGGAAAGAAACTACATCTTGCTAAAAGGTACCACAGACAATGAAGTAATAGCAATATTAAATATATATGCACCAAGTGGTATAGCATCCAGATTCTTAAAGGAGAAGTTAAGTAACAGGTTCATGACCAAACAAGAGATAGAGACCATTATGAAATGTACAAACAAATACACAAAATAAAACTAATGCAACCAAAATTAGAAGGAAAGCAGAAAGCTGGGAAACAATCTTTACAGCAAGTTGTAACAGCAACCACACTGGCATACCCAGGATGGCTGCTAGTAAACGTTCTTTTATCTGCTTTATTAAGGAAAGATAGCTGTTTCAGAGGTCTTTTTTAATCACATAAAATACAAACACAGGAAATACAGAAAAGAGAAATAAAGACCAACAGACAGGGCTCTACTGCCTGAATCAAAGCTTTATATCCACCACTGAATCAAGAGAACCTTTACCTCTGAGGAATCAGGGAGCTCTGAACATATGGCCACTCAGAGTCTCGACCAGGGAATCACATCTTTCTCATAAGCAAACCCCCAAAGCAAAAGCTCACCTCTCAGAATATATACTCTTTAGGCTCAGTGCCTAATTAGAAATTAACAAAAGGTGTATAAGCCTTCCTACAAGCAAGCGAACTTCCCATAATGGGCTCCACATGAGGCCTATTGATGGGTGGGGAAGATCTTATTCCTCATTAACCTTATACAAGTGTCTCTGATAAAGGCCTCATTTCTCAAATATATACAGAATTGAGTAAACTATATAAGAATACAAGCTGTTCTCCAAATAATAAATAGTCAAAGGATGTAAGGAAGCAGTTTTCAGATAAAGAAATCAAAGCTGTCTATAGGCACAGGAAGAAGTGCTCTAAATTACTTTTGATTAGAGAAATACAAATTAAAACAACTCTGAGGTCCCACCTCACACCTGATTGGCTAATACGACAAAAAAGAAAAATGATAAATATTAGAGAGAATGTGGGGAAATTGGGACACTATTGCACTGTTGGTGGAGTTGTGAACTGATCTAACCTTTCTGGAGAGCAATTTGTGCATACCCTTGGATCCAGCAATACCACTACTAGGTCTGTATCCCAAAGAAATCATTAAAAAGGGAAAAGGACCTACATTTGCAAAAAATATTTATAGCAGCCCTTTTTGTGGTGGCAAAATATTGGAAATTGAAGGGATGCCCATTAGTTGGGGAATGGCTGAACAAACTGTGGTATATGAATGTAATAAGAAATGAACAAGCAGATATCAGAAAAACCTCAAAAGATTTGTACAAACTGATTCAAAGTGAAATGAGCAGACCCAAGAAAACATTGTACGCAGTATCAGCAACATTGTGTGATGATCAACTATGAATGACTCAGCTCTTCTTAACAACACAGTGATCCAAAATAAGTACAAAAGACTCACAAAGGAAAATGCTTTCCACATTCAGATAGAGATCTGATGGACTCTGAATGCAGATCCAAGTAGACTTTTTTTCACTTACTTTATTCTTTTTCATGGTTTTTTTTTCCTTTTGATCTGTTTCTTCTTTCACAACTGTGACTAATATGGAAACATGATTTACATGATAGCACATGTATAACCTACATCAAATTGCCTACAATTTTAAGAAGAGGGGAGAGAAGGGAGGAAAAGAGAAAAATTTGAAATTCAAAATCTTGTAAAAATAAATGCTAAAAATTGTCTTGACAGGTAATTGGGAAAAAATAAATACTATTTAAAAAAGAAAGAAAGAGTCAACAAAATAAGTACAATGGGAGTTTATATCATCTGTAGCTTATGTAACTGTAAAGATGTTGTCTGTTACGGAATATCATTTGCAAAAACCTGCCCACTTCCTTCTCACAGCTTCAGCAAGGATGCCCTCAAAATGTGCATAGATTATTCTTATAAAATTTTGTAGAGATAGGAAAGTAGACATATGGGTTTGAACTTATTGATGTTTTCTCAATTTTATTTTTCAGACGTGATATTTGCTTTTTCCCCAACTGCTTGGTATTCATTCCTCTATCAGATATTTTGAGAATTGATTCCTCAAAATTATGTCATCTCTAGCCTGGATTTTCTCTGAGAATGCTTTGTCTAGTTGAGCTACTCTTCACATCTCCCCTTCCCCTCATTTTCTACTTCCACACTGGGAACTATAATATAAGAATTCAAAAGCAGGGGCTGTACTCTTATCAATACTTATAGAAACTTTCACATCTTTTCCATTTTCATCTGTCTTCCATTTTTCTATCCTAAAATGGCTTAGGAGAGTCTGGCTTAATTGGATCTTTCAAAAGCTTTTTATAGGTTTTTTTTTCCTCTACTGCTTCTCATTGTTTTAGGGGATGACACTGTTCATAATCTTTCACTGTCTTGCACCAATATATATTACGAGCAAGTTTATGTTCTAAATCAATATTTCCCTTGGCCTCCATATTTCTCTACTTTGTGAAGTGATCAATTAAGTAGTTGTTTGCCAAGGTGGTTTCTAGGATTTGAACCCTCCTGGGACCTGGTTTCTTTTGGTTTTCCTCATCCAATCAATCAACAAACACTGATTAAGACCCTACTATGTGCCAGGATCTGGGGATAATGATGAAGCTCTTCAAGGAGTTTACACTCTATCAGGAGAAACAACATTTACACACATCAGAAAAAATATAGAGAGTAATTTGTACTTTGTAATATCACAAAGTAACATATATACATACATACATACATACATACATACATATATACATATATATATATATACAAGTAATAAAAACTCCCACAAAGAATGGGAGTCGGGGAGGGTGGAGGGGGATTAGTAAAAGCCTTATCCAGGCAGCAGCTTTGGGGTTGAACACTAAAGGAAGATTCTAAGGATTCTTAAGAGGAGAAAGTGAAGAGAGAGTGCATTCTAGGTGTGGGAAGGCACCCTAAGCAAAGGAGCTGAGGGGTGGAATATTGTGTACCACAAAAGCAAGTACCGGCTAGAGTGTAGACTGCATTAATGGTAATGATAAGCATGTAAAAGGAGATTGTTAATGGTCTTAGAAGTCAGACAGAGGATTTTGTATTTAAACCTAGAGGTGGTAGGGAACTCTGAGCTTACTGAGGAGGAAGGTAACGTGGTCAGACCACTGGTTTTTGGAATTTTACTTTGGTAACTGTGCATTAGATAGATTGGAGAGGGAAGATGAGAGAGACTGGATTCAGGAAGACCAATCTGAAGGCTATTTATTAGGGGGCTAATTAGAAGGGTGATAGTTTAGGCAAATGGCAATGAGGGCCTGTGGTAAGGTGGAGCGGTGTGAGTCAACCAGCAAAGGGGGTGGATATGAGTGAGGCTGTGGCTGTAGAATCAAAGAGATTCTTTGGAGAAGCATGGAGAGGTGAGGATGACTCAGAATGTGCAAATTTGGGCCAACTGGAAGGATCATGATGCTGCTGCAACTGATTAACACTGTTTAAACTTCCATTGGAAATGGTGGCAGTCTGAGCTGTTGCCTACCCTCTTGTCCATTCCCATTTTTCCATGTCAGTAGCAGGTTTAAATAGGTCAGGATGGAGTTGTTTCAAGTTGCATTCAGTATCTTTCTACCTTTATCCTTTTTTCTGCTATCTTACTGATTTTGATCTTTGCTTGAATAAGTCGATGGTTTGACTATACACAGATGACTGATTAGAAAAAATAAAAAATCCTATCAGTATAACTCTCAATCTTTTCCTTTCTGTTAAAAGGCCCTTTTTTGGGGGGCAGGGGGGCAATATTGCCTCAGAAGGGAAGCAGGTCCTGAGACTTTCCTTTTACTGCATAGTCTGTCATTTGTGGTTGCAATTGAAGAAGTCACCTCACTTCTTCTTATACATAAATGCTGTAAAAAGAGCAAAGGAGATAAAGCTGATCCAGACCTTTATGAAAAAACTGTCAGATCTAGCTACACAACCAAGGCTCCATCCTACTATATGGCTTAGCAAACCAGGTTCATGCACACTCCACAGTCTCTGCAAAGTACTTCTCCTCATGATTCTCCTGGAAGTCATCTTCCCAGGGTCTCCCCATGAAGCGAGACACCATCCCAGGCATCTTACATGTTTGCCTGACCCCCATTACATTTCATTGGAACTTCTGCAACAACCTTGTGAGTAGGTACTATTGCTATTAGTCAAATTTTAAAAGAAGAAAATGAGGCTCAGGAAAGTAAAATGATTAGCCTATGGCCACATAGTTCGTAAGAGTCAGGGGCAGGATTTGAACCTAGATTTTCCTGTTTCCTAGCAGATCTTTGGTCTAGGGATCTGAATGAATGAAATGGCCCAGACATCACAGGGGCATCCGCAGATGGTTGGTCCCTCCTAGGACAAAAAGACATTTAGAGTCAATCTCTTAGGAGATAAATTTCACCACTACCAGGACACCATTAGAATTCAGCCAGCTTTCTGCAGATGTCTACCCCATAGACCATATTTTAAAGCCAGACCTCCCTTTTCTAGATTTGGATGGAAACATCTTCCTAAGATCACAGACCTAGAGCTGAAAAGTACTCATCTAGTTCAACCCTCTAATTTTACAGGTGAGGAACCTGGGGCATAGAAAGGTTAAGTGATTTGGCCATGGAGGTCCTACAGGTAGTAAATAATAGAGACAGGTCCTCTGACTCCTTTTCACTAAATTAAACCACCTCTATTCATTTATTTTTTAACAGTATAATTTCATTTCCCCTCTTTTCCCAAGTAGATGGTGTTTGTCCTACTTAATTTCTACTTTGAATGGGGTCAGGGTGAGGGGCTGTCACAGAATTGTGTACAAGTGGCTATCTGACCTCTGGATTATAATGGAAAGAAATTTGGCTCAATCCAGGTTCAAATCTCAGTTCCAGCTAATTATTAGCTGTGTGGTATTGGGAAAGTCATTTAATTTCCCTCAGTTTCCTCGTCTGTAAAGTAAGGAAATTGGACTAGATGACCCCTGAGGGATCTTTTAGCTTGAAGTCTATGATGTCACAAGCCTATGATTAACTTGGCAGGTTGTAGGCAGGATGTTTTTGTTTGTCGGGGTTTTCTTCATGAGTGGAAGAGGTAGGATGTTAATGAAAGTCAGGCCTGCATTTTCCTGACCAAATTTTTTAAAAATCCATCTTCCTTCCAGAGATCCCAAAGGCTCAACTTCAAGTCTTTTGGCCCTGACCATGAGTATCTTCCAGGATCTCTGGATGAGTAACTTCCAAGTGCCCAGAGGAACAAACTCCTGGATTAGGGAGCAGGTCTTTAAATGAGCCCTAGTTTCCAGGAACCTGAGTCCCAGGCAGGATTAATTGCCCAGCGAGCGGCTTGTTAGAAGCTGTGTTGGCAGATGAGGGGAACAGTAATAGAATCAGCCAATTAAGCACCCAATGGCGCTGAACTAAACATGACTTCGGACTTAATTGTCTAAGTTGTTTCTCAGCAGTTTCTCACCAGTCTGGGTATGGGGAAAGAATAGGAAAGGGTAAGGAGGTGGGAGGGGGGCTGGCAGGGAGGGACTCATTTGTGGGGGAAATGCCAACCCAGCCCCCTAATTTATTTGGGCTCACAAACAGGAATCACAGCACAGTGGCTTCTCTGGTCATCAGCACAGAGAGGTTTGGGAATAATCAAGCGACATAAAAGCTGGGGAGAGCCAATGGAATAGGGGGCCACCCCTTGACTCTCAAAGACAATGAAGGCTCCCCAGCATGGACCAGAGATGGCAGGGCCAAGCTTTGCCTTGCTAGCACTGCACAAAGCAACTTATGGGATCGAAAGAGGCAAGGGAACATTCAAGATGGCGGCCCATGCCTTCATTTCATAGATGAGGAAACTGAGGGTCAAGAGGAGTACATATCTTGCCTACGGTCACTTAGGAAGTAAGTGGAAGGAATTCTTGCTTACTAGACAGATAGAAAGATAGAGTATTTATACACAACCACAGATATATGGATTCTGTGAGGACCAGCCCTGACAGACTTCACTCTTCTCAGCAACACAAGGTACAAAGACAACTCCAAAGGACTCACGATGGAGAATGCTATCTACATCAAGACAAAGAACTATGAAGTATAAATGCAGATTGAGGCACACTTCATGATAGCCTTTTTCCGCCCCCATTTTTTTTCTTTTTCTCTCTTTTGTTTTTGTTTTTGGGTAGGTTTTTTTTTTTGGTCCTGTTTCTTCTCTCACATGATTCATTTCATTGATCACAGTTCTTCTCCATAACTTGACTAGTGTGTAAATTAATTCAATGCGAAGTTATACGTGGAAGCTATATGGGATTCCACGCCGTCTAGGGGAGGGAGGAAGGAGAGGGAGGGAAGAAAATCTGGAACTCAAAATTATGTAGAACCGAATGTTGTAAACTAAAAATAAAAATTAAAATAATAATAATAATAAAAGAAAGATAGAGTATGTATTAAGTATTTACTATATGCAGAAACATCAGCATGGGAGAGCCTTCTTTACCCCATACTGAACATTTAAAGCATGGCACAGTGGAAGGAGTCAAAGGGTTTAAATCTTGATTCTTCTGCTTTTATGACCTTGGACAAGTCACTCCCCTAATCTAGGCTTCTACATCCTTCTGTATAAAAAGGGATGATTGGACTAGAGCTGGGGTGGGGACACATGTGGCCTTGAGGCTGAAGGCTCCCCACCCCTGGACTAGATAGTCTCTCAGCTCCCTTCAAGTCCTAAATGGATGAACTTACTGTCCTAAGAGCTCTTGCTTTTGAAGTCTTTGTATAAATTTAGATTGTAAATTGCTTGAAGGCAGAGACTGTCTTTTGCTTCTTTTTGTATCTCAGGCACTTAGTACCTGGCTCATAGTAGGCACTTAATAAAGGTTTATTGAATGAGTGAACGAAAGCTTGGCTCCTGAAATTGTTCTTTTGCATACACAAACACAAACATACATACACATAGACACATATACATACATACTTATACATACACACACAAACATATGCCACGTGCATGCACACACTGCAATAATTAGCCATCCCCTCTTCTCCAACATATTTTCTTTGTGGGATAATGGAGCATCAACCACAGGGAACTTAGAATTTTGGCCCTTGGAAAACATTGGCTTTTGTGAGGATAAGAGGGTGGGATGTCATAGGCAAGAAGTCAACGTGTGCTAAGTTGCATTCCTCAGCTCCATCTGCTCTCTATTAGAAAGGCCTTCCCTCTATCCTTATCCCATCCAAAAGCTTTCTTCCAAATAACAAATGTGATTCCTTATACCCATTTTTCTTAAAAACTTCTTTCATATCTCCTTTTCTACATCTGGCTTGAGATGGTAGCAATAGACACATCAGTCTGAAAACTCATCTTTGGTGGACCCCTGCAATTCTTCTAAGGACCATGACATTCCCCCCACCCCCTCTAAGATCTCTTACCAGAGAACTAGCTTCTTGGAGGACAGATCAGATCCCAACCTGTCCGACATTAGATAACTAGTGTTTTGAGGATTTCTAGCTAGAAAGAGAAAAGATGTTGGTGGAATGTGCTTGGGGAGACTCAGAGCCTGGGAGTTGACTACTTCTTGGTGTGCCAAATTACCCACCATCTTGTGATGAGGGTACTGAGCTGGCACAAGCAATCCAGTCTAGCCCCAGGAACCCAAATAATGTCACTGCCTTCTGTGCTCTCAGAATCATAAATAGACCCCAAACCAAAGAGCCAGAGGTTATGGAGGGTCTGCACTAAAGAAGACTCCCACTCATTAGATCTCCCGAGTTTTGGGGCACCAGAAATACAAGTTTCCAGCCACTCCCTCTGGAGATTGGGAAGGCCTCTCTGCTGGGTGTGCCATATCTCCCACAATCATGAGATGAAGCTTCAGACGCAAACTGGGGGACTCCATCTCTTTGGACTTTGGTTTCCTCATCTATAAAGATGAGTGAGCTGAACAAGATGACCTCTCAGGTCCTTTCCAGTTCTAAGTCTGTGATTTTATGAATCCCAGCCCTGACCCCTGTCCCTAGTGTTCTTAATTAATTCCCTTGAAGCTGGAGTGGTCTGTTGAGAGCCTCAGGAGAATAGCCCCACTCCTTTTAGTTTTCCAGTGGATTCCCAGTAGATGTGACAATGTTTTAAAAATTCTGAGGGGACTTGTAGACTCATAAAATGTTAAAACCAGAGATTTTAGAGATACAAGCACTTCATTTTACAGATAAGGAAACTGAGGCATAGAGGCATACCTTAGGTGGCAAAACTAATTAATAGAAGACTCATGAGTAGAATCCAAGACTCCTGATTAAGTAACTTGCCAAAATCACAAAGGCAATAGATGATAGAAGTAGAATTTGAACCCAGGTCTTCTGATAGAAAATCTAGGGCTCTTTCCATTATACCACATGGAGCTCTGTGGGGAAATTGGGATTTTGAAGCCACCCATTTTCCTGATTTCAATCACCACCTCTACTAAGATGAGCTTTTTGTGGGAGAGTGGGTAGAGACAGAAGAGAACTGGGCCAAATACACAACCTTGGGGGACATCCCCACTTTGTGATGGGAAAGAAAAGTAGGACCTAATAGATCCTCTCTACCACTGCCACTCCTCCTTCCTCCCCCTCCATCCCTCCCTTCTCTCCTCACCTCCAGACACTATTTAGATGTTTCGTTGCCAACTAACTATAGCTACATCGGGGTGTCTGACCATGTACATATATGGTGACTTTACTCCAAAACCTGAATTTTTATATGGACAAGTGTAGGTTGATCAAATACCAGCTCAGTTTATATCCTTTATTATCTGGTATGGAAGTATCCATGTATTTCCCTTCTCAGTCTTTACATGAGCAGAAAATGTGCTCTCTAATACAATAACAAGTGAATAAATAGTATTTATGGACATTCATGAGGAATTTTAGAGCTGGAAGGAATCTTAGAGATCGTTTAGTCAAATCCTTTTATAGATAAAGAAACTGAGACCTCGTAAGATCAAGTAAATTGTGCAAAATCACATGGGTGAATCAATGGCAGAGACATCATTTGAACTCAGGTCTTCTGACTTTAAGCCTAGGACCCTTTCCACTATATTAGACTCAATTCAATTTGTTTCAATGCCCCCCCCCCATGCCCCCTATTTTTTACAAAGCACCTATGGAAGGGAGCTGAGAGAGAGAAGAAGAAGAGGAGGAGGAGGAAGAGAAGGAGGAGAAGAAAGGAAGGAAGGAAGGAAGGAAGGAAAGAAAGAAGGAAGGAAGGAAAGAAGGAAGGAAGACATGGTTCTTTCCTTTAAGGAGCTTAGCTTCAAGTAAGAGAATAAGATATGTACAGAATTAACTATAATACAAAGTATGTTGTAGAAGGGCATAAGGGAGGCATAAACATCAAAGTAGGGAGGTCTCTGGGACCTTTCTTTAATACAAGTCATGTGCTAAGAAGATAGATTCATAGAATGTTAGAGTCAAAAGGGATGGTGGTGCCTTTTGTGAGATGATGTCATTTTGTAAATGAGGAAACAGGTCCAAGTTCACATAACTGGAACTAGAACTAAGCTAGAACCCAAGTTTCCAGGTTCTAGGCCAATCCTTATTTTACTAAATCAGTCTGGGCCTCCAAGTAGTTAGGTTTAATAAGCCCCAAATCCAAACAAACAAAAATGCTTGTCAAAACTCACACCATGCTGGTTCTGTATTTTTTCTAAAGGAAACTGACACTTTCCAAATAAACATTGATATGAGGTTGAATGGATGGTCTTAAGGGAGTTGAACAAATCATCGCCAAAGTTCCTTCCAGCTCTTGATCTGATACATTCTATGATATCTGTGCCAATCAAAATGTGCCTTCAATTAAAATCAAAGTCATTTCAAGCGCCATAAAATTTGCTCTCTGCACTTTGCCTAACCCAACTGGCCTACTAATTAAGCCAACAGCACATCTGGGGTAGGGGGTCATTTCTCTACTCCCCTCTCCCTTCTTTCTTCCCTCTTTCTTATAGTCCCAACTCAATTCTTAGTTCAAATGTTTCCCCACCACATTCTCTTTCCCCCAAAAGGAATACAAAGGAAAACTGAATGAGGTCTCCAAAGGGCCTTAAAATTTGTTTATCTTCTAGCCCATTGGCTGACTCTGGCTCTCTGTAAGGCTTTAACTAGAACTGTATGTCAGAAAAACTCAAAAAGAAATGGGAGAGAAGAAAGAATCACCCACCCAGTAGGTGCTAACCTTATTTTAGACCAGGTGTTCTTAATTAGAGGTTTGTGAGCTTGTTAATATTTTGATAACTGTTTCAATATAATTGGTTTCCTGTCCTTTCCTTCATATTTTCTTTACTGCATTTAAGTACATTGTTCTGAGAAGGGGTCCACAACACAAAATATGGCAAAAGAACCCCTGTTTTATTTTTATTTGGGGGCAATTGGGGTTAAGTGATTTGCCCACACAGCTGGTAAGTGTTTAAGTCCACATTTGAACTCAGGTCCTCCTGACTCCAGTGCTAGTGCTCCATCTACAGCACCACCTAACTGCCCCAAGAACCCCTGTTTTAGAGAAACTTCCCTTCTTCACTGAACAAGTCTACCTAAAAACTTGTTCAAATATTCTATATTCTCACCCCACCAAGACAAACAAACACATAAAACTATTCCTTTGCTTCCTTCCTCCCTCTCTCTTCCCCTTCAGGGCCAGACTTCTAGAAAGGGTACTCTATACTTGATGCATCTAAGCCTATTCTCCATGTGCTCCTCATCCCCTGGCAACCTTATTTCCCTCAAACCATTCTGCTGGAATTCCTCTCTTCTAGGTCACTGCTGACCTCCTTTTTGCCAAATTCATGTTCTTCTTTAGTTTTCATTCTCTAACCTGTCTATAGTATCTGGCCCTGCTGACCACCTCTTCCTTTCAGCTACTCTGTCCTTCCTTGACATTTGTAGCATTACATAATGCTGGTTCTCCTCTTACTTTCCCATTTCTACCCAATCTTCTTCACTGGCTACTCTTCTTTCCCACCACAAAGTGGGGATATCCCCTAAGGTTGTGTCTTTGGCCCAGTTCTCTCCTATCTCTACCCACTCTCCCATAAAAAGCTCATCTTCATAGAGTGATCATTGAAATCAGGAAAATAGGTGGCTTCAAAATCCCAATTTCCCCTCAGAGCTCCAGTCTTGTGTTTCTATTAGCCTGGTAAAATATCTCTTTCTGAGTTGGACACTTCCTCTCAAACTCAGTATATCCAAAGCAGAATTCATCATCTTTTCTGTGAAACTAGGTCTTCCATCTTGTTTCCCTACTTCTATTGGTTATTCGAACATCTTCCCAATCACTCAGGCTCAAAATCTTGGAGTCATCTTTGGATATAAGAGCGAGGGAGCTTGAAGAATTAATTAGTTACCAAGTACTATCAACTTCACCTCCACAGTATCTCTTCTCCCTTTCTCCCTCCCCAATCCTCATCATTCAGTGTTAGTTCAACCTTTTTATCATTAGCCTGGGCTATTGTAAAGGCTCCTTACTGCTCAAAATGAGACAACATGATAAAGCAGTTTGCAAAACTTAAAGAACTATATAAATGTTAGCCATTATTATGCAATTCCCTCTAGTCTCTTTCTGTTTCAGTCTATTGCTTCAGAATCTTCCAAAGAAACACCGTAAATGCATCTATTTAAAATTCTGCAATGGCTCTCCCATGCCTACCTAACAAAGTATAAGCTCCTTAGCCTGGCATTCAAGGCCCTCCACAATTTGGTTCACCTAGAATATATCAGAGTTCTTATTTACCCACAGATGTTTTTTGGAGTCTTGTACAGATGGGAGCTATTGTGTAAGGTAACTGCTTAATAAATGTTTTATTGAGCTGGATTGAACATAGGATGTCAACTCTCTTTTCCTTCTTTTTTGACCATCTTTTATTTGTCTTCCTCATTCTTTGCAAATCCTTGTTCCCAAGAGGATATGTCTCATTCTGATCACTGTTGACATTACTAATTGACATTTACATAGAAATCTTTGAAATTCATACAGTGTTTTTACATGGGTCCTCTCATTCGAGCCTCACAACAACCACGTGAAATGCTCCAGGCATAATTTTCCTCATCATACAAGTGAAATTGGAGCTCAATATGACTTGTTCACACTGTTTCCTAGATAATAAGCATAAAATGCTAGATTTGAACCTAGGTTTTCTCAACTCTGTCTAGCATTCTAATGACCCTTCATGCTATGTATTTCAGAGGGAAAGAGATATTGTTTGCCCTTTCCCCTGTCTCCTCTTTCTCCCCAACAGGTAGCAGTAAGCTCAAGAATTCTCATCCCCCTCCTCCACTCCGTATCCTATACTATCCCTGTCCCCTACACACATATCCAATCCCCTCTGAGGAACTCGTTTGCCACAGATGGAGATTGGGCGCAGTCAGTTAAACTATAACCTTCTATCTTTGGCTTACATCCTGCCCAGGCACTGAGGTCTTATGTTTATTTTAACTCTTCTAGGAAGGTGAATGTGATGTTGACAAAGGATATGATCAACCATCAGGGTGAATTCTTCCCACATGCATTTGAGAGAGGAAGAGGGAAAGAAAAGGCTGCCTTTTGATTAGGTAGGTGGTCTCCGTATGGGAAAAGTAAAAATACAGGAAAGAAAGGGGGAAAGCTAGAATTATCTTTTTCTCTCTAAAGACCCAAACTTGGAATTGGCTGTTGGCTCAGCTAATTTGTATGTAGGAGTAAGCACAAAGGGATTAGTCGATGTAGAATATATTCTCCCCCTGGGGTCAGACAAGTAACCTAAATATGTGGTTTTTCTCTATTTGATTCAAGGGCCACACCTACACTTTATTCTATGACAGAGGAAGGCTTCCTACACCAACATTTTCCTGTGTGTTCCTAAAAGCTTTCCCAAAAACATCTCTGGGTAAACAGGAACTCTAATCAACTGTTGGTGGAGTTGTGGATTGATTCAACTATGCATTCTGGAAATCCAAGTAGAATTACAAAAGAAAAATCGTTAAACTTTTTGGACTCTTTGAACTAAGAATCCTACTACTGGCCCCCTAGGAATCAGTCAGACAGAGTCATTAAGCATTAATTAAGTGCCACCTATCAGAAAGGAAGGGTCTATCAAGTTGGCTAACTATAACACTCTTCAAAGGAGCAAAAAAAAAAAAACTAGAAACAAAAATTTTTCCCGATTCATTGGAGAACAGGCGAATGAATTATGAATATAATGGAACTGAATGATACCATAAAGAGGACTTCAGAGAAACAGGGTAAGATTTGTATGAAGTGATACAGAAATGAAGAAGTTAGAACCCAGAGAACAATACATACAACTGCAGTAATGGAAACAAGAACCCTACAAAGCAATCGAGCTCTGATTGATCGTAACAAATAATTTGGATTCTGGAAAACTCAGGAGGAGAACTACAAAGGCTATGAAATGTGATATATACTGTTGTTGTATCAGTTGACTTTCCTTAATAGCTATTGGAATTTTGCTGTGGATTTGTTATAAGGAAAGTTTCAATGGAGCGGGTTAAAGGGAAAAGACTATAGTGTAAAAATAGAAGACAATAATAAAAATGATTGATTTTTTAAAAATAAAAGCTGTGCAGAAACTTCACAGCCCATCACCTTGCCATCTCCTCTCCCCCAAAGGCTGCCCAGGCTGCTTATAAGGCATAGTAGAAACAGATAAGAGAATGGGCTATCTCAAACTTGGCAAAATGATACTTTTCATTTATAATCTACTTGTAGGACTCTTTAGGTGTGGGAGTCATTATCTTTAAACCACTCAGATCAGTTTTTCATTCCTACTTCAGGTTGACTCAAGGCAAATACTTTAGCTTTTTATCTCCAAGGAAGGGGTAGAACCCCAGAGTAAGAGCTGAGCACCTCCCAACTGATTCTTGGAGTTGAGAAGGGTACTGCTACTCTCTGCCTCCCATATTTCTCTGAGGCAGTGAGATTGGGCTGTATTATTTATCCCAGGCTACTTGCTGAAAATCTCAGAAAGTATTTCACCCCCATCTTCGTAAAAGTGGGGACTACAGATATGAAACACTGCATATGATGACAAATTTTTTATTTGTTTATTTTCCTTAACTTTTTTTCTTCCCCTTTTTATTCTTTACTATAAAGGATGGCTCTCTGGAAGGGGCCAGGGAGGAATACAGGAAAAATCTAAGTGATTACCCAAAAAAGATATTAATAAAATTATTTTTAATTTTTATTTAGATTTTAATTTATTTAGTTTCATTTATTCGAATTTTTAAAAATTAAAAAACATTTTTAGAAAAGAAGGCTCTCTGAAAAGGGATAGGAAGAAGAGAATCTTTAGTCCTTTCGTTATTCTGGTTGCCCAGTTTTCATTGTGTTTACTCCACCTTGTCTACATTCTTCATAAAATGCCTGAACAGAACACAGACCTCTAGATGATAAGGCACAATAGAAAGAATCTAGGCTCTGGAATGAGAGGATCAAGTCCCATCTTGGATATTTACTGCCTTTGTGACCTTGGGGAAGTCACTTAACGTCCATGGGTCTCGGTTTCCTCATTTGTAAGGAGAGGGTGCTGCACTCGTTGGCTTCTGGTGTTCCTTTCTGCTCTGGATCTCTAATACTATATTGTCTGACAAGGATGAATTATAGCATAACTAGCACATTGCCTCTTTCAAATCATTTAAATTCAACAAGTAGTTAAGTGTTTTCTACATATAAGATACTCTGTTAGGGAATCAGTGTACAAAGACAAAAATGAGAAACAAAAACCAAAAAACCTGGCTTCAGCCTAACTTTCCAGACTTTGTACATTACCTTCCTTCACAAATGTTCCGTTTTAGCCAAACTGGTCTTCTTGTTTTTCCTCAACCACAACATTTTACCTCCCAGAGGTAAACTATAACTTTGCAGAAGCTGAGCCCTATGTCTGATATGCACTTTCTCTTCTTAGAAATTCCCAATATTTTTCAAAGCTTAACTCAAGAGCCACTTCCTCAGAGAACTCATCTCTTTGGAGCTACTCCTATCCTTTTCCCCCACCGGCTAAAGACCCTGCATTTATTTTGTATAGATCTATAAGTGACCGAGTTATCTCCTCCCCCCCCCCCACTTAAGCTCCTTGAGGGCAGAGACTTTCATTTTTGTTGTTTGTACCTCCAGGGCCTAGCACTTACTAAATCCTTGTTGATTGATTGATTGTTGAAGCTTTTTTTGGGGGGGGGGAGGGGGGAGGTGGTCCAGCCACTCATTTTCTAAATCTACCTAGTCCACATGTCTTCCTCCAATCCACATGGATAGCCTGGGAGACTATAAACTCTGGCTGTCACAAAGAATTTGACAGTATCCAGAGCTTAGCACAGGACCTGGCACACAGTAGGCACTTAATAAATGCAAGTTGACTGACTGCCTGACAATATCTTACACATTTTCTGATTTATCTGCCAAGTTCTCTCTATCAGTTCTCTCTAAAATTTCCAAGGTTAACATTTGGTTAATCAGATTAACTAATTTGTGTTAATGTGTTAATGGGAAGTTAGGGGATCTCCCCTTTCATTCACAAATGTGCATTTTAATAGAGGCCTTCCAAGACAAAGCTGGTTTGTGCCCCATCTTTACAAACTCTTTGGGAAGTGAGGCTGGGTATTTGTGACATTCACCACCACACACACACACACACACACACACACACACACACACACACACACACACACTGGAAGGCATAAACTTACACAATACCTAACAATGGTGCCCTGCCAATAGTAAGACTTCAATCTGTAGATTGATTGACCATCAACACTTTTCTCCCCTCTGCTGTTAACTCTAAAGTCAGGGGGAACGCAATGATGACAATTTCAGACCAGATATTTCAGGCAAGGGCAGGACAGTGATCAGGGAGCTAGCTCTCTGGGAGTCCCTTAAAGACTGCCTAAGTATGGGATGTTTTCATTGAAACATACCATCCACAAGAAGCATTCTCTGCCAAACCAACCTATCTGGCCCAAAGCATGGTTTCTGAGCTCTCTGATTCTCTCTGCAAACCATGTAAGAGTGCAGTAGAAACATAAATCATAGAAGGACCCCTGAGTCACTAACAATGGAACTGACCATTTCCAGAGCCAGCCATGTTCCCCCTAGAATTCAGTTCAAGATTTCTGGCCAGAAGAGATAGGAGCTCAGTGGTTCTCAGACTCTCCTTCTTGGGGCATTGTCCTAGGAGGCTAACACCTTTGTAATCAATGACTCAGACTCAAACAACAGCTGTGTTTGTCCTATAAATTAAAGGCAGAATCATTAAAATGATTGTTTTCCTGAAAATAAAAGGATTAAGCATTTTCTCCTCCCCTGCTGCTTTTCCTTCCCCCACCCCCCCTCCACCTTTCCCAATTTGTTGGTGAATAAATTCAACCCCACAGTAACTGCCGAGAATTATCTCTGTTTCCATCACCCCAAGCCTGCCGACTCCATAACAATTATCATCTCTTATCTGAAAATGACTGGAGGGAAGGGGGCCATTTGAAACCAAATTCTTTCCAGTATTAGCCACCATTCAAATGGATACAGGGAGAATAATTGGGCCCAATTCATTAAAGGCTACAGGGCAAAGCAAGGTGAACCTAATTCCAAGTTTCAGGTGAGGCTTTTTCTTTAGCTTCTCTTGAATACTTTGAACCCCAGTTTGTACCCCCAGCTCCTAATAGGTGTTTTACACCTAGTAGGTGCTTAATAAATGTTCAGTGAATTGGATTGAACAGAACAGAATAGAATGAACTTATACCAAGGGGTTGAGCTAAAGCTTAAAGTATTAGAGGGTAAAATGATTTTGGAGTAAGAGAAACTGGTGCCTGGGAGAAGTCCTAAGACCCTTCACTAATTTAGCTCTGATCTGGGGCAAGACGCTTTATCTCTCCAGGTTTTTTTCACCTGAAAATATAGTGGATTAAACTATAAGGATTTCTAAGGTTCCTTTGGGGGCTCTAATCCAGGGGTGGGGAACCTGTGGCCTCCAGGCTACATGTGGCCTTCTAGGTCCTTGGGTGCGGCCATTAGACTGAGTCCAAGTTTTACAGAACAAATCCTTTTATTAAGGGGATTTGTTCTGTGACATTTGAATTCAGTCAAAGGGCCACACTTGAGGACCTAGAGGGCCACATGTGGCCTTGAGGCCCCAGGTTCCCCACCCCCACCCAGTCTATTCTGTCCCTATGATTTAGTTGTTAGCTAAAGTAGAAGCTTCTATTCTGTTGTTAGGTGGGCACAGGCAAGGGATTCCTGAAGGCTGGCAATCCAAAATGGGCAACTGGCCTGAATGAACTTGAGAGAATTTGTGAACTGAAACTCCCCACCTCCTATATCAAGAACCGGGTGTGAGAATAGATAAATGATTAAATATTCACAATCCATTGAAAGATGAAATGTAAACAACTGCAGAGCAACGGAGAGTGAACCAGCACTTATTAAGCACCCAATGGGTACCTATTACTGCCCTAGGCACTGTAGAATACACTAACACTGCCTTCTAGGAGTTTAAAACCTCATCATGCAGGCCAGATAATGAATGCAGATGAATTGAGAACGAATCTAAACAGATTTCAGCCAAAAGACTAGATTCTTTGATTATAATAGTTTATATCTCTTTTATATGTGTATATATATAGTATATGTGTATATGTGTGTATATGTATATATACATATATGTGTGTATATATACATATACACATGCATATATACACATACACACATTTTTTTGACTAGGTAAAAGAGGCCATCCTTTGCCTTATTTCTTACCTCACCTTAATCACTGAACGAGCATTGCCTCAGACAAACTGAGACCTAGGAAAGACCTTAGCTTAAAAAGACCAAAGTCTCCCACTGCATCCAGAGCCATCTCCAATCGTCCTAATCTATATCTTGCCACTGGATCCAGATAGCTCTGAAGGAGAGAGTGAGGCTAGTGACTTTGCCCAGCCCTTCCTCACTTAAATCCAATTAACTCGAAAATCATGATATTTCCTCTCTGATGCCATGGTCCTCTTCGAGAAGGAAGGACAAACAACAACCTGTGAGTAGAATAGTAGCTGCCCCTTTGGGGACTCGACTGGCCAGTTGGGCAACACAGCTTTTTCCTTCTTTCCTTCCTTCCTTCCTTCCTTCCTTCCTTCCTTCCTTCCTTCCTTCCTTCCTTCTTTCTTTCCTTCCTTCCTTCCCTTCCTCCTCTCCCTCTTCTTCCTCTGTCCACATAGGGAATCATACCCTTACCTGCAGGTGCTCTGCCTAAAGGAATATAAGTTTTGATCACTGAAACCTAGCAAGGTATCTTGGGGTTTACTGGCTCTGATTTCTTTTTTATGGCCTATACTTTAAACTGAAATCATCTGGCTCTCATTGATTAGGTAACAATGGATCCCCATTGTTTGGATTCTGATGGCTCAGAGTGAGTGTAAATAGGAATTGTTTATGTTTTGGCCAGAAACCCTGAAGGTCTTACCCTCTCAGACTGATTTTATTTTATTTTTTTACATAAAAGAGGTCATTCTTTGCCTCATTTTTATCTAGCCTTAATCACTGAATGGGCCTTGCTTCACACATACTGAGACCCTGGAAAGACCTTAGTTGAAAAATACCAAGGCCTCCCACTGCATCTGGAGCCATCTCCAGTTGTCCTGATCTATATCTTGCCACAGAGCCCAGATGGCTCCCAGGGAGGGACTGAGGCTGGTGACTTTGCACATACCTCCCTCACTTAAATCCAATTCACTTGCAAGTCACAATATCTCTTTCCTGATGGCATTGATCCTCTTTGAGAATGAAGGACAAACAACAACTTGATTCCTCAACAGATAATGAAACCCCACTCCTCCCAATTTGGACCTCATATAACACTTGATCTGCACCTCTCTAACATGCGTATGTAAGATTTTGTATCCTAGTAATTTGCTTCTTTGTCTTCTCTTCCTACTAGACTGTAAAATCCTTGAAGTTAAGAACTATCTTTGTCTATTTGTCTCTCTCTGTGTGTCTCTCCCTCTCTCTCTCCATTTTTATATATAAATATATTATATATTTATTTTTTTAGATATATATTTCTACATTTCTATTTGTATATCTCTCTATAAAGCTTTCCATGTACTAGGTGCTGAATTGAACACTAGGTCAGAGAAGCATCAGTGGCTGCTGAGTGGTTGTTTCCTTACCTTTTAAGATTTTACTAAAGCTGAAAGAAAGGAATCCAATGATAAATCTGCTGGGGTGTGTGTGTGTGTGTGTGTGTGTGTTTTGTTTGGGGGAAGGGAGGAAGCATGCTGGGTACTGGGAAGCCAGGACAGTAAGAGCTGTATCCGCAACAGGTTTTTCAGCAGGGAATTCCAGTAGATCCCTTGCTGGTGGGAATTCCCAAAGGAGTCTGCAGAGCTCAGATCTGGAAGCTGCTGGTGGGAAGTCAACCTTCCCTCCCTTGACTCCCTTCTGCTCTCCATTTCATTTGAAATTCTATAGCTGAGTAACCCCCTCCCCCATTGGTGTAACTGCTCTATTTTTTTTCTTTGACAGCATCTGTAGGTAGCATCCACAGGGGCCCTTTGAGGTTTTTTTCCATCTTGAGGCCATAACACTGCCCACCAAAAGGAAATCTAAGGAGTGGATGACTTTTCTTCCATGGCCAGACCCAAGCCATTATGGTATTATCCATACTGCTTTTTCCTTGGACATAGGAGACAGAAGTGAAGATTAGCAAGTTTCTGGGGCATAAGATCATTGATTTAGAAGTGGAAGGGACATTGGAGGTCACAAGTCTAATTCCTTCATCTTACAGATGAGGAAACTGAGGCCCAGAGAGGTTGAATGACTTGCACAAGGTCACACAGCTAGTTAAATGATAGAGTATGATTCAAATTGAGGTCCTCTTTTCTCACTCCATCATATAGAATGGCAACGAATTGAGATGAAACACAATATGCATAGACCCAAACAGCAAAACCAAACAACCAATGTTCTTTTTTATTCACCTCTAAAGTTCCTGGAATACCTTTTCCTCATCTCTATCTGCAAAACCCACTCAGTCACCACCTCCTCCATGAAGGAAAGACTTGAGTGCCATAAGCAGGAAATGATCCTTCCCCAAATTCCACACAGTGCCTTGTTCTTATCACATTCCTTTTTTGGTGTTGTAGTTATTTATCCTTGTATTACCTGCCCCTACTACAATGAGATCAATGAGGGCAGAGACAACGTAAAATGTTAATTATGTATCTCCCCCAAGACCTGGCGTGGTGTTCTGTGTACCATGATCACTTGTGAAATGTCAGTCAATAAACAAACATTTATTAAGCCCTTACTATGTGCCAGGCACTGTGCCAAGCATAGGGTCTACAAAGAAAGGGAAAAGACAGTCTCTGCTCTCAAGGACCCCACAGTCTGAGAGGAGGAGATAAGATAAAAACCACTGTGTACAAACCAGATACATATGGGATAAATTGGAAATAATCAAGAAGAGGAAGACACTAGGCTTCTTATAGAAGGTGGGACTTCAGGTAACTCTTGAAGAAAGCCCAGAGGCAGGCTTGGGGACAACCAGTACATAGAGTTGGGAGATGGAGTGAGAAATGGCAAGGATGCCAATATTGCTGGATCTTAAAGCAAGTAAATGGGAATCAAGTGTAAGAAAAATGGAAAGGTAGGAAGGGGCCAGGTTGTGAGTCATTTACTTTTGATCATGGAGCTTAAGGGGAGCCATCAAAGTTTATTGAGAAGAACAGTGACATGGTCAGACATACACTTTAGGAAGATCAAGGATGAGGAGGCTGGACTGCAGCGGGGAGAGACTTGAGGCAGGGAGACCAGCCAGTGGGCTATTGTAATAGTCTAGGTGTGAGGTGATGAGATCCTGCACCAAGAGAAGAGGAGGCATGTACAAGAGATATTACGAATGTATGGGCTTTGGTGTCTGATTGGATATGGGGTGATTGGGGGGGGAAGGGTAAGAGAGTAAGAAGTCACAGATGACCCGTAGGTTGTGAGGCTGGGTGACTGGGATGATGGTAGTATCATCAATAGTAATAGGAAAGTTAGGAATAGGGGAAGGTTTATGGGGAAAACATAATGAGTTCTGCTTTGGACATGCTGAGTTTAAGATGTTTATGGGATATCCAGTTTAAGACTTTGAACCATTAAAATCCAACAGAAGTCCCTTCTGCTATGGGATCAACCAACTGCATTAAGGAACCTAAAACACTCTGAGGGGTCTTATCCCAGAAGGTTCCCTACCAATTCCACTCGGCCCTGCCATAGTCCTTCTGCATGCTGAGGGTAACTAACTATTGGAAGATAGAAATATCCAGCAACGCAAAAGAAAATCAACAATTTCTCCCTCCAAGTTATTTTAGGGTTAAACCATTTCCACCCTGCTATATGATTTGTGGCTGGGAGTAAAGAGTTTGAAAGGAAAAGCTCTTGGAATGTGGTTTCTGGGTGAGATTTCAGAAAACCTCTGACTGAATTCTCTCTTACATAATTTCCCATCCCTAAGGGTCATTAAAAACACCCACAAAACTCTTTTTCTTCTCCACCACCAACCTCTCAAAGTTCTCAGGGGATCAAAATAATAACTCACATTTACGTGGCTTTTACAAAGCTCTTTCCAAACAATGAATCCCATAGAATGTGCATTGTATATTCTGCCCATTCTACAGACAAAGTGACTTCAGTGTCTGGTCACATAGGGACATGCGGAGATCAGGGTTTGAATTCAAACTCAGGTCTCCCGACTTGAGTTCAGTTACAAAGATCTCTGGAGTAGAAGTCTAGATCCCTCTCTTGGGGAAGATGTAAGACTGTGTATTGATGATCTCAGGAGAGGATAATTATGTAGAAGGAAGGTGGGACTGGGAAGGAAAGTGACTGACCCAGAAGATTTAGCTCTGTGACCCAAAGATTCCAAGTTTATACCTATTCCATTCTCATCGTCCCTATCCTCTACCATCACTATCTGTCCTTCCATTCCTGAAGTCTACCAGATTTTATTCTGAACCCAGATAAACTTGGGAATGGAAGGTACCTTCATAATCACCAAGTCCAACATTTTCCCTTTACAGCTGAGGAAACTGAGGTCTAGAGCTGGCAAATTACTGTCGATGACTTGGCCAACATCACCCAGTTGGATTTGACTCTAGGCTTCAGAAGTGCTCCATGGCATCAGATGGCTTCTTTAAAGCTTGGTGCCAGGCATACCTTGGTTCTGTTCATTCCACATTCCACAGGGGCTCCTCTGCCTGTAAAACATATTGGTACTATTAACCTAATTCACCATATGACTATGAGGGAAATCACCAATGGGGAACTCTAAAACACTAAAAATACAAAAAGCTCATTCTAATTGTACCAGGTCCCTCAGGCTTTGCTAATACAAGATTGCCCAGATGAAATAATTCCATTTTAAAATGGGAAAATGAAGATGATTTCCCCTTCTAATTATAATGAAGACTGTGCCCTCAAAGCCTAGAAGGATGCAGCTAAGCAAAATACCTTCTCTGGCTTTTCAGTCTAGGTATTTTCAGGCCTGGGCTTGGGGAGTTATCTCAGCGGAGTGCTGAGGGCCTGAATGAAAATGGGAAAATGGATCTCCTATTTGCTTGCTCTTAAGAGAACTAGGAACCAGTCAGGGCTAAGGAAAAGAAACTCAAGAAATCAAATTCACATTTCTAAACTCCTTGGGACAGAAGCAGTTAACAAACAAAAATTGATTCTCTCTGTCTGCATTTTGGAAATTGATGTTAAGAATGACCAGGTTGAGAAAGTAGCCAGTTGCTAAGGATTCATTAGCTCCTCAGAATTCACCTACAACAGACCCCTAAACTGACATCAGAGAGTTGGCAGGCAATAATGGAGGCCCCTTTCTATGGACAAATAATAAGAAATGCCCCTGTTTGAAAAGCTCCAAAGTTGGTCAAAGTAAAAGTCAAACAGTGCTTGTAAAAAAACAAAAACAAAAGCAAAACCTTGTAAGCACAGAGCTAAGGGCTCCCTGGTGCTCACTAAAGATTGTGTCAGGGAGTAGGGAGACTGTTTGCCTTTCCTGCCCCACCATCCTGGCGCCCCACCCCCCCACTCCGGAATCATTCAAGTCTAGAACACATGAACACATGATCCCCCCTTGGCGCTTTATTATTTAATGATGCAGAACTTCCCTTTCCCCTGAAATTGAGAGCAGGCAGGGACCGTTTCTGGTTCCCACAAGTATGCACTGGTTTCACCCACTCTTGTTTGATGATACAGGGCCATAGGTCAAGGTGCTATGGCAAATACAGGCCCAGTCATTCAAATAAACTGCTGCTCCCAGACCCTGTTCCAAGGGGAATTACTGTGTGATGGCCATTCACAGAAATGGTCTTGAATTATATTAGTAACAATGGAGATTAATCAAATACTTTAAGATTTACAAAGTCTTCCCGTATGTTTTCTTATTTGATTCTTACAATAAACCTGTGAACAAGGTACTAAAGATATATTTCCATTTTACAGAAGAAGAAACTGAGGTTCACAGAGGTCAATTGACTTCTTGGAGCAGATCAACTTCAAATGACCAAGACAAAATTCAAATCCTAGTCTTCCTAAATCCAAAGAGAGCACTCTATCTACTATACTCAAAGATGTATTGATAAATGTTTAACAACCAGCTCTCAAGAAAAAATTATACACTCTTATATTTAATCTGTATTATTAATATTTTCCCCACCTCTTTCTTAAGTCTGGACAATCAATAAAACAATAAAGCATGCCCTGATTTGTAGTGTTTGATTTCCAAGGTATAAATGCTTGCACTGAAAATTTAACAAGCAGCTCATTGGAGAAGGTATGAGCTGGCTCCAATATGATTCTGACCACGTACCAGAATTGTCTGTTCCCTGGCTCATTTCCATGATTCCAGAACAAGTTGATTATTTTCAACCAAACTTTGAGAGAGAGAAGTTTGAAAAACTAATGTAAAACAAATATGGTACACAGCTAACTCATATTGATATACCTTCAGTTCAGTTTGGGGAGGGGAAGAGAAAGGAAGAAATCCTTTAGTAGTTCACCAGCTCAACACTGGGGCAGCCTTGCTGTCTATCCCTCTCTGGACTTACTCAGTTCACCAGTAGCTGGGTTCTCACCTTGTTCTTCTGTGACCAAGCTCTTTCCTGGTCCCCCATGGGTTAGTTTTCCTGTCCCTGAATCTTAATTTCACTAATTCATTGATGGAATTAGGATTCAGGGACAGGAAATCCAGAGATCCCATCACTGCCACAAGACTTCCCAAATTTTAACCTTGAGCTCTGTCTTTGTCTACCATATCACTGTTTAGAAAGACATTTCTCTTATTCCCCAACCTTGGACTCAGTTTGGAGTCTGGTTAATGGTAGTTGTGCCCAACACTTCCTTCTCTCTTGTAGAATGATCTGGGTTTTTGTGATTTCAGTTCAATAATGAACATTTATTGAGCACCTATTCTCTGCAGAGCATGGGGCTAGGTATTTGGAGAAAATACCTATTTAGTACAGTCTCTGACCTCAAGGTCTCTACAATCTCACAGAATTTCCTTCACAGTTTATTCCTGTGTTCCGTAAATAACCAGGCCCCTGGCTTTGTTCTCGTATTTGGGCACCTGACTTTTGCCTAGCATCATTCCCACCCCTAAGTCTGTCTGCCACTCAGGAAACCACTCGTGATGTCAGAATGTCCTGGCAATGGTTTAAGCCTTAGCCTAGTCGGGTAGGATTTCTTTAGCTGTTTTCTTTTGTGTCACAGCTGACCTTCCCAGAACACATTGTCATTCTGTTAAATACCCGGTGGTATTATGGGCAAAGTTAAGAAGGAACCAAGCTAAGATATATTCCCCATTTTATTTTTGATTAAAATAAACCTTTAATACATGGACTTGGAGGCAATCAGAATCAGACTGAGAAGCAAAATGTTATTCTGAGCACTTCATTTTAGAAAGGAAGCCCTCAGAGGAGAACAACCAAAGTCCAGACTGTATTAGGATCTGGAGAGAAGGAACTTGAGATGTTTAGCCTAGAGAAAACTCAGGAGATACCACATCACACCTATCAGATTGGGTAACATGACAAAACAAGAAAATAATAAATGTTGGAGAAGATGTGGGAAAACTAGAACACTAATGCATTGTTGGTGGAGTTGTGAACTCATTCAACCATTCTGGAAAGCAATTTGAAACTACACCAAAGGGCTATAAAACTGTGCATACCCTTTGGCCCAGCAATACCACTTCTAGGTCTGTATCCCAAAGAGATCATAAAAATGGGAAAAGGATACTCATGTACAAGAATATTTATAGCAGCTTTTTTTGTGGTGGCCAAGAATTGGAAATTGAAGGGATACCCATCAACTGGGGAATAGCTGAACAAGTTGTGGCATATGAATATAATGGAATACTAATGTTCCATAAGAAATGTTGAGCAGGTGGATTTCAGAAAAACCTGGAAAGACTTAAACAAACCGATGCGGAGTGAAGTGAGCAGAACCAGGAGAACACTGCACATAGGTACAGTCACATTGTGTGATGACTAACTTTCATAGACTTGGCTCTTTTCAGCAATGCAAGGATTTAAGACAACTCCAGAAGACTCATGATGGAAAATGCTACACACATCCAGAGAAAACACTATGGAGTCTGAATGCAGATCAAAGTATACTATTGGCTCTTTTTGTTGTTGTTGTTGTTTTGTTTTGTTTCTTCTTTCTAGTGGATCCTCCTATTGGTTCTAATTTTTCTTTACAACACAACTAATGTGAAAATACATTTAATATGAATGTCCATGTAGAGCCTACATCAGATCACACGACATGTTGGGGAGGAGGGGGGGGAGGGAGGGGGAGAAAATTCAAAACTCAAAATCTTATGGAAGTGAATGTTGAAGCCTAAAAATAAATAAATAAACAAATACATAAATAAAGGGGGGAAATTACCCCCCAAAAAGAAGAAAATTCAGAGACCATGTGATCCCTTTCTTAAATTGCTTGAAGGGCTGCCATGTGGAAGAGGTATTAGAGTCTCTACATCTTCCTTAGTGTCTCATCCCCTGGCCCACTATTTCAAGCAGGCCTCCGTCACACTTCCCTTCACCCCCTGCTCCTCTGTGATCTTTATACCAACTATCAGGCTTTCTCCTATAGAAGGAATAGGGAGAGAACCTGCAGTTCTGGAACCATTTGCAAATCAAGTCTGCCATTAGTTTCAGAATGGGCCAGCTACTCCCCTCTATCCCTACTCATCCCTCCTATAACTTTTTGGACCAAAGTACCCCTCCCTGGATACCACTTTCTTATGTATATGTTGTCCCTTATTAGAAAGTAAACTCTTTGAGAGCAGGAACTCTCTTTACTTTTGTATGTATATCCCCAACACTTAGCACAGTGTTTGGGCACTTCATAGTAAACACTTACTAAATGCTTTTCTGTCAGGGGTAGAACCTTCAGAGAAGAAAATTTGTGCTTGATGCAAGAAAAAATTTCCTAACAACTATAGATATCCCAAGATAGAATGGTCTGCCCCGAAGGTAGTGGGTTCATGTCTTCATAGATACCCTCTTTTTTAAAATTTTTATTTAAAGTTTTGAGTTCCAAATTCTATCCCTCCCTCCTTCCTTACCCTCTCCCCTCCCTGAGACAGTAAGCAATTAGATATAGGTTATACATGTGCAATTATGTGAAATGTTTCCATATTAGTCATTTTGTACAAGACTAAAATAAAGGAAAACAAATGAAAGAAAGTAAAAAATAGCATGCTTCAGTCTGTATTCAGACAAAATCAGTTCTTTCTCTAGAGGTGGGTAGTATGCTTCATCATTAGTATTTTGGGATGTCTTAGATCATTGTATTACTGAGAATAGCTAATTCATTCACAATTCTTCATTGAACAATATTGCTATTATTGTGGATAATGTTCTCTTGCTTCTGTTCACTTCATTATGCATCAGTTCATGTAAGTCTTTCCAGGTTTTTCTGAAGTCATCCTGCTTGTCATTTCTTATAGCACAATAATATTCCATTACAATCATATACCATTCCATGATAATCACATATCACAGCTTGTTCAGCCATTCCGTAACTGATGGCCATCCCTTCAATTACATAAATATCTTCTAGAACAAAGGCTGTATGACTATTTTTGAAGTCTGATGTCATGGGAATTTTGGGAAGGTACGGAGGGGTTTGAGATGAACTAGATGATCACTGAGATCTCACCCAACTCTGAAATTCTGTGAAAGAATGATCAGCCTACTATCTTTCTAGTAGCTCCCACAAGGTTAGACATTTCTGCTCTTAGTAATCCTCTTCAAATCCGCAGCTTTATTTCATCCTGTGTGGCATACGGATTCTTTGGGGGCAGTGATGAATGCCTTTCTGTATAGTATCCTAGTGCCATGAAAACAGCTCACAGAGGCCCAGTTTCCTTTTAAAAATGTCAATGGATTCACCAGCTGTAGAGTTCATCATTGTAACAGAGTCATCAATGAAGGCACCCTGTCTTTGGACTCAATTGCATGTCAAAGCATTGATCAATGATTTCCAGGCAGTCAAATCCAAAATAACAACCACAGATCATTGCAGAGATATCTTAAATTTTAATATCAAACCTTTTGTAAATAATGAGGTGATCTTACATCTTTACAATAAAGGAAGAATTGAGCAGATACTCTCCACATCAGATTATGTATTTGCATTTGCATTCAGAGGAGGATGAATTCTGCCAACAGGAGAGTGTTCCTAGGAAGACATATGGTGCTGGATCATGATTTAAAGTGCTCACTGATGAAGGATTTGGGGGTTTCATGTTCAGAAGTACTTGTCAGTCTGAAGGACTCATCATGTCTTTGTCCTAAAATGGAATATTTCTTCCATCTACTGCCAAGTCCTAATTTTACAGCTAAATAGCTTTAGTGAAATCAGTCAAAACAATAATTATAAGAATGAATATGTTCTCACAAGTAAAACTTGAAGACAATCTTTCTACAAATGCTTAAAAGCAACGTGGAGCCTCTCATAGAAAATGAAATTAAGAGCTGGGTGTGGTGGTACATGATTGTAATCTCTGCTACTGGGAGAGACTGAGTCGGGTAGATCACTTGAGTCTGGAGCACTGAACTTCAGTGTGCTCAGCCAGATCAGGTATCCTCATGGAGGCTGATATCAATATAATGGGGTGGGGGAAAGGGACATCAGACTGCTTAAGGAGGGGGAAAACAGCCCAGGTCAGAAGCAGAGCAGGTCAAAACTTCCAAGCTGATCAGGGGAAGGGAATAAGGGAATAAGCCTTTTTAAAGCTTATATAGCACTGAGCTAAGCACTTTATAAGTATGATGCACACAACAGTCCTGTCAACTAAGTACTATTATCCCCATTTTATAGTTGAGGAAACTGAGGCAGACAGAGATCAGCAGTGCTGTCTCCCATGAGGGGCTGCTACACTTCCAGCCAGGGCAAGATAAGGAGACCTAGTTTCAACAATAACTACTAAATGCCCTAAGGAAACATAAAATGAATAAAAGAATTGACTGTCTCTTGTCAGGCATCTGAGATTTTAGTTTGGTTGCTGCTATCCTATTCAGAGAAGCTCAGATTTAGTATAGATGAGACCTTAGAAGTTATCTCCTCTCTCTCCTGCTACTTATGAGCAGTTCCCTTTCACTGGACCTCAAGCCACATCTTTTCTGAGTCTCAACCTTCCAATTAAATGGATTTCTCTGATATCCCAAAGAAGTTTTTTTCATTGAAGATATAACTTCAGTTGATTTTCCATTCAATGCAGCCTCTGAAGCTGAGATGCCACAAAGCATGGATCAATTAATTCTCTGCTACTATGCTAATTTTGGCCTAACAATTAACACCAAGAAAACAGAGGTTCTCCACCAGCCAGCACCACACCATCCATACATGGGACCATTGACTATGGAGAAATGGAGAAATTTTAAATGCTGTGGATAAGTTTACATACCTTGGCAGTATACTTTCCAGGGATATACACACAGATGAACTGCCAGAGCTAGCTCAGTGTTTGGGAAGCTCCAAAAGAATGTGTGGGAGAGAAGAGGTATTAGATTGACTACCAAGCTGAAGGTTTACAGAGCCTTTGTGCTGACCTCATTGTTATATGACTGTGAAACTTGCAACATGCCAGGAAACTGAATTGTTTCCATCTGAATTGTCTTAGGAAGATTCTGAAGATCACCTGGCAAGATAAGGCAGCAGACACAGAGATCCTTTCTTAAGATGAACTACTAAGCATTCAAACTCTACTGCAGAGAGTGCAACTCCAGTGGGTTGGCCATGTTGTTCAAATGCCAAACATACATTTGCCTAAAGACTATTTTACAGAAAACTCACAAGGCAAGAGTTCATTCAGAAGTCAGAAGAAGAAATACAAGAACACTCTCAAGGTCTCTCTGAAGAAATTTGGAATTGATTGCATGGCATAGGAGACACTGGCACAGGACTGCTCAGCATGGCATGCCCACATCAAAGAAGGTGCCATGTTCTATTAGTGAAGCAGACTTGGAGTAGCTCAAAAGAAACATGAGACATGCAAATTTAGAGACATCTCCACTCCAAATGTTCACATGGACTATTTGTGCCAAACTTGTAATAGAGCCTTCCTAACTTATATTGATTTGATCAGCCACAATCAGACACACTGTACCTTTATACCAATATAGTGATGTCATTCTGGTCCTTTTTGAGCATGAAGGACAACTTCAACCAAGACGTCCTGGTTTTGTATCTCACAGGAACATTTTAAACAACATCTTGTCTGTGTTTCATTCAACACTCTTGAAACTAAAAAGAATTATTACTATGGCCAAATTGTTGAGAAGGGCTATCTTGATTGATTTTTTTGTTGTTGTTGATTCATTGAGGTTTTCTAAGTAAATCATCTTACAGTCTGTGGGATAAGCTATTTTTACCTCCTTTTTGTCTGTATTTATTACCTGTTTCTTTTTCATCTTTTATTTCTCTAGCGAGAGGCAACATGTCAGTAGATAGAGAGTTGGCATACTAGTCAGAAAGACTATAATTCAAGTATTGCCCCTGAAATATACTGGTTGTGTGATCCTAGCCAAGCCAATTAACATCTCAATGTTCTAAGCAACTTTCTAAAACAGTAGCTCTCAAATTTTTTGGTCTTAGGACCCCTTTATACTCTTAAAAATATCAGGGACCCCAAAGAACATTTATTTATGTAAGCTATATCTAGTGCTTTTTACTGTATTCAAAATTAAAATGCTTTAGTATTATGAAGGAAATAAAATTGACCTCTCAGAACCCCCAGAATAGTCTCAGGGACCCCTAAGGATCCCTATACCACCCTGTAAGAATTGGTACTCCAAAGCAATAAGTTCCTCACCAGGAACTCCCTACAAGACTGAAATCACAGGTCTAATCAAAAAAAGAAAAGCTATAGCAAGCATTTTTGGCACTATATCCAATAATAATGAATACAATGGATATCCTGCTTTAGTCTTATTGGGGGCAAACTTCTAGCGTTTCATTGTTACAAATAACAATAGCTCTTGATTTTAAATTCTTTTAATCATACAAAAGAAAGGTCTTTTTTCCTCACATGTTTTTTAGTGTTTTTAACTTAAATGAGTGCTTTTTTTCCCTCCACAAAAACTTTCTTTCATTCACTGATATATTAATGTGAAGCTTACTATTTTTGGTATTAATACAATTTGTAAATGACCTTTTTTACTCCACAGTATTTACTCATTGTATATGGAACTTTTCATTTCTTAATCATTTCCTAATCATTTCCTCAGTCTTTCTCCTGGTTCTTTTTTTTCTGTGGGAATTTCTTTTTCCTTCTTTTAGTTTATTTCAAAGATTTATGGCTATTTTTGAAGTCACAGGGAGAGTCATGCTTATATAATGTAGTGACTGGCCAATGAGGACCCAGTCCTAAGATTATGCTCAGATTTGCCTTTCCTGGGTTATACTGAGTATGTATAGATATTGCCTGCCTGCTTCCAAATCAGCATGGTGAGCTTACTTTTGACTCTAAGTGAGGGATCGGGCTGGTATTATGCGCTAAAGAAGAGGATTCTGATTGGTTAGGAAGCTAGACGTTTTTATCCATGGCTCATGGACTGCTAAACCAGAATTAAGGAGCAATCTGTTCCTCTGCTGGCCCATTTTGCTTCTTTTCGTTCCTGGTGGGGAGTGAGATAAAACTGCTATGAGTTTCTGGGAGGGGGGAAGGGAAGCTGCTCTATCTCCCACCCAGTGACCATATGTCTCTTCTTTGTTTGTTTTTTCCTGAGCTTAGTTAAATGAGTATTCTGGAAGGGGAGTGTCTAGACTCCGTCCCAGGTCCTACCAGCAAACTAAACTGGTAGCAGAGTTCCCAGAACAATAATGTCCGATGACAAGAAGTGTTTGCATACAGAAGGGGAAAGAGAGGTTCCTTGAAGCATTCAACAGCCTAGGGAACATGACCCTGTGCAATGGAGAAAAATTGTATCTGTTGATTTCAGAAAGGCACTTATCCTCAGA
Organism: Trichosurus vulpecula; assembly: GCF_011100635.1. NCBI lineage: Eukaryota > Metazoa > Chordata > Mammalia > Diprotodontia > Phalangeridae > Trichosurus > Trichosurus vulpecula. The sequence continues at coordinate 300,613,352 of NC_050576.1, read as the reverse complement.
GCCCAGTGGGGAGCTACACACAAGGGCAACTTCCTGAGGACTTCATTAAGGGAGAAAAGAAATCTGGGGCCAGATTTGGGGGTTGGAAATTACCCATTAGCCACACAAGTTCTTCTATACATAGGTGTCTCAGTAACATTGCTTTTAATAATGATCCCACTTTCCCCAGGGACCTTGTATTTTCAAGGAGAGAGTGTGTGCCCTTGTGGGGTGACAGAGGTGGGGTGGATCATTTTTGTAACTATTGTTCCTGCTTTCCCTTCTCATGAAACACCCTTTCTTAGAAGCTAATAGTGTTAATAGGGATCAAACCAAATATGTATTTGTGAGTGATGGTACTGGAAACCCCAGCCCCTTAGGGTTACCCTTAGAACTCTGAGGGGAGCTGTAGCTAAGCACACTTTGGTGCCATGCTGGAGCTGTATAGCACCAGAGAAGGTGCTATACAAGTTTTCACTATACCATCCCTGCTCAGGAAGTGCCCACATGGATTGATATCAGTGACCCTTCTGCCTGCATCATGGGGCAGCTACTAAGAGAAAGCTTTCTTTCTCAACCCCAAATTTTAGAAAATTTGTGGAGTAGAGGTAGCCTGGGGGAAATGTAAAAGGTTGGACACTCTGCATCTCCTAGAACACAAAGCATAAACCAAATAAAGTTTCAAACCAATTTATAAAAAGAACCAATATATAAAAAGCACATAATTGTAATAATGGCCCTGTCAGGTAGAACCGATTGTTCTTTTCGGATCAGTAATCTTGCTCCAGGACACAGAGGCAGGCATGGTAGCATCACACCTGCTTTATTACTCACAGCAACTGCCACACAGTGGTAGAAGCAGATGCCTTATTACCCAGATTCTCCCAGGGAGAGAGGCACTCTCAGGGTTCTGACTCCTCCTTTTAAAATTAACTCCATAGGCAGCCTGTCAGGTTAGCTGACAAAATGTATTGAGCACCTACTGGGTTCAAGCACAATATTATGCACTGGGGGGAGTGGAAAAGGAAGCACAAGATGGAGACCTCACCCCATGGGAGCTCCCAGTTGATTTGAGGCGATGGAGCAGGCACAAATAAATGCATCTACAAAAGCATGGATGTCACTCACTATAGCCCTACAGATAAACACACGTCCATGCTGAGTGTCTGAAAAGGCTGAAGGAAGGAGGTGGGAGGAGCTGGACTCAGAGGGCTAGTTTGCAAAGGCTTGTGGGAAGATGTGAGAGTCAAGAGTTTAAGAAAAGAAGGCTGTTGTTTGGTCAAGGGGAAAGGACGGCTTTCCAAATAGGTCAAACGGTGGATGGGATGAGTCAGGGGAGGGAGAGGAATGCAGAGAAAAACAGAGGATAAGTAGGTTCGCATGGCTGGGGCAGAAGCAAATACCAGGCTTAGCAGGACAATATTGGGCAAGTGATGTTGGATCTATGAGTTCAAGGTTATAGAATCATAGACTTAGATCTTGCAAGGACCTCAGTGGTCACTGAGTCTAGCAGACACCTCATTTTACAGATGAGACCACTGAGACCCAGAATGGTTAAGAGACTTGCCCATGAGGAGTTTAATTTGGTATAAAATGCCATAAAAAGGCACTATAGGACTCCAAGAAGGGAAGAGGCATAAAAATTATTCTGAAGAGAGATGTGTTGCACGAGATAGCTCATGTTGCTGTAACTCTTTTAAATTTGTAAAGTGCTCACAGGCACATTATTTCATTTAATCATCAGAAGAACCCTGGAAGAAAGTACTGTATCATTATGCCCATTTTCCAAATGAGGAGACAGAGGCTCAGAGAGTTTTAAGTGACTTAGTCATTCCACTTGTTAGCATCAGAGGCAAGATGTGAACCTACGTCTCTTTGGACTCCAAAGACTTTTCACTATGTGCAAGCAAGGGAGAGATAGAGGCAGGGCAAGCAGGCTGGAAGCTATTTCAGTAAGCAAGATGGGATCTGGTTAAGCCCTAGGTTGGTCCTGTGGTTGTAGAAATAGAAAAGGAGAGGAAGAGGGAGTCTCCAGGAAGTATTATGTACCATAGATAGCACTTTAGTACCTCCGAGGATGTAAGGGAATGGCAAAGGGTGCCAGGGGCTTGCTCAACCCCTGAGCTCTTCCTGGGTCCGTATTTATTCATCTTCCCATAGAGACATCATGACCTCATGGTCCTCAGTGGTGCCAAGACTGAAGTTGTCATTCAGCTCACCTTCAATATTTAAAAAAAAAAGTCACATGTTTATTAAGTGCTCAGTTAGTTACAAGAAGCTCCATGTCAGGGGCTGGTAAAAGAAAAAAAAAAAAAGAAAATTTAAGGGAGGAAAAGAAGAAGCTACAGGACCTCGATGTATATTATCTCTAGAGGCGTATAAACTAAACTGAATCCCATTCCAGCACCAATGAAAAACAATGCTTGAGTTTTGTAGCAAGATAATAATCGTGACTACCATGAGATATAGTGTGGGAGAGTGGATGGAAGGCTGGCCTCAGAGTCAGGAAAATCTGAGTTCAAATCCTTCCTCTGACACATGCTGGCTTGGTGAGTCAGGACAGTCAATTAGCCTCTGTCTCTGCATCCTAGGCAGCCCTCTAAATCTAAAATTGGAAGGAAGGTCTTGATCTGCCTTGAGAGAGGAAGTTCCTCATCAATGAAATCACAGGTGTGGTTAAAAAAATTTTTCACCCGCTACTGATTGGCAAAATGGTGGCCACCCCAGTGAGAGCTGATACCATGGAAAGAGCTTGATGGCTCTGGGTTTGAATCCTGGCTCTGTCATTTACTACCCGTCTGACTTTGGCCCGCCCTTTAACTTTTCTGGGCCTCTGTTGCCTAATCTGCTAAACAATCTAGTTGTACTAAATGACCTCTAAGACATCTTTGAGTTCTGTCTATGATCCTCAGATCCTGCTACTAACTCCATGTTCCTTCAAGAGTGCTGGATTCAAATTCAGGAAGACCCAACTTTGAGTCCTGTTTCTGCTGCCTGCTAGCTGGGTGATCCCAAGCCAGTGACAGCCCCTCAGAGCCTCGGTCTCCTTATCCGTGAAATGGAGCTAGTAGTACCTGTAGTACCTACTGTACAGGGGTCATTGTGAGACGCCAGTGATGGAATGCAATTTGCCAACTTTAAAGCCATCTATAAGTGTGCTGTTGCTAATGTTAGCCGTGTCCTGTTTAATCTCTTAACCTTCATGACTATCTAGCTTTGCCCGACCCTCCCCCTGCTTCCCCAGGAGACTCCTCTGCTAGTCCCTTGTTGTTAGCCTTTCAGTCCTTTATGGATAAACTCCCGGTTAGGGTCAACCTTTTCCATCCTTCTTTTCACCTGAAGCCCACTTCAGAGAGGCAATTTGCCGTAGGGTACTGGCCTTGGGATAAGTGGAGAACTTGAGTTCTAATACTGCCTCAGCCACTCACTACCTGCGTAACCTGAACAAATTACTTGAGTTCCTTAGCCTTCTCATCTGTGAAAACAGAAATAATATCACTTTCCTCCTAGGGTTAGCGTAAGGATAAAATAACCTATATAAAGTAGGTAGCAGCTAGGTTTATATAGCATGTTGGGCCTGACAGTGGGAAGACCTGAATTCAAATCAGCCCTAAGACACATACTAACTGTATAACCTGGGGAAAGTCTCAATCTCTACCTCAGTTTCTTCAACTAAAAAATGGAAACGATATTGACACCTCCCTCCCAGGATTGTTGTGAGGATCAAACGAGATAATATTTGTAAAGTACTTAGTACCTGGCATGTAGTAGGTGCTTAATAAATGCATGTTTCTTTCCTTACTTCCTAAAGCATTTTACAAACTTTAAAGTGCTCCAAGTTAGCTATTATGAAGACATCACGCCTCCCACTGTCCTCTCCAATGAAGGCCTCGTCTCTTCCGCTACTTGGGATCCTGAATATTAATGCCAGAGGAGGGGTCAGCCAGTTCTTCACTGTCTCACACCACCTCTAGCCCACTGATTCACCATGATCATGCTGCTCCTCCTCCTCATATGAAGGCCACAGCAGTGAATCGTACCATTTTCTCCAGATCTCTGATGTCATCATCTACCACCATCTAAGACCTTCTTCTCCCTTATCAGATGACTTCATCTCCTACCTGAGCATTTTTCTTTTCAACTCTGCCTTCTACTCTTATATTTGGCAACTTTAGTATCCACGTTGACAGCCCTACCTTGGTCTCTCATTTCCTTGTTCTGTCCACCTCCAGTGACCTTCACTGTTTCTTCAGCCACCCACTGACAAGGTCATACCCTGGCCCTTAACACATAACCCTGCTCCACTTCCAAGATCTCAGTCTTGGTCCTTCCCATAGGCTAAGAATGGGATCTCAGCACTTCTTAATCTCTAACTGCAGCAGAAAAATGTGAAATTGAAGAAGCTTCCCTGCAGATTATCCTTTACACTTAGTAGAAAGACAAATACATAAACCTTGATGATCTCTTAAGTAATACCACCCAGCATCCTTATATCACTTTGTATATACTAATTGTTAAATTTTCAATATAAGCATTTGCTCCTCAGAAATCCACACAAATCAGGTGTGATTTATTATTTTGTTGATTGTCTAGATTTTTAAAAGTGATAGAGAAAATGTTAATAATGCAAATTAAACTTGCCGTTTAATTAAATTAAACTTGTCATGTACACATTCCCTCCTCCCCTCCCCCCAAGTCAGTTGTTAAACATTTACCAGCACATCCTTGTTTGTATATACCTAAATTAACTCTCCTAATAGAATATAATCTTTTTGAGGATAAAGGTCTTTTTCCTTTGCTTTTTTAAAATTTGTGGCCCTAGAGTTTAGGACAGTGCCTGGTATATGGTAAATACTTAATAAATGTTTTTTTGATGGATTAATTTTGATTGACCATCAATATCACAACTACTAAATATCAGCTTCTCTGCATTAGATATGTTTTGAAACCCCTGGGATCAGGCTAGTTATAAGGGAGCCAAACAAAGACATCTGAAAGAATGACACCCCATCATTGATATTTTTGTTTGTTTGTTTGGGGGGGGAAGGCAGGGCAATTGGGGTTAAGTGACTTGCCCAAAGTCACACAGCTAGTAAGTGTGTCAAGCGTCTGAGGCTGGATTTGGATTTGAACTCAGGTCCTCCTGAATCCAGGGCTGGTGCTCTACTTACTGCACCACCTACTTATCCCGAAATTGATATCGTTTTAAAGGCTAATCCAAAGAAATGTGAGATCTCTTGAGATCATGGCTTGGGACCAAGGGTATTTCCAGAGGAAAAAAATAATAGTTGAACTATGGTATTGGCACAATGAATTGAAGAGAGAATGATGAAGAACAATAAGTTGGGAGCAAGCCCTATGTTCCACATGGGAAACTGCTTTGAAAACATATGAGTCTAAATTCTGGCAAAAGCTGCCAGGCCCCCAGACTAACTTCATTAGTCATTTTAGAACCATGCACAGATCAAATAAAAGTCATTGTCTGTGATGAACCGCACACTATCATATATATATATATATATATATATATACACACACATGCACATATGCATGTTGTATGTGTGTGCATGTGTATGTCTATAGATGGATATATGTATCCACCTGGAAAGCTGCTTGTTCTGTCAGAAAGAGCACTGGATTTAGAGATGGCAGACTTAGATTGAATACCCACCTCTGTCACTTTCTAGCTGGGTGATTTGGGGCAAGTCACACATTTCCTTGTCTGTAAAATGAGTTGAACTAACTGATCTCTAAGGTTCCTTCTAGCTTTAAAAATTCCATGATTACTCCCTGTGATCACAACATGGAGCATATGTACATCACCAATGCATCCTGGGCCAATACCATACCATGCATATAGAGAGATATGTAGATCTATATCCACATATACATATGTACATACGCATTATATATTACATTTCTACATATGGATGGATGCTTAGATAATGTACATAGATACCATACTGCATATAGAGAGATATGTAGATCTATATCCACATACACATATGTACATATGCATATATATTACATTTCTACATATGGACGGATGCTTAGATAATGTACGTAGATACCACACTGCGATATGGGGAGTGATAAGTATACTTAGATTTTGGTTGTTGATTTGCTTTGTTTTGTTTTGTTTTGTTTTACCAAACCTGTGATTTCATTGGTTTGATAGATAGAATGCCAGACCTGAAGTCAGGAAGACTCATCTTTCAGAGTTCAAATCTGGCCTCAGACTCTTACTAGTTTGTGACCCTGGGCAAGTCACTTAACTCTGTTGGCTTTGGTTTCCTCATCTGTAAAATGAGCTGGAGAAGGAAATGGCAAAACATTCTAGTATCTTTGCCAAGAAAACCCCAAACGGGATCACAAGGAGTCAGACACTGAAAAAAATGAACAAATCACAAAGAAAATGCCGGTGAGGAAACTCTCTCCTAAAGCCTATCGGCACCTTCTCTGTAACTTAGAAACCTTTTGGAGGCACTAGCAGGTTAAGTGAAAGCCATAGCCAGTAGAGGTCAAAGCAAGACTTGAACCCAAATATTCCTGACTCCTAAGTCAAATCTTTGTCCATGTTGGTGGGCCCCTTGCACATGCTCCCAGGACTGGGCTTGCATTGGTCAGTCCCAGTCACATGTGAGATTTGCAAGCATCACGTTGATATCTCTGCAACTCTTGGCCAAGACACATTGAGCAATTAATTTCAAACAAGAAAATGAGAGAGGGCTCTAGGACCCAGATCCCTATTGCTGGAGAAGGGATTTTGCTCAGGTTTTCTTGGTTACAGCTCATTGCAAAGATTTGCCATCCACTTCTGTAGTTTTCAGGGAGGAAAACTTAAATTTGCTTTCTAGATGTCAGCCCCCATAGGGGCAGAGCCTTGCACTCACTCCCGGGGTGGGATGGCTTATTTGAAGTTGGGCCACAAGAAATGAAGGCTGAGCCTTCTTCTCACTCTCTCATCTCCTCTTTTGCCTGCCTGGCCCGGGCTTGCCTCCTGCCCTTTGCTGAGTCCGTGGATCTCAGTGTCTCCTTTTCCTAACAGCCCCGGTGTCCACTGCTCTTCCTCAGCTCACTCCTCCTGCCCCTCTCTCTACCTTTTCCTCTTCACTAGTTTCTCCTTCATCCATAGGTGGGCATCCACCTCAACCCCAAGGATATAAACTTCTGTGTTTCTTGTTCTCTGAACAGGTAGGAGAAGCAAAGCAGGACAGTGGAAATGAACAATTTGCTCCCAAACCATCTATTTATTCCCTTGTACAGGCTAGGTCAGTCATCCATTCTGTATTTCACAAGCATGAGCTAGGGAGAACTGGGTGAGTCAGGAATTCAAATTCAACAATTTATTAGGAGTTTATCAGACTCCTACTATGTACAAGGCACAATATTAGTCACTAAGTCTACAAAGAGAAAAATGAAATTATCCTTGCCTTCTGCTGGGAGGAGGGAATGGGGAGAATGCCACATGTACAAAATACATATCCTAGCAGTTTAAATAGAAGGAGATAGTACTAACAACTGGCTATGGGCTTTTATGACGAGGTTGCTGAACCAAAGCTAACCTGGTTGGTTAGTAACAGAAAGCTGTTAGCTCCTGAGATCAGCTTTGAGACCTAGGCAATGGCATGCCATATGGAGGAACAAGGGAAGGGGGAGGAGGGATGGGGAAAGGGGGCTTGATTCCCAGGGACCTGGGAGAAGTACTCCAGGCGCCTCAGGGTTAAAGGGCAGCCCGGGTCATGTAGCCAGGGAGCTCTGGCTCCCAGACCTCCAGGAATCTTTTCCCAAGGTTCTCTCCTTCTAACCCCCTAGCCCTGGTTTGTACTCTGGTCAGGAAGCATAAGAATCAGTAGCATAAGAAGTCATGATCAGGGGCCCTTCACCTTCCTTTTAGGACCCACTTTAACAAAAAAGAAAGTATTGTGGGGTTTGGAGGAGGGCAAAGCTTCCTCTCCATTAAGGAAACTACATTCCCCAACACCCCCACCCCCATGGATGGGAAGAAATTCTTTCACCACTTAGTGGGAGAACCTTTCTGGGCAGGACCAAGGCTGAATGGGCCACCCTGTCAAATTAACTCCACTCTTGCTGAAATTTAAAACTGATTCTGAGCTTGGGAACATCTGACTGAGCAAACCTAAAGTTGTGTCTGTGTTTTTCTGTAGATTACTTAAGAATGAGTCCCTTGGCTTAGTTATGCTTCCCAGTGCAGAGTGCCTCGGAGCTACGAAGACAAACCTGGGTTAGCCTTTCAAGGGGTACATATCCCCCATCACCACACACACGCCTCCAGATTTCCCTCAGAAGGAGGAATTGAAATGTCCTGCGTTCATAAGACCAAAAATTTCAGAAAGAAGCTCTACCAGGAATCACTGACAGAAAGAGTCCCAGGTCACAAAAGGAAGGGATTTTGTCTCTCAGATAACCTATCCTGAGCCTTCCTGAGGTAAATTGAATGACATAGGGCTTCTTACCTCAGCCCCTCCTTCCCCATCCAAACACCGCTCCTGGCCTGGGCCCAGGGCTGTCCTCCTTACGCTCAATCAGGAAAGCATCCTCACATGGGAACTGAGAGAGCAAAGTCCGGCAGGGCACGGCAAAGTAGGGGAAAGGTATGGGCGGGCAGCCTATTGTCAGTACATTGTTTCTCTGCATCCATAGACACAGGTCTCCATATAATAACTTGTTGTGAATATGCCCAGAGGCCAAGGTGATCCGTGCATTCTCGATATAAATAAATAAATTCAGCCTTACTCCCAAGAGAAACGAAAAGGAAAAGCTATTGTTGCCCTTTATGTTTGCCCCATTGTAAGTGGTGTACACGAACAATGATGCGAAGTTACATTGGAGTCCATATGTTTCCACTAAATTGGCCACAGGCCTTTGGCTGCTAAGCAAAGGCTACACCAGCCCTATCCAGGAGAGGAAGGACACCCTCCTCCAGATCCATTTCTTGCAAGTGTTTCCATTTAAGCTGGGCTGAAAGACAGTAAGAGTGGGCAGAATTGGGCCACCCCTAGCTTTCTGAATTAGGATAAACAGTATCATCGATTCAAAGCTTTAAGGGATTTGAAAGGTCATCTAGTCAATCCCCTCAGTTTACTAAGGAGGAAGCTGAGACCCAGAGAATTGATGTGATTTAACCAAGATCACACAGGTGACAGAATCAAGATCCAAGCCCGGATGCTTGGAAGCCAAATCCAGCAAACTTTCCTTTACCCCACGATGCCTCTGCAATCACGCTGCTTGAAAGAGACGGAATCCAAAGACCATGTGGTGTTAGCCTGGATCACAAGGAGGGAAGGAAGAAACGCCTTGATTTTCTGGCGAACAACAATAAATGTCAGCTGACTGATCGGCTGTCATGTGGTACGGCTCTTCAGCTGGTCCCATGCATGACCTAGGCTTCTGAGTTCAGTTCCAGTTCAATAGTCCATATTGTTTAAGGAATTCCTTCTCCTTCAATTTATGCCTTCGCTCATTTGTTTTCAGTTCCAGGGTAGAATTCATCTTCTCTTGTGGCCCAGAATTTCGTTTTCTCTCCAGGCCTATTATTTTTAAAGTGACACAAGACAGAGACAGAGAGAAACAGAGAGAGTCCGAAACAAAGAGACACAGAAAGTCAGAGAAAGACATACACAGAGACAGACAGACAGACAGAGACAGAGAGGGAAAGAAAGAAGGAAGGAAGGAAAGAAAAGGACAGAAAAGGAAGGAAGGAAGAAAAAGGAAGGAAGACAAAGGAAGGAAGAAAGGAAGGAAGGAAGGACAGGGAAGAGGAAAGACAAAGAAGGAAGGAAAGGAAACATTAATGGGCACTGGAATTTCTAGCCAGGGTGACTTCTAGAAAAACTAGGGGAGGTCACATCACATGGAATAGTCGTGGGTCTACTCTTCTTTCCCTCATTTCAGCTTCAGTTTCTCTCTACAAAAGTGTCTGAGTTAACCCTCATGGTCTTAAGTCATGAGGCAGAGTTTCTAGGGCCTCCTCTGTTCCCCTCCCTCCTTAGAATCCTGTGACATCCTCGGGTTAACTCTGACAGTAAGGGGAGTGAAAGAGCATCATGTTGGATGTGGATCCCTGGGTTCAAGTGCTGGTTCTGACACATACTAACATGTAACTCATGTTTATATAGGGCTTTATGAGTTCACAGAGTACTCAGTCCTGTGGGGTAGGTAGTACATGTAATTATCTTTCTTGTTTTATAGATGAGGAAACTCAGAAGTTGTTCATGGCGTCATTTGTAACAATGATGTATCAGCTAGAAGGGAAGAAGACTGTGGCTTCATTAGATACGCTCCACTCATACAATTCAGAGAGACGGTAAACACAGGTTCTTAGCAGGACAGATGCGCCGTGGCCTTTCCGTACTCTAAAGGCTTCAAAGCAGAGCTGGGATGGTCTGTTCTGTTTCTATCTCTGATAAGTGTAGGAGGGCTGGCAGGAAGGTGCCAAGACTAGGCTGGGGTTGCCCCCAAAGAGCTTTAATTGCCTGTCCATTTTGTAAATGTGCTCACAGGCTTTTCCAGTGGGTGTGACAGAAATTACTGTTGCTGTGATCATTATTAGACCAATTATCCTAGCTATTAATAACACTAAAAAGGAGGGGGAGGGAAAGAGAGAGGGTGTGTCTCACACTCTTTCGTTGGAAGATGAGAGCCTGCAGCTGGAGTAGTTTCTAAAATGGAACACTTTTTAAGTGATCTGTGTTCCTTATATACTCGGTCTTTGCAGAAACGAAGATTTCCGGTTCCAAAGGTAAACACGTTTCGATTAAGTCTTTTGGATTTCTTGTACGAGAGCTCTTATCCCAGAGCAATATGAAGGCAGAGTCAATGCAGCTGAAGATGAATCTTAATGATGGGAGATTAGCAAAGAGTAAAACAGACCCTGGGGAGTGTGGCTTATTGAGAAGACCTCAAGGTGTAACTTGTCCTAAGCTTCAGGTACTTACAGGTTTCCTTAGTAAAACAGAGAGGAGGGGAGGGAATGGAAGCACTCAGAGATGGGTTTGAGCTAAAGGAACCATTTCTAAGATGGGGCAGACTTTGATGAATGAATGAATGAATGAAAAGCAAGCATGTGTACACACACGCGCGCACACACACACACACACACACACACACACACACACACACACATATAGAGAATGCCAAAATGTATTTAACACCCTGCACACAGTAAGCATTTGAGGGACAAAGATGGAAAACGGCACAGGAAATCTCTAAACTCAGGGAGCTTACAATCTAGCAGGCTGATAAAACATATAAAATAATTGTAATATAATTTAGAATGATATAAGTGCATAGAAAACTTCAACAAATAGGCATGAGGAATATGAGGAGGAAGGAATCATTTCTATCATCTTTCAGTGTCACTGACACATATACATATATACCTCAATGATAGACCTCTTGCCCTGGTCTCTTATTTTCTGCCAGAAGAACCAGGTTCATTTTGGGGTTTATCTTATAAATTTCTTTAGTTCGTCCTCCTAAGATGGACCTGATGGAACTCGTGCACAAACCAGTGACCTAGGTCAAGCGAGGTGACTGAAATCAGGAATTAATGAGGTGCAGAATTGCAAAGAGAGGAGCAATCATACTTCTTTCCCTTCATTAGTATTGTGAGTCATGTGGTCAATGCAGGTCAGAAGTGGGACAGGGAGAATTGGGAACCTCAAGTTCTTTTCTCATTTGAGGAACATACCCAAGGTAATAAGGTCTACAGGGTTCTGTAGATCTGTAAGAAAGGCAGGGGCTCATCAGAGAAGTAAGGTGAGTTGTTTTAGCTGATGCCGGACTTTGATACAAGTCCTTTGTTTTCTTTGGCTATGTGTAATAACCTTGATCTATATTCCACACCTCATTGGTGCTTTCAAGGGAACCCCAATTATCTCTTAGGTAAGAGTGAAAAATTCAGGTGTTCTCTAAGAAAAGATTCTCTGGCTGGGAGCATGAGCCATGGAATACTGTTATTGATGTCTGTGTGTCCTCGATCATTATGCAGGTTACAAACTCATCCCCCAAGATTAAAATGTCATCACCAGCTGGAGAACAAGCCATCCCATATGTGCCACAATCTGGATTGGTTCTCACACCGAATGGAAAGGTCAGGAAATACCCTGTGGCCCCTCTGAGCTCCAGGGATCTCATCTCTTCATTGAGCCAAGCTGTGCAAAGGTGCCTCTTCAACATGGCGGTGGCTCAGCTCACTTGGCAGAAACACTTGGCACTGGCAGGGATTCTCAGCAGGGCAGCTTGTTATTGCTCATCAAACACCAGTAGCTTTCACTGAGAGCAGCAGAAAGTGGGAGAAATGTGTCTGATCGCATCCGGGCTGTGTGTGTCAGCACTTTTTGAGGCGTAGTTAGCATGATCCTAGCAGGAAGCTTTGAACAGAAGGCTGTTCCATTCTCCTCCTGTCCTTCAGTATAAATGATAGAAGCTGTCATAGGGTCTTCACCCAAAGTGCATCTGCCCTCTTGCCATTCCCTGGAAAACAAAACCCCTAAAGGTAGCCATCCTAGTATAGGGAACCGTAGGATCATAATAGCACCAACTCTCAATTATTTAGGAAGATAACTCTCCAGGTACTGACCATTCAAGTGTCTCATTCTCTCTCTTTACTACTAAGAAACTTCTTACTCTTTTAATGGCTGCATTAAGGGCTAGACTGGGACAGGAACATTCTTTTTTCTTTTTCTTTCTTTTTTTTTTGCTGCTAACCAATTCTGGTGTAGCCTTTTTTGTTTTAAAGGCGGAGATTGAAATTAGTAGCTAAAATGAAATCTGTGTATTATCTATTGATTTCAACTATCTGCATCACCATGATCCACCATGGCAGAAGCAATTGTGTTACCACCACCTAGCAAACAGGTATCCCAAAGGATTAATTTTCAAGAACAACAAAGGTGATGATATAAATGCATTCTTTTACCACTTACTACATATACCTATCCTGAGTAGGTTGAGGGAAGGGCTATTTCAATGTTAGAGTCAATAAATATCATAAAATAGGAATCACACACTTAGACACATTCATCTAACTTGGGAAACTTTACACTTTTAAGAAGAATTCCTGTTATTGGCAGGGTCTACATTCCAAAAAAAGAAGCATTTCCAGCAGCAATAAAGTGTTTCTTGTCCCTAAAGACATGAATTTAAAGTGAAACTATCATAGGTATGGGGAAGAGTACTCCACCTACCAGCAGCAAGGAATTCACTCTAGTTGCTAAATTCTTAGACCTGGTTGGCACAATACATCAATTTTTTAGACTCCAAATCTCACTGTAGGGAACTGCTCTTTTTATCATAGTACTGCCACCAAGGGTACCTTTAACTCCCAGGATTCCATCTACTTCTCTTGCGATATCTGAACCATCTGTTTAAGCAGAGATAATTACTTATGAGGGAAAGTATAAATTCAGAAACAATATAAGAGGCTAAAGGTAATCATGAGTGTATATAAAAAAAAATTCCTCAGAATAAATTGGATGGTACTCAAACTTACCAGTCTCTCCTGAACTAAGAGGTCTAGGCCACATCCTCTGTTTCCATGGTTTGCTTGGTCCTTCAGAACCTTTAACTACCTGTCTAGACCCATGCCGATTCAAAACTGCATTTTTTTTAACCTGCCATGCAAAAGAAAGATGAAAGTACTATCACCTTTACCCAAGGTGAAATCAACAAGATTAATAAATGAATCTTGCCTCTTACTGCCATCTTTAATTTACTCTCTTTAAGCACTTCATCAAACTAGATTTTGCTCCCATTTGCTACTTTCTTGCATGTGTGTGTGTGCGCGCGCGTGCACGCGTGTACATAAAAAGCTTGGTTGGCAAAGCTAACCTCGGACACCTAAATGATTATTCTTTCTTAGAACTTCTGAACTTTCAGTCCATTGATAGTGGACAGCAGCCAGGTGTTCAGATGGACATAGTGGGTAGAGGAAATGAAAGAAATGAAATGGGAAAGACAGAGTCCTCAGGAAGGAAAGGGGGGACGCCAGGAAAACCCTGGGCTTGCTGCCATGTGCTCTCCAGGCTAGGCTAGAGGACAGGGCCAACAGCAACCAACCTCAGAAAAAGATCCCTCTCCTTGGGCTGGGAAAAGGCTTTCAACAATCCCTTTCGCCCTTCCATGGCCCCCATCACCAGCCCTTTTCCCAGGTACTAGAGCCTAGGGCTGGAGTCTCATTTTGTCCTCTCCACAAATCAGTGTGTGGAGACGCTCTTTTATTTTCCTGGGGTGAGAGCAAGCCCTCTGGCTGACCAGACAAACCAGTAGAGCATGACAGCAGTTGGCCAATTAAATCTAAGTGCCAGCCCAGAGCATCTGTTTCTGTTTCTCTCATGTTTTCCCGTGGGTGGTGGGTGGGGGTTCAGTTAGGCTCCTTTCCACTTTTTCCCTAATCATGATCATTTGTTTTAATAAGGCTACAAGCGACTGTGGCTTAAAACCCAAGCTCAGCCTGAGCAGAGCCAACAGACCCTGGCCTTTCCCACATCCCATGGTTAGCCCAAAGTGAAATTAAAATATCCCACTCTGCATTTATCCTCTTTCCTGCTTGTTTTCCAGGGCCTCCAGCTACATTTAAAACTACACGGCTGCCTAATGTGGTATCCAAATGTCTGACCACTCCTCGTCCCCAATTCTGAAGAAGACAAATAACAGGACCTGTTTTACATAGATCTTATGTCAGAACAGCCACAGAATGGAGGCGTTTCTGAGGAGTCAAGGAGCCTTAAGAAATAAGAGAGAAATTATTGATGGGTGTGGGTCTTCTTGATCCTAAATCCAGTCTTAATGAAAATAGGGGGGGGAAGCCTTGGAAGACTTGTTTGAAAAATAAAGGGACCCTATTTCAATGGTGTCTCAGTCCCTTCCTGGCTACTGCTGCCTATAGCTGTTGTCCACCACATGATGTATCACTGGTCAAGGATCTGACCACTTCATTCCCATGCCTAGGGTGCTCTCCCTCCTCACCTTCACTTCATAGAATTGTTATTTTCTTTCAGAGCACAGTTCAGGTATAACTTCCTACCTCAGGCTTTTCCAGATCACTCCAGCTTTTAAGATACTGCTCCAGCCCACTCCAAAAAACAATTGGTGTTTACTCTTTGTATATTTGGTATCTATGAATTTGTGTACAAAAATTACTTCGTGGTTACCCATCATGTATTGTATCTACTTAGCTGTATACATGTAGTAAGATGTAACCTCCTTAAGAGCAGGGACTCTTTCTTTATGTCTTTTATATCTAGTGCCTAGAATAGTGCCTGGCACCTGGTAGGTACTCAATAGAAGTTTATTTGATTGAATTTAATTCATCTCTACCACTGATCTCCAGCTCCATGACATGAGCCTTGCCACTGTTGCAAACCTGATTCATACCATGGGGTTGGTCTACTCCACTGCCCTGCTCCTACTCATCCTCAGTCCTCTTCTCAGCATCTTCTCCTGCACTTAGCCCAGAAGACCAATCTTCACATAAAATCTCAAATCTCTCCAAGCCAATCAGAATAAAATTTATTTTGGGGGAGCCCCTCATGTTGTGTGTCCTTCATTTTTGAAGAGGACCAGTGACATAGAGAATCATCATGGGGTGATGTCTTGGCTTGCATATGAGTTGGATTTAAGTCAAGCAGAGTTGAGCAAAGTCATCAGCTTCACCCACTCTTCCAGAGTCATTGAAGTCCAGTGGCAATATGCAAGTCAGGACAACTTGCCATGGTCTGGGAAACAGTGGGTGACCTTGGTGTCTTTGATGACTGACCAAGCTCTGAGCTCCACAGCACCTGCTTCAGCCACCTTCATGGCCATTGGAACAAATTGTTCTCATCTGACCATTCTGTTGTGGGAAAGCTTGGGGCAGACATCTCCCAAAGAGACTTGTACCTGGGCAAGGGGAAATTTCATTATAGTAGGAGACAGGAACATGGGAAGGAGAAGTTCCCTGGGAAGGCACTGTTCATAGAAGCATTGCACACAGGATTGATGTTGGGATCTGTTTGCTAGGAGGGAAAAACAGATTGGAAGGACTGAGTGTCAGCCATGACACTGAGAGAGAAGACACTAGATGACATAGAGATGCCATATGCTTGAGACAAGTGATTGCTAGGGCATTGGAGAGAGGAGAAGGAAGAGAGCCCACATAATGAGTCTATGATGGCATTCTGAATCTAAGGAGCTCAGAAGAATCCTAATGATTTCATGTTATCATTGAATCAAATGACTTTGTCCAAGAAAAGCATCCATAGAGTTCCATGTTGGCTAGTGCCATCAAGCTGAAAGCTAAGGAATGATTGCCTCTTTCCACACCCCATCAAGCTCATACAAGAGAGTTAGTTTTCTCATACTCTTGTATGATTCCCTAGAGATTGTTACTTCCCCACCAGCACCTGTAGGAAACTGTGCCCATTTAGTTTACGGGGTGGGGCAGATAAGTGGTGCAGGTCTGGAGTCAGGAAGATTCATCTTCCTGAGTTCAAACCTGTCCTTAGACTCTTGCTATCTGTGTGACCCTGGGCAAGTTACTTAACCCTGCTTGCCTCAGTTTCCTCATCTGTTAAATGAAGTGCAGAAGGAAATGGCAAACCACTCCAGTACCTTTGCTAAGAAAATCCCAAATGGGGTCACAAAGAGTCAGACACAACTGGAAAAAAGTGAACAACAACAAAGCTTATGGGATAGCTTTATCTGTTTATTTCCCTATGTAACTTACTTGTTATTCTGCCTTAACTGAATACTATTTCATTTGTAGCTTCTCCATGGTATGGGAATACAGAATATGCACTGGACTGGGTGCTTAAGCTATATTAGCATAATTGAGACGGGACTGGGCCTATGATTTCAGTGGAATAGAGAGCTCCCAATGAGGAAGTATCTTCTACCTTTATTGGATCTTCAGGTCAGGTTTGCCAACAGTGGGTATCCACTGAGACTCTTTCCTGGGTTCTCTTCTCTTCTCCCTCTATTCTGTTTCCCATGGTGATCTCATCAGCTCCCATAAATCCAATTATCATCTCTATGCAGATGATTCTCAGAGTCAGTTATCCAGCTCTGACATCTAGTCTTGAATATCCAGTTACCTATTGGAAATCTCAAACTGGATCTCCCAAAATCACTTCAAACTCAATATGTCTGAAACTAAATTCATTATCTTTCCCCCACAAGCCTTCCCTTTGACTAACTTCCTTGTTACTATCAAGGGCAACACCATCCTCCCAAGTCACTGGGGATTTGATACTTTCATGTCATCCTCAACTTCTGCCTCTCTCTCTCTCACTCTTTTTTCCCTCTCTCCCTCCCTCTCTCCCTCTCTCTTTCTCTCTCTCTCCCTCCTTCTCTCTCTCCCTCTTTCCTCCTGCTCTCCCTCTCTCTCTCTCTCTCTCTCTCTCTCTCTCTCTCTCTCTCTCTCTCTCTCTCTCCCTCCCCATATCCAATCTTTTCCTACCTTCACAACATCTTCAATATATACCCCTTATCTCCCTTCACATTGTCACCATCCTGGTACATGCCCTCATCACCTCACACCTAATCTATTGCAATAACCTTCTGGTTGGTCTCCCTAACTTAGGTGTCTCCATTCCAGTCCACCCCTCACTCAGAGACCAATAAAGCACAATGTCTAATCCACTGTGCCACCTTGTTGCCAAGGAGATCTGTATGAGGGTAACAATCAGCAGAAATAATGAGGAGAAAACTGATGCAAGAGATGTTATCCTCAGCTCCCTTTTGTTAGAGGATGTGGTAAAGTGAATTGCCACCCTAAAGACCCTTTGGAATAGGGATCCTTAACCTTTTCTGTCACAGTTCCCTTCGTAAGTCTAGTGAAACCTATGGACACCTCAGAACAATTTTTTTAATGCATAAAATAAAATATAGAAGATTACCAAGGAAACTAATTATATTGAAATAAAGATTTTTTTGTTTTTCATTTTTACCATTCATGGTCATGGACCCCCTGACATCTCCCCATGGACTCAAATGAAGAACCCTTGCCTTAGAAGACAGTGAGATCAAATTTGAGAAGGGTATCAATTCAGATTTCAGTTCTGCTGTCCCCCTGACTCATGGCCACACCCCATTCCATCTTCTGTTGCCTCCTCCAACTCCAACCATTAGTAACCAACACATTTGTTTTTATCACTCCAGCAAATTCTTTCCTTCTTCTTTCCCTTATTGCTCTGCCTGTATTCCTACCCTTTCTCCAATATTTCCTCCTCCCACTTCATAGATGCATAGAAGGTCATAGTTGGAAGGGACACAAGAGATCTATTCTATTTATTCTATCATTCACATCTTTTAGTAGGGAAAACTAAGACCCAGAGGGACGGTAACTTGCCAAAGTTCATATAGTTAAGTCGTGGGGCAAAGCAAGGACTAGAAGCTCAATCTCCCAGATTTTAAGTCACTAACTCATACTAATGAGGGAAACAGAGAAAGGCGATCTCCTTCCATTCTCCACCATTTAGGTAGTTTGAGCTCTAGTCCCAGTTCTTTGTAAGCAGGGTCAGCATCTGCAGACCCTGGCCAGGAATTCAGATAAGATAATGCTCCATTCCTCAGAAGAGGCATTAAAATTAAAATCTGCTTTGTCACTGCGCCCTAAGGACTGTGGGACCTTTTCATCTGACTTGCAGCCAAGACCTTCCATACATTTTGTCACTCCCAATAGAATGTGAGCTCCTTGAGAGCAGGGATTGTCTTACTTTTCTATTTATATTCTCAGACATTTAGCACAGTGTCTTGCACTTAATAAATGCTCATTGATCCACTCACTCATTCAAACTCACCAAGGACTTTCTCCCAAAACACATTTGCTCACATGAGGCAATACCCCAAACCTGGGACTGTCCTAATGAAATCAAACTGTCTTCAGTAGGATGGATAAGGAGGCAGGTTCCCATCATCTGGACCAGTAATGGGACCATTAAGGTACCTTGCAGGTCTAGGATCTCATTAGTAAACTTAGCTGGGGTTGATCAAGCACTGAGATACTTGGCTTATGCCAACCAAACTCCCATAGGACTGATTTGCATCAGTCTTAATTTGTTCATCTAGAGTCAGGGAACACATTGGCCAAACCACTTCTCTCTGGACCTCACTTTCCTCACCTAAAAAAGTGAGGGGACTGGACTTTAAATTTTAATCTCCTTATAGTTTTGAATCTTGTGATCCTTTGATCCCAAACTGGTATGGTATTATTCTGATTTCCTGCTAATGAAGTACCTGGAAACCTAATTAATAATCAGAGGATTATTTGGTCAATATAGAATTATAGAAAAAAAAGATTAGATGGTCTTTAAAACATTTTATTGCAATTTCTTGCTTTTATATCGCATTCAGTTTCCATTATGCTCTCCCTTTCTTCTTCCCCCAAAAGCTGCCCCTTATAACAAAGAGTAAAAAAGAAAGAGGGGAGGAAAAAAAGCAATTTACCAAAGGTAGCAGTATATGGAGTATTCCATACCCACAATTCTCTACTTCTTCAGAGAAGAAACAGAGATGCAGTTTCACTTCCATTCTTCAGGGAAAATCTGTCATTATTATAATGCAACGTTGGGATTGAGTGTTTGGTTTTTTTGCTGTTCTTTTTACTTACATCATTGCCGTCATTGTATATTTTGTTTTCCTGGCTCTACTTACCTAACTTTTTATAAGTTGCTATGTCTTCTCAAGATTCTCTGAATTCTTTATGTTAATTAATTTTTTATGACATTTTAATATTCTATGACATTCATGTACCACAATCTGTTTAGTTGTTCCTCAAACAATGGGCACCTACTTTGTTTCTAGTTCTTTGCTACCACAAAGAGTGTTGTGTAAATGTTTTGTGTGTATGTAATAGAGTATTTTGTATATATGTAATATAGTATTTTGTGTATACGTAATGTAGTAAATATTTTGGTGTATATGGAATTTTTTTCAGTGTATGACCTCCCTGGGCAGCTAGATGGCACAGAGAATAGAGTGCTGGGCCTAGGGACAGGAAGACCTGAGTTCAAATCTACCTTCAGACACTGGGAAAGTGAGATGCTGGGCAAGTCACTTAATCTCTGTTTGCCTCAGTTTCCTTAACATAAAATGGGGATAATGAAGGGTTGTTGTGAGGATCAATCAAATGAGATGTTTGTAAAGCACTTAGTGTGGCACCTAGCACATAGTAGCCACTATATAAATGTTTATTCCCTTTTTCCTTTAAGCGTATATACTACCTAAAAGTAGGATCTCTGAGTCAAAGGGCAAATAAGATGATCTTTAGTTGATATTTCCTTACTAGCAAACTATGGTAGACTAAAGGTAGGATTTTCTAGTGCAAAAAATATTCCTATTGTGCTTACATTGCAATACCTAGTACCTGATTTGGATTTGAATCCTACTCTGCCACTTAGTTATTATCTATGTGACCTTGGGCTAGATAACTTCTCATCTGCAAAATGGGGAAGGTGTGGACTGGATGTCTGGATCCCCCTTAATCCTACTACCTTACCTCTGTTAGTTATTTCCAATGTGTCTTTTTTTTAATAACTTTTTTGTACATGGTTGTTTGCATATTGTGTTCTCCATTAGACTGAACCCTTGAGAGCAGGAACTCTCTTTTGCCTTTTCTTTGTATCCCCAGCCCTCAATACAGCACCTGGCACATAGTAGGCACTTAATAAATGTTTCTTGTCTGGCTGGCTGGCTGATTTCTAGCTCTGTAGTTCTAAGAGTGTAAAAATCAGCAGTATTCAATCTCATCTGTCTATGTCTCTAGGCCACTAGATTGTGCAGGAATCACAGCTTACCTTGGGGACCCCCTAAGTAGCTGCACATAGTAGGTGTTCGGTCATTACTGGTTGACTTGAATTAGCCCCAGAATATTCTTACCAGCTGATACCAAGGCCTCCATATCCTTTAGAGACACTGACAAATTCTCACCGTCCAACCCCCGCCTTTTTAAAAATTTATTTTTTATTTGTAGTTTACAGCACTCAATTCCACAAGTTTTTGAGTTCCAAATTTTCTCCCCTTCCCTCTCCTCCCCCCTCTCCAAGATGGCACACAATCTGATATAGGTTCTACATATAACTTCACATTAAACTTATTTTCACAATAGTCAAGTTGTAAAGAAGAATTATAACCAATGGAATGAACCCTGAGAAAGAAGAAACAAAACCAAAAAAGAGAAAAAAAAGAGAGAGAGAGAGCAAATAGTTTGCCTCAATCTGCATTCAGACTCCATAGTTCTTTCTCTGGATGTGGATAGCTCTTTCCATCATGAGTCCTTTGGAGCTGTCTTAGAACCTTGCATTGCTGAGAGGGGCCAAGTTTATCAAAGGTAGTCATCACAGATATCGTGTGTCTGTAACCGTATATAATGGTCTCCTGGTTCTGCTCCCCTCACTTGGCATCAGATCATGTAAGTCTTTCCAGGTTATTATGCAGTCTGTCTGCTCCTCATTTTTTATAGCACAATAGTATTCCATTACATTCATATACCACAACCTATTCAGCCATTCCCCAATTGATGGGCATCCCCTTGATTTCCAATTCTTTGCCATCACAAAAAGAGCTGCTATACATACTTTTGTATGTATGGGTCCTTTTCTCACTTGTATGATCTCTTTGGGATGCAGCCCTAGAAGTAGTATTGCTGAGTCAAAGGGTAGGCACATTTTTATAGCCCTTTGGTCATAGTTCCAAACTGCTCTCCAGAATGGCTAGATCAGCTCACAACTCTACTAACAATGTAACAATGTCCTTATTTTCCCACATCCTCTCCAGCATTTATCATTTTCCTGTTTTGTCATGTTAGCCAATCTGACACGAGAGATGTGGTATCTCAGAGATGTTTTGATTTGCATTTCTCTAACCAATAATGATTTAGAGCATTTTTTTATACAACTATAGATATTTTTTAATTTCTTCCTCTGAAAACTGCCTGTTTATATCCTTTGACCATTTATCAATTGGGGCATGACTTGTATTCTTATAAAGTTGACTCAGTTCCCTGCATATTTTAGAGATGAGGCTTTTATCAAAGACAATGGTTGTAAAAATTCTTTCCCAATTTTTTGCTTCTCTCCTAATCTTGGTTGCATTGGCTTTGTTTGTACAAAACCTTTTCAATTTAAAGTAAACAAAATTACCCATTTTGCATTTCATAATGCTCTCTATCTCTTGTTTGGTCATAAATTTATTCAGTCTCCTCTTTCTGGATCCCCACCATGGTGTCACCCTCTGATTTCCTCATTTCTACCTCATTGCCACTGACACCTTTACTCCATCCACACACTTTCTTCCACCTCCTGTTTTATCCGTATCATTTCAGCAGCTTCCTGCTTATTGGAAGGCTTCCTAGAACTGAATCTCATTTTAGTGGGTGAATTCCTGTTCGCCTCAAGGAGGGTGTCCCCTTTCACATATGAATGTCACAATTATGAATGTCAGTTCTGGAGGATGAGGTCATAGATCATGAGGTCAACCGTTTTAGAGCTGGAAGAGACATTGGAGATCACCTAGTCCAACTCGCTCATTTTGCTGGGGCTCAGAGACCTGCCCAAGGTCATAAAAGTAGTAAGTGATAGAGCTGGAATTTGAACCCCTTTTAATTATAGTGCCTTCCCTCTCTCATTTACTCACTATGTGTCCTGTATATAACTAGTTTGTAGTTATTTGTTAGCTTGTTGTCTTAGCCCACTACTGAGGACAGGGACTGTCTTTTGTCTCTTTTTGTATCTTTAATGCTTAGCACAGTGCCTGGCACTGGTGCTTAATAAATGCCTATCTATTGACTGATTGACTGGACCCAGGTCCCTTGCTTCCAAATCCGTGTTCTTTCCACTACATCACCCTGCATTCATGCATAAGCTTTTGGGGATCAAGATAAATGCAGTCAGAAGGCAGAGGAATAGAGGCGTAATGATAATACCTAAAGCTTTTAACTTTCAAAAGTCAGGAGTCTGGGCAAGGTGTCTGGAACCTCACCCTACACCAAAAGTTGGTACCAGCAGGTTCTAATTTGTAGTGGGTATAGAACTAGGCCCATGTATTCCAACTCTGAGATTCTATTAATAATAATAACAACAACAATAGTTAGCATTAATATAGCACATATCACAACAATCTATGATTATTGGAAGGGAATTTGAAAACCTATGTGCACTTGAAATGAAAGGGTGGGGGAAAGGAAGGGTTTCTATAGAAACTCCCCTCCTCTATACAGTTACAAGTCTGAAGGGTAAGGCTGGGAAGATGAACCAGGCTCTGAACTTATTGTATATTTTAAAAGAAAACTGTGCATGATGGAGAGCTGCAGTTTCACGTATGGTCCTTTTCTCTGTTCTGCTATGTATATGGAAATTCCCATTTTGATGAGTGTTTGTGAAGTTAAAAAATAATTTTTTTTTTTTTAAAAGACAAGCCAGCCTCTCTAAATAAAGGAAGGTGGTAATAGAACTGGAAAAAATGAAAGCCATGAAACAATCTGGATGAGTCTGCATCTAGTATTACATTTCTTGGTGCACGAACATTTCTCCTTTCCCCATCTCCCTCACAGAATATAAACTTTCTGAGTGTGGTGACCATGTAATTTTTCATCTTTGCGTATAGTAGGCATTGAACCATCATATGCTGAATTGAACTCAAAGGGCTAAGCACAAAAGGTCACTTTAAACTGAATTCTGGAATCAATGAGAAATAATGACAGGACCGAAGACTGGCTTAGTTTAGTGCTGTGAGGTTCGGAAAGCGTCAGAGATAGTTGTCTGAGGAAGCTTGGGGGTGCCCCTCTTTCTGCTCCCCACATTTCTGAATTGGCACAGACCACTCTAGAGCTTCCTTCTCTCCTTCTCCCCTTTGTCTCTATTTCCCAAAATTGCCCAGAGGTGAAGGTACATGTTTCCCTGAGGACAGGAGGGGAAGCAAACAATTCCCAGTCATCTTTTTTTCCTCCCTAACTAATGGCATCAATGAACATAGGCTAGAACAGGGGTGGGGAACCTGGGGCCTCGAGGCCACATGTGGCCTTCTAGGTCCTTGGGTAGGGCCTTTTGACTGAGTCCAAGTTTTACAGGACAAATCCTTTTATTAAGGGGAATTGTTCTGTGAAGTTTGGATTCGGTCAAAGGGCCACACTTGAGGACCTAGAGGGCCACATGTGGCCTCAAGGCCGCAGGTTCTCCACCCCTGGGCTAGAACCTATGAGAAGCTTCAGAGCAAGAGATCATAATATCCCAAGTACAAGATTAAAAGAGTTTCCCATACTCCTACTCTGCTCCTCATGTTAGATTTTCAATCTAAATTCCTAGAACACAGACTCCAGGTCCTTTTCCAGTATAGTGAGCTGGATGTTGGAGAATTTAATAAATGGATGATATTGATATGGATACTTATATATGGACACTGATACTGAATGGAGTGGAACTGGGATGAAGTGTTAGGGAGGTAGCAAGTTGAACTGGTCAAGCCTTGAGTTTCCTAAAAACTTGCCTAACCAGAAGATGGCTATGCTCTTGTGTGTATTTCCATTGAAATTCAAATATATTTTTAGAGCCCTCAAAAGGTAGTTGCTAAGATAATAACAGCATTATAGAAAGCTACTCTCCATTTCACGAGTCTCCCTCCTCTAGGCTTGGTTAGAGAGTTTATATTTGCATTTATCTCTAAGCTAAAGCACCACATTTGTTAACACCCAGTTGGTTGGTTGGTTGGTTGGTTGGTTGGTAAATGGTTAGGCACAGCCCTGCTTCAGTGCAAAGGGCAGACCCAATATAAACATTCATGTGCTTACAGGATAATAATTACACCTTGGATTTACATAGCACCTTCCTTACTGGGAGCTCACAGGCTTTCACATTATCTCATTAATTCTGGCATCCCTGAGAGGCAGGGAGGGACAGGTGTTATTATCCCCACTTTACCAGGAGCACTGAAGGACCTACTGGGGAAGTGATTTGCCTGCGGTCACACAGTTAGTCATGAGTTTTAATTTTAGTTAGTGGCAACTGGTGCAAAGAAGTCAGGTCTCTAGGCTCCCAGCCCAGTCATCTTTCTTGCCTGAGCCTCCCCAACCCCAATTCTGGACCTCATGGATATAGCAGTAACCTGAAAGCATCTGTTGAGCAAAACCTGGGCAATTGCCACAACACGACAGGTCTGCAGGTGCTGGGGGACAGGAGAGTTTAGGCATCTCTGCTGTGGCCTTAGGCGGAGAGAAGGATGGAGAATCCCCTCCGCACAGACATGTGGGGCTATGCGCTGGACGGGGGCAAACACTTCTCATTATGTTGCCTTATGGATTCAATAGAAAAGAGCTAATTCACTGAGGGCTGCAGCCCACCCCCACCCCCTCTTTTAATTCCTGTTCCTGTTTCCTGGCTCATCCCTTTGACATCGGGACAATTACAGCTATTCATATCCAGCCCTGAGGCCACCTGCCAGCCGGCCATTCTCATGCACATGGGGCTAAAGATCAGGCACAATGTAGGCCAATCTGAGGCCTTTTAACAAGACCTCACTGAGAGTGAGACCCCCTCGGCCCCCACCCCATGGAGTGTATTCAGGGGCTGCCTGGGGCCCTCTCCCTGTGAATTCCAGGGATCCCTGGGCCATCCCTTTGGAAAGTTTTGAGCTGTGAGTGAAATCCAGCCCAGGGCCCAATTCCAGCAGCACGGTTGTTTTGTAAGAGAAGGCAGATTTCTTGTTTACCAGGTTTTCTGGTCCCCAAGGCTCCAGGGTGGAGGTGAATGATCTGAAGTACTTCAGGCTGCCCAAACTTTCATCTTTTACCAAAAGTGACACATGAGCTGGATGCAGCAACTAATGTTAGAGAAATGTGGAGGCTTACGAACGAAAGACAAGCTCATTTGGAAACGCCAAGTCTTTGAGCTGGAAGGGATTTGGAAGATCAGCTAATTATAGAAGTGGTTAGGCAACCCAACGATTAGAGGGCTGGATTTGGAGAGAGAAAGAGCTGAATTCAAATCCTCCCTCAGGCACTCACAAGCTGTATGACCTCTTTAAGCAAGTCACTTAACTTTCCCCTGCCTCTGTTTCCTCAACTGTAAATTGGGGATAATGGGGATAGCTCCCCAGGGCTGTTGTGAGAATGAAGTAAGTTTCTATTTGTAAAGCCCTTAGTACGGTGCCAGGAAGTAAAAGGTGCTTGAGAAAGGCTTGTTTCCTTCCTTCCTGTGTGACCCTGAACAGGCCACTTAACTTCTCTCTTCCTCAGTTTCTCCATCTGTAAAGGGGGGATTTTATATAATGAAATAACCGATGTAAAGGACTTTACAAACCTTAAAGTGTGTGTGTGTGCGTGTGTATGCTAGCTAGCTATTATTATTTCAGAATTAATGAAAGATCACCCTGAATGAGACTTTTTACCACCTATTGCACCTAATTCAAGTCTCTTCCCCTCCCCCCAAACCATCCTCCACACAGCTGCCAAAGTGTTATTCCTCAAGCCTGACTCAAACCATCTCTTTTTCCTGCTCAGAAAGCTCCTTGGTTGCCTGTCACCACCAGGATAAAATGCTCAGGGTCCAGCCTGGCTCTCCAGGTTATTATGCATTGCCCTGTACTCTTTTCCAGCTAACCTGGTCTGTTTGCTGCTCCCTAGACGCAACATTCCATGCCCAGGTCCAGCATCACACCTATAGGAGAACTTTCTTGATCTCTCCCCACCCTATATAGCACATTTTATATATTATACATTTTCTTGTTCCCCATTCCACTCCATAGAATGTAATGTAAGTCAAGAACTGCTTGATTTCTGCCTTTTGTATCCCCTGTGCCTAGCAAAGGGCTTGACACGTAATAAATACCGTGTGAATAAGTCTACCCAAACGCCTTCATTTTACCTCTGAGGACATTGAAGCCGAGAGAGGGCGGCTTGCCCAAAGTCACACTGTTAGTGTCGGAGCTGTGACTGAAATACTAGGTGACAAAGTCCGTAAAACATAAGTATCAAGGAGACTTACAGATCTCCCTATGGGCTATGAGGTCTTACTTCACTTGCTAGAACTCTGGACATGACACTTTTCCTCCCTATGTATAAAATAAAAGAGACTTCATCAAGCTGATTGCTTCTAGCTGCTGAAAGGACCAATGTTTCTCCAATTCAGTGAGGTCTAAGATGTCTAAAGTGTTAGAAGGAACCAGGAGTTTCTAGGATAGACTAGGATTAATTTTTTGATCGACTGCTCAATTGACGGGCTTCAGTATTGCCCTGGAGTGAACTTGAGCCCCCTAAGAAGCAGATGGGATAAGGCTAATTTCCACTTCCTCCCCCTCCTCCCTTCCCCTACTTGTACCAAAGTTTTAGCAAATTTTTCATTACTTCAATATAGATCTCAAGATAGAGCTAGGAACTTCTTTCGAATTTATCTCTGTGTCATCTCCTTGGTGAAGCATTTAGGTGTTCGGTTGTAGCCATGTTGATGAGAGCGTGGATCCAATGAAGTAGCCATGTTGTTTCATATACATTCCATAGAAGATAATTACCAGGACTTTTTCATCTCCCCTAGGCTGAATCGGCAGCATGGGAGACCTAGTCACCAAAATGAGTGACCTTACTGTTGAGAAGATACAATTCATTTGAACTCAATAAATGCTTATTAAACATCTATTTTAAATGAAAGTACTAGGATACAACCTCTGCCCTTAAGTTGCTTAAAAGAGAGAGGAAAGGGGTGGAGAGGAGGAGACAAGGAAAGAGAAAAAGAGAGAAAGAGAAAGATTACAGATAGAGTTAGATTTCCATTCAAATGCCAGTTGTAGTACCTAGTGCCTCTGTGATCTTGGGTAAGACACACACACATGCTTTGTGTCTTGTTACTGCCTATACACTGCGAAACAAATTGGTGTCTGGAGGATGGGATTTGTGCTTCCCTGAAGCCAAGAGCAGTCCCCTCATATAGCCAAGCTACACAGAGACAGCACAGAAGAGTTAGGGGGTCTGACAGAAGGCCTGGTATAACTCATCTTTACTTTGTTTTTGGAGTCTAAAGGATTCAAACTCTGAAAGATATGAGTTGTGAATATGGCATTATTCCTTGTTTCCTTTAGCATGGGGGTGGGGATGGGGAAGGAGGAGATGTAAAAATTTCACAGAGACTCATACTTCCCAGTCTGTATGATATTCAGATCCGATTTGCCAAAGGGCCTGGTGTTATAGAACACCAGCCCCGGTGTCAGTAGGAGGACCTGAGTTCAAATCCAGCCTCAGACACTTGACACTAGCTGTGTGCCCCTGGGCAAGTCACTTAACCCTGAATGCCTCACCAAAAAAAGGAAAAAAAAGTGCCTGGTGTTCACACCACCAGAAGAGGGGAAAATGATGCAGGTATCAATCATTCAGCCAAGAGAGTGGAGAACTCCAGACCCTGAAAGGGCCAAATGGGAAGGCAGCCTGCTAAGACCAAGTCATACAAAGAGGAGGCTTAGAGAAGAGCAGGATGGAAAGCAGGAAACCTGGCCATGGTTCCCCTCCATCAGGTGCTTGTAGTCAATGGCATGCACATGTGAATGCACACAGACAAGCACATGCAAACACACATAGATACACATGTGCACACATGTACATAAGGCACATACACATAGAGATGTGGGCACATACACACATGGATACATATATGCACACACAAGTGCACGCACGTGCACACACACACACACACACACACACAACCTGGCGCTCCCTCAGGTGATGTCAAGCCTCCCCAAGCAGATTAGAACCTAGATCTGTGAAGTGATCCACAGAGAATGGTCACCCAGTGAATGCCCTCACCAAAGGCAGCCATGGGCCCCGCTGTCACGCCTGGCTCTGAATTTCAGACAGCAGAGACAAGAAGAGTTGGCATACGAGGGCCAGGGTTAGAAGATGCCATTCAAAGGCCACTTTTGCTTCTTAGTGCCTCTGTGACCTTAGGCCAGTCACTGACCTCTGGGGCCTCAATCTGTAAAATGAAGGAGTTAGACTCTAGACAATGTCTAGGGCCCCTTCCATGTCTAAATCTATGATCCAACTTGAAGCTTGTGTAAAGGATTCTACCTGTGTCAGCTGCTTCCTGGAGTTCCCCTTTTGTACCTTCAGCTAATGAGAAGATCTAGGGGTTTGGGTGCCCTGCAGTCCCAGTGTGAGTCATCAGTATAGGGCAGTCAACCAAAGGATGCCAATCTAGTGTCCGGGAGGAGAAACATGACGGTCCTTCCATAGTCTGCCCTGCTCAGACACCATCTGGAGTTTTGTGCTAGGTCCCAGGATCCTTGTTTAGGAAAGACCTGGATTGGCTAGAGAACTTCCAGAGGAGGGGTTTGAGATCATGCTGCATTGGTCTCTACTGAAGGCAGTGGAAAAATTAAGCCTGGAAAAGGGGGGGGGGGATGGGATGGCTGCCTTCTAGTGTTTGAAGGGGTGTCAGGAGGTAAAGAGATTAGGCTTGTCTCGCTTGTCCCCAGAGGGCAAAACTAGGCAAAACCAGAGGAAAGCTGTAAAGAGACCAATTTAAGCTGGATGTAAGGCAAATCTTCTCATCAAACAAAGCTGTCCCAACTTTCCCCAGCAGCCGCAGGAAGGAGTGGGTTCACAATACTAGTATCAACGACTAGCATTTATCTATGCTTGCAAAGGGTTTCACAAATATTAATTTTTTAAAAAAATCTTCATAATAACTTTGGGGAACAAGTGCTATTATTATCCCCATTGTAAAGAAAAGAAAACTGAGGCAAACACAGGTTAAGTTACTTGCCCAGGGTCACACAACTAGGAAGTACTTGAGGACAGATTTGAACTCAGTTCTGGGTTTACTTTTTGTGCCAGCTCATAATGTGCCTCATAATGACAGCTAGCATTTATATGGTACTGTGTATGTGTTATCTCATTTGATCCTCACAACGACCCTGGGAAGTAGGTGCTATTATTTATTATCCCCACTTCACAGATGAGGAAATTGAGGCCAAAAGGGGTTAAGTAATTTTCTCAGGATCATACAGTTAGTAGATTCAAACTCTTGTCCATTGCTCTGTCACTGCCACTTAGGGTCAATGGGTTACCCCTCACGGGAGATCTTCAAACAAAAGAAAGAAGACCATTTGTCAGGTACGGTTTTCATGTATAGAATGGATGAGATGACCTCTCAAGGGATATCCCTTATAATTTCAAGACTCAGCGATATATACCAAATGAGCCTGCTTTTCCTCTAGTGACATCCAATCCTGGATCACCATTTTCCTTCCAGTCTTCCATCTGAGGTCCCTACCCTTACCACCTTCTTCAAGGAGTTGACTAGTTAGCTGCTGGTCAATGCTTAACCCTTCTATTGGGTCTAGTCTAAGATGGAAGACTCCAAGAATATTGATACCTTCCCAGAAAGTAAATAAATCAAGACATTCCATTCCTTTTTTGTGGACCAAATCATTGCCCAAGATGCCAACCTGAGACTAAACTTCTAATTCATAACTCAGAAGGGTAAGGTTCAGAATCCTAGGTGCTATAATCTCTTAAAACCCCTCACCAAAGGATGTTTCTTTAGGACATTTCTTTCTTCAAAAACTCACTCTCAGAAGACCAGTAATATATTGCTGAAAGAATATATAATATTCTTTATATTATATATAATATTTATTATATTATATTTATTATATATTATATTATATATAAATATATAATATTCATCCATACCATATCATGCAATATCATCAATAAATATATCATATAATAAATGTAGAGCTAGGAGGGATTTTAGTGATCTTGTGGTCTAATCTTCTTGTTTAACAGATGAGGAAAGTTGAGGCCCATAGGGTTCAATTATTTGCCCAGGATCACACTGTTATTAAGTGTCTGAGGCAGGATCAGAACTCAGGTCTTCCTGACTCCAAGTCCAACACTTTATGTCTCATACTATACTTCTCATAGCAAGAACAGAATTTCTTTTGGGCCAAAAAAAAAAAAAAACAACAAAGAAAATGCAATATAATCCTATATCCTGAGATCCTTCTCACCGACTCCAGCTCCAGCATGAAATGTCACAGAGCTGCTCAGGCTTAACTCTTAGGATAACACTAAGTGGTGTCTGCAAGCAGGGATTTGGGGAAGAGAGCTGTCTTCTTTGTTAGCCAGTTTGGTAGTGACTCGCTATGATAACACCAAGTGTTAGTGATATAAACAGCTTGATTCCTGGCTCCAACACTGTGTCCTCCTCCCCAAGACCAGATGATCAGCTTTTCTGGGGTAGATAGGAAGTGAGGAATATCTTCTGTTTCTCATTTGAAAAGAGCTGAGAGACTGTGGATGAATGTTGTGAATGTTTATGTTGCCTTAGCGCTCACTGGGCTCTCCTTTAATTAAGATCATATCTTTTCTTCTCCTTGGAATGGGATACAGACTGATGGGCATTAACAATTTCCAGACTCTGAACAAGGAAGTTCCTGCATGTGTCATCACTGTCGACAAAGGACAAAACCCCAAAGAAGAAAGGGGGGAAAATTAATCTTTTGTTTTTTGAGGCTAAATAGCCCAAAATGCAGCCAGAAAAGTTCCATAAAGGTTTAGTTTCAATAACACATAGGAGAAACAAAGCTGATTCCTCTTGCAGCCATGCCCTCTGACCCCAGAGTCTCAGATGTCATTGCTCTAGTCACTGAAGGCTTCTATAGAGGGTTTACCCACGGCTTTCAGGGTTTTCCTTAGGGGCTATTTGAGTAAGGGTTAAGAAAAAAAGGGAATTTTAGTACTAGCCTCAGATTTAAAATGGCAGGGGGAGTTTACTGATTAATATTCATGAATAGGGGACAGTCTTGAGCGGCTTTTTTGTGACTGGTGTAGTTTCTCATGCAAGGTGGGTTTGGAGGGAGGAATATATTAAGAAAATATGTCCTCCTGTCTCAGCTACTACCACCTTCAGAAAGACAGAGAGATAGGAGCCAGGGCAGGGCTGGAATTGTAAATATTTAACAGGGAGAACTCTCTTTCCTTTCTGTCTGTTCCCCCCCTCCCCTTCTGTATATATTAAACTCATTCTTTCTGTTTAACAAGGGGGACTGTGTTTCCTTCAGGCTCCACTCAATTTGAGCCTTGGACCTGCCTCCTTAGAGTCACAGAAATGTCCATAAATCCCTTCAGCCACTAACACAATTGATTGTATTTCTTTGTTTGCTTTTTAAAGTTGCCACTAGCCCCAATCCTGATGCTGGGAAATGTTACTTCCATGTGCAGAGACGACCCTGTTCAACAAACAAGCAAAACAGACTGGAATTGTGAAATGGGAAGAAAGGGATAAGAAAAATAAGTTTAATTGCCACTAATGTGGGAAAGGTATCCCCTTTCTTCTTTCCCACAGTAAACCAATGAAGTTAGGGATTGTTGAAGTATTGCTGTGAGTGCTCCTTTCTCC
Source organism: Trichosurus vulpecula (assembly GCF_011100635.1). NCBI lineage: Eukaryota > Metazoa > Chordata > Mammalia > Diprotodontia > Phalangeridae > Trichosurus > Trichosurus vulpecula. The sequence continues at coordinate 300,580,989 of NC_050576.1, read as the reverse complement.
ATATGTATTACAGTTATCTCCCCTTAGTAGATGAGTTTGTGAACAGCTGTGGCCAAAAAAAAAAAAAAAAGCCCAACCAAACTCATCATCTGGTGTTCAACTCTCTGACCGTGAGTTCATCCTGTCTTAGCTGGGCTCCTCCTGTTAGGATAGGCACAGTCCATTACCAACTCAGATTCAAAATCTTTTTTACTTGGTTAGTACCTGTAGAAGCTTAAGCACCACCTGAAGAAATGAGAATCACCTCCAAAAGATGATGCAACATCTACTTGCCTTAGAACCTGAATTAACTCAGAGTGAGAAAACTCCTTCATTCTACATCGTGCCTAGTATCTAGTCTCCTTCTCTGATTTCTCTTTTATTACAATTTGGATAAATGAGTTTCTTTGCTTAAAAAAAAGTAACCTGTGAATTCTGGAAGTTCATTCTGACAGTATACTACATTTTCAAACTTTTCTTCACTGTTCTAAATCTACCTCTTTAGACCATGTGAGCATAGCTGCTGGGGCACCTCTATAGACAGGAACCCAAAAGGAGATGCACATAGTGATCCCTGTACCTCTGAAAACAGCACCTCTTGTCAAGCAGGGCAGAGACCAGATTTAAAGAGAATGATCTCTGGCAGTGGAAAATCTTGTCTAATGCCAGCCAGATGCTGAGACAGACCAGATTGATGAAGATTTTTCCCAACCAGAAACACTAACCCCTAGAATTAACCTTTTCTCAAGAAGAAAAACTTCCATGCCTGCTAATGTGTGGCGCCATGGCCACAAGCCAATCCTCTTGCCCACATGCCACCTCAGCTGATTCTGTTATTGACTACTTTCTACCCTCATGCTCCTTTCCACTCTTCTCATAGGGTCCCACATGGAAAGGCAGATTGAGACAACTCTGATTTCAGTCCAGTCCAGTCTCTTCAAAGGGAAATTTAAATGACTGGGGTCTATGGGAAAGGCTGGGGCCTCTCCAAGTCCTGGAATAGCCTCAGAGCCTTTGAGAAGAAGGTTTTTTTATATCTCCATCACAAACACTCTTCTTATTCTTGTGGAATATGAGAAGCACATATTCCGGAAAGCTCACACTGATACATGAGATTACCTTCCCGTTTTCATAAACACACCAAAGGGGAAGAATCCTGTGGTTAGAGTGAGGGATCTTGGCCATCCAGTCTTCCGATCTGACCTCAGGCAGATCATTTACCCTCTTCTTGTCTCTGTTTCTCTAAAGTTAAATGAAAATCATCTGATTTGTTAGTAACTCTGCTATGGAAGCGGCTCAGCATGAATGAATGAATTGGATGGATAGATGGATGGATGGATGGATGAGTGGGATGGATGAATGAATCATTTAAGCCCTTACTATGTGCAAAGTACTGTACTAAGCACTGAAGATCCCAATAAAACAGACAGTCCCTATGCTCAAAGAGTTCACATTCTAATGAGGGAGGCAATATATATGAAAGGTTTCAGCTGCAAGTCAGATGAAAAAAATCCCCTAGTCCTTAGGCTACATTGGCAAAGCAGATAGTAATGCCTCTAAAATGTCATTTCCATTGCTAAAATGATACTTATCTCTGATTTTGGACCATTTGACAATGTCAAGGACTTCAGTGACAAGATCTTTCCTTCTGGGGTCTTCAGTAGCTGTGGGCTCCCCAGGATGGTACTGCGGATGGCTTTTCCCAAGGTTCTTTGGTTCAAGGTCCTAGTCTGTCTCCATCAAGATCTGATGGGATATGATGGTCAAGGTGAGTAGCAGTGGGCTGATTCACCTGGTATGTACTGCCTCCAATCTCCCCCTCAATTTGCCTTGCTGGGCTAGGTTTTCAGCTAGGCTAGCTTGCCAGCCTGGTATGTAGCAGCTGATTGACAGCTGGTCAGAATGACTAGCAACGAGTTGCTTCCTTGGATGATGGCTTTGAGGGTTAGACTGGAAGCAGAACCCAGAGTCTGGAAGATGCTACCACTTACAGGGTTCCTGTGTCTATTTGACTATTGACAGTTAATCAGCAGTTATACTGGTAGTGATGAGGAAGGTGAGTTTCCTCTCCACACTGATTACTCTCCTCAGTAATGGAGGTCTGTGGTTTGGGGTAGGAATGACTGGTGTTCCCAAGGCTCTAGGGATTAGGGTCTTGGGCTTTCTCCATCAGAGTCTGAAGGGAAATGGTGGTCAAGGTGGTGGTGGTGGTGGTTTGACTTGCCTGGTCCATGCTGTTTCCTGTTTCTCCTTCAGGGTATCCTGCTGCTTCAGCTAGGATGACTGGCTCTGGAGATGTTAGGGAGAATCTCAGAAGTCCAGAGGTGAAAAGGACCACAGAAGCCCCCTACTATAGTCTACACCATATCTGAACAAGAGGCCCCTCTATTACCTAACCAACACACATTCATCCAAGTTGTTGTTAGTGTTCTTCCTTCATTCTCAAAGAGGACCAATGACATCAGAAGGGTGATGTTTTGACTTGCAAATAAATTGGATTTAAGTGAGGCAGGGCTGTGCAAAGTCATCAGCCTCAATCTCTCCTCCAGAGCCATAGGAGTCCAGTGTCAAGACATAGGTCAGGATGACTGGTGATGGCCCCCTCCAAACTTTGTTAGAAGACTTCTGATGAAGAGGAACCACTACCCCCTTGAGGGGGCCCATTCCACTTTGGCAGCATGGTCCATGGACCTCTGTGGCTCCCTTTCATAAAATTAAGACATTACTTGCCTACTAAAATACTCCTCCTTTTTCCAACTACATGTCTGTATGAGGTCAGATTTTCTTCATATATTTCAACCAAAACAACATATCTACAGATTGAATGCAAAAGCAGATATGAGAATCCAACCAGAACTTAAAGAAATTTGCAAGAATATGTAGAATAATTCCACCCTTCCCACTAAATTTTTGTCTTAGAAAATAGTTATTTTTCACAAAAGATGGTTTTGCGACACATGTAATAGGTTTATTCTTATTTTTAATGTATTAACAAATACTTTTAAAAATGTATTTTATTTTTAATTTATGGAATAAAACAAGTATTTCCATAACATAGTACAACAAAAAAGACGATTGCACATGAAACTGCATATCTAGTAGTATGTACAATTTGCTATTCCTTTCAAATATACAAAATTATGTAAATTTTTTTTCTTTCCTACTTTTGAAATTTTTCAGTTTTAATTTCTAATATAATAACTCTAACCCATAAGCAAAAGCTCTTTGAAGTCTTCAATAATTTTTAAGATTATAATGAGATCCTGAGCCCCAAATTTTGAGAACCTCTGCCCCTTGGTATAGCTCCGAGGAAGAATTTTTTCCTTACATCATGTTTAAATTTGCTTCTTTGTGATTTCTAGCCCTGCCCCCTGGGGCCAAGCAGAACAAGTCTAATTGCTCTTGCAAATCGAAAGTTCTTCAATTATGTTCCCCTTCAATCATCTTTTCTCTAAGCTAAATATCTCCATTTCCATCAATCAGTCTTCACATGGCATACTCTTGAGGCCCTTGACTGGCCTGGTGGTCCCTGTCTGGATGTTCTCTAGCCAATTAATGCCCTTCCTAACCTGTGGTTCCTAGAACTGAATAAAATGATCAAGTTGTGGTCTGATGAGGGCAGATTACAATGGGGAATGATCACCATCTTAGCCCTGGACACTTGAGTATGTCTCAGGATATCATGCCTCTCTTAATTGCATTAGCTTTTTTTAGTACATCACACTGAGGAGTTATATTGAGTATGAAGACTTTTTCAAACAAACTGAAGCCTAGTCACTGTCCCATCATATGCTTATGAATTTTATTTTTTTAGCCTAATTGGAAAACTTTATACTTTTTTTATTAAAATTCATATTATCAGATTTGACCCAATGTTCAAGTCTATCAGGGGTTTTTAACCCCAGATACTGCCATCCAACATATTAGCTATCTCTTCCAGCTATATCTTATCTGCGAATTTGATAAGCATGCCATTAATATTCTTACCCAAGTCATTAATAAAAAATTATAGACAGCACAAGGCTATGCACAAAGCAGAGAGCATTTCTCTAGAGAGTTTCTTTCGAAGCTGATGAGACATTAATAACTATTGTATGTATTTTCCCCCAATTAAAATATAAATTCTCTGTATCCCCAGAGCTTAGCACAATGCTTAGTAAATATGCTCATTCATTCATTTGTTCATTCATACTCCTGGATTTGTTCATTCAACCAGTTAAGGAGACAGCTAGATGGCACAATGAATAGAAAATTGGGCCTGGAGTCAGGAAAGACCTGAGTTCAGATTCAGACTAAGATGTTTACTAGCTTTGTGACCCTGGGCAAGTCACTTAATTTCTGCTTACTTCAGTTTCCTCAACTGTAAAAAGGGGATAATAATAACACCTCCCTTTCAGGGTTGTTGTGAGAATCAAATGAGATATTTGTAAGGTGCTTAGCATAATGCCTGACACATAGGAGGTGCTGTATAAATGCTCATTCCCTTCTCTTATGAACTCATCAAATCATACTGTTGTCTAGCCTACACTTCTCTATATTTTCCATAAGAATAGTCCGATATAGGGGGCAGCTAGGTGGTGCAGTGAATAGAACACTGGCCCTGGAGTCAGAAGGCCCTGAGTTCAAATCTGGCCTCAGGCACTTGATACTTACTAGCTTGTGTGTCCTTGGGCAAGTCATTTAATCCCAACTGTTTCACTTTTCCCCGAAAAAAAATAGTCCAATGTTTTGCTAAAAGTGAGGCAAACTATAGCTACAGCATTTACCTGGTCGACAGCCTAGTAGTCCTGTCAAAATGGAAATGAAGTTATTCAGACTATGATTCATACTCCTTTTTTAGATCTTTACTAATGACCGATGATGATTCCAGAGGACAGTAATGAAGAATACTACTTACCTCCCGACAGGCAGGTGATATACCCAGATTACAGAATAAGACATACATTTTTGGTTGTGGTAAATACGGGAATTTGTTTTGCTTAACTATGCTTTTTTATTACAAGGGTTTTGTTTTCCCTTTGGAGGAGGGAGAGGTGAGAGAGAGGAAAAAATAAATGTTTGATAGTTGAAAAAATTAAAATTTAGTTAAGAATAAAAATTAAAAATCTATACTAATTTGTAAGTTCTTTGTGAATGCACAATAGGTCTCTTTAGACAAGTCTCCATTTTCCTCCTCATCAGGTTTGTTTCTCTTTGTATCTTTGGAATTTAATTCTTAGTCAGCTTTAGAATTTTATTCCATGGTGTTCTATCCATCCTTTCTCAGGACCCTCAGAACCCTTTCTCAGAACATGTCAGCCCAACTTTCCATTCTGCCACCACAAATTCTAAGCTGGAGAACCAATTTTCCCCAAAGTTCCCATTATTTCTACTTCAGCAACTATTTCTTTCTTGTTGATCAGAATCAAATTCAGAGAAGCAGATCTCCGTATTGATTCTCCTGCCTTCTGAAGGAAAAAAAATTATCAGGAAGACATGCCAAAAATTTATTCGCTGTGCCACTTTTGACTGAGAAGGAGTGTTCTAGCAGATATCCAGATGATTGAAATCCCCTTCGATGTGCTTTGTACCTCTCTGCTGGAATTGTGATCCATTTCCTCAACACTTTGTTTCCAAATAGTCTCTAACCTACTCTGATGACAATATCGTTTCTTTTTCTGCTTCGATTTTCTTTCACCCAAATGCTTTCTACCATGCTTACTCCATCTAGTCTCTGGATTTCCTCACATTCATAAATCTTAAAATATATAAGGAATTTAATTTCCAACATTTCTTGGGAATTGTGCATGAGATTAAAGTCTGGTCATGTCCCAAGTGACAATTATGGTGATTGTAGTGACAAGGTAAGAGGTCTAAGAAAGGACCAAGATGGACAAGAAGACTATGGTTGAGTGGCAGAGAAAGAGAAAACATTAACATGAACTGGTAGTCACGGTAGCCTGAACCTTGCTGTTTTATCCAGGCCATGATGATAAGACAAGAACTTCCAGCTTTTTCTAACCTGTCCATGGGACACCTAGGAAAGATTCCAAGGCACTGACCATACCACATACTAAATGCACCCCTTGTATCATGAGTGCTCAGTTGCTATGTCTTTAGAATTATTAGAATGGAAGGGAAATTGGATTATAACTTACCTGAAAATGTAGGTTTGTTGCCCATTGGGTATGAGCACCAATAATGTTTTACTCTGAGTCTGTTTGGGGGAGGGGGGTTATATTATTTCATGTTTAACAAAATTCCATTGTTTTTAGACATGTTACTTTTATGTCTGGCAATCAAGTGGGAGCTTACTCATAGTTTGAAAAGTTATCACCACTCACCCTTTCTGTCTTCTCTGTCCTGCAAGAAGCTTTTCTGCTTTACCCCTCACCTCCTAAGAATGTAAGCCTGCACCACTTTATCTTTACCCCTGCCCTTGTAAGAAGCAGTTCTCAGCTTGTGAGTCTGCCGTTATCTAGAGCGGTGTTAAACATACCAAAGGTTCAAACAGATGAGAACCTCAGCATATTGACAGTATCAGCTCCACTGATCGCACTGATCCCCAGATGAAGCTTCCAAACCAGCACCATCTCAAGAGATATTGACACAGAAACCAAGTTCATCGATGCTGGGGCTGCCTCTATGAGAGTGGCTGGCTCTAGGGTTGGGATCAGGACTATATTTCAAAGTCTCATCATTCGTTATGCCAGGAACCCCTTCGTGAAGAAGCAGCTCTGCTATACTAACCTGGGTTTTACTCTGCCTGAGGCCATAGGGTTCTTTTGACTGCAGGTAGTCATCTTTATCCTATTTGCCATGTGAAGGAGCCATCTCTACTCCCCATTATTCCTCCTCATTGTCCTTATTCTCATCCTTCTGTATGTACTTCCAACTCCATCTCCCCAGTCAGTTCAAGGGAAAACTGTCAGCTCAGGGTTTGATGGAAGGGAGACAAATAAATACTGTATTAATAAGCTGAAGATAAGAAGTTATCACAAAACAGCCACACCAAATCTGGGAGTAGCTAAGAGGGGCTATACACACACACACACACACACATATGTATATATAGAGAGGGAGAGAGGGAAAGGGAGAAAGAGAGAGAGAGAGAGAGAGAGAGAGAGAGAGAGAGAGAGAGAGAGAGTACTCCTTTGCTCCTTTACCTTTTCCTAGACTTTTTTTTTTTAAATAAGAAATACCCTTCTAGACCTAGATTACAATCCTGGGTCCTGTCCTACTATGTCTCAGTGACATATGAGGTCAACTTTACTGCCTTGTTTTAAATATACTCCACTGTATTTGTTCCCCTTGTTATGGGCATTTGTGAATAGACAGCTAAGGCCATGGATTTTTCCTGCAGGCTCTCTTCTTGAATTTTTTATCTCCTGTGGCAACTTCTGGGCATCTCTCCAATAGTCTTCTTCCTACCATGTAGCTACTCTCTCTAGTATCTAGCTTGGTAGACTGGGTTAATCAGTTTTATCTCTCTCTTTCCTTTTCAATTTAAAATTTTTTTATTAGATCTACAAGATTCCGGGCAAAAACATTTCCATTCTTTAAAAGTTGCATTGATTGATATTTTTGTTTTTCACTTTTGTATTTTCACTTTCATTTCCTAATACATCCACTTTCCCTCACTCACTGAGAGAGCCATCCCTTAAAACAAAGAATAAAAAAGAAACAAGAAGGCAGTTCAACAAAACTAACCAGCTCATTAACCAAATACAAAAGTATATACTGTTTTCTACCTTCTTAGTCCCCCATCTCTGCAAAACAGGGAGGAAAGTACATACTCATATTTATTCTTTAGGGTTGAACTTGATAATTATAATTATACAGTATTCAATTTTTTGTTATTGCTGCTGTTCTTCCTATTTAAATTGTTGTAGTCATTGCGATTATCGTTGCCCTGGTTTTCATGATTTTACTTTCTATCACTTTATAGTCTTCCCATGCTTCCCTGTTACAGCAGTAAGGCAAGATTCATGACCTCGAGGATAACCATGAACATTCCTGAACGGTTCAGAATCGTGAAGTATAAGAAATCCTCTAGGTAGAAGGCAGAGGAAGTATAACATTTATTGAAACACAAGAGAATCCAATCCCAGGACCGGTAATTCCAATTCCATATAGTAGTAACAATATGCCAAAACCAGTAAGCCCACTTCAATGTAGCAACGAGGAAATCATAACACAATATTATAGCAAGGAGTCAAGTCATCCTGTGACCTTCCCCTCTGCTAGAGTCTTCCTGTAAACGATCACTCACGAATCCTAACTCTCTGCTCAGCACTCTCTTCTGCAGCTCTGTAGACTCCGAGTTCCTGCTCCTTCTCCTTGGGCTGAATTCCAATTCCTGTAGCTCTCACTCTGCTTCTGAACCCTGCTGCTCTCAGTTCTGCTGCTCTCTTTTTATACAGTCCTAGCCGACATCAGATTGACTAGAAATCAGTGCACATACCATTGGCTCTGGTTTTAGCAACTCCCCTTAGGGTCCTGAGGGCTCCACACCCACACAGGCTTAATTAGCAAAAGAGTGTGGGCCTGAGGCCTCATACCTAGTTAGTGAAAGGGTATGGGCCTGCCTCTAATCAGGCCTCCGTTTGTTGGCCCCACCTGAGGCCTATTCAATGGGTGGGAAAGATCTTTCACATACTGATTGGCCTTACACCTATACCATTCATATCCATCATTTCTTATAGCACAGTAATATCCTGTTGTACCCACATACCAGAATTTGTTAGGCATTCCCTGATAGATGGACATTTACTTTGTTTTCAGTTTTTTGTTACTATGAAAATAATGCAAATAAATATATTCTTACCAGAACTTGTCAAGTGTACTCTACCCCTAGCCATGAGCTTGTCATCTCTACTTTATGTCATGATCCAGAAACCCAGTTTCTGTTCTCAGGAAGTTTAAAACCTAATAGAGAACATGCCTATATACAAATACATATGATACAAGGTAGGAAGTGATAAAGTCAAAAGAGAGATTCAGAGAAAAGTGATATAAAATAAGTTAAAATAGAGGAGATTATTTTTAGCTGAGATAGGTTCTAAGACTTCATGGAGGATATATCGCCTGATTTAAGTATTGAAAAGGAGAAGGATTTCAATAGGTTTGGGGAATGACCTTCAAAAGGGGCAGGTATATCAAAAAAGGGGAAAGGATCTATTTGAACAAAAATATTTATAGCAGGTTTTTTGTGGTACCTAAGAATTGGAAATCAAAGGGATACCAATCAATTGGGAAATGGCTAAACAAGCTGTGGTGTATAATTGTAATGGAATATTATTGTGCTATAAGAAATGACATGCAGGATGATTTCAGAAAAACCTGGAAAGATTTACACGAACTGATGCATAGTGAAGTCAATAGAACCAGGAGAATGCTGTACACAGTAACAGCAATATTGTTCGATGAAGAATTGTGAATGAATTAGCTATCTCAGCAATACAATGATCCAAAACAATCCAAAGGACTAACAATGAGGCAGAGTATCCACCTCCAGAGAAAGAACTGACAGTGATTGGATACAGACTGATATACGCTGTGTTTCACTTTCTTTCATTTTTTTCCTTTTATTCAAGTCTTCTTGTACAAAATGACTAATATGGAAATATTTTACATAATTGCACATGTATAACCTGTATCTGGTTGCTTACCATCTCAAGGAGTGGGGAGGGGAGAGAGGATAGAATTCGGAACTCAAAACTTTAAATAAAATTGTTTTTAAAAATTTTAAAGGGAAGGTATATCCATTTGGAGACAGGACAATACAGGCCAAGGTTAAGGAATATCTCATAGTTCAGTTTGGGCAGAACATGGGCTGATATTTAAGGTCCCTCATATGTTGCCCGAAGGGGAGAAATGTGGCTTGAATCTATCATTCTAGCCCTGTTTTGTTCTAAGGAGTTTGCATCTTATAGGCAACTAGAACTGAGCCTTTGCGGATAGAGCACTGGAGTTGGAGTCAGGAAGAATAGTGCTCAATATAGTAGCTATGTCAGCTAGGGGCAAGTCACTCTCTCTGAGATCAGTTTCCTAATCTGTAAATTGGAAATAATAGTAGCACCTACTTCATAGGGTTTTTGTAAGGACCAAATGAGATGTGTATATAAAGTGCATTGCAAAATAGGATCTACAACCACGTGATTTGGTAATTAAGGTGCCATATTGATGACCTTGGAGACAGCAATTTCACAGAATGTCAGAATTAGAAGAGACCCTTTGAGGCCATCCAGTCCAACCCATACATAAATAAGAATCTCCTCTATAGCCTACCTAACAAATGGCCGTCTAGTCTTTTCTCGAAGACCTCCAGTGAGGGGAAACTCATCACCTTTTGAAGCAGTCCATTCCACATTTAGGTAGCTTTGTTTTCTTGGCATTAAGCCTAAATATGCCTTTTTTCCAGCCTCACCCATAGCGCTCAGTCCTTCCCTTTGGCATCAAACAACATTGCTAATTTCTCTTCCACAAGACACCTTACCTATCAAATCTTCTAAATATTTTCTTCTCCAGGCTAAACCACTCCATCCCCTTCTCCTGGTGCTCTGATTGCATGATCTAAAGTCTTCTGAATGGCCTCCAGTAATCAATGTTCTCTCTAAAATGTATCTCTCAAAATTGAACATAGTACTTCAGATGGAGTTTGACCAGGACAAAAGATCCAGGGATTATCTCCTACCTAGTCTTGGATACTATACCTCTCTTAAGAAAGCTGAGGTTCTCAGTAACTTTCTTGGCTGCCTTACCATACCATTGACTCATACTAAGTTTGCAGCCTCCTAAAATCCCCAGATCATATCATTAGTCAAAGGGTTAGAAAGCAATCTCTATGAGGCATTTGGTGCAGGTAGAGTCAAGGAAACTTGGAGAAAACCCATTCCAACCCATTCATTTTATAGATAAGGAACTGGGGCCCTTAGAGGTTAAGAGATTTGGTCAAAATCTGAATCTAGATTGCAGGGGGTCAGTGAGTGATTACGAAGTGGAGACAGCAAGTTTGAATAACTCTTTCAAGAACTTTTACAGTATAGTAAATGGGAAGGAGAGTCATAAAATGATATTTTGAGTGGGTGGCAGGATTATGGGTAAGATTTTAGCATAGAAGAAAACCTAGTGTGTTTATAAACAGAGGGGAAGGAGTCAATAAAGAAGTGGTTGAAAATGAGAGAAAAAATTTAGAAGGATTATAGGAGACAGAAACAGAGAGAGATAGAGAGAGAATATAGAGCGGAATATAAGTGATGTGCCCTGGTCAGCAATGACTTAGTCCCTAGTCACTTAGGCTGGGGAACATGACTAAAGGACACACAGCTGAGGAAGTACAGGGGAGGAAGGTGGTGTTCAATGGAGTATGCCAATGGGAAAAGGTGACTGTACTCTGTATGGCTTAGAGTTTTCAGGTAAAGAGAGACAGAAAATAATGGCAACCAAAGCATGGCAGTTACTTTTGACTATAGATGGGCTAGAGCAGTGTAGCTAGGTGGCACAGTGGATAGAGCACTGGGCTTGGTGTCAGGAAGACTGATCTTCATGAAGTCAAATTCAGCCTCAGACACTTACTAGCTGTGTAACCCTGGACAAGTCACTTAACCCTTTTGACCTCAGTTTCTTCATCAGCAAAATGTGCTAGAGAAGGAAATGACAAACCACTCCAGTATCTTTGCCAAGAAAACCCCAAATGGAGTTATGAAAGTTGGACATGACTAATACAGCTCAACAACAACATCTTTGCCAAGAAAAACTCACAAAGAGTCAGATACAACTGAAACTAGCAACAACAAAAATAGCTGAGTGGATACAACCAAAACCTCCGAACTTTCACCTGGGAAGTTTTATGAACACATTGAGTTTGAGTAAAGTTTCAGAACAGGAGTAACAACAACCAAAGTGGAGGTGAGCCAGGTCAGGGATACCACAAATGGACAGGACAGCATCACTAACCAAAAATGGTACAAGTTCCTAGTCAAGGCAAAGTGACTCCCATACCAGGCTAATATGGCAAGCAGGCAAATGACTAGCCCAACTGAAATGTCACTTACTTCACACTTAGGGAGTTGGGGATGGAATGAGGCAGCTAAGAATTGGGAGATGAAAACTTGTAGCTGTGTAAATGGGTAAATTATAGTTAATGTTGATTTTCCTTGATACTCAGTGTAATAAAGTAAAATTATTAAAAAGCCTAGATTTGGAGTAAGAGGCCCTAGTTTCAAAAACTGACTCTGCCACTTACTATTTTTGTGATCTTTTGTAGGTCATGTAACCTTTTTTTGTTTTTCATTTTTTTTTCCCTTTTTAAAAAATTTATTTAGTATTTTTTTTCTCAGCTACATTTTTGACATTCATTTTTAAAACTTTGAGTAACCTTTTTTGAGTCGATTTCCTATTATATAAAATGAAAGGGGTTGTATTAGATGTCTCTTCTAACTCTAAATCTATTATCTTAGTTTACTGTGTTTTATTGCTTCAATTAAATATTTATTCTTACTTGACATGAAGCTTGAGTAATTTATGGAGCACAGTGGAGTAGGAAAATAGGAGGGTTTCCCTAGTAGGATAGGTTCTGAACCAGAATTCGATTAGCTAAATCTATATACACAGATCTTTAGACCAACATAGCACATGTGTGGCATAGAACCCCCTCCTTCCCAACCCCTTCCACTCTCTTGGTTGGCTCTCTCATTCAACCTGCATTCACACTGAAGGACTGTGGGGATGTTCTGGTGGGGGGTTGTCCTCTAGAACTTCCCAGGTTCCTGGGGTAATTGGTCGGGAGGAATATCCTCTACTACTGTACACTGTATTTACCATTTAATAATCAAACATCTGAACTCTTTTAACTCTTAGTTATAAACATTTTGCTAAACAGAAAGCAAAGAAAGAGTGATAATAACATAACATTCCACTTTTAAACCCTCAATGTACATAGTTTTTGTGGGGAGAGAATGGGTACAAATACACATAGCAGGGAGGCTGTGGTTTGCCCTTCATTCTTGAAGAGGATCATCACATCAGGAAAGTGATTCCATGACTTGCTAGTGGATTGGATTTAAGTGAGGGGAGTGAAGAGGGAGAAGCTATGCAAAGTCACCAGCCTCACTCTCCCCTCCAGGGTCATCTGGGTCTAGTGCCAAGATACAGATCAGGACACCTGAAGATGGCCCCGGATACAGTGGGAGACCTTGGCCTTTTAAAGCTACAGTCTTTAATAGGTCTCAGTTTGTCTGAGACATCCATTCAATGATTAAGGCTAGGTAAGAAATGAAGCAAAGAATGGCCTCTTTTACCTAGTCAAAAGAATAAAAATAAATCAATCTGGAGGGGAAGACCCTCAGGTTTTCTGGCCAAAACAGAAACAATTGCTATTTACACTCTCTCTAAGCTGTCAGGGCCCAAACAGTGACCAAGTAAGGCTTGGGCTGGAAGCCAGAGTCTGACTCCAATTCTAAATCCAACTCTAGCTCTAAATGCTTTAAACCCAAATCACTCTGGCTGTCAAAGTGACTCCAGCAGGGAGGTACAATGTGTAGGGAATCCACGTGCTTAGAGGAGCCCAGAACTCTGGACTATGGCCCTTGATGTCTTTTTTCTCTATCAGCACTGTATGTTCAAAAATTCAGTGATGGGGATGGATGCTACTCTGCTAACTGCTCCAGTCTTTCCCTTCTAGCCTTTCCACTTTCCTGCTAGGCCTCTGACATATACAAGCTGTGTGACCATGGACAATTCACTTCTAAGTACTCCCAGACAACTCTCTTTTTTTCCAGACAACTCTTTAGGACTATAAATCACAGACCGATGTTCCAGTCTGCATCTCTCCTCTCTCCTGATGAAATCATAGATCCACACAGGAAAAAAAATGCCAAGATAACGTGAGTCATTCAGCTTCCTGATCAGCACTCAATATAAAAATCTGAAAGGCTTTGGAAGTTTAGGACAATTAAAGTGTTAAATGAATTTCAATCCAATCTAATTCAATGCAGTAAGCACTTATTAAGGACTATATACTAGGTTCTGTGATACATGCTAGAAATAGGTACAAAGACAAAAGAGGAAGAAATTTCTGTTCTTGATGAACTTATATTCTCTTGAAAATAGCTGCCTCAGATAGTAGTTAAAGGTTTGCAAAGCACTTTATGTACATTATCTTGTTGGATAATATGGATTGTGCTTGACTTGTGCTTTAGATTTTTATGAGTTGGTGTTGTTTTTTAGGTTTTTTCTAACGTTGTTATCTCGATTTCTTCAGTTTGGGGGTATTAGGTATAGTATGATAAAAAGCTGAGTTTGGTTATTCATTCAAATTACAGGGCTCCTGATTGTATGTCTTAGATAAGATGGAGGCAAGGATGAATTAAGCTTATCCATCCAAATATATTATTGAGTTCCCTAGCCATGTAGACAGGTGAGCCTGAAATTTAGAGCTACCTAAAAACCCAACAAAAGCAAAAACCCTGCATTGCTGAGTTAGAAGCTAAAAATACAAACATTAATGGGATCTTAGTTATTTACTTATATAGGAAGGTGCTGTGAAATTTTTTCTAGCAATCAGATTTTTGAAGAAACGTTAGATTTCTTTGTTTAATACATGGAAGATTAAGTCTACAAAGTTCAGAAATGAGGTAAAAGAAGGGAACAAATGCAACAAAATGAAACATCCACAACTTTGTCATCGATGTCACTAGGTGACTAAAAGTTGCTCTAAATAAAGGAACTATCCTTTAAAATCTCTACCCATGAAACATACGTTATAGAAGATAACTGGTCTAGATCACTCTTTCCTTTCCCAAATTAGATACCACCAAAACAAAATGAACTTCAAGGAAACCTGGAAAATATTTTTTAAATATACGTGCACTTATGTATGTGTACATACATATATGGGTGTATATACATGTGCATAAGTAAATATATGTGTATGTATCTCCAGTACTAAGACAACTGTGCAATAATAATAAAAATAGCTAGCATTTAAAGAGCAGGCCTGCATGCAACACATATTACATATGTTATCTCATTTGATCCCCACCACAACCCTGTGAAATAGGTGCTATTATTATCCCCATTTTACAGAGGTGAAAAGTGAGATAGAAGTTAAATGACTTACCCAGGATCACACAGCTAGTAAGATCAGAGGAAGGTTAAATTAAATAAGCCTAAGATACTATAGAGTTAACAAATGAGCAAAACAAGCATCTTTCCTCCTCTCAAAGTAGTCAGCCTTTCCCAATTTCACCATTCCTGTCAATGGCACCACAATATTCTCAGCATCAGTACAAGTTGGTTTCAGAAGAAAAGGTTGTTTTGTCAATTGTAGAGACTAGAAGCAAGAATATTAGCAAGATTATTCGTGTAATCAATGAAGAAATACCTAGATTAAAATTGTGACTGTGGAAATAAGAAAAAAAAAGGGTGTGATAAAGAGATCAGATTCTAAATCCTGAGTTATTTTGGTTTCTCACTCATTTCTACTCCCGTATCCAATTCATCAATGCTTTCATATATCACTTCCTTATCTAAGAACCTACAGTGATTTTCTATTACCTGTATCATAAAGTCCAATGTCTTTTGCCTTATCATTCAAGGTCAGTATGACCATCTCGTAAACTTCCGATACAAAATAGTCAAGATACTGTTTGCTGTTCCCATACAAATTACTTGTTCCCACAAGCATGCCTTTTGACCAACTTCAATTGATGGTAAAGGGAAAAGATAATATTCCATATGCTTCCTCTTCTAACCTCCTCCCATGAGCTCACTTGGGTTGCTTCTTTCATTCTACTTCTCATAAATAAACTTACTTCACTCCATACATTGTGTCATTGGAGAGGCAGTTGCTGTTGTCAATAGACCTGACAAAGATACCAACCTCTCTCCCATTTGAAGACTCCCTGTTTTCTGAATTCCCATAGAATGTATACTCTGTACCACACTGTAGTAGCTTATAGGCAAAATGTAAAAACAGAGAGCATCTGACCCAGTGTATTGAGTGGATTAAAACCCCAGCCTAGTGTGCTTCTCCAAGAACTTTTCCCAAGAATACATGACTTAACACCAATAGCAATGATTGGGGCAGGCAAGTGGTACAGTGAGTAGAGCACAGGCCCTGCAGTCAGGAGGATCTGAGTTTAAATCTGGCCTCAGATATTTGACATACTTTACTAGCTGTGTGACCTTGGGCAAGTCACTTAACCCCAATTATCCTGCCTTAACCCCTGCAAAAAAACATAATGTTTCATAATCCTATAGTAATTTAAGGTTAATGAAACACTTTTTCTTGAGGCAACATTTTAAGTAGTTAGCACAATTATTATTCCAATTTTATACAAATATTTAAAGGATCTATGATTTCATGTGTGGGGAAATTAATTCTTAATTCTAATGCCTTCTTTCTTTTAATTATTTCCTATTTGTTCTGTATGCAACTGGTTTGTACATGTTTGTTTGCTTGTTATCTCCCCCATTATACTATAAGCTCCTTGAGGGCGTGAACTATTTGCCTCTTTTTGTATCCCCAGTGCTTAGCTCAGTGCCTGGCAGGTAATGAGAACTTAACAAATGTTTCTACACTATTGACTGCTGACCTGGTAACTTCCTCCACTAAGGAAGGTTGCCATCCCTATGTTACAGTTGAAGAGACTTAAAGACAATATGTCCGTTAGACCAGAGAGACCTAGCCTCTTTTGTGTCATGGTCCCCTTTGGTAATCTGGCAAATCCTATGGACCTCTTCTCAGAATATGTTTTTAAAATGCAAAGAATAAAATACATAGGATGACAAAGGAAATCAATTATATTAAAACACAGTTATCAGCTGTATCCCAAAGAGATAATACAAATGGGAAAAGAACCTAAATGCACAAAAATATTGAAAGCAGTTCTTTTTGTGATGGTCAAGAACTGGAAATTGAGGGGATGTTTATCAATTGAGGAATGGTTGAACAAGTTGTGGTATATGAATGCAATGGGATACTATTGTGTTGTAAGAAATGATGAGCAGGCAGACTTCAGAAAAACCTGGGAAGACTTATATGAACTGATGCTGAGTGAGGAGAGCTGAGCCAAGAGAACACTGTACACAGTTACAGTCACATTGTGCGCAATGACTAACTTTGATAGACTTGGCTCTTCTCAGCAATGCAAGGTTCTAAGACAACTCCAAAAGGCTCATTATGGAAAGTGTTATCCATATCCAGAGAAATAATTACAGAGTCTGAATCCAGATCAAAGCATACTATTTGCTCTCTCTCTTTTTTGTTTTATTTTGTTTCTTTTTCTTTGCAACATGACCAAAGTGAAAATATGTTTAACATGAATGTATATGTAGAGCCTATATCAGATTACATGCTGTCTTGGGGAAGGGGGAGGGGAGGAAGGGAGAGAAAATGTAGAACTCAAAAGTTTGTGGAACTGAATGTTGTAAGCTAAAAATAAATAAATAGATTTTAAAAATAGATAAAATACAGTTACCAAAATATTTTTTAAAAGCATATTAAGAATTCCTGCTTTAGAGAGATGGAAATCCGATAGTAAGGGAATTAGCAAATATTAAAGTTGGAGGTATGGATTTAGGAATCTTTTGCATACAAACAACAGAAATCACTAGGCAGGGGATTAGGATCTGAATTACAATCCTGGGTCAATAATTTACTACCTGTGTGACCTTGAGTAAGTCTTTGGGCCTCAGTTTCCTTACCTGTAAAATAACAAGGGGGAAGGAGTTGGGCTAAATAGCATCTAAGGTCCCTTCTAATTCTAGATCTGTGCTCCTATGAGATGCCAATAGTTGAAAGGGACAGGAATGAGTGAAATAAACAGAGAAAGAACGTAGTCACCAAGATAAGGGGAGAGGCAAGAGAGCTCAGTGTCATGGAAGATCAGGGAAGTGGTGAAGACAGAAGCCAGAATGCAAATAGGAGGTGGAAGTTAGAAGATGCAGACAAAAGGTTTATAGATGACTGATTGAGAAAGTTTTGCCAAGCAGGGCATGAGAAAAACAGGGTGATGCTTGGAAGAGGAAGAGCTAAGGCAGTGAGAGTAGCTGCCTGAGGCATATCAGCCTACTAAGGGCTTAGTCCTATTCCCAGAACATGTGGGTGACTATTTTTATACTAGGTTACAGGCAATCCTACTTCTCCCCATCCCAAGAATGCAGGACTTGAAGACACAGGTCAGGTAATCTTAACCAAGCAATGTTCCAGATGAACCTCTTTTAGAAAATTAGGAGGGATAGGGATGGAGGGAGTTTCCCGCCTGAGACTAGGTCTTGTTCTTTGGAACCCTTGGACCCCTTTGGAGAACCCTAGTTTACCATCTTAAAAAGATTGGGTAACAAACATTTTTTACCACTTCAAAGGCACTGGAAGATCTTTAAAAGCAAAGCAAAACAAAGGAAAAAAACCAGGAAATCATGAAATCCATTCCCCTGGGAATTCTAGAGATGTCTGCCACTAAATAGTAGGTACCAGCCAGATGTGGGATGCTGGAAACTCCCAAAGTTTGGGAAAGGGGGGGAACAATGTTAATAGGGTTTCCATCTAACACCCCACCATGACTCCTCCTGGATCAGGCCATTTGGCCAAGGCCTTCCTCCTCACTAGAAGACCCCCCACTGCACAGGTTGAGACTTGTCCAGTGGCCTGAATCTTTTTTCAAACTACTATCTCTTTTTGTTCTCCTAGGGTAAACCAGATTGAGATGTCTATCCATCTGTCTGTCTCTCCTTCCTGTGTCCCTCCTTTCCCTCTTTTAATCAATAGGAAAGTATTCTAAATATGATTGCTCTTGGCTACTTCCTCCAAAGCCTCCCTCCCCCAACTTTAAGATCACAAGCTCTCTCCCATGGGTATTTGGACCAGAAATTAACATGCTCAAGAAGAATGAAGCATTTTTTTTTCTCCAGAGGGTGAGAAAAAAAAAACATTTGGAGTTGCCAGCATTCATGTGGGATTTTTATTATTATTATTGAAAAGGATTGATTGAAACTGTTGCCCCTTCCCCCACCTGATGAATCAGTAAATTGTAACAAGAGAATCTGGCTAAACAAGTTTCCGATTCAAACGTTATCTTGTGCACAAAGGACTCTTTGAATATGGTTTCTGTGTTTGGCTCCTTGTGATGGAGTGGAAAGTTGTGTTTTCACTGTGGCTGGAATTCATCTCTCCCTTCAGCAATGTCTGATGGCGGCTGCTCCCTGAGACTGCAGAGCTCAGCCTGATGGGGGGTATTGGGTGGGGAAAAGGGGGGCACAGGATGGCGTTGGGTGGAAGGGGTTTGAAAGGTTCACCTAGAAAGAAAGGCTGCAGTCACCTGATTTCCTGCCAATTAACACATGGAAATTTATAATATTTCTCTCAATAAGGCTACAACAGATAAGGAATCCTGTACCCCTCCGTTACCACATCATTGATAAGGGGGAGAACCTTTCCAAGAAGCCCCTAATCCAAACATTCCTGGGCCTCTGAGAGTAAGTGATTGATAGAACGCGCCCCTTTTAAAAGGACTCCAAATCTAAACAGAATGTGTCTGGTTACTGACAAAATTAAATTACCCTGTTCAGAAAGGCTGCAGGTCTGGGGGGAACTTCCCCTTCCAGGGAAAACAAAAGTTACTGTTACAGATAAAACCAAAACTTGGGCATCAATGCTTAGCAGTTCCTCAGAGCTTAAAATCATAACTTTATTATGCGTCTGACCCCCTTTAAATCTTAGGATGCTTTTTGTTCCTCTCACCCATATTTATAGCAAGAGCCTCTGATAGATAATACACTGATGCCCTTAAAAATGTAACTGTTCTTTCCTCCTTTCTCAGAAGAAACATTTCCCAGCATAGGAAAAATCTAGAGGTTTTCCTCTCTCCTCATGCAATCCTAGTTCTGAGCTGCACATTTTCTGTTTGTGAATAGAAAACAGTTAAGCAAGACCAACCAACACAACAACCAAGGCTGGCAGCGGAATAGACATTCTACACCCACAGTCCTCTCTCTATTTGTTTCATCATCTTTCCTCCAGGACCAAGATTTTTGCCAACTTTTCCTATAAAATTCAGCAAAGTTAGATGCAGCTGAACATAATGAAGGAACAATGACTCCAAATTTCAAAGCAACCTGTAAGCCAGAGCAATTCCAGTCAAGCAATTTAACATGTTTTGTTGAGTGCCCACTATGTGCTCAGAACTATATAGATATATATACACATACACATACACACACATATATACACATATACATATACATACACACATATGTAAACATATATACATATATAAATTTCTATATCCTTTGGGATATATGTGTGTATGTCTGTATGTATGTATATATGTGTGTGTGTGTGTGCATGTATATATACATATATATCCCAGCGGGATGCATATATATACATAGATATATATCCCAAGGGATATAGAAATTAATTACAAGGCCATTGAACTCTAAGGAGCTTATAGACTAGCTGAGGCGATGAGATTTATACACAAGATATAATCAGAGGACAGTATATCTACAATTTTGTGCAAACTTGTGTGGTACACCTATGTACAACAGGAGTTCAGAGAAGGGGAAAGATCAGGGTGGGCTGGAATAGTCCAGGTGCCTCTAATCCAAATTCTAAGGTTTCCAACATGATGGATTTGGTTTAAGTATTTAGCTGGAAAGATATCTTCCTCTGAGACCCAAGTCTTGATAATAAGGACTCCTCTCCTTTGAAGCCAGTTTTGAAATCTCTTCCCTGACTGGAAAGCTATATCTCATATGTCCTCTCCACTCTGGTACATCCATCCAAGAGCTGAACATGTGGCTGGTGTGGCCCAGCTGGACCTGACTGTCTTCCTGTTCTGAGGAGATATGTCATCAATTTGAGTTCATGTTTGGGAAAAATTTGCTTTTATTTTGCTTTTGATTAATGTGCTAAGATGTTACATTAGGGAAGGAACTCCCCTATTTGTGGGCCCAGCCGAGTTGGGTGGGTTTACAGCCGAACAGCTGAACTGAATCTGAACACTGCGGTTTGAACATTTGGCAGAGCGTTTGGCAGGGCTGGATGCTGCAATGCAGCGTTCCATCACACTGTCATCGCATTGCAGAAAACACCCCCCAAACAGCCCAGCTGGGACACGAATGGCAGCAGAGAGGCAGTCACAAGGGGAAAGCACCTAACTCAGGAGACTCTCTCTATCCTTCGGGCAGCCAGTCCAGTCCACCCCACCAAGGACAGTGTCCATTCTCAGCATTCATGCGCTCTACTTTTTGAGGGCAGGGAACCAAACCATGGCCGTATTGGGGTAGGAATGGCACCAGTTCTCAAAACTTCTTTATCCTAACGCCCTCTTAAAGAATGTTGCAACGTCACTTCCCCCATCCAATAGCTAATGAAATTGGTTGACTTACCTAAAAGCAAGGTTGGAGGGAACGAAGAATTTACAGTTGCCCAGAGCCATTTTCCTATTTGAAGGAGAACCACCAGCAGCCACAGATACAGAGAAGACTGAAGCAATACCTACTTTCAGGAAAATGGGTTATTTGTCTAAATAACCAATGGAAACATCACAGTGAATGTTTCTAGGTTGTTGCAGTCTTACTGGGAGTTGGCATTTCCCATGATAAGACTAAAAGAAAGCCACTGGAAATCAAGATACTCAACATTTCAGAAAAAAAAAAAAGGAATGAAGTTGCTTTTGAAGTCATAGTCGATAGAGACATCTGAATTCAAGTCCTGACTCTCACATGTACTAGCTGTATGCCCCTCTTTCTACTCTCTACTATTCTCTCTCTGGACTATTTCATTTTGCGATTTCATCAGCTCCCATGGTTTTAATTATCATCTCTATGCAGATGACTCTCAAATCTACTTATTTAGTCCTAACCTCTACTCCCATCTGTAATCTGTCTCCAACTGCCTATTGGACAGCTTATCGTAAACTCAATTCCTCTCAACCCAATTCCTCCTAACCTTTCCTAATTTCCTTATTACTGTCAAGGGCATTACTATTCACCCAGTCCCTCAGGCTCACAACCTAGGTTTCATCTTCAACTCCTCATTCTCTCACCCCACCAAGTCCTATTGTTTCTAAGTTGGTAACATCTCCCATGAGAGCCTTCTTCCTTCCTCCCACACTGCCACCATCCTGGTGCAGGTCCTTTATCACCTCTTGCCTGGATTATTGCTATAGTCTATTTGCTGATCACCCTGCCTCAAGCCTCTTTACTCAGCTATAAAAGTGCAGGTCTGACCATGTCATTGATAAACTCCAGTGATTCTCTAATACTTCCAGGATCAAATATAAAATCCTCCTTGGCTTTGAAAATCCTTCATAACCTAGCCCCTTAACTTCCTTTTCAGTCTTCTTAACTATTACCCTTGATTCGCCTCTAAGCTCTAATGATGCTAGCACCCTTCCTGTCCTCTATCTCCTGGCTCCAAACACTTTCACTGACTGTCCCCAGTGCGTGGAACTCTTTCCCTTCTCATCTCACAGCTTCCCTGGCTTCCTTTAAGACTCAACTAAAATGCCACTTTCTACAAGAAGTCTTTCCTAGGCCTCCTTAACCTTTTTTTTTTTTAAATATTTAATGTTTTTATTTTTAGTTTATAACACTCAGTTCCACAGGTTTTTTGAGTTCCAAATTTTCTTCCCCTCCCTCTCCTCCCCGCTCCCCCCAAGACGGCATGGAAGCTGATATATGGTCTACATATACCTTTGCATTAAACATATTTACACAATAGTCAAGTCATGAAGAAGAACCATGATCAATGGAGTGAATCATGAGAAAGAAGAAACAACCAAAAAAAAAAAAAAGAGAGAGAGAGAGCAGATAGTTTCCTTCAATCCAAATTCAGACGCCATAGTTCTTTATCTGGATGTAGATAGCTCTTTCCATCATGAGACCTTTGGGGCTGTCTTTGAACCTTGTATTGCTGAGAAGAGCCAAGTCTATCAAAGGCAGTCATCACAGAAGCAATATGACTGTGGTTGCATACAATGTTCTCCTGGTTCTGCTCCTCTCATTCAGCATCATATCGTGTAGGTCTTTCCAGGTTATTATGAAGTCTCTATCTTCCCCATTTCTTATAGCACAATAATATTCCGTTACATTCATATACCACAACTTGTTTAGCCATTCCCCAATTGATGGGCATTCCTTTGATTTCCAATTCTTTGCTACCACAAAAAGAGCTGCTATAAATATTTTTGTACATACAGGTCCCTTTCTCCCTTGCGATCTCTTTAGGATATAACCCTAGAAGTGGTATTGCTGAGTCAAAGGCTATGCACATTTTTATAGCCCTTTGGGCATAGTTTCAAATTGCTCTCCAGAATAGCTGGATCTGTTCACAACTCCACCAACAATGTAACAACGTTCCAATTTTCCCACAGCATTTATCCTTTTCCCATTTTGTCATGTTAGCAAATCTGACAGGAGAGCTGTGGTACCTAGGAGTTGTTCTGATTTGAATTTCTCTGATCAATGGTGATATAGAGTATTTTTTCATATGCCTATAGATATCTTTAATTTCTTCCTCTGAAAACTGCCTGTTCATATGCTTTGACTATCTCTCAATTGGGGAATGACTTGTATTCCTATAAATTCGGCTCAGTTCCCTGTATATTTTAGACATGAGTAGGCCTCCTTAATCTTAACACCTTTCCTATGAGACTATCCCAAATTTATCCTGTCTCTATCTTGTTTGCACCTAGTTGTTTACATGTTGTCTGCCTCATTAGATTGTGAGCTCCTTGAAAGCACGGGCTGTTTTTTGCTTCTCTTTTTATCCCTGTGCTTAACACATTGCCTGACACATAGCAGGCACCTAACAAATTCAACTCAGTGACCTGGGCAACTCTCTAAGGCTATAAATTGTAAAACTGGACCAATCTGTGCTGGTAGAGGGCATTTCTTCATCTGACAGTTCCCTTTTCCAATGAAATCACAGGTCCAGTCCCCAACATCGTCTTTTTACCTCAGTGGCTAGCCCTGTGGAGCTACATTTTTTTTAAAGATCGGTTCAGGAATGTTAATGGGCAGATAGCTCTTTACGTGGGCTTTGGAGGGGGCTCTGGGGGCAGCAACTGCAGGTCTGAATCGGTATAGGGGCCTCCGATCCTCTCGAGCCTCATGGGAGCGATTCTTCACTACCTTGCCGTGGATCACGGAACTCACACAGTAATGTAGTTTCACATGCAGTTTGGGCAACACATAGGAGTTAAAGCCGCTAGGAGGTGTCCCTGACCGGCGCTGCTTCCACGATGTTGCAGATGACGAACTTCTTAATGGCCTTGTCCTTGGGCACGCAGCAGACGCAGTCGGTGCAGCGGCTGAGCTGCACGTGGTCGCGGCCCTTCTTGGTGCGCCCGCCCGTTTGTTCCTCCTCTTCCTGATCATCTTGGAAGCCAGGAACCGAAAAAAGGAGCTACGTAATTTTTTTTAAAGCTTCCTCTCCCCCACCCCCAACACCATTTTAAGAGCTTCAAATGAACTCACCACAAAGTCTTGCTTTAGTTGAGACTCACTCATCTATCTTGCACGAAGGCTTTGAATTTGAGGAGAGGAGGGAAGGGAAGGGAAGGACATAAACCTATTTGGGACTGTTGGGATGAGAAGACAACAAAAAAGTCTTAGCAAAAGAGTCAAACTAGTATTATCTATTTGATGTCTTAGAAGATGCAGAACACAATCACAAATCTTAAATATCAGCCCAGATTTTTAAAAAAGTCTTCAGTTACCATAATTATTAAGAAAAATAAAGCAATATACATGCTAATAGGGGGTTTGAAATACAGAAGGAAACAACATTTTAAGGCATTCTTTGCTTATAGCTAAGAAGGCCCTAGAAGGATAGCTATATAGAGGTTGTAATGCTGAATATTTCCCTTCTGTAAGTTCAAAAGTCTTTTTAGACAACACCAAAAAAAAAAAAAACCCACCATAAAATCGCTTTTCATGTACTTTTTAATAAGTACCTCAATGTTGATGTCGGTCCTGCCTGATGCAACCAGGCACACTTTTCCCATCTTCTGGTCCTGCTATGATGGTGTATGTGTGCCTTAGTGAGAAGGGGGAAAATAATTTTCATCTAGAATAATTTATTGTTACTCTTTAAGCTCATATGCCAACTATTCCTGGAACATTGACCTTTGGCAGGATTTTGCTCACTATGCCCCTCCCACCCTCACCTTCCAAAACACACAAAGAAAAATAGAACTGCTGTTGGTCAGATAGTTATCAAAGGTTGTTTGGAGAGGGTGTCTCTTGAATCATTTTTATAAGTCATATTTCAAATCTTTGATCTTGACAGCTCTGAAATATTCCTTTCCCATTACATCATAACCGTGAAAGGACTTTTTTATTTCCTAGTAGTATGACTAAAAAAATTTACATTAAATACACAAATATTACCAAATTAGATGTCAGAATTTTCCAAATGATTAGTGATAGTATTAAAATTGCTAGTACTGCTGTGTATTATGCCCAGAGAAATTCAGTTTATTTATTTTCATGCCTACATCCAATTAGTCTCTAATTTAGGGGAGAATTTTTTTAATTACTGGATTTTACAGTTTTCATTTTAAAAAACATTTATTATAAAGCTTGTCAAGGGCTGAAAATAGAAAAGAAGAAAATAAATAATTCTCCTCTAAATTGTGAAAAAGAACAGGATCTCTATGGCCACATCACATCTGGACTGAACGATAAAACCCTCAAAACACTGAACATTCCTAAGACTCATCCATCTCCAATTCACATTATCAGCTTTTTTGGAGCTGGAGCCATATATGTATTTTGGAGGGAGGATTGAAATGACTGAACAGCAATAAACCCAGCACAATGAGATCACAAATACAAATAAGTAAAAGGGAGTGTGGGTTTGTATGTATGTCCATTGGTAGATGAGCAAAGTGGGAGTCTGGACCTTTTCTATGTCTTCTGTTCCCAACTAAATAATTTATATAACAATTGGCTATCATCCTCAGAGAGGAGCTATTGGCATATGAGGGGCATCAAGCCCCTGATTCTAGAGTCTTTGAATAATACCCATAATCACTGCACATACACACACACACACACACACACACACACACACACAGAACCCACTATCTATGCAGGAAAAACCAATTGGTTTAAAAAGGACTCCTGTCTAGCTACGATTTGCAATTGAATAGACAACCCATAGAACTGGCCCATTGTTACATAGATACAGGACAAACACTGTAGAAAAATAATTAATTGAGTGCAGAATTGATTATAAGACTATATTGCCTTTGGAAAATTGTACAATGTTTAATGACCCAAGTTTCTCCCTGAAACAAAGTCTCATCTTTTTAACATCAATGTTCTTCCAGTGATGTTCTCTGGCTATGAGTCATAGAAGACCACAGTCTCTGAGAAATTAAAATTGTATGTCACCCAAGGGGGAATGAAGAGACACTTGGCAAACATTAGATTTTTCAATAAAACAGAAAAAAATACCAAGAGTGTGATTATCCCTAATTTTAAAAAAAGTTTTCTTTTAAGCTTATATATATATATATGCATATAAATATGTATGTATATGTGTGTGTGTGTGTGTGTGTGTGTAACATCCTTTTGATGTACTGGGAAGACCATGACATTGCAGATAGAGGTTTCAGTCTAGAAAGAGTCTCCCAAGAAGGACAGAGATTAGCCAGTGGATGGATTTTATCCATAACATGTAGAGACTAAATGATCTACAAACATGTACTGTAACATCAAGTATGAGCCAACACAGATGTATTGAGTTCATTGAAAGTGGTTTTTTTTCCTCCTCAAACAGTTCAAATTCAGCCAAATCTGAAATGCATCACGCCAAGTAATTTTCCCTTAATTGTTAAAACCTTGGATATTTTCAGGTAGAGCTAATACACCTGTTTCTAATTGAGTTATATTTTACCCCCTCAATATGTTAGTTTGCCTGAGGAATCTCTGTCCAAAAAAATCTTTTTGTGCTTTCCCTCTTTTTAAAGGTCTTCACCTTTTTATAAACAGGTGGTCAAACAGCTGGAGTCCCTCCCCAACTCAGTTTGGGTTCCAAAAACTCAGTATATGCCATGTTTCAAGGAACCAGGGGCTCTGAGATGTTAGAAAACATGCAATCTTATCATTAATATATTTTGCTGAAGCAAGCGGTGAATTTTCTTACAGCACAAATACGACTCCGCTGTTACTTTTTTCAAGATCAAATGCAAGACCAACTTTAAACACTCTAAACTATCTTGGCTCAGTTCTCTCTATACTACCTTTAAAAATAGCAGCAACAATAATAATAATCAGAGTTATAACTAGGATAGGGCAACTGGAGCTTTGCCACAGGGTGGTATATTTAGATGGTGATGGCAACATCTGTAATCCTTCAGCAGCATAAAAGTAATAGAGCTTAGCAGTACTTAGAAAGGATGGTTAGTTAAAATTTGAAGGTACCCTATTGTAGGGTAGGGCATGAGCTCTACTTCCAGCTTACCATGTTCCCCTCACTCACTCCCAGTCTGTGCAGCAAACTCCCCACAAAACACATGTGCCTATGTCTCAGTGTGCCCACCACCCAAAAAGATGATGATCTGTCTGCTGAACTGAGGGCATGATTTGTTCCATTTTGTATCTGAGGAAGGACTTAAACCTAGGTTTTCTTTGGCGCTATTTAGTAATGTAGCCACTATGCCACAGTAAGGCCACTTCTGCCTTTTCAGTGATATGAACCAGGAGGATAAGGTAAAGACTTTGGATTTATAGAGGCCACATTAATGACTTCATTCCCATGTCCATACTTGCTAGCCCCATTTTTAGAGTGAGAGAGGATAGAAGGAAAAACATACCATATTCTCATTAAAACTGATTTACTTGAGAGACTCAAAATCCTCTTTTCCCCTTTGGTACCATTCAAGTTACTCCTGCCAATTTGTGAAGCTGCACCTCATTATTTTAATTGTCTGCAGCTCTTGGGTGAGTCTTAATAATCTAACTGGCCTGGGTACAAATGGCACTCTCTGGACACTATCATTGGATTTTTCAACAGAAATGGAGACTCCTCTTCTGAATAGAATAACCTGAAGTCAGTCATTAATATGTCTTTTGTTACCCTATCCCCATCGTGGGGGAAGGGAGGCATTGGGTTTCTTTTTTTAAATGTCTTCCTTTTGATATGCAGAAATGACTAATCATGGGGGCAATGGAGAAGTGTTTCTTTTTATGAGTGAAAAAGTATTTCCAGGAAAGGGCTTGCCCCTCCCCACTTTCTAATCCCAGATCTTTTTTTTTTTTTTTTGCCTATATCATCCCTTCTGACAACCACTTTTTTGTGCTGCCTTTCCCCACAATTCCCACTCAATCAATCAATAAACATTTTTTAAGCACCTACTACATGCCAGGTGCTAGACTCCCACTGCACGTTAGCTGACCTCTCTCGTTTGGAGACCTTTTGCTTTCCAGGAAAAAGGAAATATTTTTGAGCAGGAAAAAAAGAGAGTGATGAGAGAAGAGGAAGAGAAACAAAAACAGCCAAAAATCAGGTTTGCATTTTGCTCATTCCTTTCCAGTCCCCCACGCCCTCTTTTTCCCACTTATTCACATGTCTTGCTTCCCTATGGCATCTCAGGCCCTTTCCCCGTCTCCCAAAGCACTGAACCTCTTGGCTTCAATATGCTGATTAACCACTAGGGAGTACCAGGAGTCTGGCTGCACATTTCAACCACAGTCTAGGAGTGTGCTTTGCTTGGATTTCTGTTGTTTAAAATTTCCGTTCCCACAAGTGGCTGAAAACTAAACATCACTGGCTGCTCCTTGTATTTTAGTCCCTTTCCAAGTTGGCCTGACCCAACAGAATCTGAAAACATTGATGACAGTCATGACAATGGTGATGGTGATGACATGATAATGATGAGAATATGCATGTATGGGGTTAAACCAAAATATTTGTCTCTAAATATTCTCTAAACATCTTCGAAGAGTAATTTTTTGGGGTGAAATGAGCCCACTGGTAGTCTGGTAAAACCTACAGATGCCTTCTCAGACTAAGGTTTTTAAATGCATAAAATAAAATACATAGGATTCCAAAGGAAACCAATTATATTGAAATGCAGTTAGCAAGCTATATTTTTTTTTAGTTTAAATAGTATTTTATTTTTTCCAATTACAGGTAGACAGTTTCTAACATTCATTTCTTAAAAGCTTTGAGTTCTGAATTTTCTCTCTCCCTCCCCTCTCCCTCCCTAAGATGGTAAGCAATTTGATATAGGTTATATATGTGCAATCATGTAAAACATATTTCCATATTGGTCATGTTGTGAAAGAAGAAACAGACCAAAAAGGAAAAAGCATGAAAAAAAATAAAGAAAATAAAAATAGTATGCTTCTAGCTGCATTCAGATTCCATCAGTTCTTTCTTTGGATATGGATATCAGCAAAATTTGAATTTTTAAAAGTTCATGGTGTCCAAAAACAAAAGACCCTCATTCCAAACAGAAAGTTCCTAGTGATGAGGGACAGTGTTTATTTCACTCAGATCGTACTCAGGATATGTGAGGGCCTAATGACTCATTTTTATCATGATGGTGTCTGTCTGGATACTATAATGAAGTCTTTAAAAACATGGTACCTACATATGGGGAGGGGGGTGGAGAAGGAGTGAGAGAACTATGATTTAGCACTACTAGGATCATTGATTCTAGAGCAAGAAAAGGCCTCAGAGGCCATCTAGTCCAACTCCAAATAAGGAAACTGGGGCCCAGGAGAAAAATGACTTACCCAAGCTCACACAAGTAGTAAATGTCAGAGGCGGGTCCTCTGATTCCACGGCACTGAACTAAATGGAATTGGATTTCTTCCAGGCTTCTATCCTACCTAACCTTGATGAAACACAATGGGGAAATGAACAGCCGTCTATGGTAGACTAAAGAAAAACCTGAAATTAGTTGGTCCTTACTATGACTACCTTACACTTCAATCTTAATTTAAAAAAAAACAACTTAGTTTTCCTAGGCCTTAGGCTGGGGCAGGCGGCTGGCAGGGAAGGATGGAAAGGAAAGAAAGGCAAGTCAGCCAGGGTGGTCCTCCTCCAAAATGTTGCCTTGGCTACCCTACACAGGAGCAGGGGTGTAGAGGATTCCAGATGCCTGCTTAACTCCTGTTTCCTGGGCCTGGCCCAGCTCAATCTTCTCTTTTAAAGAGAAAATATCAGACAAAGGAGGATGGGGCGGGGGGGGGGGGGGGGGGAGTGCGGGGCCGGGGAGGGGGGCGGGGGGGCACGGTGAGGAGCTAACCTAATGCAGTTAAAGGAATCTAGCCTAGCACTGCGCTAGAGAAGAACCAGGAAACAAATCCCCTGCCCTCAAGGAGTTCACAGTCTGGCTGGGGAAGAGAAAAAACTAAACTCATATGGAAACAAGCCAGAAAAGCCTTCAATGCTAAATTGTAGTGTTGGAAGACCAGGTACAGTGGGAATTCCAGAGAAGGAGAGATTATGAGCTGGAGAAATCACAGAAGCACATGGAGCAGGTGGCACTTGATTTGAGTTTTAAAGGATGAGTAAGATTTCAACTCAATATAGGGTCTCGGAGAGTCAGACTCAACTGAAATGACTGAACAACAACAAAGGTTTCAACAAGCAAAGGCTAAGATGAGAATAAGAAGAGAATTCAGAGATACAGGAAGGGCTGTAGTCCTCTCTCTTACACCAAGAAACCTCTTAGAAGAGAGCTGAGCTACAGTGATGGAGAGATCCTAACAAATAGCAGAGAAACGCTACTCTCATCATTGAGCATCACTCTATTCTAACCACAGGAAATAGGAGTAGTAGACTACTAATTAGCCCAGGTTGGGTCAGAAATTGTTTCAGAATCATCTACTCCAGAGATTCTCAACCTTTAAAGTAACCACCGCAGATTGGAAAGTGTTGGTTTGGAAGCCAGATGAGCTGAGTTCTAATCTGAGTCCTGCCCACTTCTCACCAGCATGACCTTGTTTGATTGTTATTTTCTCTTCCAGGACTTCAGTTCTCTACTCCAGTGAGGGGAATTGTATTAGGTGCCTTCTGAGGTTCCTTCTAGCTCCAAAATCTACAATTCTTTGATAGTATCGGGCGCAGAACTCTGGAAGATTGGAATAAAAACCCAGCACAACACATACATAGTATATATATACAAACTATATATACACATACACACATATATATATACACATACACACACATATATACACATATGTATGTACATATATACTCAAATGTTCTCAAATCAAAAAGAATCTCAATTTTATATACATACATATACATATATACTTATGCATGTGTGTATGTATGTGTGTATATGTACACATATATGTATATGTACATGTATAAGTATATGTATATTGTCTCAGAAGGATTAAGCCATAGTCCTGGGACCAGCTCCGCTGCAAGTATTGATACTGTATAAGGAGAGTTCTTAACCTTTATTGTGTTGTGGACCTTGAAAGCAGTCTAATGAAGACTACTCACCCCATTTCAGAACAATACTTTCAAAGCATAAAATGAAATACATAGGATGACAAAGGAAATAAATACACACACACACATATATACATATACATATATATATACATATATATATATATGATTGAGATTCTTTTTGATTTGAGAATTTTATTATACCTCTTGACATAACTAAGTAGAAACACAATGGAAGTATTTCTTGTCTGGAAGTCACCGGTCCACAATGAAAGGATTCTCAGAAACCAAACCTTCTGAGGGACCATTGTAGAGCAGAATGCAGTCATCTCTCTCCTAGAAGAGGTGATAATGCCTCAGAGATTTTCCTTTCAGGTATAGACTTTTGTAAGATAAAGACCATTAAGTCATTCATTATCTAAAATGGCTTCTTCCTTCCTCTGTGCTGAGTTCCTGCTGGGGCTAGAGATGAGGAAAGAGTGGGGATGGGGGAAGATTCAAGTAAAAGTTCTACTCCCTTTGCCCTAAGGAAATGTAATCTGCCTTTGCCGTCACAGAATCAAATGCAGATGGACAGAACCCAGACTTTCCCAGTCCTTCTTAATCTTAATCTTCCTTCTGAGATCATCTCCAATATACCCCTGTATATATTTTGTTTGCACATTGTTGTTTGTATGTTGTATCCTCCCATTAGACTGTAAGCTTCTTGAAGAAAGACAGGGACTGTCTTTTGCCTTTCTTTGTATCCCTAGCGCTTAGCACAGTGCCTAGCATATAGAAGATGCTAGAAGGCATTTGTTGACTTGACTGCCAAGGTACCTCAAGTGAATTGCTCAGTTTTTCAAAGCAAGACACATACTTGAGCATAAGGGCTTGATTGAAAACAAATTTCTTTAAATATTCCCTTTTTGAGAAAGCTTCAGAAAGACTGGCCAAACTTTTGCATAGAAAGGGAGAGATGAATGGAGACAATTACATTTATTGGATTGCCTTGTGAGGTCATTATTTTTCATTATTTGCCAGAAGTAATAATGTTTGCATTGGGATGGAGAAGTCAACTGAAATCTTAAAATTCTTAAAGCAAACATTTTCATGGGAGGTTTTCTTCAGTTATGATTTAAGTCCTCCCAGATACAGTATTTTCTAGGGACTATCAGGTTTTTTCAACAAGCTTCAATAACCCCAATATAGAATTTCCATCAGAAGAAAGCTTCTACTGGCTAAAAGCTATCTTCTATGTGCTATTCTTTTGTCTTTCTCCTCTCTTTGTATCCCTCATGCTTAGTACAGTTACGTGGCACACCAAAAGCAATTAATAAACGCATATTGACTAATCAGAGATTCCTAAATCTGGTCTACAGAACAGTAATCATGAGGTCAAGGTTATGAAGTCCTGATTTTAGCTTTGATCTGGGACAACTGAGAGAAGTCATCTGACTTCTCCCAGTTTCCTCATCTTCCACTCATAGCTCTTACCAGAGCAATTTAACGAACTGTTTTCAAAGCCTGTGAAGTAGATGGTACTAATATGTTTCCTCACCTGAAAAGTAATGACTTTGGGCCAAGTCAGCTGTCAACTGTGTCTCAGAGGGATTAAGCCACAGTCCTGGGACCCACTCTACTACAAGTATTGGTACTGTGTAAGGAGAGTTCTTAACCTTTATTGTGTTGTGGACCTTGAAGCAGTCTAATGAAGATAACTCACAACGTCTCAGAATAATACTTTCAAAGCATAAAATGAAATACACATAATGACAAAGGAAACCAATTATATTAAAACATAGTGATCAAAATGTTTTTTTTAAATGAGTTCATAGACCCCAGGTTAATAACCTCTATGAGAGAAATGTTTATTAATAACCAGTTATGGGGGAGATCCAGGCTTTTTCCCTGTCCTGTCTCCTTGTTCAAAGTCCAGCCTTTGAAGAACACTACTGACCTCAGTCAAAAACTTACCCCACCTAGACCATCTTATCTAAAGTGAATTCCTGCCCCTTGTGTTCTACTCAGGTATGGGTGGGGATAAATTCTTTGATTAGATCACCCAAGGCTGGGGATGATTTGGAAGTAAATGACATAATCAAAGTCATATCCCCAGCCCCTCATTAGAATAGGTTCACCTTTCATAATAATATTCATTCTTCTCATTACTTGTTAACCAATCAGAGTTGATTTTCATCCTCAGGGACACCCACTCTTCCAAGGGCATATGAGCGTTGAGTGGATTGCGTGATTTATCTTTGGTCTAGAGAGATAGCCAAATGACCATTCTTTTATTAATGATATGCTAGTGTTATTAATAAAATGATTAATTACCCAGAAACTATCTCTTTCAAACTTTTTTTAACATCACAGCTGTTTTATAAAATTCTTGGCTCCATGACTGGAACCAGGACTCACAACTCTTCTGTTTTAGGAATTCCTGAGGCTGAAAAGAATTGTACCACCTGGTGGTCAACCTTCCAGTAATGAACTTCTGCATTTCATTGGACCGATCCTCCCAGGAAAGATGTACATCTGTCACCTGACCCATACTCAAAACCTTCCCAGTTTGGGAAGATCCACTAAAGCTTCCAATCCACTGATTTTGTCTTCCAGAATCCAGTGTAATTTCCACACCATAATAAGGCATTAGTGTAGGACTTTAGTGACGGCTTTCCATTATACTAAATTATCGTGTAACATAGCTAGGTCCTGACACTAGTAGGAATGAGGAATCCCCTGAAGTGGTAGCATTATTTGAATTCACACTGCAAATTTCCACTGAGCTGGAATCATTGCCATATTTTACAAAATTATAACTTCCAGAGTGCCCATTGAAACATAGGACCACTTCAGGGGATTAATTATTCGTACAACCGTTAATTGATGTGAATAATGGATCATTATTCGTACTAATGGAGACCTAACTATGCCTAAAATTAAAAGCATATGGAGTATATCTACTTCAACTCACATATTGAGTCTCAGTTATGCTGGGTTCAGAAGGTAAAAGTATCTTTGCCATGGCTTTTTAATGATACAAATCCACCATGTACCTAGTTTCTCTCTGATGATCCTGATCTCCAACCCCACGATTTATCACCCATATCCTATAATCTTGTATGCGTTTATATTTACAAGCTTGGGTGGTAGCCTATTTTATTTTTACTTTTAGAAATCAATAACTATTTCAAAGGAACCATAACTGATTTAATGAGCCATTTACTGTCCGGCTGTATAGGCCATGAGTACTTTAGATAAGCCTGGTTTCATCTTTGAGCAAGCGTATGCTGGCTCACAAGCAGGCTGCGCTTCAACAAATTAGCAACAAATACAGAATTTTGGGAAAAGACCAGAGGAAAGGATTCGTATGAAAACTTCATATACTCACATGATGAGTAAGAACAAAGGAAAAGAGGTAGATATGACAATGCCAAGAAAGATCTAGGAAGCCCTTCTTCCAAAATTGAGTGACTCAGTGGCTAGAGCCAGGTTACACAGGCTTAAGAGCCCATTGTTAAATTTCAGTGTGAGCATTTACACCTCAGAAAGCAAATCAGGCCTTGATTCATTGTTCTGCTGATTGTGTAGGCTTAAGAAAGTGTTAATGATGCAGATTAAACTTAAAAGTAAATGTATATATAGATCTCCCCCACCCCACCCCCAGACAGATCATAAAACATTTACCAGCACACCCCTGTATTGCTTTGTAAACAGAGTTTGAGCTCTGCAGGAGGATTGTAGAAGGCTCAGGAAATGAAGAAATCACCAGACTGAAGGCCTAATGATTGGAAGCCTAGTAAGTAATAATAATAATTATGAACCATAACATTTAAATAGCACTTTAAAGTTTGTAAAGTACTTTAAATCTATTGTCTTATTTGAGCCGCATGACACCCCTGGGTGAACGAACGCCCATGGACAAAAGGGAGGATATGTGCAAGATTCAATAGATTGGCAGAGGTGAGTGGGCTATCACTTGCCTGGTTGACGGACCAACCAAAAGGCATTTATTGATACTCCACCCTCGAGGCAGGTACTGTACTGCCATAAGCCAGCAATATAAAAGCTAACATTCCTTCTGAGAATATAACATGTACATAGAGAATATATATGAAATCAATGCAGAGTAACCTGGGGATAGGGACCCCATCAGTGGGGAGCATCAGGAAATGCCGCAAGTAGTAGGCGGGCTTTGAGCTAAGCTTTGAATAAAACTAGGGATTCTAAAAGCAAAGAAAGTGTATTCTAAATCCATTAGAGTATTTAAATTTTATTTGTGGTCGAGTCATTTTCAGCTGTGTCTGACTCCCCATCATCCAATTTGGGGTTTTCTTGGCAGATGCTGGAGAGACTTACCATTTCCTTCTCCAGCCCATTTTACAGATGAGGATACTGAGGCAAACAGGGTGAAGTGACTTGGCCAGGGTCATACCGCTAGGAAGTGTCTGAGACCAAAGTTAAATGTTACAGGTCATATAAGAGTTGACATTTAAATAGTATGTTAAGGTTTACAAAATACTTTCCTAGTAACAACCCTAGGTAGTGTAAAGTATTTTACATGTGAGGAAACCTAGAGCTATAAAGTGAGATGTCCCAAAGTTGCAATTGTTTAAGAGGCCTGGGTTCTAGTTCTGGGTCTGGATCTGGTTCTGCCACTGATTCTTAAGCCACTAGTATTTCTTCTTCACAATACTGCCATTCTTGATTTCCTCTATAGCATACATAGTAGTGGCTCAACTCATATTTGTTGAATGAATGAGTCAAGTCAACAAGTATTTATTAAGCACTTACTGTATGTGCTGGGGCCATAGATGGTGCAGTGGATAGATCACCAGGCTTGGAGTCAGGAAGACTCATCTCCCTGAATTTAAACCTGGCCTCAGACACTTACTAGCTGTGTGACCCTGGCTAAGTCATTTAACCCTGTTTGCCTCCCTTTCCTCATCTGTAAAACGAACTGGAGAAGGAAATGGCCAACCACTCCAGTCTCTTTGCCAAGAAAATCCCAAATAGGGAAATGAAGAGTTGGAAACAACAGAAAAACAGTAACTTTATGCCAGGTACTGTGCTAAATTTCATCTGAAGAACAATCTTGTTTGAGGAACATGCTAGAGTCATTGCTTCGTTGAATACATGGAATGAAGTGAGATTGACAAAATTAGGAAGGGATCAGGTTATGAAAGGCTGTTAAAATCAAACAGAGGGTTTTATATTTGATTCCAAAGGCAATTGAGAGTCAGTGGAGTTTATTGAATGGGGGGGGGGGTGGCACGGTCAGACTTGTACTTTAGGTGAATGAATGAATCAAACCTTCCTTCTCTGTTAACAATCCAATGAGTCTAACGTTAAGGAAGGGATAATCATGCATGCCTTTTATGGAGGGGCAGTGAAGTATCATGAATAGGGTGCTGGACTTGGCATCAGAGCCTGTGTTCGAATCCTGCCTCTCATACTTACTAGCTCTATACCACTAGGCAAGTCATTGAACACCTCTGTTCCTCCGATAGCCCCTTAAGACTAATCTACAAAATCATAGACTTTAGTTACCATGCATAATCTTGCCTGATCAATGCCTTTCACTCTGCAAGAGTAAAGGCTCCAGATAGATCTGTCCTAATGAGTCTAATCACATCACCCTAAGCAAGGATCTTAATATCCTAGCACTTGATCAGGAGTAGTTTTCCTGTCCTCTTTTGGGCATTTAAGACTTTCACAATGTGTGGCCCCTTCTGACCTTGCACATCTTCTTATGCTCCAGGCAATATATGGTCCGGTTGTCTCTAACCTGTTTGCTGTTCCTCAAGTGTGACATTTCATCTCCAACTCCGTTGCACGGGCTGCCCCACCCGCGTGCTCTTTTTCCTCACCTTCCCCAGCTTCTTTCAAGACTCAGCTCAAATCCCTCCTTCTGATGTTTTCCGTACCTATTTATTTTCATGTTTACCTCCTCTATTAGAATGTAAGTTTATTGTGGGCTACAACTGTTCGTATTTTGGTTTTGGTTTTTACCTTTCTTTGTATCCCCAGTACTCAGAACAGTATCTGGCAACAGTAAGCACTTAATAAATGCTTTAACTCATTAACCTTCCCAGGATTTGATTTCTTCCATTGTGAAATGACTAGACTACTCTAAAGTTCTTTTCTGCTCTTTTATATTGTGAGATTTTTCTGCCTAATTCCATTCTCTTGTCTTTTCTGTTTCCTCTATTAATGGAGGACAATATCTCTGCTCTGGGTCAGGGATTTGAGCAATATAAGAAAGCAAGTTTTCAAGTCACTTAACATTATGACAAACTGTGCGTTAAATGTAACACATACCTTCCATTACCCACCCCAGCCTCATCCCAAATCTTCATTCAAATTTGGAAGTTAGCTTTGCCCTCCCAAATTTGCTTTTTAATCAGGTCTCCTCAGTCCTGGCCACAGCTTCATGCTGCTCAGACCAGAGGTATGAGGAATCTAGCCTTTCTTTCTTCATCCATACACCACAGTCTTATTGCTTACTGTCCTGTAATGGGTATGATTCATGAATCCACCCCACACTTGGCCTCACCCTTTATACCTGAAGAACTGGGCAAATCTACAAAAAGGGTTTTAATGGCTCTGGCCTGTGATTAATGTCCCCAGACTTCTCCCTCCCACCCCCACCCTCCACCCCTACTTGGTTACAGATCAATGTTCAGAGCCCTGGGAAGAAGCTGGTGAGTATTTTCCATGTCTGGCATTCCTGGGTGGCCCACTTCACCATTCTGTTGGTTTTGGCTTGGCCTTTCTGCTGCATTCCTCCCAACAGACCATGGTCCTTGAAGCAGGGAGTTTGATTCTTAAGTATTAAACTGCATTGTACAAGAATCTTGAAAAAAAGAAGAAAGAAGAAGGAAGAAGGAAGATTTAAACGAGGTGTTCTTAACCTAGGGCCAATGAGCTAGGAGTTTTTAAAAAACATATTTTTGATAACCATGTTTTGATATCATTAGTTTCCTTTGTCATCCTACATATTTTATTTTATGTATTTAAAATTATTATTCTGAGAAAGGGTCCACAGGCTTTGCCTGTTGTCGTTGAGTTGTTTCAGTCGTGTCCAACTCTTTGTGACCCCACTTGAGGGTTTCTTGGCAAGGATACTGGAACGGTTTGCCATTTCCTTCTCCAGCCCATTTTACAGATGATGTCAAAGGGATCCACGACACCAGAAAAGGTTATGAACCCTTGTTTAAATGAAACTTTTTTTTTCTGCTAAGTAATGGAAGATGAATACACAGCTCATCAGTACTCCCAAACAAAATTTGATGGAGATATGCCTGCAAGAATTGGGAAATAAAAATTATTAACTTACATGTATAATCAGATTTTTTTGCAGTCTGCTAAAAGAAAAAAAAAATCTGTTTCTGCCTTAGCATTACCAAAAACTTTTTTTTTTTCACAGCTTGACGGACTAAGGAAAATTAGTACATGCTTGCTGGACCTACCACTGGGGTGGGGAGGTATATCTGATCCCAAGTTCCATTTCCATTTCGATATTACTTAAGGGACTGTTTTCCTACAGGTTTATCCTAATGCTTAGATGTTCCATAAATACACACTTGGCATTTCACTAAATTTTGGATTTCTTCACTCATTGAAATCTCCACCCTCCTGGTCAAAAAATGGTCCTCATAAATAGTATTTTACATCTGTATCCTTTTCTAAGAACATTCCAGTACATTATTTCATTTCATCCTCACTACAACTTTAAATTTAATAAGCTCGATACACATCTTACAGCTGGAGAGATTGAGATATGGACTTACTCAAAATCAGACCTGAAGATGGCAATGGAGTTGGGACTCAAACCCAGACCTCTTGACTCTTAGCCTCCCAATCTTATAATGTTCTTTTCACTTCGCCCTGGCTATTGAGTATCCTAATTCCATGGTTACACAAGCCGTTATAATGATTATTCTACAGCCACATATTTACCACCCAGCTAAGGTCAAAATTAGACAAAGGGCTCTGTTTAATCTCAAATCTAACAATTTGCTGCTTGTATTTCCCTAGTTCTGGGCAACATTATTGTCATCAGTAAAGATAAATAGTTAACTTACCCCTAGACAGAAGCAGTTAATGGAGTTTGGCCATATCCTCACTTGAAACTTTAACCAAATTTAATTACATCCCCTGGCCCAAGTGGGTTTTAAACACAGCCTATTTGCAAATGGCATGTAAGTGGCAAATAGTTGGCAACTGGGTATCAAAGTGGATAGAGCGCTAAACTTGGAGTTAGGGAGTCCTGAGTTAAAATTCAGCTTCGGATACAAGTCGTATGACCCTAGGCAAGTCATTTAACTTCTGTCTGTCTTGGTATCTTCATCTGAAAAAAGGGGATAATAATAGCACCTACTTCCCAAGGTGTTGTCAGAATAATGAGATACAATGTTTGTAAACTAGCTATTTTCCATTAGACTGTGAACTCCTTGTGAGGAGGTATGGCTTCTTTGCCTTTCTTTCTAACTTAGTGTCTGGCACATAGAAGATTCTTAATAAATATTTATTTACCTGTTGCCTCAATTTGCTTGCTGTTAGCATCTAGCTAGTAAGAATGCAGCTGCGAGGGAGAAAGAAGGGAAGGCATAAGCCACCAAACTACACAGGAAGTGGTAAAACGTTCAATTTGCAACTAACTGCGAGATCATTTGGAAGGGAGGGAAGGTGCTT
The DNA here is from genome assembly GCF_011100635.1 of Trichosurus vulpecula. Lineage (NCBI taxonomy): Eukaryota > Metazoa > Chordata > Mammalia > Diprotodontia > Phalangeridae > Trichosurus > Trichosurus vulpecula. The sequence continues at coordinate 300,540,911 of NC_050576.1, read as the reverse complement.
GAATGCCAGGCAAAAGGCTTTGGACACATATCTTCCAAATTTATCTCCCACCATTCCATCTATAGGAAACTTCCATTCCAGCCATCCACTGGCAAAGACCATCATCTTTTTGGGGTCATCTTACAACTTTAAATCACCACATATTTGCCTGAGTAGTGATTATAGAATGAAAGCTTCAGAGCTGAAAAGGATCTCACATCATTGAGTCCAACCTCTTTATTTCACAGACCGGGAAACTGAAGCCCTGAGAGGAAAAGTAACTTGTTCATGGTCACACAAGTAGTAAGTGGAAGAGTTAGGATTCGAAACCAGGTCCTAAGACTACAAATCCAGCATTCTTTCCACCTAATGACATAACCTATGATGTAAATATCTTGCCAGTGGCAGGCGGCTCAGCAAAATGCTTTGTTGCCTAACAGGAGCTAAGCACAAACATTGAATAACATGCTGGACCTAGAGTCAGGGAGTTCTGAGTTAAAATCCAGCCTCAGACACTTACTAGCTGTGTGACAAATCACGAAACAGCTCTCAGCCTCAGTTTCCTCATTTGTAAAATGAAGATTATCATAGTACCTACCTCCTAGGGTTGTTATGATGATCAAGTAAGATAATAGCAACAATAATAACAACAGCATGTGTATAGCACTTTAAGATTTGCAAAACATTTCACAAATGCTATAACCTACAAAGGCTTTTCACATCTTAAAGTGCTATGTAAATGCTTTTTGTGCTGGCTATTATTTTTGTTGAACTGATATTTAATATGCTCAACCACAGCTCTTTACTTTAAGTAGCAGACCTGCAATTGTTAAATTTTCAGGGTTTTGATTTATTATCTAGTCTTCCTTTGATCCAAAGTTAGCCAGACCCTTCTGTTGACATTAGCCGTATCTTGGATCAGGAGTTCTTAACGTTTTTTGTGTCATGACTCCCATTAGCAATCTAGTGAAACCTATGGATCCCTTCTCAGAATACTATTCTTAAGTACAGAAAATTACAAAGGTAATGAACTATATTAAAATAAAGATGTAATTTTGTTTTCATCCAAATTCAGTTACTCCCTAAATTCTATCCATAGACCCTTTAGGGATTCCATGAACCCAGGTTAGGAACCCCTGTCTTAGACATCATTATGCTGCTGGCAATGTATACTTCAAAACTTCAAAGATAGATATCAATATATTGATTAAACAATAAGTTCACTTCTAGATGGAGATAAGACTGAGTAGCCAAGAGCTCTAAGCTAGGTGAAGCCAAGAGAAGCAATAGGATTTCTTCTGATCCATCTAGAAAGACTTCATATGGGAAGTGAATTTTCAGAAGTATGACACAAGAATCAAGTCACTGCCATGATGACTGTGACTTGCTTTGAAATGACAAGATGCCACCTACATGTTTAAATGATGATTAGGATGAGAGATAGATATAGGTCATAGCTAACACATTTATTAGCAACTTACTATATTTAACATTTTTGTTATTGTTTTTTCAATTATCAAGTATTCATTTTCCCTCCCATCTCCACCTGCCCATAGGAAAGAAAAAGAAAAGGAATACGTAACCCACATATCACAGAAGCACAATTAAGCAAAACACATTTGTCACATCTGAAAATACATTTCGTATTCGAGATCATCTCTGTCATGAAGTGGGCAGAATTCTAAATCAGTCCTCTGGAATCGTAGTTAATCATTTAATTGATAAGAGTTCTTAAGTCATTCAGAACTGTTCATTTTTACAATATTGATGCTGCAGTATAAATTGCTTTTCTCACTTCATTCTGCATCAGTTTATACAAGTCCTTTTCATGTCTCTTTGAAACTGTCTTTTACTTTATACAACAGAATTCCATTACAGTTATGTAATACGATTTGTTCACCCAGGTTTTTGCCACCATAAAAAATAAGCTGCTATAAATATTTATATACATATGAGACCTTTTACTCCTTCTTTAATCTCCTCGAGGTATAGACCTAGCATTGGTATAACTAGATCTAAACCTATGCACTGTTTAGTAAATTTTTAGTGTATAATTCCAAATTGCATTCTTGAATGGTGCTAGACCCATTCACAGCTTCACTAACAATGCATCATTGCACCTGTTTTTCTATAGCCCTTCCAATATTTGCCATTTTTTTCCTTTGGTCATTTTTTCAATATGATGGACATGTGCTTGGTATTGTACTAAATGCTAGGTATACAAGTACAAGCAAGCAAGATAGCCCTTGCCCTCAAGGAACTTACATTCTAAAGGAAGTAGACAACACATAAAAGGGATCTGGAAGATGGGAAGGAGAGAGAGTTGCTGGATGTTGAGGTGGCTGGGTAGTGTAGCAGAAGGCTAGTTCTAAGTAAAATAAGAGTGAAAGCTTACCGTAGCAGAGCCCTTTATTATGGGGGTGGAGTTCAAGGTGTTTGTTAAGGGGAGGAGACAAGAAGATTGAGATGATAGCCCTGGTGGAGGTAGCCCGGAGTAGAAATGACCAGGAAGTCACATCAATTATAAAGGACTGAATCCAGATTCCAAAATATGTGTCCATGTTTTGTTGTATTTGGTCAGATTAAACAGAGAAAAACTGTTCTCCTGAAGGACTAGTTACCTCCATACGAGAAAGAAAGCTCTGACAAAAGAGGCTAGAGACATGTAGCCAGCATGTGCTGGGGTCACTGGCATCGAACGGTGCTGTATCTGAACAATTTGCTAGGCTGATGTGGTTCAGTTAAAGCGATATAATTTATACAACTGAATATCTCGGGATGGTTAAGTACTATGTAATAAGTGTGATAGCCTGAAGCCCCTCTGGGGAGAGCTCAGGAACAGCTGTTTGCTTCACCTGGGAATGGCACACAGACTAATCTGATCTCTCTGACAGCGACTCTAAAGTCTCCCTGTCACTGTCACTCACACACAAAATTAATGACTGGAGGGGAGGAAGAGAGGAAATGCCTGCCTAGCCACTGAAACAGAAAAGGCGGGGGGGGGGGGGGGGGGGGGGGAATAGGAATGGGAGAGAGGGACAGAGCAAGCTAATAAATAAAACAAGAGCCTGAAGGGAAGAGCTGCTTTGTCAGAATATAAATATTTCCCTTCCCCTTTTATCTTTAATGTAGTGTGAGAAGCTTATTAAAGGGAAGTGTATCTCTGTCCCTGGAGCCCATCCACACAGCCACGCAGGGAGCTGAATACAGTACTGCTAGGCTAGCCCCATGCTTATAAACTCTTCCCTGCTGGAAGCGAATGTAATGTACAGAGTAATAAAGGAGGACTGGGGAAAGAAAGGGAAGCCATTGTGGCCATTAGAATTCTTATCTTGATGGGCCTGGTGTCACATTATGTTAATCACAGGGTGATGCTGAGAGACTTAAATAAGAGGAATGCCTTCTCAAAGACCTGGGCTTGAATTCCGAGGGTAGCTGACCGTCTAAGTGCATTACTAGAATTACACTCTCTGCTCCATTACGGAGAACAATGTTCCGATTTAGACAAAGGGTAATTTGTCTCCAAGAGGAGGGCAGATAAAAGGAGAAGGAGGGAAGGGGGGAGGGAAGAGCCCCTGGCAGTGTTACTCAGAGAGGCCCTCCACAGCAGGGCACACCTCTCCTCTCTGAGACTTCCAGCCAGTATGGGCCGGGGGTGGGAGGCAGTGGACCACAGCTTCCAACCTTCTGCCTGCAACCCTGGTCAGGATTAAAGTCTATTTCCTGCAAGAAGGAAGATTTCAGTACCCCATATCTTCCTTCCACAAATTAATCCCCCTCCCCTCAAAAAAGAGAGGTGGGGTGGGATTTAGAGGTCTCACTGAGCCTGGCAGGAGACTCTTGGCTCAGTGAAGATGGTGGCTTCTTGTTTTCTCTGTTGCCTCTCCTCTAGTTCTCTGGTTTCCAGGCAATTTCCGTTCCAAGTTTTGGTGCCATCACCTTTTTGCTGTCCTGACAAGATGGTCCAACCATCTGGTTACCCCAACCTAAGTTACTCATCTATCTGCACATTGTGCATCTTTGCCAAAAAGAGTGAAGTGGGGGAGGGGAGGGGAGATTACAAATTTGAATGACAGCCAGGAGATGCTTTTCCTCTCTGTGTATGAATCTGTACCCTGCATACTCAGCATGCCTGTAAAAACTTAACCAAGTGAATGGATACTCTTCATTTTTACTCTTAACTCCTGGATGAAAAATGCTACTGAAATCGGTGTGTGCATTTCTGCGTCTCCATCAGACTAAAATATACATAGAGTGGAAAGAAATTGGTGGTCTGTGTGACCTAGAACAAGTCAATTAACCTCTCTGAGCCTCAGATTCCTTGAGAACTGCTCCAAGGAAAATGCTCTAGAGGCCATAAAACACAATACAAATGTGAACCATGGTTATTCATATATTTCTCATGTATTTAATAAGATAACTGGCTTCACTTTTTAAATAATTATTATTTTAAAGGTACCCACAATGTGTGTAGAGATGGCCTAGGAGATAATATAATATCTTTTTTTTTTTTCAGTAAAAATAATTTACAAAGAAGGAGGGAAGAGACCTATATCTACAAAACTATTTATAGCTGCTCTTTTTGTAGAAGCCAAAATGGGAAAGTTAGGGGCTGTCCTCCTATTGGGGAATGGCTACACAAATTCTTGTATGTGAATGTAAAGGAAAATGATTGTGCTATTAGAGGTGAGAAAATGAACCACATTGGAGGAAACTGGGAAGATCTCTGAATGGATACAGTGCAAATGAATAGCGCTACAACTGATAGAGTGACAACACTGTTGAAAAAAATAATTTTGAAAGACTTTAGAACTCTAATGACGTAAATGATAAACCACAAGTCCAGAAGATTGAAGATGAAACATGCCCCTCACCTCCTACCAGAGAGGCAATGAACTCAAAATTCAGAGAGACATACATTTAGGGGCAAGGACAAGTGGGGGTTTGTTTTGCTCCACTATCCATGTTTATGATGAGGATTTTTTCCTTCTTTCTTTTTGTTTGTTTAATGGGGCAGGGCAGGAAGAGTAGGAGGGATAAATTATAAACACAGGCAAATAGAAATAAATTTAAAGACAATTATCTAACGTCCGTTCTTGCCACTTTTGTGGTTCTGACTCATCCCTTCTGAATTCCTACATAGAAGCGAATGAATTTTCTGCTCTGGAGTCAGAAGCAGGAACTCATTGGTATTCCATTTTACTCAATTACTTCAAGAACCAGAGTGGAGAAAATGCTTAGAAAGTGTAAGTGGAGCTACCACTCAGGTGGTCTCTGTACTTCATAAGTGTTTAGAGAGTTTGATAAAAGATTGCTTTCTTTCAGTTGACAAATAGTTTTAATTTTTTAATTTTTTTATATTTTCAATTATCGAGCATTCTTTTTTTCTCCCTCCCCCAACCCTCACTCACTGGAAAGGAAGGAAGGGAGGGAGGGAGGAAGGAAGAAAGGAAGAAGGAAGGGAAGGAAGGAGAAAGTGATGGAGGAAAGGAAAGAGGGAGGAAGGGAGGGAAGGGAGGAGGGAAAAGAAAGGAAGAGAAAAGGATAAAGTGAGGAAAGGAGAGAGAGAGAGAGGATGGAAAAGAGGGAGGAAGGATCTAGGGGAGAAAGGGATAGAAGGAGGGATGAAGAGAGGAAGAAAGGGAGAGATTAAGGGAAGAAAGGAGAAGGGGAGGGGGAGAGGAAGGGAGGGAGGGGAGGAAGGAGGGAAAAAGGAAGGGAGGGGGAAAGAGAGGGAGGAAAGGAAAGAGGAAGGGAAAGAGGAAGGAAGAGAAGGATGAAGGGATGGAGAAAGAAAGAGAGGGAAGGTGGGAAGGGTGAAGGGACAGAAGGAAAAAGGAAAGGAAGAAAGAATGGAGGGAAGAAGGAAAGAAGAAGGAAGGAAGAAGGGAAATAAGGAAGGAAGGAAAGGAGGAAGGAAGGAAGGAGGAAAGGAAGGAAGGAAGGAAGGAAGGAAGACCCCTGTATCATGTAAGCAGAGTCAAGCAAAACAAATTCCTACACTGGTCACATCAAAAAAAAAATGTGTTTCTTATTCTTCATATTAGTCCATCAGCTCTTCATGAGATCATGGAGTAGGCAGAGTTTTTCTATATCAGTGCTTCCATTCTTAAGTCTGTCACAATTGTTTATTTTTACAATATTGATGTTCAAGTATAAATTGTTCTTCTGGTCCTACTCACTTCATTCTGCATCAATTCATACAAGTCTTTCCTCATCACTTAGAAACTGTCTTTTCCTTCATTTCTTAAATCCCCAAAGTATTCCATTATATTCATATTCTACAATTTGTTCAACCATTCCCAATTGATGGACATCCCCTTTGTTTCCAGGTTTCCAGAACTGCTCCAGATATTTTTGTACATATGGGACCTTTTCCTCTTTTCTTATTTCTTTGGGGGCACAGGCTTAGAATTGGCAAGCCTGGATCAACAAATATGTGCAAGTCACTGTGCTAGATCCTGGATTATGGATTGATCATAAATCTTTAAGCCCTCATAAAACACAATGTATATATAATATGTCACTTAAGCTAAACCTTCCAAACTTAGGAGAGGTTTCTATTTTCCAAAAATCAGCTTGTTGAAGGTCCAGTTACTAGGACTAGGTCTAGGCTGCATATGTATAGATGCAAGCAATGAGCTCGAATTAGAAAAGGATACAGGTGTTTACCACCTTTTTCTTTCTCCTTAGCAACAAATACATAAATAGGTCATTCCAGACATTGAAAGCACAGAATAGAGATCTATTTATCTGCAATTAGAAAATTACATTCATCTACGGGACTTGTCAACAGAAGTAGGAAGGCAGCAACCGCAAAGAGGGCATCATCCTCTCCCCAACCAGATTATAAACTCATGTAACACATAAAAAGCAGGGAGATGCAGAGCCTATGAAATAAAGTTCCTAAAGGGTCTTTATTACAATGTGGCTACAGAGCTGATAGTCTTGACTGGAGGGAGAGCAAGAGAGTCAGATGAGTCTTGTTATGGCAGAGCCATGGAGTGGGGGAAGTCTGGTGGTCCCCTTTCTCTGTGCTTTTTTTGTTTTCTGTGCCCAAGACCTCAGGCAGCTTTCAGCACAGCCTAGAACACAAAACGTCCCAGGGGTATACAAAAAAGGTTTGGGGAATGATGGTTCTGTGATAACCTCTTCTGATCTCTCTTATACTCTTGGGTATACTTGTGTCAGAGGTCATAGGATCCTGACAGAGATCACAAAAACCCAACAATGGCACCCTTTCTGAAATTTTTGGTTGGGAATCCTGAGTTTCTAGCCTACAACTGTTATAAAATCTTTACAAAAGATTTACAATATTTTTTATGAAATTCTACAAAAGAAAAAAATACCATTTTTTACAAATTACAAAAATTATAAAACTTTGCAAAAGAAAAAAAAGATCACAGTAGAATATTAAACCATCCTGAAACTGCTGAGGTTAGAGTGCACCCATGGGGATTCTTGGCAGCTGGTCATAGAGCTAACAGGTGACAGTAGCCCAAGGCAAACAAATACCACTTCCAACATACCACAAAAGTTCATCTCTTGAGGAGTAAATTAAATGGATCCAGGTTAGTTAGGCTTTCTAGATCTTGGCACAAATCCCTAACACCAAACTGTACTATTAAATGGTAAGGTGTAGACTGACCACTACCAGTCTTTTTTTTTAATGGCCTCAGCAAAGAAGGGATGATAACAAAGGCACTGAAAGCAATCCTTCAAGCTTAGATCAAGTTTTATCTCCTCCCTGCAGCTCTTTTTGACTGCCTTAGTATGCCACTCAGTTGTCACTTACCACATGCTGTCTTATATTAATTTTTTTAATGAAGGTTTCTTGGTGTCTTGCATCCCCAACTAGACTGTAAAATCCTTAAAGTGAAGAGTCTTCATGGAATGCCAAACTAAATGTTTCTAAAAGCCCATCCCTTCTAGATCTAACTTTCATTTTTTTTTTCTTTACAGACAAGGAAATCGTGACGCAGAAGGGTAAATTGATATTGCCCAGTTGTGGGAAAGTGAAGCTCAGAACTCAGGTCTCCCGGTTCTTCTTACAAGACTCTTCACTAAGCCATGTCTTTGTATTCTGTTTCCCCCCCTCCTAATTCCTGATGATCAGTTAATAAATATTGGCTTATACATATTCTGGTAACCCATCAAGGACTCAACTATTAGATAAATACTTTCATATATTCTTTTTTAAAATTCTTTAAAATTTTTTTGCATCTTTTTAAAAAATAGATTTTATTGTTATCCTTTATTTTCAGATTGCCTAGATATCCCCCTGCTTGAAAGTAATCGTAGAAGAAAGGATTTTTTAAAAAATTAAAAGAGGAAGAGAAAAAACCTCAAGAAAGCCCGTCAATACCCACACATACACAAAAACTAATATTATATACGGTGTCCCATATCTGTGGATTTCTTCACCCCTGCAAAGGAGATGTTTTTCACACCTCCTCTTTGGAGCCACACTTATTCTTTACAATGTCATAACATTCATTTTTTATTGTTTTGTGATTGTCGTCGTTTATATTTATATTGCTATAGTCATTTGTGCATATTTTTTTCCCTGGCTCTGCTTACTTCATTTTGCATCAGCTCATTTAAATCTTTCTATGCCTCTCTATATTGATCATCTTCATAGTTTCTTATAGCACAGTGATATTCCCATGATATTCTTGTACAACAATTTGTTTAGCCATTTCCCAGCCTGTGGATATCTACTTTATTTTCAGCTTTTGTCTAGCACGAAAAGGTCTGCCATAAATATTTTGGTGTATAGGAAGCCTTCCTTTTTGCCAATGAACTCCTTTCAGTTAATGCCTATCTGTGGAATCTCTGGACATTATATCCATTTTATTTCCATAATTCCAAATTGCTTTCCAGAACAATTGTGCTGACTCATAGCCCCACCAACAACTCCCTCAACACTGACTATTCCCGTCTTTTGTCACCTTTGCCAATTGCTGGGTATGAAGGGAAACTTCAGGGTTGCTTTCATTTGTATTTTTCTTATTGCTAGTGATTTGGAGAATCCTCTCATATGGCTGGTGATAGTTTGCAATTTTTTTTTTGAGAACTACTCAATAATATTCTCAAAGAGAAAACCTTTATTTCCCAAAAGAAGGGTTTCTTATGGCCTATATAACATTTTAAAAAAAAAATCAGTGTTTTAGAATTATAACAATTATTCAATCACGCTAAGCCCTTATCAGGATTCTTTGCTTGTACATTCATTCTCATTCATTTTCTCTCAGATATGTTTGTAATGAGTGTGTATTCATTCTTCTGACTTTCCTTTTTTCACTTTGCATTTATTTAATAAAGGTCTTTCCAGATTTCTTTATATTCTTCATTCATTCATCATTTTAAATGGCTTATAGTATTCCATTACATTAACTTAATGATTTAACTATTCCCCTATTGTTGAACATTTAAGTTTTCTTTTTTTCCCCTCCTAAATATGCCTAATGCATAATAGCATTTTTACAATCAGTAATTTTCAGGAACTGGAAGAAGAAATCCAAACCCTTGTTTACATTCTGGCACAACAAAAAATAAATAACAACAGAACATATAAACAAACACACATATTCCACACATACCAATTTGTTGGCAGTGACTATTGATTCTTACCCCGCTGTGTCACTGAATGCATATTTGCACAGGAACGACTGGACCATAGACCCTTGAAACAGCTTCATACAGCATTTTGTTGCGGGATAGGGGGGTGAGAGCAGAGGGAAGAACCCAAACAATGAGCAGGGCACTTCTATCAGACACATTTGAGGACAGTGGTGATGGGGGGGTATGGGGGTAGGGAAGGGAGGAAGAATAACAAATGGGGGTTTTTTCCCTTTCATTAGCAGTTCAGCCTCCCTAAGGATTTGGAACATGTCGATATGCTGCCTGTGTGGAACACCTGAAAATGAAAGACTGATTAATATTGCTAATATTCATTTGCACTTAGCCCACTTCTCTCTGAAAGTTCCATGCATGAAGGACACATGGTGGGGGGGGGGGGACTCTGGGGAAATAAAAAGGAAGTCACAAAATGCCTTTTATCTGTAGATCCTGGATGTGAGGTGGTTTCAGGTAAAAAAGAAAGCTCTCTCTTCAGGAGCCCCTGTGATCCGTAGCAAATTCCTAATGTCACTCAGCAGCCTCAGCTCACCAGCTCATTTGAAAAGCTCAGATGAAAATATCTTCCCTCCCTCTTCGTCTACTACCCTGGTATCTTGGGTCTGGAAATAGTATAAGGGACAGAGATTATACTACTCCAATCTTTGAACAAACCAGACTCTTGATGTCCTAATCTGCCTAGATCTAGTATTTCCTTAATTATTTTCTTTTTATAGAAATACACCATTCCAAGAAATTCCAGGAGGATGATAACAATACAAACTTAAAGATTCTAAATAGAGAGTCAAATTTGCAATCCAGTGGAAAGAGCATTGTATTTAGAGCCAGAAGACCCAATTTCAATTCCTGACTAAAACTTTTCTACCAGTGTGACTTCAATGAGCAAATTACTTTATCTCTCTGGACTTCAGTAGTCTTCAAGTAGTCTCTGAGGTCCGTTTGAGCTCTAAGGTTATGAATCTTAGGCCACCTTCCTTTTGAGTCTGTACTCAAGAATCCCTAGAGCTGGGAATGTGAAGCAATAGAGAGAAAACCCCAGTTCCGCATAGACAGTTGTCCTCTGCTCCCCAAGTCCTCACCTAACCACCTGCTCCAATAGCCCTGGGATGCAAGGAGAGAGATGGGTAAAAGTTCTAACAGAAGCTTCAAACGGAATGAGGAATCCCCTTTTATCTGCTCCCTCTCTGGGGGCTCTGCCCCTACAGGGCCTTTACAGGGGTTGGATAAATGGCAGAAATAGCTCATCATGGACTGAATTGTTTCCCTCCCCCACCACTTTGCTGTTCATGCAGTAACTGGAACCCACCAGCCAGCCCCCACCTCCCTTAAACTGATCTGTCAGAACTCTGCAGGCCACCCCCAAGCCTCTGGGCTAAGGCAACCCTCGCCCTCAGAACTAGGAAAGTCAAACAAAGAATAATCGAGAGCTGTGACTTTGCTAGGGAAATATTCTAGGCAAGAGGAAGAGAAAGGGTGAAATTTCACAGCTCAGCCTAGGCAATTTTTGCTCCAGTGACAAGTCCATCACTTTCCTCTATTTATTTTACCTCGGAATGTTTCCTCTTCTGCCTCCTGTACTGTTTTCAAAACCCCTCCATTTTGGTAACAGCTCTTTACAAATTTGCTGGGGCAGAGTCAGCTCTACATCTAGCTCAGCCACACCTGGAAAAAGCCAGTAGCCATTCAACCTGAAGGACAGACGGCCAGACTAGACTTAGTGATTTATGAAAGGAAAACTCTCTCCAGATCTGTTTCTGATGTCACAGCTGTGACCACATCAACCTACATGGGGATTTGCAGTATCTACAGAAGACATGCTATGACTGGCTTGCCCTGAAGGAAATTTGTTGAACCAATCTTAACTTTTCACATGCTAGGGTAGAAAAGATCATTGGATAATTCCCCTTCATCAAGCCAGACCTTTTCAGTGTTGGAGTGGCCAGGAGGAAGAAAGAGTATTTTATTTGCTTTGGGGGGTTTGTTTTGTTTTGTGTTTTGTTTTGTTGTTTTGTTTTGTTTTGTTTTGTTTTTTGCAAGACATGCTCACAGTTAAGTAGACTATCATCTTAGAATGAATTCTGAAACTACTTTGAGAAGGAAGCGTGGTGCTAGATTTGGATCCAGAGGAACTAGGTTCAAATCTCTGTTTCATCCCTTACAGGGTATACAAAGTATTTATTTCATTTCTCTGGGTCACAGTTCTCTCACTTGTAAAATGAGAGGATTTGGACTAAGTTACTTCTAATATCCCTTCCAGGTCTACGTCTATGGTCCTTGCATTTCTAAGTGAAAGTTGGTTTAGACCTACGATTTCATCAGTGTTGGGAATTTCTTAAGTAAAGACATGCTCCAGCGGTGTAGGTCAACAACTCATCTGTAACATAGTCTTAAAGAAATGCCTCTGGGCCACTGGCCCTGAGAGGTCCTGACTTGCCTATGGACAGACTGGGTCTGTGTGTGTCAGAGAGAGGACTTGAACTCACATCTTTCTGACTCTAGGACTGGCCCCTCTAACTGCTTCCCGCTTCCTTCTGTCCGTCCCCCCTCCCCCCGACCCAACTCCCTCCCCCCACCTCTGCCTACGTTTTCTTTCCAAGTTGTCTTATTTGCTCACAGATCAGGCTGATTCAGCTCAGAGCCAAACTCTCCCTCTGACTTGGATGCAATTTGTGGGTGTGAAATCGAACCAGTAGCACAAACCTATTGAGAGCAATAATCAGGACAAGGTTATTTTCGGTTCTTCAGAGACCACTCCCGTTTCAGATTTGTGGAAAATGGAGAATCTGTTTGTCCTTCAGCTCCAAACTGTAGCTAGGCATATAGAGTTTCTCAAAAGTTTTAGTGTAGTTTTCTGTTATTAAAAGATTCAGATTGTGCTAAGAATTTTGGGAAACCATATATCACTGAAGTAAAAGAAGACAATCAATCATCCTACTTTTATTGTCTATTATGTACCAGGCACTAGGTGTTAGGTGCTAGGAACACAAAATCAAAAAAACAAAATGGTCCTTTTGCTCAAGGAGATGGTATTTTTACCTGGCAAGACATGTACACTTATAAATACATGCCAAATAATATAGCTTCTGAAACCTATAACTAGTCAAGGTTTAAATAAACCTCTGTCCCATGTTGTATTCAGAATGACTGGTGACTGAGCAAAGGCTAGTGGCAAGAAAAGATCCCTCAACAATGTTGTTTGTTGTTCAGCCATTTTTCAGTCGTGTCTGACTCCTGTGACCCCATTTGGGATTGTCTTGGCAGAGACACTGGAGTGGTTTGCCTTTCCTTCTCCAGTTCATTTTACAGATGAGAAAACTGAGGGTTTAAGTGAAATGCCCAGGGACAAATAGCTAGTAAGTGTTCAAGCCCTCAATATACCAGTAAGTAATTACTTGAACCTCAGCTTCCTCATCCTTAAAATGAGGGAATTGGGCTAAAAAGCCTCTGAAGTCCCACCCTGCTTTAGATTTATAACTATACGAAGAAACCAGGTGCATTGTTCTCTCAAGTTCTCCATGGATAGCCAGGGGGATTTAACATTTGCTTTAACTTAATGATTTCAAAACCCAAACTAGTGCCCTCTGAGCTGGCAGCCCCAAGCCAGTTCAAAAGATAAGGCCCAAGACTGGGAGAAAGTAATATTTTTAATGGCTTGCTAATTCAAAGAAAAATATCTGTGCATTCTGTGGATTGCAGCAGTGGCCACCAAGCTCTCCCTCCCTTCCTGCGATTAGAAGATTCTCCTCCTCTCTCTGTCTGCTTCCCTTTGAACCCAACAAACCTGTGGTCACAGTCCCTCCTCTCTCAGGTGAGGCATCAGGCAAATTAAATCACAAAGAGGGGGCCATTCCACAATGATCTGTGTTTATTTAGTAAATGGTTTGATTGCCCTTTATTGGTGAAGATTAAGGGTTATTTTTCCCCAAGCAAAAGGAGATATCGGTAGATGGCTGCCCTACTTAATTAGAAAGGAAAAACAAAATTAAAACGCCTCCCCTTTCCCCTTCCTCCCTCCCCTTCCCATCCAATTTTGGAAATGCAATCTTAAAGTAAGTCCTACCAGTAACTTAATCACAACCCCAGCTTCACTGAGGCTCTGGTGAGGGGGGAAGGGAGGATTTTGTAAACAAAGGCTTAAGAATTCTTCAAGCCCCTTTAAACTGACATCTGGCAAAATCGGTATCAAATAACAGTTTCTCTCTCTCTCCCCCTCTCCTGGCTTTGTAAAGCAAATGTTTTGAGGTTTGCTTTCTCTCCCATTCACACAGTTTTAAAATCAGGCATACTTACATAGTGCATCCACTTTGCACCTGAATGAAGAGCAGAGACCTAAAGCTAAAAGTGCTATTTATACTAGTGGGGTGGGGGGAGGGGGGGAGAAAGAAGAGTGTAAGAGAAAAGTGAAAAAGTGAAAGGGAGAATGACTTTTTTTTTTTTAAGAGGAGGGAAAGCAATAACCAAGTGGCCCTTGTTAACCGACCTTTCAGTGGAAGGGAGAGCCATGCTTTATCAACACATGGGCAGCATAGAGCAGCAGCAGGTCTGGCTTTCTTTTAGGAAACTTAACTCTAGCTCAATGTCTTATGACCAGCAGACCTGAGGGAGAATCTTCATCAGCTCCCAACCAGAGGAACCATGGCCTAGGAACCCACACAGATCTCTGTGGGATTAGGTTCAAAATGAATCTAGCTTTAGTTCAAAGGTGGTTGCCACATAATCTGTAGGATCATGGGAGTAAATCATGAGAAGTCAAAAGAGCTCGGAAAATTGAAGTCTTCAGATGATAAGCCAGATAAGGATCTAAGATATCAGAAGTGTTTTTTTAAATTTATTTCCATTGATAAATTTTGTTTCACCACCTCCTACAAGCCATACCTATTGTATTTCCAATTCAATCTCCCACAATGTAGGAACTCCCCAAAGAGTTAAGTAAAGAAACATGAGGGTGATGTTTTAACTAAGAGCATGTGCAACTTTATACTTGAGTAGAAGAAAGGACAGGTGTATGCAGTCTAAGTTAGAATCAATGTTGTTAAGGTTTTTCTGATCTGAGGTTTGTTGCCACATAAAGTTGGTTTCATTTATGGTTTGGGGGGCATATTAGTATTTGGGTTTACTCCCTTCCTTATACTCTGCAACCAGCACCACTGGCCTCCTTGCAAGTTTCCCTCACAAGACATTCAATCTCCAGCCTTTTCACTGGCTGTCTGGCACGCATAAAATGCTCCCTTTCTCTTCCTCTCTACCTCCTGGCTTCCTTTATCTCAGCTAAAAAAAAAAACAAAAAACGAAACCCTCACCTTCTGCTAGTCAGTCAATAAACACTTATTAAGCACCCACTATGTGCCAGGTATTGTGTTAAGTACTGGGGATACAAAGAAAGGCAAACCAAAAATAAAATAGTCCCTGGCCCCAAGGAGCTCACAGCCTAATGGGGGTGACAAAATGTAAACAATTTTGTACAAACAAGTTATATACCGGATAAATCATAGGTAATCAACAGAGAGAAGACATTAGGATTAAGAGGGATCAGGAAAGACTTCCTATAGAAGGGAGAGTTTTAGCTGGGACTCAAAGGAAGCCAGAAAAGCCAGCAGGCAGAGATGTGGAGGGAGAGCATTTTGGGGATGGGAGACAGCCAGTGAAAATGCCAGTAATTGGACACATGTACAAACTATATCGGATTGCTTACTGTCTCAGGGAGGGGTAGAAGTTGGAACCCAAAACTTAAAAAAAAGTTTTTAAAATTGTTTTAACAAGTAATTGGGAAAAATAAAATATTATTTAAAAAGAAAAGAAAATGTCAGCTATCAGGAGATGGAGTGCCATATGTGATAAACAGCCAGGCGACTGTCACTGGGTCACTCAGTTGGGGCATGGGAGGTTGGAGGGGGTGGAGTGTAAGGTGTAATGGTACTGGAAAGGTAGGAAGAGGCAAGGGTATCCATGAAGAACTTCAAAATGAGATAATAAAATGAGATCAAAGGACATATTTGTAAAGTGCCTAACATAGTACCTGGCACATAATAAGCACCTAATAAATGTTTATTTCCTTCCCCTTTGAATGCCAAACAGAGGATTTTATATTTGATCCTGGAGGTGATAGGGAGCCGCTAGAGTTTACTGAGTAGGGAGGTGATACACTAAGACCCGGGCTTTAGGAAGATTACTTAGATGGTGAAGTAAAGGATGGAATGGAGTGGGGAGCAGGGAGATCAACTAACACACTATTGCAATAGTCCAGGTGTGAGGTGATGAGGGCCTGCACCAAGGTGGTGGTGGTGTCAGACAAGAGAAGGGGCTATAAAAGAGAGGTGTTATGAAGGTAGAAATGGTAGGCCTTGGCAACAGATTAGATAGGGGAGGGGGAGGGTGGTGAGAGAGAATGAGGAGTCTAGAATGACCTCTAGGTTGTGAGCCTGGGTGACTCAGGGGGATGGTGGTAGCCTCAACAGTAATAAGAAAGTTAGGAATGGGGGGAGGGAGATAATGAATTCGGTTTGGGATATGTTGAGTTTAAGATGTCCATGGAACACCTAGTTCAAGATAACCAATAAGCAGTTGGAGATTCTAAACTGGAAGTCAGGAGAGAGAAAGAGTCCTTTCCTGGTGCCTTCTCTCTGATATTATATTTTGTATGTGAATGGTTGTCCATTAGAACGTGAGCTCCTCAGATCCAGGAGAACATCATACACAGTAACAACCACACTGTGCGATGACTGACCTTGATAGACTTAGCTCTTTTCAGCAGTGCAAGGATCTAAGACAACTCCAAAAGACTTGTGATGGAAAATGCTATCCACATCCAGAGAAAGAACTGGAGTCTGAATGCAGATCGAAGAACACTTTTTGCTCTCTTTTTTTGTTGTTGTCTTTGTTTTGTTTCTTCTTTCTTGTGGTTCCTCCCATTGGTTCTAATCCTTCCTTACAACACTACTAATGTGAAAATATGCTCAATATGAAAGTATATGTAGAGCCTATATCAGATTGCATGCCACCTTGGGGAGAGATAGGGAAGGGGAGAAAATTTAGAACACAAAATCTTATGGAAGTGAATGTTGAAAACTAAAAATAAATTAATTAATTAAAAAAAAAAGAATGTGAGGTCCTTGGGAGATAAGGATAATTCTCTCTCACCACCCTCCCCCTCCCCTATTTATTATTTAAATATTTTTTGAAACTTTGTGCTTCCAGCACTTGGCACAGTGCCTAGTGCATAGCATTTGATCTTGACATACATGATTTCATTTGACCACCACGACAACCCTGCCAGGTGCCTGCTATTAGTACCACCCCCCATATTACAGATGAGGAAACTGAGGCTGAGAAAATGTAAGTGATTTACCCAAGGTCATACAGCTGGTAAGTGTCTGGGGTGTCATTTATACCTGGTCAAAGCACATGAAGTCTGAGCCTTGCTTTCCCTCTATGTAAAATAGAGATAATAGCATCAACCTTAGAGAGTTGTTATAAGAGACAAACAAAATAATGTATGTCAAACACTGTGGATGTTAAAGCACTATATAAATGTCAACAATTATTATTTATAATTGTTTATTTTCAAGGCCTCAATTACATTAATCTAGAGAGGTTTGAGACAGATGGGTTGGTTGGGTAGACTGGGCTTATTCTGGGTGTGTGGCAATCCCAGGGCAGATGGGAAAACTACAATAAAACAATCATTGCTCTTATTATTCTAACAACATTCTAGCAATTTAAAAAATTCTGCAAAGCACAGGAGGCAATAACAAGGATGCAAGGTAATGACAAATAAACAAACAAATATATTCATAGATAAAGAGATACATGATAGATGGACAGATAGATATAGACGGATGGAGGAAGATGGACAGACAGACAGATAGATAGATAAGGATCTAGAAAATTTTCTAAATGGAAGATGGCTAGTCCAAACCAGTGACCTCAATGCCAATTCCCACGTTTGTTTTTAAGCTTACTACTTCTCTAAAGGAGGCCATCTGATGCGGTGAGAAAAGCAGTGATTTTGTAGTAAACAGTAGAAAGAGCACTGCATTTGGATAAGCAAAACCAAAATTTGAACTCAAGTCTTCTATGTGTGTAACCTGGGGACCTCAAGGTGCTAATCTTGGGGCAGGAGCACTGGTCCTGGTCCTGGTCCAGGGCACTGATACAACCTTTTGGGTATAGCATAAAGATGTCTTTAGTTGGTTATGATTCCAATTTTATGTGTTTGTCCTCCAGTGTATCTAGGATCTAATTAACTTGAAAGTTCTTACCAACAAAGCACATCATACACATCAGAACCCAACCATGTCTTCCCTTCCTGTTTTATTCTTGTCCATGTTCTACCAAGTTCTTCACAAGGGTCCACTCAACATGCTAGAAGCCTTCCTCAATTTCTCCTGACATTTCAAGGGTACTAGTGCAGCACCCTTGACTCTGGTCAGCCACCTATCATCCTTTGTTCTCATCATATGACCAGCTCATCTCTTTCTGTCATATAATTCCCCGATTACATCCTTTATTTCATGTCTTCTTTGGAATTCTTTGTTGGCTCATTGGTTCCCTGTTTGCAGCCTGCTCACACCCACCATTCACTTTTCCATTGCCTTCGATGCGAGTCTCATCTTCAATTCTTTGAAAGCAGTGTTATTTCAGGTCATATAACAATGCTGGTGAAAAATGTTTGTGCTGAAAAGGTGGGACTTTGCCATTATGGGAAGCTTGGGGTCAGTAAAAAGAGCTTTGAAATTTCCCAAAGGCCATTTGTCCTGAGCTTTGCCTTTTTCTCAACTCTGGGCCCAGCTCACTGTCCATCTGTACTACAGATACATATACTTGTTAGGTAAGTATGTATTAAATATAATATGGTCAATAGTTGGAAATATGGGCAGTCAGATGACTGGGTCCAGACTTTTTAGGAACATGCCACTCCTTTATTCAATAAATCTGCAGGTGTATCAAATTGAAAAAGAGTTAGGAAATCTCTAATCTAGACAATATTCCTATTGTTCAAAGTCTTTTGAATTTAATTTCCTGCCAGTTGTAGATCCATCAACAGCTTCATGACTAAACCCGGGGTGGGGGTGGGGGGTTGGGATAGAGAGTGCTAGGAAAGAGAGGAAAGAAGGGGTTGCTTAAATGGTATCTCAAAAGGGTCTGTCTAGAAATAATTGTAATGTGTTTCTTGACTCCAAGTCCAGTGTATTATCCACTGTATTACACTACCTCTATAAAGTTGTCCCCTATGAAGACAGAGGCATCTGATTTTATTGAGGAAGTTTGAAATGGCTTGGTGTTCCAGGTTATCATCCACTTAGCATTCTCCTTGGCTTCTTCTCTCTCCCCCAAATCTGGACAATCCTAGTACCTTTTTCATCTTCTTCAACCTCTAATCTGAGTGAAGGTCATTTTGGGACATGCAGAGCTATTGTGAAGACCACCCAGCCCGTATATTTCCTCTAACAAGTAAATTTAGAGTTCAATGGGAATGTCACATGATTGCCTACAAAGATCAAGGCAACACCTGTCTTGAGCAGTGGGCACTGTAAAATGTCATTGTTCTAAAAGGTCAATGCAATAAGGTACTAATTTGGCCTTTAGTTTCATCAGCTGAAGCTGCATATACACCATTATTGTAGTATTTGGCTCCTATATTACACCCTTTCACCCAAAGATCTCAAACCATTTTGTGAACATCATCTCATTGATTTTTATAACACCCTGGGAAAGTGTAAGGTAGTTAAGGGACTTGTCCCCACCACCTCCAGGAAATCAGTAGTGAAAAGCAGGAATGAACTTAGCCTGTAATAACTACATCTGCAACCTGACTTTTTACTGCTAAATATCGTATGAGATAGTACCAGGGAAATATGTAGCAATTATTAGAGGTGCTTTTTCCTTTACAATTGAAGTATGTCATGATTTTTAGAAGTAATTTGTCCCCATATACACCAAAATATTTATAGCAGCCCTTTTTATGACAGCAAAGAATTGGAAACATTTAAGATGTCTGTTGATTGAGGAATGGACAAATTGTGGTACATGAATATAATAGAATATGACTGTTCTGTAAGAAATGATATGTGTGAATATATAGAAGCATGGAGAGATGTATATGAACTGATTATGAGTAAAATTAGGTAGAGACAAAAAAAACAATATACACCATGACTATAGTAATATATTTGGAAAGAACAAACAAACACATAATCAAAAATGAATGTTGCAAAATTTTAAAGATCAAGCTTGGCTTGAAAGAAAGGGAAATGAGAGGACAATCCACCCCTTCATGGAGGTGGCAGGTCTATACACGTTGCACATTGCACACATGTTCAGACTTTTTCAATGTATTGGTTTATGCTGATTTTTTCCTCTTCTTTTTTGTCTTCTCTCTTTCCCTCTCTCTCTCTCTCTCTCTCTCTCTCTCTCTCTCTCTCTCTCTCTCTCTCTCTCTCTCTCAATATTATTATATGGAATAGCTCTCTAGGAGGTAGAGGGGGAGAAATATCGGGGGAAACTCTAATGAACAAAAGACTTCAATAAAGACTTTTTTTAAAGTATAATTTGTAACCCAGTCATACTACCCTTTGAATGTAAATGACAACAGAACTGCTTCACATTCAGCAATGAGTGTTTTTTTTTCCCTGAAATGGGCATAAGCCTCAGCCAATTCAGTCTTTATCACTTATTTGGATGAAGTTAGATTCATACATGACACAAAATTAGGAGAGGGAGGGCTGATTAGATAACAAAATAAAGATCCCAAAGGTTATAGGCAGATTGGAATGGTAGGCCAAATCTATTAGGATGTAATAGGGATAGATGTGAAATCCTTCATAAAAGTTTTTTTTTTAAATCGGGTGTACAAATATAGGAAAAAGAAGACCTAACCAGATAGAAAGTTCCATTAAAAAGTCCTCGAAATTTTAGTTGACACCAGATAATGAGTCAATAATGTTTGTTATGTGGCTGTCAAAGGCCAAAATGATCTTAGTTCTCCTTGATAGAAATTACGTCCAGAATGAAGGAGATTATAATCTTGCTGTACTTTATCTTAATCACAGGCTATCTTTACGGGATTTTGTCCAGTTCTGTGTACCACATTTTAAGAAGAACATAGACAAGATAGAGCATGTCCAGAAGAGGGTTATTAGAATGGTAAAAGACCTACAAACCAAGTCATAAAAGTGTCAGTTGAAGGAAGTGGGGATGTTTTGCCTGTAGAAGAGAAGACGTAGGGGGCATTGATGATTGTTGTCTTCAAACATCTGAAGGACTGTGTGACATGGAACTGGGAGTAGATTTATGTTGCTTGGGCCCAGAGAGGAAAACTATAGCCAGTGGGTAAAAGTTGAAGGGAAACTGATCTGGGATCAATATATGGAAAAACTTTCTAATGATGTTTACCCAACAATGGATCTGGCTCTTCTATCAAGAGGTAGCAAATCCTCCTTTTCTAAGTCATTTTGAAGAAAAATCTAGGTAAGTGCTTTTGGGATATTAGATGACCTCCTAGAGTTGTCCAACTCATATCTGAATAATCTACGAATTATCTCTCACCAGCCCCCATCCCTGACACACACACACACATATCTCCTGTGGCCAATTTTATACCAACCCATGTATGTCTACCAATACCTGAATTAGGGAATTGCCAATCAAGCAAATTAGTGGCTGTTGATTCTGATTGTATATGCTAAATAAAAAAATCCATATATACAGAAAGGGATACACAAAATCCTGTATGCCTCTAGCTTTTGTATGTATAACTTGTGAAAGTTTGTTTCAAGGATCTAGATCAGTTCAGGGCCAGTTCTTCGATGTCATCAGCGTGGGGAACTTCTGGTGTGGAAATTCCTTCCACCAGAGCAATGTTTCAAGAATAATGATGTTATTATTATGTGTTGGATTGAATCTACTCCTTAGCCCAAAATATGGGAAGCCAACAGCAACATGAAAGCTGCAAATTTCAAGCCTCATATGTTAGGGCTCTAAATATTTGGGTGAATAGAAGGAATAAAATGGGATTCATTTAAAAAGAGATCTTGTCCCATCTTTCATACTTCTTCACATTTGAAGTTCTCTACAATCCTTGAACTTTAGCACAGAAAGGGGAGGTAACTATTTTCAAATCTGGCCTGACATCAGGATATAATTAAAACCTGGAGCTTGGAGAAAATAAGTAACATTTGAAATTTTGAAGCCACTGAAAAGGGCAGGGATAATGAGTTTTGCAGCAGACAATTAAAGTTTTCCACCCATAGCTTTTCTCAGAAGATACCAGTTAGTGACTTTCATATAAGAGTTGGATCAAAGGACCTTTAAGGATCCTTCCAACTCTAAGTTTCCAAAATTAAAAAAAAAAAAAGAAATCACTTTCCTAAATAGTGTTATATCTATAAGGAAGCTCCTGCATTGTGCCCCTCATTTCTCTCATCCTATTCCCTTTTCCGTATAGTTCCACTAAATCTTAGCTTTCCAAAAAAGGAAAGGAAAAGCAAAGGGGAAAGGAAAAGGAGAACGGAAAGGGAAGGCAAGGCAAGGACACATTTTCCCTCCAGTTCAACAACCCTGTGAGGGTAGATTGTGCATGTACTATTACCCCTATTTTACAGATAAGGGAACCTCAAAGACGCTAATCAACCAATCCCCCCAAAGCATTTATTAAGCCCCTGTTATCTGCCAGAAATTATGATATGCAGTGAAGAAACAAAGATAAAAGGGAAATAGCTTCTGCCCTCTAGGAGCTTACTATTTAATGGAGGCGGGGGCGGGGGGGGGGGTAGAAGAGATAACGTGTAGTCAGCCTATATAATAATAGTATATATGTGATACATACAAAATGGATACAAAGTTGCTTGGGGACAGAACAAGCAGCTGGGACAGAGGAAAGGGAATCAGCAAAGCTTTCCTATCAGCGGCAGTTGAGCCAAGTCTTTAGACAATTCTTCCAGGTGGAAATGAAGAGGTAGAACATCCTAGGCATGGGGAACAGACAGTGCAAAGAGCAGGAGAAGGGAGCTAGAGTCTGACATATTCAGAAAAGCAAGCAGGCCAATATGGCTGAACTATTGAATGGATGAAAGGAAATAATGCATAAGAAGGCTAGAGAGAGGGAAGATGGAGCCAAGTTCACACAGCTGGCAAGTGTTTGAAATCTGGATTTGAACTCAGGTCACCTGACTTCCAAATCATTCTGTTGCAGCCTACTTCCTCCCATGTTTAAAAAAAAAAAAAAGTAAATTTCCATTACCTTTGGGAAGAATCCAATCAAAACCTGCTTTTGAAGAGCCCATATGATCTGCAGCAAACCTTTTCTTCCTTACCTTTTATTGGGGGGGGGAGCAGTTAGTGGTTAATTTTCCATATAGAATGGCAACTAGATGGCATAGTAGATACAGCACTGGACCTGGAGTCAGAAGGACCTCAGTTGAAATCCAGCCTCAGACACCTAACCCTAACTATGTGACTCTGAACAAGTCATTTAACCCCAATTGGCTTGCAAAAGAAAAAAAAAATCCATGTAAAATCATTTGTTCCTGTCCTCACACAAGTTTGATTTTACAATCTCAATTCGTTTCTTCTTGCCTATTGTTGAGAGTTTTTTTTTCCAATTTCTTATCCTTATTATTAATATTAGTAAAGGGCTTAAAGGATAGAGCTTACACAGGAGGAGATTCCATGTCAAACAAACATGTTTGGGTTGTATTTGAGCTCCTGTAATTCATCAGGCCAGTTCTTTTATTTAGTGACAGTGGATGGTATTTCCCTCTCAAAACACAAAAAGGACCTGTGGCCTGATGAGTAAGCATAAAACTTTTGATTTAGAAGACAGGAAACTTTCATTAAAAAGAAGGGAAGAAAAAGTATTTACACACACACACACACACACACACACACACACACACACACACAATATCCTTGAACTAGAAATTGGAGGGAGCAATCCTTAATTTTTTTTTTAATTTTTTACAAATAAAACTATTGGTGTCTTCTTTTTTATATCACCTACATTTCCCAATGATTCCCTCTTCCTCTCCCTTTTCCAGAGAATCATCCCCTATAACAAAGAATTTTTAAAAGCTGTATGTGTGGTGGTGGGAGTTCAGCAAAACTATTCATGATATAGAAGTCTGACATCATATGTAATGCAACAGAGAAAGGGGAAATGCCTTCTCATATCTCTTTTTGGGGGCCAAGCTTAATCATTATGACTTTGAATCATTCCATTTCCACTGTTTTGTTATTACTTTTCATTTCATTTATACAATTGAAGTCATTTTCATTCCCACAAACTACCTATGAGATACTCTAGGACAAAGTTACCATCCCTAAGTACAGTGGAGAAACTGGGACCCTGAAAAGTGAAGTAATGTGGCATATAGTGAGGTAATATGGCATGATTACTCAGCTTGAGAGTTAGGAAGACCTGAAGGTGACTCTAGACAAGTCTAGGACTCAGTTTCCTTATCTACCAAATGAAGAGATTGAATTGAATGATCTCTAAGGTCCTTTCCAGCTCTAAATCTAAGATCCAATGAGGACAAAGGATTGAGCGTCAATGAAATATCTTATAAGTGAGGCCATTTGACCAAGGAAACACGTTAGTTACCATCCTAAGACAGTGAAATCTAACACCTAGTTTTATTTTCTAGGAATAACACAGAAAGATAACTGTAAACATTATTCATTTATGGCCAAGGTGTAAATAACAACAAAAATCCTCTGAAGATGGAAAGAGGATTGGCCTTAAAACATTCTCCTCAAGAAAAAGGTCTTTAGATTCACTTGTAGGCTTCAAAAAATAAAAAAGTATCCCTCAAGTAGGCAACATAGTATCAGCCTCAAAGCATAAATTTCTTGCTTTTGGTTTGCTACAACTTTCTAATCATTTAAGTCTCCTTATTAAGGTTGAGGCAACTGTAACAAAAGCTTTATCAGCTCTCCATTCACCAAAAATAAACTTGGGTGGAGGGAAAGGCAGGAGGTTATCTTAAAAAAAAAAAAAAAGCCTAAAATCACTTAGTGTTGGGTTTTGATGGGGGCTGGGGCAGTTAGAGGAGTGGAATAATCCCTCCGTGTTCAATCCAATCAATTTTATTTTTCTTTATGAATATGGAAACCTTCTGATATGGAGTCAATTCATCATATTATATTATATTATATTATATTATATTATATTATATTATATTATATTATATTATATTATATTATATTATATTATATTATATTACAGCTAGTAGAAAAAATTGGACCCTCCAAAACTACAGTATCACATCACAATTGCCAAAGATAACCTGAACATAAGCAAGGGGGTATTAGACTGATGAACCTCCCCGCTCCCCCTCCCCACACACACTTACACACACAAATGTTCACTAACTTGATCAGAAAATCTCCAAATGGAAATGCTAATCTAATTTGGTCAGGAAAATTCTTTATACCACTCATTTCTATGAGAGGAAAAACATTGCTGCAAAGATGGAAAATTAAAAGTTGCCCCTTCCTCTTACAATGAAGGGTAAACTCAGGATGGCCACTTACACTTTCAGAGCCAAGGTTTCCTTGTTATAATATGAGGGAATTGGACTAGATAAGTGATTCTCAAACTTTTAATCTCATATTCCCTTTACATTACTACAAATTACTGAGGACCCTAAAGACTTTGTGTGGGTACCTATCAATATTGACCATATAATAATTAAACCTATTAGATGTTAACACACAAGTAACATTTTAATGAAAAATAATTATATTTCCCCAAAAAAAGTCACTGGCATTTTAAAAATATTTTTTGCATTCCTCTTTAATGCCTGGCTCAATAGAAAATGGCCGGATTCTTATATCTGCTTCTGTATTCTATCTGATATGATACTTTGTTTTGGTTGAAATATAGTAAATTAATTTATTTATTTTTAGTTTTCAACATTCATTTCCACAAGATTTTGGGTTCCAAATTTTCTCCCCATCTCTCCCCTCCTCCCACCCCAAAATGGCATGCATTCTGATTACCCCTTCCCGCAGTCTGCCCTCCCTTCTATCACCCACCCCTCTTATCCCCTTCCCCCTTACTTGTAGGGCAAGATAGATTTTTATACCCCATTGCCTGTGTATCTTATTTCCCAGTTGCATGTAAAAAACAATTTTTAACATTTGTTTTTAAAACTTTGAGTTCCAGATTCTCCCTGTTCTTCCCTCCCCACCCAGCCTCATTGAGTAGGCAAGCAATTCAATATAGGTTATACATGTGTAGTTATGCAAAATAGGTTGAAATATATTAAGAAAGTTCTGCCTTACACAGACAAGTAACTGGAAAAGGAAGGAGTATTTTAATAGATACATAACATCGTAGTATTATTATGAAAATACTTTTCACCCTGCAAACCCCATGAAGAGGTCTTGGGACCAGGGGTTTAGGATCACGCTCCGATGGATCCAGATAGTCCATACTGCTGGTACTTTCCCTCTGAGATTACTTCCTATTTACACTGACTATACCGTGTAGGTACATAGTTATTTGTAGTTTGCACCCTCGATTAGAATGTGAGTTCCTTGAGGCCAGAGGTCCGGTTTTTGCCTTTCTTTGGATCCCCAGAGCTTAGCACTGAGCTTGACCCAGTGGGGGCTCTTAAAGCTTCTAAATGTTAATGATGAGATAACCTCAAAGATCCCTTCTACCTCTAGGAGCCTCTGAACTAAGTAGTCCCGAGGACGTTGGTGGGGTGCTCCTGGTGGTTTTGAGCTTATTTTGAGAATCTGTACGGCTTTCCCCATCCCTATTGTGTATCTCTCTGTATGTGTTTTCCCCCAAAAGCAGTATTTAAGTTTTCAGCTAAACTCAGTGTAATTCAGCATAGGACTTCTTAACCTAGAGACCATGAACTTTTTATTTTTTGCATTTTAATAACTATTTCAATATCATTAGTTTCTTTTGTCATTTATTTTATGCATTTAAAAACATCATCTGAGAAGTGGTCGCTAGGCTGCACCAGACTGCCAAAGGGGTCCAATCCACCAAAAAAAAAAAAGTTTTAAGAATTCCTGCATTCCAGAGTCTCCAGGCTTCAACCCTGGAACACGGGGCAGAGAGGATCTCTAAGGAACTAAGGAACAGATGCATTTATCGTACCCACATTTCTTCTCTCTCTTTTTTTTTTTTCTAAAGTCAATAGTCAAGAAACCCTTATTAAGCGACTTGTTGCCAGGCCTTGTGTTAAACTCTGGGGATATAAAGAGACGCAAGGGGGATAAAAAAGACAGTCCCTACTCTCAAGTAGCACACAATCTAAAGGGAGAGACCATATGCAAACAATTATGTACAAACAAGCTATTGTTTGGGATTATTGGAGATAATCAACATAGGGAAGGCACTAGAATTAAGGGGGATCGGAAAAACCTTCCTGTAGCTCTCCCGCCCACTCCTGTTGGGGAGTAGGGAGATGGGTCGGGAAGCCAATCTTTCTCCCGCCCCGAAGAATGACTTCCCTCAGCCCAGGCCCGCTGGGATACTCGTGCTCCTCCTGGAAACAAGCAAGGTTCCTCATCTATGGAAAGAGACTTTCTCCTTCCCTCTTCCAAATTCCTCTTTTAAAAATTTCTTGAAAAAAGTGGAGGGGAGGAAGGCACTGGTGTTCTCACGTGGTTGACCTGGTGCTGAGTTTAAAGCAGAAAGAAATTCGAATAGGGTTCCTGTTTTCCAAAAGGGAGCCTAGCCCCACACTTTAAGAATAGCCCTGGCTAACCAGCCACCCCACCCGCCTTAGCTCTGAGCCTATTCAGCATGACTCGAGCCCTTCCACCCCAGCCTGACACTTCTTGGAAGAGTCCTTCCAACCCTTTTCTTCCCTGAGATAAATATAAGCTTCCCCGACATCTTTAAAAGGGTATTTTAATATACCTAGAAGGAAAACGAATCTTTCCACAGAAAGGTAAAAGTTGAAACCCAGTTTGCCTTACAGTGAGTTTCTCACAAAGTGAATAAGGGGTATTAAAAAAAGTTTCTTAAAAGTTTCCTTCCCCCTCCTCCTTCCCCTCCCCTAAGGAATCCGCCCAAAGCGCTCCAGACACAGCCTCCCCTAAACCCGCCCCCGCCCCCTTTCGACTTCCGACCAATCGAGAGGAAGCTCCAGAGAAAACAAAGGCTACCATTGGATTTGGCTGGGCCACTGAGACCCGCCCCCCTGGGTGGTTTGTGAATGGGGTGGAGGGGGGGCTTAGGAGGCGGGGCTCCTTGGAACACTGAGAGATATACTCTTCCTTTGGGGAGTGCAGCGAGTTGGAATTCGTTCCTCCGGACCCCTAGATCCCTTTCTCGGCCCTAGGAGGTGGTGCCTGAAGCCACTGCTGGGACCAAGTGGCAGAAAGGGCCCGGGGACCGCACGTCGGACTGCCACGCGAGCCCGGGCCAGTGCGGCAGAGGGAATCGAGGTGGGGGAGGCCCAAGACTCCCAGTAATTGGATTTCCCAAACTTATTGAACTCTCTGAGGAAAGAGGCGGATAAAGCTCGAAGCAGGAATAATCCGTTTAGCAGGGGCTTTGGTCGGAGCTCGTGGGGCCGCGAGCTGAGAGGAGTGGAGCAGGAGGAGACCGAGGTTGGAGAAAAGAGGCGAGGCGAGAAGGAGAAGGAGGAGGAGAAGGAGGAGGCGGCTGCAGCAGGGAAGGAGGAGGAGCTGCAGGAGTAGAGGCGGCGGCGGCTGCAGCCTGAGTGAGCCAGTGGCTGCTCCAGCCCCGTGCTTGGCGGGGACAGACTTTGGGCTTTGGTGGGGGGGAGGGGGAGAGAGGGAGAAGAGACCGGGAAGGAGGAGGAGATTAAAGGGACCTCGGGAAACTTTCGAGCGTAATCGGAGGCGCTTGTTGCTTCTCGACCCAGAAAGACGAACCGTTACGTCCCGGCTAGGCTGGGTGGGGTGGTGGAGGGGAGTCTCTCCCCTCCTGGCCCCGGGGAAAGGCAGAAGAGCTTACGACCAGTGGAGAAGCGATCTCTGGCGCCCGGGTGGCTGACTGCTATTAAACCTCAGCCTGGGGTGGAAGGGGGACGGCGACTGCACCCTTGACTTGACACCTTCCCCCTCAACCCCGGACCCCTGCCCTTGTTCTCAGCGCCCAGCCTTTAGACTCTCATGTGCGGGGAGCAGCGGCGACGCCTCTCCAGGATCCCCTCCTTGCCTCTTCAGACGCCTAAGCCGGCTTCCTCGAACTCTGGGTGAGGAGCGCGCTTCTCCCGCGGCTAGCAATGCTGGGCCTAGGCTCGGCCGTCCCCTCCACCTCGCTGGGCCTGTGCGCCCTAGTGGGCGCCGCGCTGCTGGTCTTGCTGCCGGCGGGTTTGGGGGCGCAGCCTTACCATGGAGAGAAAGGCATCTCGGTGCCGGACCACGGCTTCTGCCAGCCCATCTCCATCCCTCTGTGCACGGACATTGCCTACAACCAGACAATTCTGCCTAACCTGCTGGGCCACACGAACCAGGAGGACGCCGGGCTGGAGGTGCACCAATTCTACCCGCTGGTGAAGGTGCAGTGTTCGCCCGAGCTGCGCTTCTTCCTGTGCTCGATGTACGCTCCCGTGTGCACCGTCCTGGAGCAGGCCATCCCTCCCTGCCGCTCCCTGTGTGAGCGGGCCCGCCAGGGCTGTGAGGCGCTCATGAACAAGTTCGGCTTCCAGTGGCCCGAGCGGCTCCGCTGCGAGAACTTCCCAGTGCACGGTGCGGGTGAGATTTGTGTGGGGCAAAACACATCGGACAGTGCTGGAGGAGCGGGTGGAGGCCCTACCGCCTACCCCACTGCACCCTACCTGCCGGACCTGCCCTTCACTGCGCAGCCCCAAGGACCCGGACGTCCTTCCTTTCCTTTCTCTTGTCCCCGACAGCTGAAGGTACCGCCCTACCTGGGCTACCGTTTCCTAGGCGAGCGGGACTGCGGGGCCCCGTGCGAGCCGGGTCGGGCCAACGGGCTCATGTACTTTAAGGAGGAGGAGAGGCGCTTTGCCCGGCTGTGGGTAGGCGTGTGGTCGGTACTGTGCTGTGCTTCCACACTCTTCACGGTGCTCACCTACTTGGTGGACATGCGGCGCTTCAGCTACCCCGAGCGGCCCATCATCTTCCTGTCCGGCTGCTACTTCATGGTGGCTGTGGCCCACGTGGCCGGCTTCCTTCTGGAGGACCGGGCCGTGTGCGTGGAGCGCTTCTCGGAGGAGGGCTACCGCACGGTGGCGCAGGGCACTAAGAAGGAGGGCTGTACCATCCTCTTCATGGTGCTTTACTTCTTCGGCATGGCCAGCTCCATCTGGTGGGTCATCCTCTCCCTCACCTGGTTCCTGGCGGCAGGCATGAAATGGGGCCACGAGGCCATCGAAGCCAACTCGCAGTACTTCCACCTGGCCGCCTGGGCCGTCCCTGCGGTGAAGACCATCACCATTCTGGCCATGGGGCAGGTGGATGGGGACCTGCTGAGTGGGGTGTGCTACGTGGGCCTGTCCAGCGTGGATGCGCTGCGGGGCTTTGTGCTGGCCCCTCTCTTCGTCTACCTCTTCATCGGCACCTCCTTCCTGCTGGCCGGCTTCGTGTCCCTCTTCCGAATCCGCACCATCATGAAACACGATGGCACCAAGACTGAGAAGCTGGAGAAGCTCATGGTGCGCATCGGGGTCTTCAGCGTGCTCTACACGGTGCCGGCCACCATTGTCCTGGCCTGTTATTTCTACGAGCAGGCATTTCGAGAGCACTGGGAGCGCACCTGGCTGCTGCAGACATGTAAAAGCTATGCCGTGCCCTGTCCCCCAGGTCACTTCCCCCCAATGAGCCCTGATTTTACGGTCTTCATGATCAAGTACTTAATGACCATGATCGTGGGCATCACCACCGGCTTCTGGATCTGGTCAGGCAAGACTCTGCAGTCGTGGCGCCGCTTTTATCACAGACTCAGTCACAGCAGCAAAGGGGAAACTGCGGTATGAAGCGGTCCCCTCTGCCCTCCTCGTCACCCTCCCACCTCCACCAAATCCGCTGCTGGGTGGAGGAGAGGATGGGGAAAGAACTTTTCGCATTTGGGTTTTTGTTTTGTTTTGAACTCCCTCCCCTCCTTCCCTTCACCAAAGAACATTCTGTAGTCTTCCTTGCAGTCTGGCAGAGGGGTGGGTTGAACTAGGGAGTCTTGAATGTAAAGACTTTTAGGTTGGGGGGAGGGGCGGGAAAGACATTCTGGATACAGACTTCCACAAGAATAATAATAATTTAAAAATCATTTAAAGGTACAGTAGGACATTGGTCCGGCAAAGAAAATCCTGAAGAACAGATTCTGAAGGCTTCCCCCTCTTAGGGGGCTGAACTCTGGGGCAGTACTGTTGGCTCTCTGCTCCAAGGAAAGTTGCTTCTCTAACTCCTGTGGTGCCCGGGTGAAAGGTAAAGCTGTGTCTGCTGCGGCTTTGTTGGGAGAAGGGAGGACCCCATGCAGTGTCCTTGTCAAGCAGTGGTCAAACCATAATCTCTTTTCACTGGGGCCAAACTGGAGCCCAGATGGGTTAATTTCCAGGGTCAGACATTAGTCTCTTCTATCCAATTCCCTCTCCCCCCTCCCCTACTTCTGTTTCACTCCCTTACTCCTTTCAAGTCCTGTAAAATAAGCATTTGAAAATCTTGAGAGGCAATAATTTTAAATCCTATTATATGTGTTACAGAACTGGGTAGAGTTCCTAAAAAGAACCAGGCTGCTCTGGATGCCTCAGCTATAACTTTTCTAAGATAAGGGGAAGCTTTTGCTTCCCCTCTTCGCCAAATCCCCACTTTTAAATTGTTTTGGTAGGAAATGGAGTGTTTAATAATGTTCTATATATTGAAAGGCAACAAGTCACAACACTTCTTTTCACAACCAGAATGCTGCTTTAAAAAAAAAAAAACTCCTTGTCTTTGTTACCAGACACAAAAGAGGAAACAAAAAAAAGTGTCTGAGAGTGGAAAGATATAACTGAAAAGGGCAACTTTTGTAGGCAAAGCAGCCCCCTAAAAAAAGAGATTTACCCTTGGATGGTAATTTAGTATAGGTGATCATTTCTTTTGTGAAAAAAGTAAAAGGCAGTATATTTTCATACTCCCATTTAATCTTAGGTTTCTGGTTTAACTAAAGGAAACTGAAGGACAGGGTTGGTTGGGGTTTTTTTCTTTTTTTGTTACCCTATTTGTTTTAAACTGGGAATTTAATTCAGAACACCTGACATAGCAAACTCTGCTAAAATGTTCAGAGAAATCCCTCCCTTTATATCCTATCTCCTTATAAGCCTGTATTTAGTCTTTCTTTTTCTATTTGAACCTTTCTAGATGAAAGGAAAAGCATAATGCCTTGACTCCTGTGATAAAGGAAAAGTTTAAACCATAAAGAACCATTTTGTCCTGTTTTTTTAGTCCCATCCATAAATCTGTTTTTAAAACATGTGTATGCTGACCCTGAGACTTTTATTTTTGTGGGGGATTGTAATCTGGAAAGATGAGAGCACTGTTAAAGTGATCAAGATTAATCTCTTCTAAGACCAAAAGAGGAAAGTTCATATTGTGGGCCTCATTTTTTAGGAAAAGTGATTAAAAGGTAAACTTCAAAGTAATTCCACAGTTCTTTTGAAATGTACTAGATGACTTAAGTTTATTAATCTTAAATCATGCTCCTTTTTTTTTTTATCTTGGAGTAGAGCATGAATTCTTTTGCAAAGCTTCCTGGAGTAGAACTTTCATGGTTTTTGCCTAATTACTGATTTTACAGAGAACCCCAGAGTAGCCTTTTTTTCTCCACTGTTGAACACTGCCTTCCTCTCCTACTCTCCACAATGTTTCCTAACAGTAATTATGTAGAGGATACTGTCACTACTTGGAAACTAACTTTATATATGAAGTGCTGGAGAGTAGAGCTGCCATATTAATTAAAGGGAGGAAAAACTGACATTCTAGCCCTTAGAATCTCCAAATCAAATCCTTATAGAGCATTACCAGCTCTCAAACTGTGGCATCATTTGTGTTGTCTCTCTCAAGTGCATGTGAAAATTGTAAAATAGAAGAGACAATTGTAGTATGTATATTTTGTAAATCTCCCATTTTTGTAAGAAGATATATATTGTATTTATACATTTTTACTTTGGATTTTTTGGTTTTTGCCTCTGAAAATCTATAAATGAGGCCCCCACTTTACCACATGTACAGATCACAAATAAATTTTTTTAAAAAATTAAATCTGAATGCTTATTTGGTTTTGTGTTCCTTTATGTTGTGATGAAAGAGGGTAAAATCCAAAAATAAGGCTTCAGTAGATACATTAAGTGGTATAAGCAAGAAGAAGGGTGGTTTGTTTTTAAGAGGGAAAAAATTGGTATAAACCATTTTTCAAGTTTCCTGGTTGTAATCTTATTTGATATATTTTTTAGCCTTTATTTAATACAAGCCTTTTTCATGGTTTAGACCTATTTAGATGGCATAATAAGAGTACACTAGAAATAAAAAGAAGGGTAATAGAAGCCTTTTTTCCCAGAAAGATTCATATTTAGAGAATATTTGAAAGATTTCTTCAGTATATAAATTTGTGGGTTTTTGGTGATATTTTAATGAGTTGTCTTTTTTTTCCTGCTTAGTCATCAGTAGTATAAAGTATGTCATCTAAATTCTCATAATGTAAGGTTTATGTGAAAACAAGCCACTTTCCATGCAGGTGGTCAGGGTGTTTTATAATAGCTTTCATGTAATGCTTTATAGATTAAAGCATACACCTTCCTTACTCTCTACCTTTCAGGATCATTGTGAAAGGGGAAATAGCTTTTGCTACATAAATGTGAGCTATTATTATTATTACCACCTTCTAGTTAGGTAAACTGAGACAGGTCAAGTGATTCCTGAGGGGGCAGGGAGTCAGCAGCTCAACCAGGAATAGAATAAACTTCTGACCCCAGGGGAGCCTCATAAGTCACCAAAGTCATTCTTTCTCCTCACAGGGGAGCCTAACTTTGGAACCAGCTTCCAAGATGATTTGACAGAGAAAGCTGCATGGTTTAAATAATCTGATATTTAAACTGTAACAAGGGACAAATGATGAAGGCAATCCAGTGTGGTTTTTTGGTGCTATTTCAGCGTTAAACCAACTCGACTCTCTTCTACTAGTCAACCCCCACCCTTTCCTTTTTGAAACGAAGGAATCCTGTTTGTTCTCTCTTAACAACTGTGGTTTTCTTTGTTTTTGTGTACTTTATCAACTGACCCCAAATATGATTTTTTTTACTCTTAGAAATTGGGTCTTCCTCTGTCTCCTCACACAAAGATTGTAAACTTATTAAAGAAACCTGTTTGTTTGTTTTTTTTTAAAACTAGTTAAATCCATTGCTAGTGGGAGTCTATCCACAAAAGGAAGGCAGACAGTGGGGACAGACTTTTCTTTTTTCACCTCTCTGAAGGAGAGAGTTCTGTATTTGAGAGCAGGGTATCTTCTCTTTAGGATTCTCTTGGGTTTTGAGCATTGCAATGAGTGTGAAGTCATTTTAACCTGTGAAGATTTCTGCATCAAGGAAGAAACACAACTTCAATTCTCATAAGGATTGTCTGGTTTTTTTTTTTCTCATAAAGTGACACCTTTTATGTTAAGACACACATTCCACTGAACACTCAAACTAATGCCTGCTGTTAAGAGTGTTTGTTTTTAGTGGGGGTGGAAGGGTCCCAATAGGGCTTTTTGATTCACAAATTAAGTGCTGAAGGACTTAGTCCCTTCTGTTTAGAGAGCTGTGACTTTGCTTCTGTAAATTTGTCTTCTGTTTTATTAGCAGTTACAGCTCTTTCAGGACCCTGAAAGGCTGAGAAACGCTTGGTGTTTTGTCATGGTTCTGACTGAACATATTCTATCTTCCTGTACTTAGTACTGTACTTAGAGCTAGCTAATAGCTAGAGCTCTGCCTGGCTAAATTACTACCTGCTTTCCCAAAGACAAAGAATGTTCTTTCCTAAAGGTGTCCAGGCATATTTTTGTCCCTGTTGCCATCCATGCATACCAGGGTGGCTCTCTTACAGTTGGATCCGTACCCAAGAATGTTCGAATGTTCAGTATTTTTCCTTCAGAAGGATTTTGTCAGAAAATGGGTAAAGGAGAACTTCATGTTTTGTGAAAGGGCCCCTGAGTGTAGTTGAAGAAAAAAAAAATTGGCAAGGTTGTGGCATTAATCCCTAGAAAAGGAATAGAAGCGCTTATGAAAATAAATTTCCTTCACTTTTATAAAACAAAAACTTGTTACACACAAATATATCTCCAATACTACTTTTAAGCCAGCTTTGTGAGAAGCAATTTTTTTTAAAGTCCTTGCAAACCACATTGTCTTCAAAAGCAGAAATGTGTGGAATGTCTGTGAATATAGATGGGAGATGTCAGAAATTCAGGTTGGTAGGAATGAATGGACACAACAGCTGTAAGATTGTGTCCTGAAGCTATCCTAACTCTCCCATCTTTAATTTCACGCAGGTGGCTATTTATAGATGGTATATTTATGTAAGCATATGCTGGGTGTGAAACGGTCTTAGAGACTTCAGACAGTCATAAGAGGGACCCCTCAAAAAAACCTCTCCACAAAACCTTCATCACTCATTTATTTTCATAATCAAATATCCAAAATATCTGTTTCCTTTTTAGTGATATCACATATGTTGCAGTGTAGAAAATCAGAGTATGAGAGGCAAATTCTATGCATGTAAATGGCAGAATCACCATCAACAAAACTCTTGGTACAAAGGAACAACTCCAAAGAATGCTGTGGCATTCAGGGTTTGTGTTTGTGACTATGAATAGTTAGTTTTTCCTGATATGTAGCTAAGTACATTAAAATAGAATATGATCAGTTAGGACCATGATTGATTTATGTTGTCAAAAAAAAAGGAAGCTTGACCAAAATATGACAGGTTTGTATCTAGCAAGATCAAATTTCTCAGAAGCTCCTGAAAGTTAAATGCTAATATTTAAAATGACTTGGCTTCGTTTGTGAATTGTTTGCAGAAAAAAAATTTAAACAAGTTAATTGTGTTTTTCCAACTACCTCTACATCCTGTCATATTATTATTCCTAATTTCAATATTAGTCTAAACCAGTAGTTCTTAGCCTTTTTTTCCTCCACAGACCCCTTTGGCAGTCTGATTAAGCCTATGGACCCTTCCTCAGAATGATGTTTTTAAATGCATACAATGAAATACACAGAAACAAATTATATTGAAAAACAATCATCTTTTTTAAAAAACGAATGTTTAAAGTTCATGGATTCCCTGGTCTAAACAAATAATTAGCAAGATTAAACCATTGCTGTTGTAAAAATAATATATCTGGCTTTGTGATGCTGTATATTTGGGAGTTGCCCATTCTATTGGATTCTCCACCAAACCATTCCCCTCCAGCATATATATATTTGGCTTTAAGTTGTCTTTTAATTCCTTTCTTCTTTTACCAAAGTCAAAATCAGTCACTATGGTTAATCTGGGATTTCCTTTCACTTTGATGAGCAATAGATTCTTGCTTAATAAGGTCAGTGAAGACCTCATCTGAAACAGCCTTTCTGTTTCTGAAATAATAGGATAGAGATCTTTGCCTAAACCAGGGATAAAGAACCTGCAGCCTTAGTTGTGGCCTTCTAGGTCCTCAAGTTCAGCCCTTTGACTGAATCCAATTTGTTCTGTGAAGTTTGGATTCAGTCAAAGGGCTGAACTTCAGGACCTAGAGGGCCACATGTGGCCTTGAGGCTCTAAGTTCCCCACCCCTGATCCTAAACCAAAGTAGATGGCTATTAACAATAGCTTATATTTACAAAAATTTTTGTATTTGGTCTCCACAACCACTCCATGACATTAGCAGCACTGGTATTAATAGCTAGCATTTAGATAGCCTTGTAAAGCTTCCAAAGTATTTTGCATATATCATGTCATTCAAGTACATTATATAGAAGTAAAGTGACTTGTCCAAGATCACACAGTTACTAAGTGTGTGAAGCAGGTTTTGAATTCAGTTCCTTCTGACTCCCAAGTCCAATACTCTAAACCCTGTTCCACCTAGCTGATTCATTTTTTTTAATGACTACTATTCTTTTTAAATGATTTGGGTCTGACACCTTGTTCTGCTTCTTACTATGTGTGTGGCCTTGGACAAGTCACTTTAACCTCTCTAAGCCTCAGTTTCCTCATCTGTAAAATGATAGATTTGGATTAGATTTGGGACGCCTTCCTAAAGAAATGTTCTATTGATGGTCCTTTTTTTTATGAGTCACACTTCCCCAGACTTTTCCCCAATCTATAGAACCCTCCTTTGTAACCAAAAAAAGTATAATCCAAAAAAAAAAAAATCAACACATCAGTAGTGTCTGAAATTCTGTTTCACTCTGTACTGCTAGTCCACCACCTGGAACAGCTAGGTGGTACGAATAGATAGAGTGCCATGCCTAGAATCAGGAAGACAAAAATTAAAAACTAAAATACTTATACTATCTGCTTCACATGATGGTTGTGAGAGAAACACTTAACAAATTACAATATGTTATGTTTTATAATGAGAGTTATTACACTAAAAAAATCACAGGGTTTTTTTTTTCATTTGGGGGAAATTTTAGGGGTATGTCATAGACAAATAGGACAGTTAGGTGGCACAGCGGATAAAGTGCTGAGCCTGGAGTCAAGAAGGCTCATTTTCCAGAGTTCAAATCTGGCCTCAGATAGTTACCAGCTGTGTGACCCTGGGGAAGTCACTTAACTCTATTTGCCTCAGTGTCCTCATCTGTAAAATGAGCTGGAGAAGGAAATGGCAAACCATTCCAGTGTCTTTGCCAAGAAAGCCTAAATGGAGTCATGAAGAATTGGACACTACTGGAAAATAACTAAACAACTTATACAAATAATTACGTTTTTGCCCACTCTGGTAAGTGGGTCTTGAGTCTTGAGTCTTGAGTCTTGAGTCAATAATGAGATCTCTTCGAAAGGGAAAAAATAGATATATGGGTATACATTAAAAATAATACATTTTCCATATTCAAGTTTTACACAAGCCAGATTTGGGAGGTAGGATATGACAGAAATGGCAGCCTCCGTAAAATAAAGGGGTTGGTTCAATCATTCTCTGAGGCCCTTTTTAAAAAAAAAGAATTTTGGGTGATTTTTTTATACTAGGTATATTTCCTAGTGTATCCATCCTCTTTTGCCCTTCCAGAATCATCTCTTCTAATATGTAATAAAAGGAGAGGGGGAAGAGTTCAACAAAACTAGCCAGAATATTGGAAAAGTCTCACAGTATCTGTAAAATTCACCCATTATCCCTCACTTCTTCAAAGAAAGGAGGGAGGTGCCTTCTCATATCTCTTTTTGGGAGACCAACCACTTTTGTTTTATGACTGCCCAGATTTTCCACTATATCCTGGCTCTCCTTCTCAGCGAGCCATTTCTTATAACAAAGATGTTTCTAAGAGGAAAAAAGGAAAAAGAAAAATAATCAGTAAAATTAATTAATACGTAGGAAAAAAAAACCTGACAATACCTACAATCCTCCACAACCCATGCATTCTTTTCTACCTCTACAGAGTAGATGCAAAGGGGAAGGTGTC
Source organism: Trichosurus vulpecula (assembly GCF_011100635.1). Taxonomy (NCBI): domain Eukaryota; kingdom Metazoa; phylum Chordata; class Mammalia; order Diprotodontia; family Phalangeridae; genus Trichosurus; species Trichosurus vulpecula. The sequence continues at coordinate 300,502,734 of NC_050576.1, read as the reverse complement.
TTCTCATATCTCTTCTTTGGGTCCCTCATTCATAATTTTCCATTCATTTCTTATTGTTTTATTGTTGCCATTCTTTCTATTTACATTGTTGTCATCACTGGGGACATTATTTTTCAGTCTGCATCAGTTCATGTAAGTCTTTTATGCTTCTCTGTGTTAATCATATTCATAGTTTCTTACAGCATGGTAATGCTTCATTGCATTCATGTACCACAACTTATCTATTTCCCAGTCTATGGAATCCCATATCATGCTGGCTGTTGGAATGATCTAACAGAAGCATTCTTACCAATTCACTTTAGGCTTGACCTGTAAAATTTCTGAACACAGACAGCCAACTGTGTGGATTGGGCTGAAAATCATTGGGCTAAAATCATTCTTTTTCATGTTTACAGAGTGTCTTTTAGCCAGGATCCTAAAGTGCTTTACAAATATTAATGGGTAACGTTATCTTCAATCACATTTTTCAGATAGGGAACCTGGGGCCCAGAGGTTAAGTGAGCTTCTCATTGTGCACACAGGTAATCATTGTTCAGGTCATGATAGGGTCCACATCTCCTGTCTCCGAACCCAGGGCTTTGGAGCCTTACTTTGAGATATGGTAAGACCTAACATTAGAACTGAACCTAGGCAGCCAGACAGAAATAGTTGCTAATTTCCATTAGCTTTAAATGTTTGAACACATTCTTAACAGGATCCTAAGGGATTTAAAGATTTTTTGAGGTCTTATCAATTTCTACTTTCCTACATTCTTTTGGATTTAATCCACATCTACCAGAAAGTGTGAAAAATGCCACCTAATTAATTTTAGTAGTATAACCAGTTGACAAGAGAATTTTCAATGCTATTTCCCAATATTCTTTTAATTACAACCAGAAGTCACATTCTCCTAAGTTCTGAAGGATTAGAGAGACCTTGTTTTTTATATTGTTTTCTACAATATGCCAGGGGGAAGCTAGGTAGGGGAGTGGATAGAGTGCTGGGCCTGAAGTCAGGAAAACCTGAATTCACATCTGGTCTCAGACACTTACTAGCTTTGTGACCATGGGCATGTTGCTTAACCTGTTTGCCTCAGTTTCCTCATTTGTAAAACGAGCTGGACAAGGAAATGGCAAACCACTCCTAGGAGTCTTTGTCAAGAAAACCCCAAATGGAATTATGAGTCAGATACAACTGAAGTGACTGAAGAAGAGTAACAACACTATATGCCAGGCACGCTGCTAAGGATGCATAGAAAGAAAGAAAAAACAATCCTAGCACTTCTGTGCCTGTTCTGTTTCCAATTTGGGACTAGAACTTTCTGAAGGAGTGGTCTCTAGATATACAAAGTATGATTTTTTTTCAAGAATCATCCTGTGCCCTGAAGGCCTTCTCTCTTGCAGGGGGGGTCTCTTCCCTGCTAAATCACAGTACTGAACAAGAGGAGAGAGTCTCATCATGTCTTAAAGAGGGCAGTGGGAAAGCCCATGCCAGTGGGTGACCAATACATGGTGTCTTAGCTCCAGCAGTGAACATGTCAGCTGCCCTGACCAAGTTGGAAAACAAAGGGGGAATCCCAGGAAGTCCCCCTTGCTTGGGTAAGATTTGTCATGTATCACAGCAAAGGAATTAAATACTTTACTCAGTCCCTGGAGGCCTGCAGTGGGGAAGACCTGTCAATGTGTAATCAAGGAACCATAGATCTCAGAACTGGGGGCGGGGTGCAGGGGGAAGCCCTAAGAGCTGGTCTAGTCCAGACCATCTCTTGTCATCAGGCAGATAAAATATTAATCACAATTTACAGAAGAGGCTACGCAGCGTTTAGAACGGGTGGATTGGGACCAGAGCCCTGGTTTCCTGGCTCTTAATGAGTTATCCTTTAGGGTAAAAAAATTTTGAGTTTAACAGAAAGAAAAACCAGTTGCCCCTGAATTCTCTCCCTCCCCTAAAATGTTGGTTCTGAAAGTAAATGCCAATTATTTGTCCATTTTTAATTTAAAATAAAGTTCATGGTAAACATTTGAAATGCATTTTTAGTGAGAGCAGCAGGCCTGAACTCTTATCTAACTTCCGGTTTTGCTGGATGAAGGCAACAGAGGGGATCCTCTCAGTTCCCCTCATTCCTTCTCCCTGTTTCCCCCACTATACTCCCTGTATCTTACACAATTTGCCAAAAGAATTTCTAGCTTGCATCCTTGCCAGAAGAGCTATAGCTGTAGGTGAATTTATCATCAAAATCTGGCAAAGAAGCAGGGGAGAAAAAAAATCAAAAGACTTTGCCCAGTGCAGTTGGCCGCTAATTAAACACTGGTGTTAATTGCAAGGGGTAACTGGATTCTCACTCCTGTTTGTTATAGGGCTTTGGGTGAGCTTCAGTTTGCTCAGAATGTTTAGATTCTCACAGAAAATGAAGTCATCCAGAAAAGAAATGAAAGGTGGTGATATGTATATCTATCTATAGGACTATTTTTAAATAAAAGGGAGTTTTGTGTGAGAGAGTTAGTTCAAAGTGGGCTTTGATTATCTAAAAAGAGAGAGAGCCAGACTTAAGGGGGGAGGGGGGCAATCTAAATGTAAAGGTGGACATTTTTTTTTCAAATTTAATCCATGATGAAAAGATCACTTTTTACTCATAGTGCTCTATTTCTCCCTCTCTCTTAATTAACATTGAAATGTAAAAGTTTAAGCAGCATTTCCCATAGTCACTTCCTGGGCAACATTCCATGGGGAACAGGCAAAAGGAGATGTCACCTGACACCCTTGCAAAGTAATGCAGCTCAGCCTGAAACGGTCCTTTTTTTTTTTTTAAGCAGCCATGAATCTCTGGCGAGTACTATCTGATACTGATACCATTTATCCCCACCTGCATTTACTGTCCTGATGGAGTAAAGTTAGCAAATGCTATTTTCTCCAGACAGAAGTCAAAGCTCTCCCCTGTACTCTTTCCCTTCTAGGTCTTCCTAACCAGGGGAGCCATGAACTTGTGTGTGTATTTTTAAAAAGTAAAATTTTTTAATATCTACATTTCAGTATTATTGGTTTCCTTTGTCATCCTATGTATTTTATTTTATTCATTTAAAGGCATCGTTCTAAGAAAGAGTCTTCAAAAAACTGTAAAAAAAAAAAAAAAAAAAAAGAACCCCTGGCTTAGGACAGTCCTCCTTGCACACTCCAAATGACCAAATGGCTTGAGGAAGGCAGAAGTGCCTGGAGAAGGAGAGAGAACAAATGTTTCAAACTCAAACCATCCTCATATGAAGAGAACCTTTGTTTTAGTTAAGGCAGAGGCTTAAAGAGAGTTCGGGATAGATGAGTCTTTTCACATTCTGGCTTATGAATCCAGACCCATAGTCCTCCTGGGCAACCTTCTCTAGAGAAAGCAGATTCACATTTCATTTTTTCTGTGGAGGGAAAAACGGTTGGACTCAGTGTCTGAGAGTAAAGCAGGACAGCCAGGAAATTAAGTTGGTTCATCCCCTGCAAGGGTCGGGGGAGGTTTGGGGAGGGGTGACAGGACAACCCTTCTATTCACCAGGTGTGTTTGGGCTGAGGCTTGTACAGAATGTTTACTGCAGGCCACTGGCTTCCCTTTTCAGAAGAAGGTTGCTGTTATTATAAAGAATTGTCCTATTGGCTCCTAACTAGGCTGGAGGATTCTGTTTGAGCAGTACAAGCAGTTACTACTCAGAAAAAGAAAAGCAGATTTGGTGGTTATTTAAATGAGCAATTCCCTGATTTCAAAGAGGTAACTGTACCCTTCTACCAGTCAGAAGGGCTGTTTGCTAAGAATTGTTTATGAATAGATCTAGACAATGGGTTTGCTCTCCGAGTCATTCAGGACTCCAAATCACTAGCTTTTCCTGTTATACTGGGGAAAAGGGAAGGGGAAAAACATCCAGAGATCATATTATTCCTGAAAACCCATGTTAGTACTTGATTCCATGTGTTGATACTGAAAGAGTTTAACCAGCAAATGTCTGGCCTCCCTTTTTAAACATGGCTGGGCTTTTCAAAAGGCCAGAAGAGAGCTTTTTAATTTTCACAGGGGCTGATTCTCAACTATTTCTCTGGCTCTAGAGAGTATCTTACCCATCACCCTTAATGAAGGAAAAAAGTTGACACTGAGACCAAACGTATCAAAAAGGAGATCAAAGGAAAAGTGTGGGAGAGGGAGGAGGAGATGGGGGGGGGCCTGGCCCTGATCCTTGTCACCATCCCTTTCAGAGATCCCATTCTTTATGCCTCTATGAACCCAGCTATATAAGCACCCTGTTCCACTAGTACCACTAGTACCACTAGTGCCTCTATGAACCCAGCTATATAAGCACCCTGTTCCACTAGTACCACTAGTGTCTCTATGAACCCACCTATATATGCACCCTGTTCTACTAGATCCGACTAAGAAATTGCTGGGACCCACAGGACTAGGAGTATTCTATTACCAGGCCTTAGGAAGAATTAACCAGTTAAGTTAGTTTTCTTAGGAGTATGAAAAAACTCTATTTCTTTATCATTATACCATGGTGGAGTCACGAAGATTCATCTTCTTGAGTTCAAGTCTAGCCTCAGACACTTACTAGCTATGTGACCCCGGGCAAGTCACTTAACCCTGTTTGCCTCAGTTTCCTCATCTGTAAAATGAGCTGGAGAAGGAAATGGCAAGCCAGTACAATATCTCTGCCAAGAAAACCCCAAATGGTGTCATGGAAAAGTTGGGAATGACTGAACAACAACATTATACCATGATCAAGTTAATTAATTTATTCCTTGTTGAATGACCCACGATGGAACTGTAGTTATGGGGGCTGAGGGAGTCAATTGGGGTCAGCAAAATGTAGGAGGGCTAGACAGAGTTAGGAAAATAGAGCTTCATATATGGCCTCAGAAACCTATGGCCTGTGTGACCCTGGGCAAGTCACTCTACTCCCCTCAGCCTGTTTCCTCATCTATAAAAGGAAGATGATAATAAAACCACGTGCTTCACAAGGTTATTGTGAGGACCAAATGAGATAACGTATAAATGCTTTGCAAACCTTAAAGCACACCATAAATTCAAGGCATCATCATCATCATTATTATTATTTTATTAATATTCTCATTCTTAATTTGGAAAATAAAGAATTTGGAGTCATCTAGATTGTTTTCTTTCAAGAAAGGGGCCCTCACAGCCAGATAACCCGCTCCTTTCCTGCCCCCATGGAAAAAGGGCCTCAAACGGAGCAAAATTTGAATCCATGTGACGTACTTTTTTTTGTTCCCATGTAGAGCTCTCTAAATCCATTGTTAAGGGGAGGGAGGCTGGGAGTGAATGCCAAAATCCACAAAGTGCTTTGGAGATGATGGGAAGAGACTAGGGCTTTGATTATTCTAGTACAGACATTCTAAAGCTTTTTTTCACATCACAGACCCCTACTTCTCAGAATAATGTTTTTAAATGCATAAAATAAAATACATAAGATTATAAAGGAAAACAATTCTATTGTTAAAAAAAAAACAAGTTCATAGACCCCAGGTTAAAAACACTAGTCAGTGTAAAGAAATCTAAAGTCGCTTTCCTTAGCTCACCATTTTAGTGAAAGGTCAAGACCACAACTTTGAAATCAAAGAGGAAACTCCTATTCTATGGTGGCAAGTGAATTGCTAATCCTAATCATTTTACAAGTGTGTTCTGTTGGTCTCCAGACAGACAAATTGAAGAAGTGTGCTTGAGTCAGGGGCAGACCCACTCTGACTACTGGGGAGAATGAGGCAAAGCCTGAGTGCTCCTAATAGGGGGTGAGTAGCATAATTCTCATTCATTAAGGTAACCATTCTCCCACCCCTGAAGGTCATCAGGTATCTATGCCAACACCTTGTGCTTGATGGAGAAGGTATGTGTCTATTTTTCTCATTGACTCGTGATGGAATATAAGCTCCTATAAGGCATGGGTTACTTTGTTTTTGTCTTTGTATATATACCAGGGCCTTGCACAGTGATTGACACATAGTATGTTTACCACAGAGCAACCTCATTAAGCTGACTTCCATAAGCCTGTTTACTACAGCAATTCTATTAAGCTACAGGAGGCTTTTTTCCATTCCAGATTTTGGGATAGGGGGTGCTTACTGAGCTTGGATCCAGCTTGAAAAATCTGTGGATCCAAATCTGGTTCCATGTAAATGTCACTGAATCACAGAGCAAAGTATACAGAAGAGAATAAGGTGCAAGAACACTGGAAAGATAGGAAGGGACCAAATTATAAAGGATTTAAAAAACCAAACAGAGATTTTTATATCTGATCCCAGAGGTAACAAGGAGCCAGTGGAGTTTATTGAATCGAGGGATGATATGGTTTGATTTGTATCTTAAGGAGATCAGTGTTACAGCTGGATGGAAGATGGATTACGGTAGGAAGAGAATGGAGGCAGGGAGGCCAGCAGACTCTTACAATAGTCCAGATTTGAGGTGATGATGGCCTCCCCCGGGTTGTAGTGTCAGAGGAGAAGAGACATATAAGAGAGATGTCACAATTGTAGGAATGTCAGGAATAGATAATTGATTGAATATAGGGAGTAAAAGAGAATGAGGAGTTTAAGGATGACATATAGTTTGCAAGTCTGAGTGACTGAGAAGTTGATGGTAGCCTTGGCAGTGATAGGGAAATTAAGAAGGCAGGAGGGTTTGGGGAAAAATAATGAGTTCAGTTTTGGATGTGTTGAGTTTAAGATGTCTATGGAATATTCAAGTAGAGATTTCCATTTGTCAGTTGGAAATAGAAGACTGGAGTTGAAGAGACAGGTTAGAGCTAGACAAGTAAATCTAAATGTTTATAGAGATGCATCCATAGAAGCAGAGGCTATCACCAAGTGAAATGGTGTAGAAGGAGAAGAAAAGAGGGCCCAGAATAAAGCTTTGAGGGAACCCCATGACTATTGAGCTTGGCATGGATGAAGATCCACCAAAGCAGACAGAGGAAGAACAGTCAGAAAGGTAGAAGGAGAGCCAGGATGGTGCAGTGTTATGAGAACCTAGGGAGAAGGGACTATCAAGGAGAAGAGAATGCTCAACAGTGTCAAGCTTCTTAGAGGTCAAGAAGGATGAGGACTAAGAAAATGCCATTGGATTTGGCAATTAGGGATCATTAATAACTTTGGAAAGAGTAATTTCCCTTGAATGATGGGTTTGAAAGACAGACTAGAAAGAATTAAGAGGAGAGTGAGAGGAAAAGTAGAGGGCATCTATTATAGACAGCCTTCTAGAGCAATTTAGCTACCAAAGGGAGAAAGGATGTAGGAAATTAGCTAGTGGGGTCATCATATCAAGTGATGTGTTTTTAAGGATGAAGGAGCTATGGGCCACAAATTGGGAGAAGAAGAGAGCAGACCAGTCAACTAGTCAAATACATAATGCAGATGGCTGATCATGAATTGTTCTCAGAATTACTCCAAATAAAAGTTTTCTGGGTTGATTAGAACCCCTTATTAATCTAAGTACTCTCAGGAAGGATTAAACCTCATTCATACCTTAGCATAAACTACTCTAACCACAAAATCTCCTCAAATCAAGAAAATCCAGAGAATGAACATTTGGTAGAAGGGGAGAAAAATTTTGGAGGAGGTTAGGATTAAGTGGAGTAGGGATAGCCAGAGGTTATGGGATCCATGTTCCCTGTGAGAGGCGAAAAAGCTAAGGGCTTTGAAATTTTGTTGTGTGCCCTAGTCAAAATATCAGGACAAGTTCAGGGAATAGGAGGAAGAGAAAAAATGAGCAGAAAGATAAAGAAGGAAGAGATTTATCTTTATGCACTACATGCTACCTCCTCCCTCTCCCCTTTTTTTGAAATCAGCTTTATTAGTCTGATATAGTAGGATTTCAGGGACTTTTCTCTATTCCCAGGACCCTTAGAATAGAAGCTCTGAGAATGCCAAGGGTTTATTAAAATCTCCATTGTGGGAATGGGTTGACAAGGGCAAAAGGTCTTCTCTTAAATTTCAGTATTCATTCTTTTCCTTTCAGTGTGAGAAACTTAAGGAAACACATGAGGAAAATGGGGTTTCTGGCCCCTAGATTCTGAAACAGCTAGCTTGTAAGTAGCCCCTGCTGGAGGCTACCTACCCCCCACCCTAACTCCATCTCCTGGAATCTTCAGTGGGTCTTCAGAGTGATTTTCTATTCTTTCTGCATTCTCCAATTCTGTAATAAAATCTAAGAGCTTAGTGTCTTGTGAGAAGCAGCATGCTTCTAGTGGTTAAGGAACTGGACCTCCAGTCAAGAAGACCTAGGTTTGAATCCCACCTCAGACACTTACTAGCCATGTGATGCTGAGCACAATGCATAATCTTCCTGTACCTCAGTTTCCTCATCTGTAAGACAATAGAGTTAAATTTGATGGTCTCTAAGATCACTTCCAGCTTTAAATCTACAGTCTAGTCCAACATTTTCATCTTACAGAAGAGAAAACAGTACCAGCTGACCCCCAAAATGCCAGGTTTGGTAATGTGATACTAATTACAGTAATTTTTCCAAACTACTTCCCATTTGTATCTAATGACCATGAAGAATAATAATGATTATTATACCTTCCAGGTTAACTGTTATAAGTTTTATTTGATTACAACACTAAACTGTTCATTTGTTTTGCTCAACCTTACTAGTTTATTATTCGCAAAGTCTACTAACAACAATTTAGAAAAATTACGGACAGAGCCTTGGTCTCAACAAAGAAGAGTAGGACATATTGGAAACTAAAAGTTTTTATTTAAATTCTTTGATTCTAGCCCAGTCCTTCCAGGCTGAGACTGTCTGGTAAGAATAAAACACTAGGGATTTAACAAACCAGAGGTGTCATCACACACCCTGCAAACTAGAAAAGATGACAAAAGATGGGAAGTCAACGTTGGAAGGGTTATGGGAAGATTAACCCATTAGTGCTTTGTTGGTAGATCTGTGAATCAGTACAACCATTTTGGAAAGCAACTTGGAATAATGCACTTAAAGTGACTTAAAACACCCATACCCTTTGACCTAGAGATTCCACTACTAAACTTCTACCCCCAAGTAGGTCATTGATAAAAAGAAAGTCCCCATATATACCAAAATGTGTATAGCAGCACTTTTTGTGACAGCTGAGAATTGGAAACAAATAGATGCCCATTGATTTTGTTGTTCTTCAGTCATTTTCAGTTGTGGCCAACTCTTCATGACCCCATTTGGGGTTTTCTTAGCAAAAATGCTGGAGTAGTTTGCCATTTCTCTCTCCAGCTCATTTTACAGATGAGGAAACTGAGGTAAACAAGATGAATTCACTTGCCCAGGTTCACACAGCTGATAAGTGTCTGAGGCCAAATTTGAACTCAGATCTTCCTGACTCCAGGTTCAGTGTTCTATCCACTGTGCCACCTAGCTACCCGTGGATCAGGGAATGGCTAAATAAATTGTGGAATATAAACGCTGGAATATTACTATATTGTAAAAAATGATGAATAAAATAAATACAGAGAACCACAGAAAGATCTAAAGGAAGAGTTGTAGAGTCAAGTTGAGCCAAGAAAATAATATACACAATGACTACAATAATGTAAGGAGGAACAACCATAAAAAAAATCAAAATCAAATGTTGCAAGATTACAAAGAACAAGCACGGGACTTCAAAGAAAACACATGAGAAGGTACCCACTACCCCACCCCTTTGCAGAGGTGGGAGGGCCACAAATGTGATATACTCACTCCACACATTTTTAGGCTTTGGCAATGTTTTGATTGGTTTTGCTGATTTTTTTAATTCTTTTTTTGTCTTAAAGTATTATTTGCTATGTGAGATGCCTCTCTGGAAGGGGAAGAGGGTAAAAAAAATGGGGAAATATTGGTAATGTAAAAAACAAAAGGGGCAGCTAGGTGGCGCCATAGTGCATAGAGCGCTGGGCCTGGAGTCAGGAAGACTCATCTTCCTAAGTTCAAATACAGCCTCGGACACTTACTAGCTGTATGACCCTGGGCAAGTCACTTAACTCTGCTTCCATTTCCTCAGTATCTCTGCCAAGAAAACACAGAAATGGAGTCACAAAGGATCAGACACAACAAAAACAACTAGATGACAACACCACCCAAAAAAACATCAATACATATTTACTTAAAAAAAACAACCCACAAACACTAGGAATTGACTCTACATGCCTATACACTTTGATATTTTGGACCAAAGGAAGATAGGCCAGATATCTCTAACACTACAGCCCTCCACTGTATCCCACAGTAATTCAACAATTATTTATTAATCACCTATTGTGTGTAGGGTAATGTCCTAGGCCCTGGGGATAGGATACCAAGAGAAAAAAAAAACAGACCCTATATTCTACTAATAATTAAATTAATACTTTTGAGAAAGAAATTCTATTAGATAGAGCTGGGAATATGGTCTATCTAATACAATATAAAAATGTAGCCTTTTTACTTGTGGAGGCAGTGTGAATGGAGTATTGGACCTGAAATCAGGAAGACTTCATTTTGAATCCTGCTGTAGATACTTCCTAGCTATGAGACCCTGGACAAGTCACTTAACTTCTCTGAAACTCAGATTTCTCACATTTAAAATGAAGATGATAGTGACACCCCTCATAAGGTTATTGTATGAATCACGATAATGCATGCCAAATACTTTGTAATTGCCGTATGGATGGCTGCTATTGTTTTCCATTCTGGCTTTTTCCCCCTTAATTTTGAAGTTTTATCAAATGCTGTATAAATTCGTAAGGGAGAGTAAAATGAATTCCATAAAGCCCCATACAAGGAAGCTTATTTGCATATATGCAAAGATGGATGATTGTTTAGGACCAACTAAATGGACCAGTGTCTTTAGGAAGAAAGCTGTTATGTCATGAATCCCACTCTCAGTGAAACTGGATTAATGTTTCACCTTTTCTTATATTCCTAACAGAGAGCTATTCAGAAGGGAGGGAAAGAAGCGGAGGGAAGAAGAAAGATCTGGCCATTTGAAGACAGGTGTGGGGCAAAATTGGCGCACCACTAGACCCCAAGTACAGAGACCTGTGTTCTAGCCCCAGCTCTATTATTAGCCTGATGAGTGATCATAGGGAAGTCATTTAAGACTTCCTTTCCATCTATCTCATCCTCTCCAGGGGCATGTGAATAATGGCAGGATCACAGGGAGGGGTTAGTAAGACAGGGAGATATGAGACATTGTGAATGGCCCTGGAAAATGGCCTTGACATTAAACTCAAGGAATTATTAGACACTAACCCAAGTCTGGCCAGCCTATGGTCATGAGTCTTCCCTCATCCTTATCTATTCTGGCCAATTTAGAATTTCTCAATAAGGTCAGACTCCTCTCTAAGGGCCTCCCATTGGCTGGCATTTGGGGACTCCGGCAAGTAAAAATGATTTCACCTATGCTTTAGCAATGTAAACAGATCATTTGGCTATATTGACTGAAGACCTGCAGTCCAGCATTTGCAATTATCCCCAGATCTCTTCTTCTTACGTACATATTGAAGCAACAATCATCTGGGAATTCTCCCTTCACTGTGTGTGTGTTAACTTCAATGTGAATTATTCAAATATATCAACAGGAGAGTCAATCTCAATTTATACTCAGTGGTTATGACTTTTTATTACCACTTAGGAATGATCACATACTCCCCACCCCCCCACCCTCTGACTTTATTCCTTTTTCTCTGGACATCTTTAAAATAATTTTTTAATAGGCAAAGAAATGAGAATTAATTTAATTTATTTCATCTTGGATACTGTTTTGATTATAAGACCTTCCAAAAAAGGCTATAATGCTAAACCTTTTTACAACACCAGTAGTTTGATACCTCCAGAATTCACCATACCTTAAAAAAAATTTACTTATGACTTTTGTTTTTACATAGGGCCCAATTTTTATGTGTTTTTATGCTTTTGTTTAACTATATTATTGTTCAGTCACTTTTCAGCTGTATCCTACACTCCAGGATTCCATTTAGGATTTTCTTGGCAAAGATACTAGAGTCATTTGCCATTTCCTCTTCCAGATTAGGAAATTGAGGCAAACAGGGTCAAGTGACTTGCCCAGGGTCACATAGCTAGTAAGTGTCTGATGTCAGATTTGAACTCAGGAAGATGAGTCTTCCTAACTCCAGACCCAACACTCTATCCACTGTGCCACCTAGCTTGCCCCTTTTCTTCTGCCCCCCCCCACCCAATACCAACAAGGAACAGTTGAGTAAACCATTAAGCAAAACCCACCAACGCAGTGATCATGTCTGACTATGTATGCCAAATTTCATACCCATAGTCCCCTACCTCTCTAACAAAAGGAGAGAGCAAAATTTCCTCATTTCTCCTCTAGGCCAAGATTGGTCATTACAATTATGCCACCTTCAGCTTTGTTTTTAGTGTTCTTTTCTTCTATTATTTGAGATTGCTTTTCTCAAAGCAAATACTCTAAGCTTGGAAATCACCTCTGAAAATTCAAGGCTCAGCTACAGGCCCAACCTATGCTCAACACAGTGGCCCATCAACACCACCATCAAACAGGCATTCAAAATGGCAATGATTTAGGGACCAGGCATAGTCTGCATTAGCAGACCACTTAACTCAATGATCCAAAGGCTGTTTTCTAAAATGAAGCAAATATGGCAGACTTAAAAGTCAGGAAGTGTCTGCAAAGTGCTCAGATCTATAGGGGAAAGGCGTTATAATCAATGCATAATTTATTATTTTCACTTGACTTGCCTCTTTGAAAAAATTCTTAAATCAGTCTATTTTAAAATGTCTCCATGGCTTTTTCAGTACTAAAAAACATGTAAACAGGGGCCATAAAGTGCATTTTAATGGTATTTGTTCTGGAACATTCAAATCCTCTTTTAAGATAAACCTTACTATGTCTCCTCTCAGGAGAGGATGGTCAGAGTGCAATGCTTCACAATCATTGCTTTCAACACCGCTCTAGCCTTTCTCCATTTTAGGGGATGCTTTTCAAAAATGTCACAAGAGGCCTGTTTCCACTGATAGAATCAGTGGCATCAAGGGAAAACAGCAGCAATAATTTTCATCAGCAGGAGATGATATAGACCCTTAACTCATACCCTTAAGAAATCCTGCAAAGAAAAACCAGTTTAGCTGCAATTATTCTCCTCCCAACACCTACACAAGAGGGTGTCTGACTGATATCCTAAAGTATAAACACCCCCTTGTACTGGACCATTGCTAAGCTAAAACTTCACCAAATTGTACCAAATGCTGTTTGATTTAACAAGTGTTTATTAAGTGCCTACTATGTGCCAGGCTCTATGCTAAACAGCGGGCATGCAAAGACAAAATGAAACAGTCTCTGCCTTCCAGTCTGAAGTATTGATTACCTGTCAAAGTGGTTACTGGTTTTGTAGTCTAAGGCATAGGATCTTCTCAATTTCGTTCTATTTTTGGTATCAGTATTTAAATTTATTAAAATCTCAGTAATTCTAGTAGCCATGAGGAGAAGGAACTAGTATTCCTAAAAGGTTTTTATAAGGAAATAAATCAAATTACCCCACCCCACCTAAAGTGAATGATAAAATGCTAGGCTCTGGTATCTTAACCAAGTGGGAATGTCTCAGCTGAATCTAATCAACAAAAGGCATTCCAATTAAGTATGAAAAGACCTTGTTCAATTTAGACGTCTCCCAGGAGCCATTGGGTGGACTAGAATGCACCGGAAGAGTGGATTGGCTAAGGAAACTTGGTCATGTCCCAAGGTTCCTCTATAAAATAGCAAAGTAATGAAAAACTTAAAGACATAGAGATTCCAGGTGAGCAATAAATGAGGAGAGAGCTTGTCAGCTAGAATGAGAAGTTCTTTGGGGGTTGGATGAGGAAGAGAGTATTTCAGCCTCAGCCCTAGTCCCTCCCTCTTTCTCATTGACCAGAGGAGGACCTAGTAAACTGGAGGTTTGTAGAATTTCCTTTCTTTCCATTGGCATCCATTTCTGAAACAAGTAGAGGTCAATTGTGTTTTGAGAGCCAAAGACAGACTGGATTCGATTCATAGCTCTACAAAGAAGAGCCCAGCATGAAATTATACCATAGCTAAGGGGACCATCTTGAAGATGCCAGTAAACAGACTTCCAGGAACTATGAGTTACCTCTTTTCTAAATTTGTTCTCTAAGCTCTAAAAGCTTTCCCCCTGGACTCTGTATGTACTGATGGGAGAGTCATAGGCTTTTGGAGTGATTTTTATACCAGCTGTCTTTACTGTATTGCCTTAGTAAATATCCTTTCTAAAAACTATTTAAGTTTGGCTTACTGATTCATGGTGGGAAGAAAAACAGTTCAGTCTCATGAGCTCTAGAGCCCTCAAAAGACAACCCCTAATGTCTCATGGCTACTCCTATGATTCTGAGGGGATGTCATGGCCAAGCTCTAGGGAAGAGATTCATTAGAGCAGTGGGAGTTAGGAGACTAGCCTCAACACGTGTGCTGTATTTAATAAAGATTTTTTTGTGTTTAGTGGTGGTGGTGGTTGTTCAGATTGGAAGAGGGATGCTTATTATAAGAATGGTTTTGAATGGGAAGAAGCATAGTAGAAAGTATTTTAGACTTAGAATCAGAGGTTGTGGGTTCAAATCCTACCCCTGCTATTTGCTACCTTTGTGATCTGGGGAAAGTCATTTATCCTACCTGGCCCTTAATTTTTTTTTAACCTGTAAAATGAAAATTTCGGGCAGATGACCCCTAGGTTTCCATTCTAGTTCTACAGTTGCAGTATTATGAGTTGCCCCCAAAGCCAGGAGAGAAAGGGTTAAAATGTAAAGGACTCCAATGTCTCTGTTGCTAGCTTTCCCTCTATCCTGATTTCCTTTTCTCAAAACCAGATAAAAATTACCCTCTTGTTAACCTGTGATATCCACATTAATATATATATTTATACTCACAATAGATTCTTATTATAGGATGAGTTATATAGGAGAAGGATGTCCCAACATCCCCTAGGATTAAGGATGATAACCCAGAAAACATTCATGTATCATCAAAAAAAAGGAGAGAAAATGAATGAAAAAGACTCTTGACAGTCTTTTTAGAAAGGTATAAATTGAGCCTGTTTAAAAATATATTTAACGTTTACTGAAAATAGCTGTGGTCACAGGAGGAAATTAATTAGAGTAGATAAAATGCTTCTAATCAGATTTATACTATCAGATCATTTAATTCGTTCTGGCTTTTAGTTCATCATGACAAGTTTCTTTGAGAACGAAGAGAAATACTTGTTTATCAGAATGGCAATAATTTGGGTTTCTTTCATTGACTCCCAGTGTGAATAAGTTGATGCCTGCTGTTCTCTAAAAGGCATCATGGAAAGCTTCCAGCAACAGCTCACATTCCAGGGGCAGCCTTTGGAATCTACTTTTCATTTCAAACCCAGCCTGGGAGCAGGGTTTGAGTTAGTTCTGACAAAATGCAAAGCACTAGCCGAGTATAATCAGCTTCCAGAGGCCAGCTGGCCCAGGATCAGCCACTGGCAATGCTGGAGGGTTGGTTAGGAGATCCCAGTACAGAACCATCAGCCTTATGATAATGGAAAGTGTTATGGAAACCATAAATTTTTTCCCCTGAAGTATAGGAAAAACAGGGTGAGCAGCTTCACGAGCTGACAGTTGTGATTTGAAAACAGCATTAACATTTCTAATATAGAAATATTTCTATTTCTCGGCCCTCCCTTCCTTCTTTGATCTCCTTAGATTAGAAGCCCAGTAATGGTTCCGTTGGGTCACAGAGAATGCAGGGTTTAATAATTTTTGGGGTGTAGTATGAGGATCTGTTTCCAAAGTCAAAATATTTCAAAGACCACCTCCTCCATTTATCCATTAAGTGATAAAATGCATGATGACAAAAAGCTACTATGAATTCAGTTAGTGTTAGGAAATGAATGTGTATTTTTATTAATCATGAAAACATTAAGTTTGAGATACCTACAGATATCCCAGTTCTACCTGTCTAAGAAGCAGTTGGTGATATGTATTTATACAGCTCAATGGAGAGCTCAGGGCTGGGTATATATTCTGGGAATCATGTGCAAAGAGGTGATAATAAAAGCTGCTTCTCACCTGTTACTCATATTGTTAACTAAGTGCCTGTGTGCTAGTTGAGGACCCTGTTATTCCCTTTGGGTGAAACCTAGCCATGAGCCATAGATAACTAGTGACAAAATGGACCAGAGAGCAGAAAAAAAAGAAAGAAAATGACCCTTTGGAGTGAGACCCCAGGTTGGAGACTGAGCTATAAGAGCCCAAACTCCTTAGAATGACCATAAAGATCATGGGTCCTAAAAGGAACCATTTCTTAACAATTAAAGCTATCCCAAAGTAGAAGGAGATGCCTTGGGAGATGGTGGGTTTCCCTTGATGCAAAGCTGGGTGACCACTTCTTAGTATGATGCTGTATTTCACCACATAATCATCACCGCCACATAATCTTTGCACCTGGTTTTATCAGTCCAAAAATTGCTTTATAACCTTTCTTTGTGTAATCATCACATGGTATAATTCTGTTTGACACACTGCTTAAAAGGTAAACAGAGCAGCAATGTATTCACCAGTGACATATGGCTACGAATTTATCTCTTGTATACTGCAAGCTATGAGCATAGAATTCTCAGTGCACAGAATATTTTGGAAAGCCAACTTGGGTGGTTTGTTTAAAGCACTGCAATGCTAAAGGCATTGTCACTCCACCCAATGAAGAACCATAGGTTCAAGGGGAGCTGCTGTAAATCACGTGATATGGTAAAACTTGCATCTTCCCAATTTTAACATATTCATGAATATTCTATGCATCCTAATCTTGCACCAGACGGTTTAGTAATAAATGATTTTTTAAGTAATACCAGTACAATTTTTAAAAAATCTTCATATAACGGTTGCACCCCACTTTTTTGCAAAAAATATTTGGCATAAAATCTGTGACAATTATGCAGCGAAATACAGTATGTTGATAGGGACCAAACTTGTGATTTATGTGTTCCCCATAGGGAATACTCTTGAGGAAGAAATTCCTTCTACCAATGCAGATCAGCAGCTTCTATATAACTTGCAGTTTTAGAGTGGAGGTTCTTAGCCTGGGTCCAACTCTCAAGGGTCTATGGCTAGATTTCAGGGCATTTGAACTTGTATGGGGAAAAAATATGTCCTTATTTTAACTAATTAGTAACTGAAATTTAGCATTTCCTTCTATTATTTAAAACAAGACTGTCCAAAATGTGCAATTTACACCACCCACCTACAAGCACAGAAATTTACATAAACGCTTTAGTAAAGGAAGCCGAGCTACTGCAGAGCTCTCGCCAAAATAGCAAATCAAAATATGTTATCTATTGTTTCAATAAAAACCTAAGGTTGGACAGCCCTGATTTAAAAACATGGTTCTTTGCCAAAGAGGTTCATGACACAAAAAAAGGTTAAGAACATCTGGTCCAGGGGTGTCAGTGAAGCTCAAATGAATATAAAGCACATGGCAAAATGTAAAGCTCTGGGGGGCGGAGCCAAGATGGCAGCTGGAAAGCAGGGACTAGTGTGACCTCCCTGCCAAGTCCCTCCAAAAACCTATAAAAAATGGCTCTGAACCAATTCTAGAACGGCAGAACCCACAAAACAGCAGAGGGAAGAAGGGCTCCAGCCCAGGACAGCCTGGATGGTCTCTGGGTGAGGTCTATCCCACACAGAGCTGGGAGCTGGGAGCAGAGCAGAGCCCAGCATGAGCAGCGAGGACCAACCAGACCAGGAGCTGGGCGGAATGTGCCCTACCACCCTGAATCAGTGAGCTGCAGCAGTTACCAGACTTCTCAACCCACAAACACCAAAGACAGCAGAGAAGGTTAGTGGGAAAAGCTGCGCCAGCGGAAGGAGTTTGTGGTTTGGCTACCAGACCCCGGGGGCAGCGGAGGTGGGGCAGCTATAGCTGTTGTTACTTCCGGCCCCAAGCCCACCTGGTGGGAGGAATTAAGTGGCGGATCAGAGCAGGAGTGAAGAGCCTGCTGAAGATCTAAGCCCAGTCCGGGTTGGGGGTTCTTGGGGAAGGAGCAGTGCTGGTGTGGCAGAGCTGGCACATCCCCCCCAAAAGTGGAACATAGAACTCTTTAGTCTACAAGCAGTCATACCCCGCTGAAAAACTCAAGGATCAAGTTAGTTAGTTGGGAATATGGCCAGGCAGTGAAAACGCACCCAGATTCAGTCTCAGACTTTGGATTCTTTCTTGGTGACAAAGAAGACCAAAACATACAGACAGAAGAAGTTGACAAAGTCAAAGAGCCTACAACAGAAACCTCCAAGAAAAACATGAACTGGTCCCAGGCCATGGAAGAGCTCAAAAAGGATTTGGAAAAGCAAGTTAGAGAAGTAGAGGAAAAATTGGGAAGAGAAATGAGAAGGATGAGAGAAAACCATGAAAAACAAGTCAATGACTTGCTAAAGGAGACCCAAAAAATACTGAAAAATATACTGAAGAAAACAACACCTTAAAAAATAGACTAACTCAAATGGCAAAAGAGCTCCAAAAAGCCAATGAGGAGAAGAATGCCTTGAAAGGCAGAATTAGCCAAATGGAAAAGGAGGTCCAAAAGACCACTGAAGAAAATACTACCTTAAAAGTTAGATTGGAGCAAGTGGAAGCTAGTGACTTTATGAGAAATCAAGATATTATAAAACAGAACCAAAGGAATGAAAAAATGGAAGACAATGTGAAATATCTCATTGGAAAAACCACTGACCTGGAAAATAGATCCAGGAGAGATCATTTAAAAATTATTGGACTACCTGAAAGCCATGGTCAAAAAAAAGAGCCTAGATATCATCTTTCAAGAAATTATCAAGGAGAACTTCCCTGATATTCTAGAGCCACAGGGCAAAATAGAAATTGAAAGAATCCATCGATCGCCTCCTCGAATAAATCCCAAAAAGAAATCTCCTAGGAATATTGTCGCCAAATTCCAGAGCTCCCAGATCAAGGAGAAAATACTGCAAGCAACCAGAAAGAAACAATTTGAGTATTGTGGAAACCCAATCAGAAAACCCAAGATCTGGCAGCTTCTACATTAAGAGATCGAAGGGCTTGGAATACCATATTCCGGAGGTCAATAGAGCTAGGATTAAAACCTAGAATCACCTACCCAGCAAAACTGAGTATCATGCTCCAAGGCAAAATATGGATTTTCAATAAAATAGAGGACTTTCAAGCTTTCTCAGTGAAAAGACCAGAACTGAATAGAAAATTTGACTTTCAAACACAAGAATCAAGAGAAGCATGAAAAGGTAATCAAGAAAAAGAACAAGAAAAAGAAATTGCAAGGGACTTACTAAAGTTGAACTGTTTTGTTTACATTCCTACATGGAAAGATGACGTGTATGATCCATGAGACCTCAGTATTAGGGTAGCTGAAGGGAATATGCATATATGTATATATGTTTATGTATATATATATATATAAGTGAATGTGTATGTATGTATATATCTATGTGTATATATATATATATATATATATATATATATATATATATATGGAGAGAGAGAGAGAGAGAGAGAGCGGACACAGGGTGAATTGAAGATGAAGGGAAGATATCTAAAAGAAATAAAATCAAATTAAGGGATGAGAGAGGAACATATTGAGAGAGGGAGATAGGGAGAGACAGAATGGGGTGGATTATCTCACATAAAGGTGGCAAGAGGAAGCAGTTCTGTGGGAGGAGGGGAGAGGGCAGGTGAGGGGGGAATGAGTGAATCTTGCTCTCATCAGATTTGGCCTGAGGAGGGAATAGCATACATACCCAATTGGGTATCTTACCCCACAGGAAAGAAGAGGGAAGAAGATAAAAAAAAGGGTGAGATGATGAAGGGGAGGGCAGATGGGGGTGGAGGTAATCAAAAACAAACACTTTCAAAAGGGGACAGGGTCAAGGGAGAAAATTCAACAAAAGGGGATGGGTTGGGAAGGAGCAAAATATAGTTAGTCTTTCACAACATGAGTATTGTGGAAGGGTTATACATAATGATACACATGTGGCCTATGTTGAATTGCTTGACTTCTTGGGGAGGGTGGGTGGTAAGGGAAGAGGGGGGAGAACTTGGAACTCAAAGTTTTTAAAAACAGACGTTCAAAAACAAAAAAAAAAAGTTTTTTGCATGCAACTAGAAAATAAGATACACAGGCAATGGGGAGTAGAAATTTAGCTTGCCCTACAAAAAAGGAAGGGAAAAGGGGATAGTAAGGGAGTGGGGTGACAGAAGGGAGGGCTGACTGGGGAACAGGGCAACCAGAATATACACCATCTTGGAGTGGGGGGGAGGGTAGAAATGGGAGAAAATTTGTAATTCAAACTCTTGTGAAAACCAATGCTGAAAACTAAACATGTTAAATAAATAAATTAAATTAAAAATTGAAAAAAATAAAATAAAATGAGGGCATAAGACTAAAAAAAAAATGTAAAGCTCTATTTAAAGCAGTCAATCAGTAAACATTTATTAAGCACCTACAATATGCCAGGCATGGTGCTAAGCACCCAGGATACAAAAAGAGGCAAAACAGTTTCTGCCCTCCTGGAGTTTACAACAGCTATCACTATTAATATTAAAATAGCTGTCGCTATTATTATTCTGTGAGCCTTATACTATACTCCTGATGAGCTCAAGCAGTGTTTATATAGCAATACAGGTGTATGCTAGTAAATGTTTAACAATCATGTTCTCTGGGAAAGAAATGTTTGCCTACACATTTAAGTTTAATCTGCATTATGATACTTTCTTAAGTCCAGATAATCAACAAAAACAAAAAATCAATTTTTTATTTATTGTTCTGATTTATAATTTGATATAAAGATTTATTATTATATATAATATGATTTATAATTCTGATTTATAGCAAGCTAGCTAGAGTTGGCTCCAACACACCCCTGCCCAAGCCTCACAAAGAGCCGGTTAGAGTATCTCAAAGTTGTAACTTGACCAGAGTCACGTTGCCTACATGTATCAGAGGAGGAGTTTGAACCCAGAGCTTCTGGGTTCCAGCACCAACTATCTATCCACTATACCTTGGTACTTCTCATGACATAGTAAAGATTTTTATTCAGTTACTAGTTGGACTTGCTGGTTCCTTCCATCTTTAAGAGTCTGTGATTCTGGCTCTTCAGCCTCCAGATTTGGTAACCACTGGACTAAATAGTCTCTAACATCCTTTCTAACGCTGAATCTATAAACCTCTAATCTAAGAGTCCTTCCCTAGCATGAAATTCATGCTCCTGAACCCAAAAGCCCTGTGTTCATGGCTGTATTGCCTTTCTTAGGAATTTGTTAACATCATGCTTAAATATACTTAAACCCCGCGCCACAACAAAAGCTCAACTAGGATTGCAGGTTTTACGTGCAGCCGAGAAGCAATGATATGGTAAACACATGCCTCTCTGACTCCCCAGAAGTGCCACTAGGTCAGTGTCCAAAGCTACAGAGAGGAGCTTTTGCTGAGCCTTTTCCCTCACGGTCTGGGCCATCTGCCCCTTTCCCTAGGAGATATCTTTATCCCTACATCTAAATCCCTAAAACACCATCTCTTCCCTTCCTCCTCATCCCTACCAAATGTCAGCCAGAGAAGAACGCCCAAACGGCTACTGAAACTGAAATTCCAATTAAGCAGAAATAGGTGTGGAGGTGAGAAAAAGTAGAAACCAGAAGGGGAGATTTTTTTTTAAAGGAAATAACCAGAAAGTGGAGGGAAGGGAGGATTTGAGAGGAGGTGAGAAAGAGCAAGGATGGAACACTCCTTACACTCCTGGGAGAGGAGCTCTGCAAGTATTTCACTTGCTCATGAGATATTCCTTACATGTACTAGTTACTTTTACTTAAACTTTGATGAGTGAAGGGAAAACCTCCTTAGCATTAGACTTCGGCCAATCATGATGTAACGGAAAAAGCTTAAGACCTGAGTTCAAAATTCAGCTCTCTAGGGGGCAGCTAGGTGGCACAGTACCAGCCCTGGAGTCAGGAGGACTGAGTTCAAATCCGACCTCAGACACTTGACACATGTACTAGCTGTGTGACCTTGGGCAAGTCACTTAACCCCAATTGCCCTGCCAAAAAACAAAAACAAAAAAAAAATTCAGCTCTCTCACTTTCCTTGGGCAAATCACTGAATCTCCCTGTGCTTCAGTTTCTAGGGTATAAAACGAGGGCATATTGACTTAAAAAACTATAAATTAACATTATGTTGTCATTTTATTTATTTTGTTAAATATTTCCCAATTATTTCTTAATCCGGTTCTGGCCTTCTTACATGAGTCCAGAGTTTGATACCTCTGGATTAGATGACCTTCAAGTTCTAACTCTAAAATCCATGTTTCTTCTGTATAGAATATAGAATATACTATAGCTCTATAATCCTTTGACCGCCTGCCACCTCTTGCCTTTGGGCTGTAGGATAAATCAATCATGTGAAGTCTACCTTTCCCTTTCTCAGCCCAACCTCAGTATCTTAATGTGGGAGGAATGTCTTAGCCTGGAAGATAAACTTCGAACCTACCACACCAAATTTCAGAATAGCCAGGTTACTTCCAACCAAACAGGTGTTACGTTGATCTTGTTGAAAAGTGACAGTAGGCGCCATATTCTAACAAACTGCAAATTTGCTGCTTCTACTGTTGTAGCTGCTATACCGACCTTTGGAGGTTGATCCTAGCACTGCACTCGGT
Organism: Trichosurus vulpecula; assembly: GCF_011100635.1. Taxonomy (NCBI): domain Eukaryota; kingdom Metazoa; phylum Chordata; class Mammalia; order Diprotodontia; family Phalangeridae; genus Trichosurus; species Trichosurus vulpecula. The sequence goes on along the minus strand of NC_050576.1, from coordinate 300,480,071 downwards.
GTCTGAAATAGTTGTGTCTTTTCTTTGGTGCCTAGGATTTCAGTCCCCAAGTGGAACTGCCACAAAACCTTTCTCTTTGGACTGAAATTTCTCCTGCTTAGTCTCAGCACCACGACCAAGGTGGTTGTTTTCTCTCAAAAAGCTTCAGGGAAAAGAACCACTTTCCATTCAGTCGTGTCCAACTCTTCGTGACCCCATTGGGGGTTTTCTTGGCAAAGATATTGGAATGGTTTTCCATTTCCTTCTCCAGCTTATGTGACAGATGAGGAAACTGAGGCAAACAGGCAAACAGACTTGCCCAGGGTCACACAGCCAGTAAGTGTCTGAGGCCAGATTTGAACTCATGAAAATGAATCTTCCTGATTCCAAGCCCAGTGCTATATCCACTGTGCCTCTTAGCTCACCCACTTTAGATTGGTTCAAAACACCACGTGGGATGACAGGGTAGAAAGGAGATAGCCGTTACTAATATCATTCATCCTGAATTTGTTCTGTGTTTAGACCCTAGTTAGTATAACCACAACAGATAAAAATGTGATTAAAACCCTCTCCACATCTCCACTCAAAAAAGGGGAGAGTCGAGTGAGGAGAGGCTGGAGCCAGAAGGGCTAGCCAACAGTGGGAGCTGCTTGCTTTCTCTCCCAAATCTTATTTGTTGCTTTTAACTTTATTTCTTTCTTAGGTATAAACAAACAAACGAATGAATAAAATGTTTCACAAAAAAAAAAACAACACAAAATCTAACCCTCTGAATGAATTCCCATCTTGATTAGTTGGACAGTCTAGACTCAAACTCGAACTCTTTCTGAATATGCCTATATACGTGGTTCCCCTCTCCATTCCGGTTTGTTCCTGCAAATGCTGGGACAGTGTGACTTTTGACAGGGCTTGAAGCAGATTCTTTACTCTCCCCAGGTTCAGACATTGGCAGATTCTTCGTCCTGTCTGTTGCTGACTGGGGACAAGGCTCCTACAATATGGATTTTGTTGTCTGATCTCCTTTAACCCACCAGCGCCCCTTGTCAAAAGCAGAGGGCCTACAGCTCTACCACTGTTTGACACAGAAAACAGCTAGTCATGAATCACAGAGGCTTCTGGAGTATGGCTGAACAAAGAACTCCATCTCCGGGAAACTTTCTGGATAGGGTTCCAAGCCTCCCTCCACAGAAAACTAGGTTCTTCCCTCCTGGCCCAGTAAAGACTAGTAAGAGAACCACTCGGGGCAGGTGTACTCAATGTAGTGGTCACTTAATCTTCTCACATTCACAAATGCTATTTTTCATACCAGCTGCATCCTAAACACCGAGTTAAGACGGTGATTAGTGGTGGTGGTGGGGTGTCACAGTGTGAGCTTTCTTAAGAAGAAAAGGCTTTGATTGAGCCAATGAAAGCTGTTGCCAGGGAACCAGATGCCATGAGCAGGCCACTCCAGCCGGGTAAGAATACAAACCATGTGAGTGCCGGACTGAGCATTAACTGCACTTGGCAGCTGAGGCCTGAAACGGTGTAGTGTTAACCCTTTGAGTGCCTAAGAGCACTCAGGCAGGGTGTTGAAAAGGGCATTTAGGGTTTTATGGAACTATCAGAAGAGCCAAAGCTCCATGTCTGTCAATGTCTCTCCCCATTAAAACGTGCTATTCCAGGGGAGCGGCAGAGAAAAATATTTGTTTGCTAAGGCTTCCTGCTTGAGTCACAAGGCATATCCTTTACATGGTATTACCTAGGGTCACTCGCCTGCTCAGCCTTCAGCGTTGACCTTAACCTCCAAAACAACAGAGACAGAAAGCATAGCTTGGGGATGGAAGATCGTTGTACTCAGACTTCATAAATACAATGGAGGAAGGAGAGGGACACTCCCTGGAGCCTTGGAGGTGAGGAGCTGTGCAGTTAAAACCACATTCATTGCCTTCCAGAAGGAAACACAAACACACACACACAAACACACACACGCACATACACTACCACCCACACAAGGGTTCATCATGGTGATGATTCATCCATTCAACAACTACGTATTACTGCATGCATAAAAAACTGTGCTATAGGGGAATCTAAAATGTGCTTATATTCTAGCTAGGGAAAGAAAACGCAAACAAGAAGATATAAATATTGTGATGGAATGATGGAATTGGATTGAGTATAATAAATGGGTTGGTAGAGAGGCTTGAAATAGTGAGTCAACAGTCAGTCAACAAGCATTTCTAAAGTGCTTATTATGTGTCAGACACATAGTAAGTGTTAGGCGCATAACTTACTGCTTACTATGTGTCCGGCACTGTGCCAAGTGCTGGGGGTAGAAAGGCAAAAATGTGGTGGCCTCTGCCTTCAACAAGCTCTAGTGGGAGAGACTTTGTACACACAAGCTATCTACGGTGCAAGTGGAAAGTGATCTATCTCAAAATACCAAAGGTTACAAAGGTGAAAACAACACAGGCTCAAGTTAGATAAAGGGTGGCTAGGTGGCACCAGGCCTGGAATCAGGAAGACTCATCTTCCTGAGTTCAAATCTGACCTTAGACACTTACTAGCTGTGTGACCCTGGGCAAGTCACTTCACACTGTTTGCCTCCGTTTCCTCATCTGTCAAATGAAATAGAGAAGGAAAGAGCAAACCACTCCAGTATCTTTACCAAGAAAACCCCAAATGGGGTCCAGGAAAGTCAGACACAACTGAAATGACTGAACAACAAAAATAACCCATATATCCAACCTTTTTCAAAATCTTGTTGTTTCTACCTTCATAACAAACATTTCTCCTATATATCCTCCTCTCAACAACCACAACCCTAGTTCAGTCCCTCATCCCCTGGGCTCTTAGCCTTCTAATTGGTCCCCCTGCTTCAAATCTCTCTGCTATACCAATCCATTCTCCACTCAGGTATCAAGGTGATTTTTCTAAGGCCTAGGTCTGACCACGTCACCCCCTGCTCAGTGCAGATCCCTGTTACCTCCAGGATCAAATATAAAGTTGTCAGTTTGACATTTAAAGCTTATCTTAACCTGGCTCTTTCCTACCTTTCCATCTTATTATACTTTACTCCTATAGAGGTACTCTATGATCCAGCTACACTTCCTACTTAGAGTTCCTAGAAGACACCACTCATCTCCCATCTCAGTGACTTTGCGTTAACTGTCCCCCATGCCTGGAATTGTCTGTGCCCTCACTTCTGCCTCTAAGTTTTCTTGGCTTCCTTCAAGTCTGAGTTCGAACTTCATCTTCTGAATGAAATGGTCCCCTTAGCTGCTAATGTCTTCCTCTTTCAGATTCTTTTCTATCTATTCCATAGATTATATATCTGGTATATACTTAATTATTCAAATATCATCTCCCCCCTCCCCCATTAGGATGTTTGATCCTAGAGGACAGGGGCTAGTTTTTGCCTTTCTTTATATCTTGAGGGTTTTTGCTAATACCTGGCACAAAGTAGGCACTTAATAACTGCTTTATTGACTGGCTGATTTACATTGGTAGAAAGGGATGGAGGGGGGACCAGTTTGAGCACAAGCCTGAGGTCAGCCAACCAGTCAATAAACTTAATTAATTTAATATTTTAACAAAATATTAAAAGCTTATTATGTGCCAGGCATTATGCCAAGCACTTAGGTATACAACGAAAGGTAAAAGACAATCCCTGCCCTCAATGAGCTCACAATCTAATGGGAGAGACAGGCAAACAAATATGTACAAACAAGATAGATAAATGATATGGTATGATATATAATATATGATATGATATGATATGATGTCAAATAAGAGAGAGAAGGCACCAGAATTAAAAGGCATTGGGGAAGGCTTCCTGTAGAAGGTGGGATTTAGTTGGGACTTAAAGGAAGCCAGGGAGGTCAGAGCAGAGAAGGGAGAGCCTTCCAGGCATGGGGAATAGCCAGAGAAAATGCTTGGACCAAACAGATGGAGTGTCTTGTTGGTGGAACAGCCAAGAGGCCAGTTTTACTGGACCCAAGAGTACATTTTGGATAGTAAGATATAAGAAGACTAGAGAGGTAGGATGGGGCTAGGTTATGAAGGGCTTTGAATGCCAAACAGAATTCTGTATTTGATCCTGAAGGCAATAGGGAGCCAATGGAGTTCATTGCACAAGACTGACATGGTTGGATTTGTATTTTAGAAAAGTCAATTTGGTGGCTGAATGGGGAGAGACTTGAGGCTGGCAGACTCACCAGTGGCTACTGCAATAGTCTGGACATGAGGTTGATGAGGGTCTGCACCAGGGATAGTAAAGATACTGGCCCCACTGGAGTGGAGGGTTTAAGTATTTGTGAGTTTAAACATCGTATTAATTTTTAAAATTCTAAACTTAACAAAGACCAAATCAAAAAGCACATTTCCATGTAAGGAATAGAACAGAAAAAGGGAATTTTATATGCAACTTTGAGCCCCTGATATATAGCTTACTTTTCTATAAAAAATATATAATAAAGCTGACGGAAGAATTTGTTTTGCTTGACTACATATCAAGTTTTGTTTTTCTTGCCTTCTCATTGGGAAAGGCAAATGGGCAGGAAAGAATTCAGAAATGAAAAGAAAATAAAATAGAATTTACAAATTTTTAAGTATATAATAAATTCAATATGTTACTTTCAAAGCCATCTCACTTGTCTAAACTTGGCGGAAGGTTTATGTTAGGGGCTGGTAGGAAAAAATTATCATTTCTGAATCTTGGAGATGTTACAGTTTTAAGAGATAGTAAGATCTAAGGATTGCCCACGTGCCTGTGAGAATGAATTGTGGCTTAGAAGAGGTCATTGGCATCTAAGGAAGCAAAGGAATTGTGTGATCTGGTTGTCAGGGGTAGCGTCAACATGGAGCCATGAGAGTTTCTAACAACACTCTAGATATTCCTTCTAGAACTGGTAGAATCTTCCAATGGGGGCTGCTTGTTTGTGTGGGTCCCACTGTCTTGGACCGTGTCTTCCCAATTGATCTCTTGGTGTTTCTTCAGCCTCTGGGTCCCCAATCCTTACAGGGTCTGTTTGGAAGTAGTCACACCTAATGCAGGCAAGTGACTAGCTACTAGGACTTGGGAATCTACCTGTTGTTCAACCTCTTTCTGTTCTATCTTCCATACTTATTGATAAGAACCTATACCTTTTGTTATGACTTTCTCATATGGTTCAGCGAAAGTATCCTATGGATACAGCGCAGTTACTAGCTAGCCTTAACCCCAGGCCGCCAACATTTAGAGGGTGCTGGTAGGACTTATACTCCTTTAGAAACATCTAGACAACTCAATGTAGCACCTAGCCAGCAAAAATTATCAGTTACTTAGTTAAGTGGTTAATTAGTTAAATAGGAAGCTACCAGAGAATGCTGATTCCCCCCTTCCCCTCCAGAGGTGTAACTTGTCCATGATACCAGTTCCACTGTCCTCCACCACTACCAAGCAGCAGCCTCAAAGTGTCCTGGAGTCTCCCCTCTACTGGGCCTCATACCCCTCAACTGAATTTGTCTTACAAGATTGTTAATTGTAGTGCATGTTTCTCACCCTGGGTATATTTTGTGAAGTTTGTTTGGTGGTCAACTGTTAGTTGAAGTTCAGCATATTTCTCAAACTTTACATAATCATTGTCCCTCATTTTAAGGTTTTATTACATCCAAATATGTGTCACTTTAAAAGCAGGGAATGACTCACCTTCATTTCAAAAACTCCAGTCACTTTTCCTAAGTGATGATTTATTTCTTAGCTAAGGAAGTTTTTATTTTCCTTTGTGAGGTTATATCCTAAGCCTTATGCTTCAACTTGGGTTATATCTCTTTGTTGGGGGAATAAACATTCTAATTCAAAGTCACCCTTCACTCTTGTACTATGATATGAATTTTATAAATAGAAGCAAAGGATTTCAGACATTCAACTGCCCTGAGAACCTATTATTCCACCTGAGGGATATTTTGAATTCCTGTCCCAAAAGACTTCAGCACATTTTAAGGGGTGTTTCTGCCCAGCTGCTTCTTTCTGGGAAGTCTGCTATGGAGTTCTATACGAGACAGTGAAATTCATGCCCTGGCATTGAACAATCTATGTGTGCCTCAGCTTTTCCACATATAAAAGTGTGCCTGAAGTCAAATAAATAGGAGCAACATAATGGGAAAGAGAGATGGTTTTCATCTTCTACTAAATAAAAGTTTACATATTCATTTTGTTATCCATATAATTTAATTATCACATTGCAGTAGTAACATGGTGAAGCAATATGGTGGAATCTGGAGCCAGACACTAAGTAAATTACATTGTTTTTATTTAGGTGACAGGAGTTGTGATTTGCTTCTATGTGACCTTGGGCAAATTGCTTCATCCCTCTGCGTCACGATCTGTTTATCTATCACAGAATTTCAGAGTTGGAAGGAACCTAAGTAGACACCAAGTCCCAAGTCATAACTGAAAAGAATCTCATTCAACTTTTAATGGAAGACCTGCAATGAGAGGGAACTCTTCCCCCTTCCCACTGCATCTAGATCTGCCATTTCGGGATAGCTCTGAGTTATGGGAAGTTTGGCCTTTATGTCAAGCCTAGATGCCTCTTTGTAATTTTCACCTAGAGTTCCCAGCTCTGTTCTCTGGGGCCTAAATCCTTTTCTACATACACGATAACTTTTCATGTACTTGAAGGTGGCTACAATGGTCTCCCTGAGTCTTTTTTTCTCCAAACATCCCTCCCCGTTCCTTGAACATATCGACTTTTGGCATGGCCATCCCCATTCTGGGTTACCCATCTCTGGAGGTTCGCCATCTTTTTGATGTGTTTCCTAAAACATGGTACCTAGAACTGAACATACACACACATATAGACACAAAAGGAATAATACCAGTGGTCTAGCTTATCTCATGGGTGACTCGTGAGGGACAATGACTAGGATGATTATAGGGCACATAGTCAATCTGAAATGTTTTATAAAGCTACATGATGATTACAATATTTCACAGGCTACTTCCTCAACTATTGTCCTAATCATTCCAGTGCATCATTTGGTGTCATGCCCCTGGAAGTGCTAATGACAAGGTAGTTGAATAGCATCTTCAACTCTTTACTGAGAAGGAAGATTTTTTCCTTTGTTTCATGTGGTTTTTATTTATTTACAGAATATGCCAGGATTGCGCATGATGCTTTGCAAATCATATATACGTATATAAAAGGTCTCCGCCCTGTGGGGTTTACAGTGTAATTTAAACAGACAGGCTGCATGGGCTGACAGTTCAAGAATGCCAGGATGTGGTGTTGGTGTTGTATAACATGGGTGTGGAGGGTTTCTTCTTGAGTTATAAATACTTTCTAGTTACAAGGGACTTTCATCTGGGATCCACAAGCACTTTATAATAGCAATAACTTCTATTGCTTTCTAAATGCGCCTCCCATAAACTGCTACGGAGACTGAGTAAATGCTTTTAAATGTCTATTAATTGATCTCTGCATCTGTTCATTGTCTGTATTAAACAGCATGAATGTAAACATGACAGTTTAGGAGCAGCTCACTTTGGGCTTTGGTCTGGTTACTTACAAATTGCAGGGACAAGAGGCCCAGAGCATGTGCCTACAGAGTTAGGAAATCCAAGGACTCATCTTCCCCTCTTGGTCAGGATACTGATTCACCCACCAACCTAGGCCCAACAAGAGTCCTTCTTGGGACTCCATAGTCACCTTGTGTAAATGACCTAACCCCTCAAAAGTGGGGTGAATTCTGTGGCTGTCAAACCCCAAATCCCTTTGGGTAACTAATAGATCTGCTACTCTTCATATAGACTTCACTTTTCCATCATACTCCTTTTAACCTGTCTCTGTCTTCACCCCTTTCTCTACTTCTTATGTGAAAATGTTTTTAAACAAATTTTATTCCATATAATATGGCACTGATTCCCAACTTGTGACCTGAAGACTCCAGGGATTCCTGGAGTTACTGCAAGGGCTCTATGAACAATATGCTAACCAAGCATTACAATTTTGCTTTTCACTGAGCCCCAACAAATATATAGTGCAATGCAATATGATAAATAAGCAATTGCATCTAATGCTGATTGAATATATACTGTGTTACATATATGTATTAGAATTTTTCAAATATATGTATATGATACTGTGATTAATAAAATAGACATTCATTTAAAAATGATGAATTTATAATAGCTTTTTGTCTTAATATATTTTCTCAATCAATAGACACTAATCATGTAACTGCCAGTATGGGGGAGAAGAGGAGGTAGGGAGTCTGATGTTAAAAAAAAATCACTGAATCTGAGTCAGAAAAAAACTCAGAGGCCATTGATTTTAACTCATCTCTGAACAAGAATCCTCTCTACCACATAGGGTTATGAGTTTCAAATGAGATACTAATTGTAAAGCACTTAGCGCAGTGCCTAGTAGATAATAAGCACTATATAAATGCTCGATAACATTATTATTAATTATCATTACCTAACAAGTTAACATTCAGCATTTATTTGAAGACACCAAGTGAGGGAGCATCTATTCCACTTTTGGGTAGCCCTCAGTGTTGAGAAGTTTTGTTAAATTTGGCTCTTTTCAGCTTACTCTAACATTTTCCCTTGGATATGCCACCCAAAGACCTTGCAGAGAGAAATCATCTCTGCCTTCTTTGATAAGATCGATTAAACCCAGGTGGAAATGCAGGCCAGGGTTGTAGTCAGTTTGACTTCTGTCTTTGTAAAGAGAACAGGAACATTGCTGTGATGGCAAGTATGTCAGCAAGACTTCCTGAATGTTCCCTTTCCTGTCAAGAGTGTTTTGGTATCACCTCGAAACGTAAAACTTCAAGAGAATTTGTGTGGCAAAGCAAGATGGGAGTCAGAAATAATAAAGAAAAGGATTGCCTCTGTTTATCTCCAGTCTTGGAAAATCACAAGATGAAGTAGGAGCAGTAAAGGAGAGAGACTCTACTTGTCTGAACTTGTTTTTGTTGTTTGTCCTTCCTTGTTGAAGAGGACCATGACATCAGGAAGGTGATGCCATGACTTGCAAGTGAATTGGATTTAAGTGAGGCAGGGCTGTGCAAAGTCACCATCCTCACTTTCTCCTCCAGAGCCATCTGAGTCCAGTAGCGAGACATAGATCAGGACTACTGGAGATGGCCCCCCCTTGTCTGAACTAGGGAAGAGGAAAAAGAAAGTCACTTACCCTAACCTACCTAAGAATTAGTGCTGGAGACTTTATGGAAAAGACATGGATACGTCTTACTTCCTATCCTGGATGATCTGGCTCTGAGAGAGTAATAACATTCAAGGCCTATGGTCTGGGTAATTTGAATCTAAAAAGATGATTAAATGACAGTATCTACACCTGCTTTCTACAAGATCTAAAGCCAGAAGAGTATTTACTAGAAAGAAGGATCAGGGCAAAGCTTCTTGGGATGGCAGCTAAAACAGTTTGCGGTGATGGCTTTGGGATGGAGCCATGGAGGATGTATGTGCTTCAGCGATAGACATCAGAGATGTGGATTTAGGACTGAACTATGGCTGCTGAGACAGAGGTAGCTGTGATTGATAGTGGCAGATACAGAGACAGAGAGACCCGACGATAGTGAAAGAAGCCAAGGAGTTACCTGAAGAGCTATTCTGGCAACCCTCATTCTGGAGGCCTTTCTGAGTGAATTGCCCCAGACGAGTCTGTGGGGGGAATTATTTTCCATTAGTTTATGAGGGAAGTCAGAGATTTAGAACTGGAAGGAAATTTAGAGGGCGTTTAGCCCCACCCTCTAATTTTATAGAAGAGGAAACAGACCCAGAGAGGCTGTGTCATGGTCAAGGTCACACAGACAGTAGGAGTCAAAGCCAGGATTTAAACTCAAGTCTTTGGATTCCAGATCTAGTATTTTTTCTTCAGTACCATGCTGCCTCCATGTTAAGAATGATTTTACTTCATGAGTTTTCCTATTAGTTTTGTTTTGTTGCTATAGTTCAAGTAAATGCTTTATTGTTTGAGTTCTGTTGATCTGTTTAGTCTGTGAGTAGATCCTACACTAGTTGGGAGTTCGAAATGAAACCACATTTCTCTTATCCAAATTGAACCCAAGTAGAGCATGGAGATCTCTCCAGAGGGAATAACCTTGTTATACCTAGAAAGCCTAATGGCATAAGAGGAGTATTTCAGAGGGGTGAGAAGAGAAGAAAGCAACAGTGGTCTGTCTCTAAGAAAGCAACAGACGGTCTGTCTCTGCATGTTGCACAGGGGGGAATCTATCTAACCTTTTGGATGGATGCATCTAATTCTGCCTTGATCCAGCGTGCTAGGGTAGAAAGAGTACTGACTTTGCAGGCAAGGGGCCTGAGTTCAAATCCTCTTTTTGTCACCTTGGATAAATCACTTAGTCTCTCACAGCTTTAGTTTCCTGAAAAATAAAGGGGTCAGATCAGACACATATGGCCCATGGTATGGACCATGGCGCCCACATCACTTTTCAGTGAGATAGCACCACCCTTAATTTTCAGTAGAAACAGTGTGGTATAATAGATAGAGAACTGTACTCTGAGATAACAGTGACACTGGCCTCCTTGCTTTTCCTCAAATATAAAACTGCATCTTCCGACTGTATATTTTCAGAGGTTGTCCCCTGTGCCTGGAATTCTCTTTCTCCTCATTTCCACCTCCTGGCTTCCCTGACTTCCTTCAAGTCCTGGCTAAAACCCCACCTTCTACAAGATACCTTTCCCAAACGTTCATAATTCTAGTTCCTTCCTTCTGTGATCATCTCCAATTTATTCTGTATATGTTTCATTGGTACATAACTGTTTATGTACTGTCTGCTCCACTGGACTGGGAGGTCTTTGAGAGTAGGGACTATGTGTTTTTTGCCTTTTTTGATATCTCCAATACTTAACACTATGACTGGAAGTTTTTGTTGAAACACTGACAGTTGGAATCCTTTGGATTTGGCTTCAAATTCTCCCTCAATCGTATACTTTCCAGCTGTGTGACCTTCGACAAGCCACTTATCCTCTCTGAGACCCAGTTTCCTCATCTAATAACATGAGTCGGTTGGACCCAATGACACCTTTGGTTCCTTCAACCCCTAGATCTATGATCTTTGATCACTTTCTTGACATTCCATAGTTAAGGCACTCCAGACTTGCTTGAGTCTAAGTACTGCCTTTTCAGCCTTCCATCTCCTCTCCCTCTTTCTTTTCTTTATTTTTCTTCCCCTTCTCTTTTTACACATGGACCCCCTAGGATAGCTATCCTAGGTTCAAGACACTCTGTGGGAATATATCCCATCAAGAACCACAGGTCACCATTCCCCACCAATTGTTTACTTTTCTTTTTTTAATAGCCAGAGGTCAAAACTAATTCAATGAAAAGTCATTTAATAAAAAATAGTAAAATAGAGTTTTTTAAGTCTCAGTAGAACATCTTCCTCCCCCAATATGTAAACCTGGGGCACTTTCCCACAAAAATACACACATCATCAATAGGAAAAATGGGTAGACACAGGGACCATGCATGAGTTACGTACATATAGAGAATAGATATAGTCAGAGAACACACAAATGTACCAGGGTAAAGAACACACATGACCAGAGATACATGTGGAGAGTCACCTCATGCCTCTGACACCACAGGATCATGCTTATCATCTGGTGATGTCATTGACTGCCCTTTCTGAGCCCGCTCCACACTGAGCCTAGAGTCTCTGCTAGCCATCAATCTGATGGTCTCTTTGTGGTTGCTAGGCATACCGTCTCTGCTGGTCATTGCTCCCTGCTATCAGCTTCTGGGCTTCATCTTTTCAGGTCCACCTACCCACTGACTCTCCAGCTTTGTCAGTTCCAGGTGGCTTGTGTTTGTTTTTCGTTCTCAAAAAGGACAGTGACATCAGAGAGACGATGATATGACTTGCAGTTGACTTTGATTCGAGTGAGGGAGGGTTGTGCAAGGTCACCAGCCTCACTTTCTCCTCCAGAGCCATCTGGGTCCAGCAGCCAGATATTCATCAGGATGACTGGAGATGGCCTCTCCAGGTGACTAAGCCTCATAAGGACAGGCAAATAGTTCTTTTAACATAATTAATTAACTAACTAGCTAACTAACAACAGCAAAAATCAAGCAGAATATCCCCAAGTTAAGTTTTTCAACTCCTTTATCTAGGACGATGATCACATTCCTCTGAATCAGACAACTCTCTAACTCAAAGTTAGAAATCCCCAGGTTCCTCTTTGACTTAATATGCAAATAAGTTTAACAAGAGTGAGCTGTGAGCTAGGACAAAAGTAAAAAAGCCAAGCTCACTGAAAGGGGCAGTGTGATACAGTAGGTAGGACATTTAGGCTTTGGAATCAGAGGACCTGGATTCAAATCATGTCTCTGTTATTTGTTATCTGTGTGACCTTGGACAAGTTACTGAATCCAGTATTTAGCACTGTGCCTGACACATCAGTAGATGCTTAATAAATGTTTATTGAATTGAATTAAATTAACCTCTCTGGGCTTCACTTCCTCATAGAAGCGAGTTAAACTAGATGATATTTGAGGTCTCTCCCAGCTCTAAATCTATGATCCTATGATCTACCCTCAGAGCCCAGATTCCTTCCTTTATTATATATACCTGCCAGCAGCAAAACCTCTTTGTTTTCCTGGATCTTTATTCATTGTCTTCTACTTCGTCCTTTTTTTTCTTTGCTTTTATATCCAATCCCAGCACAGAAATATGAAACATAAGATCATAGAATCTAAAGCGAGCACGAGGGTCCTCCAGTCCTCACTGCTCATTTTCCAGACGAAGAAAACGAATCCCGGGAAAGTTAATTTTTGCTCACGTCTCCCAATAGCTTGGCACTGTGAACTAAGCTCGTTCTGTCTGCTCAGGAAGCTAGATGGGCTTCTACTGAGGCCTCATTTGTTTTGTCTGCTACCTACTGTTGTTTGTATAAAGCACATCAAGGCTGCCTTCTGTGAAAAGCTCCGTTTAAAATGAGCTTGAAAGTCAACAGGACTGTTGCCTGCTGTACACCTTTGTAGAAGTCGGCAGGGGGCACGCCTATAAGAAAGATGGGGAACGGCCACTCATGGATGAGAGGTATGGGTGGTTTCAAGGCCGGAGTGAGGAGACCATGAGTCCAGGGACCACACTTCACCCAAGTGACTTTTGTCTGCTCCCCTTTCTCTCTTACTATTTCCAAAGAGTCGAGGCAAATCAAGCAGCATCAATCACAAACCTGTTAACAACAACCTTTCCCCTAGAATAAAGAACATGGGTTTATAGGGGTCTGAGTATGTTTGCAAAGGAATTTAGCAAAGCCGTATACTTCCCCCCACACTCACCACACACACAAGAGCCCCTGAAATAGTAACAAATGAAAACGACACCGCGAGTCCAGACTAGGGATACCAGAGTCCAATCAAGAGAAACATCAAAGGGGCGGGGTTTGAACTAGATGACCCGTGTAAAATTGTTATGAGTCAGTTAATCGTTAGTTGAGAGCAGCACACTCACATGCTGGGATTTGGGTGGGTCTATAAACGTAAGATGAGCTCCATAAGAAGGGCTTGAAATTGGAGCCTGGCCCATTCAGTGTCCTTGCTCTCCCTTAAGGGAGCTCTCTGTTACTATTTTGCTGATTTAAGGGACTTAATTTCCCTTTGCTGCCATGGCAACCGGGAAACAACCTTTGTGCACAAAAGAGAAGGATGGTGGTGTTTCACGAATCTCTGGATGCACGAATCCCGTAGCAAAGCAACCAGGACGGAATATCAACAAGTCCTCGTAGTAGGCAGGAGAGGAAGAGTCTGTTGGGAAGGATGGAAGGTTTGGGACTGGAAGGATCTGGGGAGTTTTTTTTCTGACAAAGACCCACACTGTAAAAATTGTGAAGCAGGGTGTGATTAAGAAGCTGCTGTAAAAGGGGGAAAATGCATCTAATGAAAGGCCCAGTGTGTGAAGTTCTGGGACTCACTGCTGACCTAACGAAACCTTAAGGTGTAAGCACTTTCAGCCTTCCCAAGCAAGATGAGTGGCTTCTGAAAAGAAGGGGCCAGCAATGAAACATGTTCACTCTCTCCCTCCTGAGCCGTGGAAATGGACAAGTGGTCCAGAGCAAACAGAAGAGGTTGGAGGTCTACTTGGAACCAGAGGTCAGTCCTGCAGCTGTTAGCCTAGTACATTTGGGGATGGGAGGAGAGCAGGCTGTCCTTTTGATCTCCAGATTTCGTGGTTCCCCCTGTGGTGGCCATTCATGTTCCTGTGGCTATGGTTGTTCCTTTTTTTCAAGAAAATCTGTGAGGTTATTTACTTTGCCTAGCAGAATGAGAGCTACCATAGAAGAGATTCCCCTATCACCTTCCCCAACCTACTCATCTGCTCTTGTCAGGTTAGCGTGACTAGGCTGGAAATCAAGTGGATTTTGGTACAAGACCAGAATTTCCATCTAGGAAACTTCCACGGATGTTGATAGATTGGGTTTTCAGAGCAGGGTATGCTATTGTGGCTGAAGGAGTGTGCACCTGCACAATGTGTGACATTCTCTAGTATTCTGGGACTCTTGTCTCATAGCCAACATTTAATGCATTTTACAACAACAAATTTAAGATGGGCATAGGGCGGTGGCCAGATTCAATGTTGGACTGTAATTTTGTTGAATCAGAGGTCACCAGAAGACAAAAGAGACACTAGAGGGGCCTTGGAAAGTCTTGTGTCATAAAGAGATTTCAGTTGCAATAGTGTTCGTTATATTGATATTTGTCCTGTCTAGGCTTCAAAGCCTATCTTGCAGAGCACTTCCATGGTTGATGAGGGCATAGACTCACCAACAGAAGGCCTTTATAACCTCCTATAGAGGCAAAATAGATAAAGCTATATAACATCTGGAGGATGTGTGGGGCTTCATTCTGTCTGAGTGGGTTAGAGTGATGGTGGTAGAACAGAGAAGCCTACCATTTAAACATCCTGATGGTCGAGGTCAGTTTCAAGTTACCTGCTGACCACCAAGCTAAAGAGCTGGCTTAGCAATGACCTTCCATCAGGCTTGTAGCCCACATTTAGAGGATTGGGACAGGCACTGAATCTGTGATTTCACTTGTATAGGGAACTCCCCAGGTGAGGAAACTTCTAGCAATTCAGGTGATCACCTCTGTGACTTATTGGCCTAGAGAGTTTGCCTAGAGCACTGAGAGGTTGAGCAATTCACTAATAATCACTTAGCCAGTATTCATCAGAGACAAGACTCGAACCCAGGTCTACCTGCCTTCAAGGCCAGTTCTCTATCTGCTAGTACCATATTGCCTCTCAACCCACATTTACTGCTACTAAAGTCTGCTAGAATGAACAGCTCACTTAAAAGTTATGTGGGTTAGAATCTAGTTATTCTGCCTAATTGTTAGCAGTAAGGTGCAGCTTTGGTTATGTGGATTCTATTGAGACATCTGATATTAGGTAGGGTTAACAGGAACAGATCAGGAAAATGTCAAGCATTATACAAATGCATGCCCTCTGTGATACCATCCAAGGTGGCTGTTCAAAGTGGCTGTATTGTGGTGGTTGTTGCTTTTCTTTATAGGATTATTTGAACTGGACACCCCAAGACAAAGCCCTGATTGTCAAGTCCCAGGATGGGGCAAAAGTTACACGGGGATCCCTTCCTAAAACTTACAGCACCAGAAAGGGGGTCTTAATTCTTTATTCAGAAGACTTTGCTGAGCCTTCATGGAAACAAGAAAAAGGGAAAAATGGGCCCCGTCCCAACTGTGGCCGAAAGAAGGAGTCAGGTTTTGTACTGCACACGCTCAAAGACCTGACAGCCGCCATATTGGCATACGGGAGCGAAGGGGTGAGTACAAGCACCACTAAGGCTAATTCTGCAGGTGTTCAGGAGAAGGTGTGCTAGGGGAAGAACTGGTAGATCCCAGGTATCATCCTAGTTCTGATGGTAACATCCCATGCAACCCTGGGCAACTCATTCATTCATTCGGAATGTGATGGAAGGGAAAGAACACCGAACGTGAAGTCAGAAGACCTACATTTGAACCCAAGCTTTGTCACTTGCTGGCCAGATGGCCTTGGGCAAATCACTCCTTGTGTCTTAGATTTCTACTCTATAAAATGCAGGTGCTAACACACATACTTCCATGGTACAGCAGAAAGAGTAAACACCGGATTCAGATCCCACCTCTAATACCTACTACCTGTGCTATCTTAGGCAAGTTATTTCACCCCCTAGGCCTCAGTTTCCTAATATGTAAAATGAGGAAGTTGGACCAGATGGTTTCTGACGTCCCTTCCAGCTATGATGGCAAGAACCCTTCCTCATGGGGTTGTTTCGAGGATCAAACAAGATACTGTAGGCATAACTCTTTGTAAACCTTAAGGCATGATTATTTATAAAATGCAGATGATGTTATCAACCCTCTTGGTAGATACAGCAGAGTTGTCATGAGATTCAAATGGGTTATATGTCAAATCTCTTTGAAAAAATATAAAGCGTGAAATGATGCTCTGTTCAATAATAGAATCTTAGAACTGGAAGGAAAGAGATTATCTGGCACTATGCAAATGCAAGGCACCTATTCTGGTGACTGTCTTTTTCACATGTCTTAAATCCTTCCTTATTTTGCTCTACGCCTCCCCCTTCCCTGTCACACTCACCCTATACTTTTCCCCTCCTCACAGTCAGGGTTGGACTCCTTTCTTCTGTTTTGCTCCAGGGGCCAGAACTATGACCCATAAATGGAAGCTCCAGGCAGATAGCTTTTCGATCAGCCCAAGAAAGACTTTTATAACAGCTAGAGTCGTCCAATGATGGAATGTGCCACTTCACAGATTAATTACTCTCCCCCTCCCTATCCCTGGAGGTATTCAAATAAAGGCTGGATGGCCAGCTGTCAGAGATGCTTGTAGGAGGTATACCTGAACTAGGCAGAGTGCTGGATTAGGTTATCTCTAAAACTCTTTCCAGGTCTTAAATTCTATAATACTGCAAAGATTCATCCAATATTTTCCCCAGGGAGACTTACGGAGGTCCGTTTGGCCCCTCAGACCTTAGAGAATCAAGAAGGGGCAGGTCATGGTCACTCACAGAAATTCTGACAGATAGCTTCACATCATGTGCATTTACCAGACTTGCTCAGTGGAAATTAACCAACTTTGTCTTGATTACCTGTAAACTTTGCCTCATCTTCTGTGCGAATCACAGATTAGCCAGTGACTCTGAGGATAATTGGCAGCAAATTGATGACGGCAAAGCAGGCACAAGCTGGGCTATTTTGCTCTCTGTTTTCCTTGGGTCAAATCTCAATTTGTAATTACATTCTATTCATTTTGATAAACTGCACAGCAACCATGCTGGTGAGGTGGATCCCATTGAGATCCGTAAGCATTGTACATAAAGCATTCATCACCCACATTTCAGAGAGGTTGCCAAACAAGCATGTCGCAGTAATTCTATGATATTCCTACATAATTCTAGTCTAACTGTATCAAAGGAAATTTGCTTGCATGTACATAGAACACAAATATAAAGACGTGTATGTATCTTACAGATATGGAGCTCATAAAAATATCCATAAAGATATGAATACATGAAGGGAATATTTAAATTAACCTACAGGAACTTAAATATTATAAAGAATTGAAACTTTTGATCAGAACTATAACTAGGGCTGACGAACTGGAATTTTGAAACAGGGTGCAGAAATTTAGAGGGTGCTCACAGTCCTAAAGGTTAGAAACAACAGAACTCAGCAAAGATAATTAGTTAAAATGGGAAACTACCAGGTGGCACTGCTCCCTCGCCAGCAGCCACACAGGTGAGCTCTCCCCTAGCCTGGCATTCCCACTCCTTCCCACACTATGTCTACCTCAGCAGCCTTGCAGTATTCTGGAGTTTCCACCTCCTCCCCAGGGCAACTGAACCGAGGGTTTGTTTCATGCCATTTACCTGAGGCACAAAAATTGCTGGCCATGGCTCTGCTTGTAATATTCTCCATCTATACAAATTGTAACACCAGAGGGCTGTAAAGGTGCTTTTGGTTAAGAGAGGGGATTTCAGGCATTCTACTTAAAAAAATTTATTTCACTATGCTTGCTGCTTATAAGGATTTTGCATTACTTCATTGGGAAAGCAGGTACAAAATAAGTAACGAATAAGTAACAATAATATTAAGGAATAGAAGAAGTAAGGGTAGTAGGGAGCTATGAAATTGAACCATTTGGTTTGAAAAACCATAGGTTAGGGGAAGGAAGAAGGGAGAGAGGTGAGCCTGGAGAGCCAAGTGGGGTATGACACTAAGGGAAACAGATGATAAAAATTGATTGTCTCCCAAACAATGATGCATGTTATTATTCCTTTGACCCCAAAATGAAGATCAGCAGTTAAAAGCACTAAAAGCCAAATAATAGAACCAAAATGGTGGGGGAGGGCAGTGAGGGTGGTTAGAGGGGGCAGTAGGAAGTAAGTCAGCTCATTGTGTACTGGGGCTCAGAGAAAAATCTATAAAGGCTTACCTACTAATTAGGAAGACCTACATAACTTAGTCTCCACTCAAACCTGTGGGAAATGAGGTTGTTTCAAATAGGTGGCAATTAAAATTTTAAAGCATCCTACATCATCTCGAGTTCTATATACGGAGCTACTGAAATAGATGTGGCATTATGTCTGAGTTTGATAGCTCAATGCACACCTACTCCTTGACTGTTTTGATGACACAACTTCTTAACGAGTAAAGATAAATGTTAAACCAAGAAGTTAGATGTCAAAGCTCTCAAGCTTCCAGGGAAATACAGCAATGTCATTTTGCCAGCTGGTTTTTTTCTTCCAAACACAAGCAACCATTTTCAAACATTCCTAAAGTGAGCACTATCTCCTTAGACCATAGCTTCACACAAACACAGCACTGTGGGCAGCTGGGGGAACAGTAGATAGAGTGATGGGACTGGAGTTAGGAAGTCTTTTTAAGTCTTTTTTTTCAGTTGTGACTGACTCTTTGTGACCCCACTTGGGGTTTTCTCGGCAAAGATACTGGAGTGGTTTGCCATTTCCTTCTGCAACTCATTTTACAGATGAGGAAACTGAGGCAAATAGGATTAAGTGAGTTGCTCAGGGTCATACAGCTAGTAAGTGTGTGAGGCTAAATTTGAACTCGGGTCTTCTTCACTCCATGGACGACACTCTGCCAACTGTGCCACCTCGTTTAAATACTTCCTCCGATGCTCCTTAGCTGTGTGACCCTGAGCAAGTTACTGTTTGCAAATGCTTTTTTACAAATTCACTTACGAATTTACAAATGCTTTACTCTGTTTGCCTCAGTTTCTTCAACTGTAAAATGAAGATAATAATAGCATCTACCTCTCAGGGTTGCTGTGAAGGTTAAATAATATTTGTAAAAAATAAAAAAGCACTTAGCACAATACCTGGCACATAGTAGGTACCATTTAAATGCTCATTTCCTTCTCTTATTCTGTCCTGTAGGTCCAGAATATGAACAACCTGAAAATTTAAATAACCAGAATTTTTTCACAGTACTCTCTATGTATGCACCTCAGGCACTGTAGGATCCCAAATGTGCCTTATGAATCATCAAAGAGATTAAATTATGCTCAGTACAATTTCAGTGTCATATGTTTTATTGTATTGTAATACTTGGGAAATTGGCAATCCAGTGATATTGGTGTGGTAAATTTCACTAGATCAGAATATCCACGTAACCCAAATACCCTATTTTTTAAACTGTAACAGCAAAAAGTGATTTACTGTAAATTATTTAAGCCTCAGTACTATTAATGTAGCCTTTATCTTTTCTGTCTCATTACGCTGACAGCACTTTCCCCACCTCTCCTAATATATACTGTCACATCCACTGTATGCTCTCTGAATACCTCAGTTCTTAAAAAGTTTACCTGTTCATTCTGAGAACAACAAAGTCACAGGATTGCAGAGTTGGAAGAAACCTCAGAATCACTGTAGAGCAATATTTCACCCGTCTGGTACCTGTGAAATTGACTTTTTGAATCTGAGTATGGGACTTTACATTTATCTCTATTAACTTTCATCTTATTTGACTCAATACAATGTTTCTAGCCTGTCAGATCTTTACAAATTCTGATTGTCATCCAGTATGTTGGTTATCCTTCCTTTGTGACTTCTGCAAATTCAATAAGCATATACTTTTATCTAAGTCATTGATAAAAATGTTAAATGGCATGGGGTCAAGCACAAAGTCACAGGGCACCAGTACTGACTGCATCTACTCTCATCTAACCCATATCTCTCCAGCTAATCCACGAGGGTCCTCCTCATGCTCAACACAAAAAGACAGGGATGATACTTTGCATCTTGGGTATTTGCATCTTTAATAGCTAGCATTTATATAGTGCTTTAAGCTTTGCAAAATGCTTTAAAAATATTATTTAGTTATATCCTTACAACAACTCTGGGAGATAGGTACTCTTATCATCCCTCTTTTACAGATAAGGAAACTGAGACAAACAGCAATTAAGTGACTTACCCAGAGTCATAGAGCTAGTAGGTGTCTGAGGTCAAATTTGAACTCAGGTTTTCTTGATATCATGGTTTCTTAGAATGTATTCTAGCAAACAATGGGAGAGAGGGTATCTTTCCTATGGGAGGTTATCATACATATGGGAGAGAGGATATCTTTCAGATTCCTGAAAATTAAACCACATTAAACATAGGGAGAATTAGGTTTTTTGGAAAGAGACAATGGTGGCATATACACAAAGTTATGGCTTTGGGAAGAAACATGGCTGGCACCAAATGATGCTTTCTGAGAATTACTAACTTACCTGAGCTTTCGACAGCTTACAAAAGCAAGAGACCTCATCACACCTTCTCCCCTTCATACTCCTTTTCCAACTCTGCTTAGCTGGCTGCACTTACAGGACCCTTCTAGTTACACTTGAATCTCTACAGGTACAGCCACCACAGATATGCAATTTTTAAGGTTTGGCCTTTGTTGGGCACATGCTAGTTCTAACAGTACCAGTCCTAGAGAGGCTGATAGTGCCCATCAGCTGTACCCACACAACATAAGAAGTCTTGAAATGATTGCATGGGAGTCTTAGAGCTCAGATGTTAGCAGCATGGTTTGGCAAGAATATTGCTATATACCTGAGAAACAAGGGGTACTTTTCTTTTGTTCCAAAGTGTTTTTTTTTAATTAACAGAAATCTATTTTATCTACTTCCCACCCCCTCATCTCATTGAGAAAAAAGAAAAGAAAAACAAATTCCTTTTTACAACATGCATAATCAAGCAAAATAAATTTCCTTACTAGCAATGTTAATATATATACACACATGTATGTGTATGTGTACATATATGTATATGTGTGTATGTGCATATGTATATGTGTATGTGTGTATGTATGTGTATGGGTGTGCATGCATATGTATGTATATGTAGATGAATGCATATGTGTATGTGTATGTGTACGTGTATATGAATATGTATATGTACATGTACATGTGTGTATGTCTCATTCTGGACCCTAAGTCCATTACCTCTATGTCAGGAGGTAGATAGCATCTTTCATCATCAATCCTTCAGAATCGTGGGTGCTCATTGCATTGATCGGTGTTCTCGTCTTTTCAGTCTTGTTGTTACTGTACAAATTGTTCTCTTAGTTCTGCTCATTTCATTTGTCATCAGTTTATAAAAGTCTACAAAAGTGTTTGTTTTATAATGGTGATGTTATTTTATAAATTGTTCTCCTGGTTCCACTTGTTTCACTCAGCACCAGTCTCTACAAGTCTTTCCATGTCTCTGAAATCATCCATTTCCTCATTTCTTATAGCACAATAGGATTCCATCATATTCATATACCACAATTTATGCAGCCATTTCTTTCTTTCCAGGATCACATTTTATTTTTTAAAATAATATTTTATTTTTTCCCAATTACATGTAAAAACAATTTGTAATATTTGAGTTTTTAAAAAAAAATTTGAGTTCCAAAATCTCTCCCTTCCTCCCTTACCTCCCCCTCCCTGAGATGCAATCTGATATAGGTTATACATGTATGATTATGTAAAACATATTTCCATATTAGTCATTTTGTGGAAGAAAACAGAGAGAGAGAGAGAGAGAGAGAGAGAGAGAGAGAGAGAGAGAGAGAAAGAGAGAGAGAGAGAGAGAAGAAGAAGAAGAAGAAGAAGAAGAAGAAGAAGAAGAAGAAGAAGAAGAAGAAGAATATGCTTTGATCAATATTCAGATTCCATTGGTTCTTCCTCTGGAAGAGGATAGTATTTTTCATCATGAGTCCTTTGGGATTATCTTGGAGCATTGTATTGCTGAGAATAGCCAAGTCATTCACGGTTGCTCATTATACAATGTTGCTGTTAGTCTGTACAATGTCCTCCTTGTTCTGTTCATTTCACTTTGCATCAGTTCATGTAAGTCTTTCCAGGTTTTCTGAAATCCATCTGCTCATCATTTCTTATAGCATGACAGTATTCTATTATATTCATTTACCACAATTTGTTCAGCCATTCTCCAATTGATGGGTACCCCCTCAATTTCCAATTCTTAGCCACTACAAAAAGAGCTGCTATAAATACCCTAATACAAATAGTTCCTTTCCTCTTTGCAGCCATTTCCTAATTGATGGGCATTCCTTTAGTTTCCAGTTTTTTACCACCACAAAAATCACTGCTATGAATACTTTTTGACATATGGGACCTTTTCTTCTTTCTTTGATCTGTTAGGTATATAGGTGCAGCAGTGGAAAACCTGGGTCACTGGCCATGCGCTGTTTAATAGCCTTTTGTGTATAATTTCCAATTGCCTTCCAGAATTGTTGTAGCCATTCTCAGGTCCACCAAGAGTTTTATCATAGCCCATCACCTCAAAAACTTGTCATTTTTTTGTCATCTTCACTGATCTCATGGTGTGAAATGGCATCTCAGAATTGAGTTAATTTATATTTCTGTAATTGGGAGTAGCCTGGGTTTCTTCTCTCAAGAACTACCTGTTTATTTGCTTAGATCACTTATCAATTGAGGAATGTCTGTACTTTCTAGAGGCAGTGGTGTATAGTGGAAAGGATGCTGGGCTTAGAGTCAAGAAGTACTAGGTCTGGATCCTGCCTCAGACACTAACTAGTGTGAACAATCTCAGCCTTGGTTTCCCCATCTGTAGTACTCAAGTCTTGAGAGATGTTGTGAGGATCAAGTGAGATAATGTATATAAAGCACTTTGCAAACCTCAAATGCTCTCCAATCATCCTCCTGGTATAATTTGGTAAACTCTATATCACAAGAGCCAAAGGGCATAGGGTTCAGAGCTGAAAGCAACTCAGAAAGAGTCAGGCATGTGGCACAATAGATAGAGCACTGGACCTGGAGTCAAGAAAACCTGAGTTCAAACCTGACCTCAGATACTAGCTGTGTGACCCTGGGCAAGTCATTAACCACTATTTGCTTCAGTTTCCTCATTTGTAAGAGAGACCTCCCAGATTTGTTGTGAGGATAAAATTAAATATTTGTAAAGCACTTGGCAAACCTTAAAGCTCTATATAAATGCTAGCTATTAAATTATTGTTATCTACTTAGTCCAACATCCTCATTTTTTTAAGGCTGAGTCTCCCAATCTTTCTCAGGCTAAAAATGCAGGGGCTACTCCTAGCCTGATCCCACTCTGATCAGCATGAGATCTTTTACCTGCTCTGACTCCTTCCCTGCCCAGCTTGCCCCTCCCTGACAACCAGGCTTATCAATGCTGAACTTGGTATGAATCAATCTAGCCCAAAGTACCTCAAGAGATCTGCCAGCCTCAGTCACCTCAGCCGCAGGGATCACAGGTATAGGCAGCCATGCTCATACCTCTTCATCTTACAAATAAAGAAACTTTAGCCCAGAAAAATGAAGTGACTTTCTTAACGTCACACAGGTTGTCAGAGGAAGGATTCAAACCCAAGTCTTCTGATCCTAAATATAGAAGTCTTTCCATTAGACTAATTTGGCTGCTCTTCTTCAACCCCCAGCCTAGCCATTTACCTGGTGACTCAGGGACAAGAAGTTAGCTAGCTTCCTGTTGCCCTTTTTTTTCCTAAGAGCTCAGGTAATAGTCATGCCTTTGATTCTTCAGTGGGAACATGAGCCCTACCAAGTCTTTAAGCCCTGCCAATTGCCCGGTCTTTCTAAAATCAACATTGTTTCAGGTGCCAGGGAGGGTTAGTTTCCAACCCTTTAGCACTTGGCTAGTGTGGTCAAGAGAGTCATTGAGGTCAGGCACCTCCCAAGTCATCAGGACCCTGGGAGCCATTCATTACACCTGGCATTCAGAAAGAAGGACAGGTCCGTACAGGCCAGCTGTTAAATGGAGCACGTGGTGTGGGAGTTTGGATAATGGGCTGCTCTGTGCACACTAATTAGTCATTTCAGTAGAAACTAGAAGCCAAAAGTTGATTGGCAAACACCACAATAGCAGGTTTGAGCAATCTGAATCGAATCCACAGCCAATGCCTCCTCTCCTGTCATTGTTTACTTCCCTGTTTCAGAAACTGCCTTCCAGGTTCCCTTCTGTATCCCAGTTTTTCTCTTGCTTGTTCTTTTAAGGTATAAGAGTGGGGTAAGAAGTTAAGTTTGAGGGCAGAAGGAAACTGCTACTGAAGACTTTAGTCTCACCAAGGAAAGAGTGGTTGCTACAGCAGAAATGATGGGAACCGTTTGGGGAAGGAATTGTTCCATCTTAGCATTCACAATAGAAAAGGAAAAGAAAGCCAGAAATGGTCTGAACCACACCCTAGATTTTGGGAGAGCAGATTTCAAAGGGTTCAGAGAAAGGATAAGTAAGATTCCCGTGGACAAGAATTCTAAGTCTCCAGAGAGAAAGTTCTGCCGATAGAAATTGTAAGGAAGCTCAAAGCTGACCACCAATACATATTGGCGGGGGGAAAGAAATAATTCCAGAGAGGAAAAAAAAAGAATTGTTTAAAGAGACTGTGTGGCTACACAGAGAACTCATTAACCAACTTAGGTTTGAAAAAAATATATAGTTTTCTCATTTTTAAAATGGAGATAATAGCACCTACCTCCCAGGGTTGTTGTAAGGATGAAATGAGATGGTAATTGTAAAGTGCTTAGTACAGGGCCTGGCACATAGTAAGTGCTATAGGTGACACACTTGATAGAGCACTGGACCTGGGAATCAGGAAGATCTGAGTTCAAATTCAGGTTCAGACACTTACTAGCTTTGTGGCCCTGGGCATGTCACTTAACCCCTATTTGCCTCAGTTCCTCATCTGTAACATGGGGACACACTGGAGAAGGAACCACCCTAATACTCTGCCAAAAAAAAAAACAACCCATGGACATAGTCCATGCGGTCACGAAGAGTCAGACATGACTGAACAGCCGAACAACAACATTATTACTACTACTACTACTACTGCTGCTGCTACTACTACTACCACCACTATTACTACTACCACCACCACCACTACTACTACCACCACCACTACTACCACTGCTACCACCACCACCACCACCACCACCACCACCACCACCACTACTACTACTACCACTACTACCACCGCTACTACTATACAGTAGAAAGAAGTAAGAACAGGTAAAGTGGTCCTATAAAATTCACATCAAGAGCTCTGAAGCCCTGAGTAAGATGAGGTTGGTAATTAATGCTAAACAACAGTGTTGGATTTTTTTTTAAGCTATGTCAGGGACAAGAGCAGGATCAAAGAAGAACAGGGACTGCTGGCTGTGATGGAAGAGATTATGATAACGCATAAGAGGAAGAACACAGAGCTACTCAAATTTTATTTAGTTTATGTTTTCTCTGACAACAAGGATAAGCTTTGGACTAGAAGGGACAGAACCAAAAAGAATGACTATTAAGGAGTTAAAACCTGAGATAAGTAAGGAGATAATAAAACAGCACCTAGTTGTCCTTGGTGAGTTCATGTTATGAGGACCAAAGCAACTACATCCTATGGATGGAAAAAAACTGGTGTGACTGTTGAGTCGGTCATTGTCAATGGTCATCAATAAATTACGGATAGTGGGAGAGGCAATGCAGATAGAGGTGGCATGGATAGAGAGGTGATACAGAGCCAGAGAAGGGCAAATGTCCTGGTTTTCAAACTAGGGAAGAGAATAAAGTCTACAAAGTGTAAGTTTGCTTCAATCACAAGTAAAATTTTAAACTGTATTATTAAAGGGATAGTTTAATAAATGTCCAGAAAAGGAAGTAGTGATCACAGGAGTTAGCTAGCACGGCTGCATCAAAAACAAGTCTTACCAGCCTCATTTCCTTTTTTGAGGGGGCTGTTAGACTGGTAGGTCAAATCAATACTATAGCTATGTTTGCCTACCTAGTTTACCAGCATTGGACAAATTCAACAAAAATAGCTCTTCTGCTCATAGTATGGGCAAGATGGCATCACGAAGGCTAGACAAAAGTACCATGAGTTGATCTGAATGACTGGATCCAAAAATCATAAATGTCGTAAATGGTATCTTGGTGGAGAAACTAAGATGTGTCCTTGGCCCTAGGCTGCTGGACGTTTTTATCAGATGATAAAGGTATGGGTGGCATATTTCTCAAGTTTGCTGAGAAGGGAAAAGCTGAAATATGTTCAATGATAGAAACATGATACAAAAATATCTCCATAAGCCCAGTCTAAGATTATTTATTAAAAAAAACCCTTTTATTGAGGCACTTTTTTTAAACATCATAATCATTTCCCCTCCCTCACTGAACTTTCTCTTGTATTGGAAAAAGACTGTTAAGCAAAACTGACCTTCCACCTGACCCTGTTTGACAACATATACAACACTCCTCATGCCCAGTTCCCCACCTTGATACTGAAAGGAAGAATGTTTCATTTATTTATTCTAAGGGCCCAAGATTAACAAGGGGAATTAAGCTAAATATCTTTTAGTGTTGAGTATCTCCATTTCTTGTAGGCGTTAAGTAGATTTTTCTTCTAATTCTCCTTACTTCTCTCTGCATCAGTTAATAGAAGTCTCCCCATGTTTCTCCAAATTGTTAATATACATTGTTTCTTAAGGTACAAAAGTATTTATTCCATTACACCCAGGGATGTTGTGAGGCTCAAACGAGATAATGGATACAAAGCATTTTACAAACTTTAAAGCACTGTATTTGTTATTGTTCAGTCGTTGTAGTCACGCCCAACTCTTTGTCACCCCATTTGGAGTTTTCTTGGCAAAGATAGTGGTGTGGTTTGCCATTCCTTTCTCCAGCTCATTTTGCAGTTGAAGAAACTGAGGCAGACAGAAGTTAAGTGACTTGACTTGGGTCACACAGCCAGCAAGTGTCCAAGGTCACATTTGAATTCAGGTCTTCCTGACTCCAGTCCCGGTGTTCTATCTACTGAGCCACCTAGCTGTCCAAAGCACTACGTAAATTTCAATTTTGATAATTATTATTATTAGCCTAACCGGGTCTTCAGTCTACTGATGATTTCTTCATTCCCTGATTTGTCTACTGTGCTCCTGCCAACCTCAATCAATGTATATAGAGCAATATAGGGTTGCACAGGTAAATGTTTCACAACCAGGTACTCCTTCCCCCCAGAATGTTTACACACCCACTTTTAAGTTTGTTCTGCATTATTAACACTTTCTTAAACTGAGACAAAGCACTAAGTCAAGCCCTGATTTGTAGTGATTGTCACTTTCTGAAATGTAAACGGTCACAATGAAAATTTAATAATCAGCTCTTACAAGCCAGTTACAGCTGACTCCAGCACACTCTATAGAAAAGTTTGTTCAATAAATTCCCCAATTGATGAGAACCTACTTTGTTTCCAAATATTTTTTACTACCACAAAACTGCTTTAATAAATATTTTCATATACCTAAGATCAGTCTTTGAGCTCTTTGAAATATATATCCAGTAGAGACAGGCAGTTGATGACACAGTAGATAGAAGGGCCTGTTGGGCCTGGAGTCAAGAAGACCTGAGTTCAAATCTAGCCTCAGATACTTTCTAGCTATGTGACCCTAGACAAGTCACTTAATCTCTGTGTCAAAAATGGAAATAATCGTAATAACATCTGCCTCACAGGGTTGTGGCAAGGATCAAATAAGATAATATTTGTAAAAAGCTGGTTAGTATAGTGCCTAGCACGTAGTAGGTGCTATATAAACAGCTTAGGGAATTTTCTTGCATAATTCTAAATAATTTTCCAAAACGACTGGACCACTTCACAGTTGCAACAGGGTATTAGTCTGCATGTCTTAACATGGCTCCTCCTACACTTTCCATATATTATCATATGAAGATGAAATTTAACATTGGATAAATGTAGTCTTACACTTGGGATCAAAAAAACTGGAAAAAAATTCCAGGTTTTATGGTACCACAAGGGTAATACGAGTCAACAATGTGATATTTCAGCCAAAAAAAGAAAAAAGGTAATATGATCAGTCTGCTTATTAAGAGATCTAGTCTTCAAGATCTGGGAGGTGATTAGCAGTAGTCCTGTTGTATTCTGCTTGGTCAGGCCACATCTGGAGTATCTCGTTCAGTCAGGGGCACCACATTTTAGGAAGGACCTTGGCAAGTTGGAGATCAGCCAGAGGCTACCTGGATGATCGTCCCTTAGGAGGATTGATTGAAAGAGCTAGGGGTATTTGTCCTGGAGAAAAAGAAGATTTATGGAAATATGATCACTGACTAAGAATTTTAGAGATTGTCATATGAGTAAGGCAACTAAAAGCCTGGGATGCTTTTATGAGTGGCCACACATACATAATAAAGCAGGAATGTGGGACAGGAAGAAAATAATGAATTTTTCCCTTTTATACTTGCTTAGATTTATTTGTAAGGCAAAACCCAAAGGTCTTGGGAGGACTGAAGAAAATCATGGTGTTCCAGACCCAAAAAGCCCTTTGTGGTTTATTGGACGGCAGCCCTGAAATTAATCTGAGGGGGCTGCATGTTGGCAATTCAACCACACTGACCCTCCCCCTCTGTATTATTTCTCTTGACGTTTACTCTTCTTACTGATGGTGTATGTATTTGTGGGAGAATATAACCCAGATTTATGAAGGAAAGTCCTATTGCTACCTTTGTAATTATAATATTTCGCTAAATATCTTTACATTAAAATAATTGTGTCTTTCGGAATACTAGAAAAATATTGCTGTTATTGTTCATCCTTCATCTTTTGAAGAGGACCAATAACATCACTAGGGTGATGTCTTGATTTGCGAGTAAATTGAATTTAAGTAAGGCAGAGCTTCAAAAAGCCATCAACTTCACTCCAGAGTCATCACAGTCCAGTGGCAAGACCAAAATCAAGACAACTGGCACGTTGGTGGGGCCCAGCCAGCTATTCTGAGTGTAATCTAGTGCGTAGAGGACCTTAAATCAGGGCTGTGGTTGTTCTGGGGACCCCAAGGGTAAGAGGGAGAAGCCTCAGGTGCTTCATGGAATTATGTATGCCATAGAGCTTAGGTTGCAGAGAAGTGGACTTAGGATTGATGTATGGGAAAATTTCCTATTAGTTCTATCTAAACCTGGAATGAGATACCTTGGAATGTTGTGGGTTCCCCCCACTGGAAGTTTTAAAGCAAAGTCTGGATAACTATTCATTAGGTAGCTTGTAAAGGGGATTCTTATATTCTTTTTTCTGGCACAGGGAAGGCTACCTAGCCCCTTTCCAACTGTAAAATTCTTCATGCAAGTTAATGAATGTTGTTGTTGTTCAGTCATTTCAGCCGTGTCCAACGCTTCATGACTCCACTTGGGGTTTTCTTGGCAAAGATACTGGAGTGGTTTGGCATTTCCTTCTCCAGCTCATTTTACAGATGAAGAAGCTAAGGCACACAGAGTTAACTGACTTGCCCAGGGTCACACAGCTAGTGTCTGAGGACAAATTTGAACTCATGAAGATGAATCTTCCTGATCTTAGGCCTGGCACTCTATCTACTGTGTCACCTAGCTGCAAGTTAATGAATACATGAACTCAATTCTAAATGCTACAAATACTTTGAAAAAAATTTTATTTATGCCTTTTGTCTTTCCTTCACAGTCATTTTTACCTCCTTTCTTCAGAATGAACCCTCCTTTATATGATTGACTTCTTGTGTGGCCCTAATCAACTCTGTTTCCCTTTGCCTCAGTACATCTATCTTTTTAAAGGAGTATGACAAAATCAATCCCATTAATATCTCAAAATACACATGAGAAATTATTTTGAAAACCAACTTCCTGCTACATATCTCCTACTGGATATATCACAGCCACCTTCAACCCACCATGTCCAAAACTGAATTCATCATCTTTCTCCCGTAATCAGTCCTTCCTACTAACATTTCCATTCCTATTCACACCATTCTTTTCCAAGTTTCCAGGCTTGAAATCTCAGCTTCATCTTTGATTTCCATTTTCCTCCCCCATTCCCAACCTCCAATCAGTTTCTAAGTCCTGTTATTCTTAGCTCCGTAATATCCATCACATCTCCCTACTCTTTTCTGCAACCATCCTAATTAAGGTTCTTAGCGCCTCTCACCTGTACTATTCCAATAGCATGATCTCCTCCTAACTACACTTCCTGTTCCTAATCTCTTTCACAATGTCCATATAATCTCCTAAATATAGGATTCTGATTATATCACTGTACTTAAAAACCATGGCCACTGGTATCTGATTCCAATCCCCTTTTTAGCATTATCTCGTACTATTCCACTTTGTGGAATTTACATTTTGGCCAGATTGTACATTTATCATATTATCTCCTTGGTCTATTCTACCTTGGGACAGACCATGCCTGCAATGCTCCTCAGCCCTCCTTCCTCTCAAACACCACCTCACGTTTCTGTCTGTTTAAATATTCCCTTCCTTCAAGGCCCAACTCAGGTGCTACATATCCATGAAGTCTTCATTGATTCCCACAGATAGAAAAAATTCTCTCCCATTAAACTTCTCATAATATTGTGTGGACTTTTCCTCTGCCATGATCTCTCTCATGCTTGTAAAAGAGCTGTATACTTATATTGTTCTTCCCTCCCTGATTAAATTCTAAGTTCCCTAAGTTCTGTATCTTCTTCCTACTTTATATCCCCAGCACCTAGCTCAGTACCTTTCACATAGTAGGCACTAAATATATTTTCTGTTTTTGAATGGAATGAGGTTGGAAAATACTTCAGGAGGTCAATAGCCGCCTCCCACTTCAGGCAAAAGTACAACTGATGATCTCTAGCCCCCAGGAAAAGAGATTCCCCCAACTTTTCTTGGCAGTCGATTCTGCTATTGCACAAGCTACCTACAATAAAGCACTTTGCAACTATGCTGTGCTCCAGAAACACTAAATAATGAGGATAATAACAACAGAGGGCTTGCCTGAACCCATTCAGTGTGTCATCCCCATCCTTAAACTGACAGAGGCCTCTCTGGAGACATGGTATCCTGATGATCCTGGGGAAAATGCCAGTTGAAGAATAAACAGGAGAATTAGCAATAGCAATATAGCAAATAGTCGTATATAACTAGCAATATCTGCAAAGCCTGTGTTTATGGGTTTGTGTTGGGAACCGGGAGACAAGACAGCAAATTTTAAGGTCATTTGAATCTACCACCACCACCCTCCTTTACTGTTGCTACATGCCCTTTGGAAAGGGCCATGAGAATTCCTACATTGGACTGGCTGTTCTTTCCAGTCTCTTCTTGTATCTCAATGGTACTAGGTACACACCTAGTACTATGTAAGCTGTCTAGACACTTGTAGAGGTTACTTAATGCTCTGTACTGAAATCCCAAACATCCATGCAATTTAGACCTCTGGTGATCATAGCCAATAGGCTTTATCTGTCAGCATTAATATTTATCATAGGGTTCTTCGTAATCTAGAACTTACCCAACTTTTCATATTTATCTCATATTATTCCTCTTCAAGGACCAAATTCATCCCCCAATTCTTACCGAAACCCTTCTCTTGCTCTCTCTAGGCTCCTTGCTCTGATTGCTACCTCTTCTACTCCATGAATTGTATTTCTTTTCCTCCTATTCTCTAGTTTAAATCTAGCCTCAGACACTTGTCAGCTGTGTGACCCTGGGCAAGCCACCTAACTTCTGTCTGCCTCAGTTTCTTTCACTATAAAATGTGGAAAATAAAAGTATCTATCTCACAGTGTTGTTGTGGGTGTCGAATGAGACAATATGTACAAAGTGTTTGGCACAGTGTCTGGGACATAGTAGGTATTTAATAAATCCTTGTTCCCTTCCTCCCTTCCCATACAAACCTGTGCTCTCGTATTTCCATACCTTTACTCACAATGTTTCTTATGCCTTAATGTCCTCTTAATTTTTTGCCTTTTATGTTACTATTCAGCTTAAATGAGGTCTCTTCCCCGAAGTCTTCCCTGATTGGTCACAGTCATTTCCCTGGAATCTTAATTTTTTCTCAAACCCTCCAATGTACTTACATGTAATTGCATGTAATATTATGTATTATCTCTACCTGTGTTTGTGGCTTACCTTTATTTAGGATCATAGATTTAAAGCTAGAAGGGTCCTTACAGGACCAGAGGCTAACCCCCTCATTCTACAGATAAGGACAATGAAGGCCAGAGAAGTTAAATGCCTTGGAAGTTCACACAAGCAGTAAGTTATTAGGTATCATGGGTAAAATAGCTAGTGTAAAACGCAGCTCTTACATTTGGAAGAATTACAATCTAAGTGGGAAGGAAGTTCGGGAACATCAAAGCTTTCATATCTAGCTCAGTAATGTGGACCACGGTCTGAAGATAGGCCTGTGCTCAAGTATGCCTGAACCCAGAGATAGAACTAACATTTATCATGCCAGGAGCAAACCTAGTTAAATGTCACCAACTCCTCATCCCTCTCCCCACACCACCGACTGCCGAACACATCTTTGCCTGTGCCACGGTTTATTCTGTTACATCTCTCTAGGACAGCCTGTGTGCCTCAGGGACACTTCTGGCTCCCCATCTCTACTGAACTCCTTCACTGGTATCCTCCGTTCTCCAGGCTCATTACCCTGATTGCTGTTATCATCGCTCTTAGAATTGCATTGCTTTTCCTCCTACTCCCCCACTTTTTATAGCATCTCAATCCACAGTGGACACATGTAGGCTAGAGTCAAGTCCGTGCTTACCCTCACCCCCACACCTTCTATAACTCCATGATAGAAGTTCTTAAGGTCTCTCACCAGACTTTCTATGTTCAAGAAGTTTCACAGCCTGAAAAGCCGGGTGATGTAGTGAATAGAGCGTTAGTCTTAGAATCAGGAAGACATGAGTTCAGATCCTACTTTTGATACCCACTAGCCATGTGAGGTCTTTGGTACCTCAGTTTTCTCATCAATAAAATGGAGATAATAAAACCTGTAGCACCTCCCTCACAGGGTTGTCGCAAGGATCAAATGAAGTGATGTACATAAAGTGTCCGCAAACTTTAGGATACTGTGGAAATGTCAGTGATTATGCTGTGTCTGTGGACACTGGTGATAGAGTGGGCTAAGGCAGGACTGAGAAAGCCCTTCCACGAAACATGAGGAACCTCCCTGCCTGTGCCGCTCCCTTCAGGATTTCAAAGCTCATAAAATCAAGGACCTTAGAGATCAGCTAGTTGAGGAATCTTTTAATCTTTTCTGTGTCCTGGACCCCTTTGGGAGTCTGGGGGAGACACAGTGCCTCCCACATAGCTGTTGTTGTCTGTTCTTTGTCCTCAAAGAGGACCATGATGTCAGGGAGGTGATGCCATGACTTACAAGTGAATTGGATTTAAGTGAGGAGGGCAGGGCAGCTAGGTGGCGCAGTGAGTAGAGCACCGGCCCTGGAGTCAGGAGGACCTGAGTTCAAATCTAGCCTCAGACACTTGACACATGTACTAGCTGTGTGACCTTGGGCAAGTCACTTAACCCCAATTGCCCTGGCCCCCCCCCCCAAAAAGTGAGGAGGGCTGTGCAGAGTCACCAGCCTCACTGGCTTCTCCAGCACCATTTAGGTCCAGCGGCAAGATATGGATCAGGACGACTGGAGATGGCACAGAATGTGATGGCCTTTTTAAGTTAAGGTCTTTAACGGGTCTCAGTTTGACTGAGGCAATGCCCATTCAGTGATGGCTAAATAAGAAATGAGGCAGAGAATGCCTTTTACCTAGTCAAAAAAAAAATCAGTCTGGGAGGGGAAGACCCTCAGGCTTTCTGGCCAAAACAGAAACAATTGCTGTTTACATTTATGCTGAGCCAATCAGCTCACATTTCATAAATACCTGCTGACTGACAGCACCCATTCTCAAAATAATGTGTATCTCCTACATTCATAGTTGAAGAAAATAACAAATTTCAGTTAAAGGTAAGTGAAAATAAAGTGGAATTTTTCTCCCATCTAAATTCACAGGCCCCATGAAATCTATCCATGGACCACTTGGTCATTCCTGCACTAACCCCAGGTTAAGAATCTCTGATCTAGTCCAAGGCTAAGGAAACTGAGACCCAGAGAAGATGAGTGACTTATTCAAGTTTACACAGACAGTAACAGAGTTGGCAGGGAGAACCCAGTGTTCTTTCCTCTGGACCTACTGTCTTATGGGTGGTCAGGCCTTTTGTGCCTTCCTCTGCTCTCAGATAATGTCATGTAGGTGGTTGCCACCCATTTATGTGTAGACACACAAAGAGCCAGGCTTGATCAACCCACATCCCACCCCAAACACACACACACACACACACACACACAAACACACACACATACATGCACACATGTATCTCCTTTGCAAGTTCCATGTTTCTCATTCACAGTTGTTCCGGAGCTCAGAAGCTTTCTACTCCAGTTCATATCTGAGTAAGAATTCTATATACATATATCTGAGAAGTGTTCATTCTGCCTTTGCATGAAGACCCTTAATGAGAGGGTCCCACTATACCTCACCAATCCTTTCCACGTTTGGATAGCTCTGATTATGAGGTAGTTTTTCCTTAAGCCAATCCTAAATTCACACCTTCTTCCTCTTTCAGGCAAAAATCTACCATTAGGGACCCTTTCCATTCTGTAGCCACAGATCAGGACATTCTTACAAACACCTCTTCTGAAGCCAAACACATGCCTTCTTAAGACAACTGCAGGCAGACAGTTTCTCATCAGCTAAATGGCAGACCGTTTTTCGTCTGGCTGAAAGTTGGCAGAAAGCTTCTTCTGTTCCCCCTCCCCCTTCCCCTCTCCCCTGCACAAATGGGTTTATGGTTTCAAGGTGTGAATTGGTTCTACCAAGCAACATAATTAAAACCAAGGTCAGCATTAGTTTTTCACAATCTAATTAAGCCAATTTGGCACCTAAGCAACAGACAACTAACTACCTTTCTCCTCTCACCTTCCCAGTTTGGTGTATCCCTGGCAAATTACTTTATTAGGTTAAGTCAGAGCTCAGAGACTCGGCTTTGGTAGAACCCTCCATTTGGGAGCTGTTTCAAAATCTCTCTCCTTCCATAACAGTTGGGTTCAGAGTTTGAACAAATAAAATTTAAAAGAAGAGATTTCAGCAAAGCCCTTCACAAAGTTTCTCCTACTGTTTTCGTGGAAAAGTCAGGGAGACATGGGCTAGCTAGCTTGTAGTTTGATTTGGCAGATTTGGAAATAGTGCAATGGCCACATCCAAAGATAGTCATTAAGGGTTCAATGTCAACATGGAAGGAGGTCTTTGGTGGAGGTGCTCCTGGGATCAGAGTCTGGCCCTGAGCTGTCTAGAATTTTCACTGATGACTTGTCCAAAAGCCCAAAGGGCTTGTTTATCAAGTTTGTAGATAACACAAAGCTGGGCAGGGTAGCTAACACGCTGGATGACCAAGTCAGAGTCTAAAAAGATCGTATCAGGCTAAAACATTGAGCCAAATCTAAAAAAAATTAAGTTAATAGAAATCAATATAAATTCTTACACTGGAGTTTTGTTTTTTAATCAAGATGGGAGATAGTTCATCTGAAAACAATCTTGGGGTCTCAGTGGACTGCAATGTGAGCCAATAGTGAGATATAGGAGTCCAAAAAGCTAACTTTTTTTGACTGAATAAGAGAGGGATAAGGGTTGGTAAAACTATGACAGTGGCAGTTGAATTGTCCTCTGTCCTGCTCAGCTACATCTGCAGTATTGTATTCACTTTTGAGGGTTTCCATATTTAGGAGGGACATAGAAAAGCAGGAAAACTTTTAGAGAAGGTCAAAAAAGTTATCAAATGCCTTGAAATTATGCCATGTAAGGATCAGTTGAGGAAACTAAGAATGGCTAGCTTAGAGAAGAGAAAATTAAATGGACTATACTTTGTGGGAAGGGATTCTGAGATATGAGTACATGGGCTTACAGTATGGCTTGATAATTGCATTATTAATCTTTTAAATAATATTTTATTTTTCCCAATTATATGTAGAGGCAATTTTTAACATTCATTTTTTTTAAATGTTGGATTCCAAATTTTCTCCCTCCCTCTCTCACCTCCCTAAGATGGTAAGCAATTTTATATAGGTTATATACATGCAATCACGTAAAACATTCCCATTTTACTCATGTTATGAAAGAAGAAACAGACCAAAAGAAAAAAAAACATGGAAAATATAGTATTATTAATTTGATAAATATCATAATAGCTGGGTTGAAGTACAGGATAACACTTTCATATATACTGTCTGAGCCATTCCTCATAATAGTCCTGTGAGGTAGAAAATTGACAGATGAAGAAACAGAGGCTCAGAGCATTTAAATAAGTCTTCCAGGGTCACACAGCAAGTGACAGAGGTGAGACAGAGTCAGGGTCAGTGTCCTTTCCACTCCTCCTATAAAGAAAGCAGGGGTGGTCATGAGTTGGACCTCTTTTTATACTTCAGAAATAATTTCCATAGAGTGTGTTGTCATGTATTTTCTTCTAAGGAGTTTTATCAACTCTCCAGTGTTCTATCTTAACTCAGGATCTGGTGTTTGTCAGCCTTCTCTGATTCCCTCCAACTCCAAATCTGTGGGGATCTTTAAGAACCTCATCCTGAAGCTTCTCAGTTTTTGTGTCTGTTGGCTGGGATGCACACTCTTGTTGCCTTCAGGCACCTTTAGGGAGTTTCCTAAGATTATCGATGAGGGATCTGTGAACCCAACTTTATCAGCTGCATGAGGCCTTGGAGCCCCTAACAGATGAGTTTATCTCTTGTCTGTTATTCTACAGAAGGATCAGAAGGACCGGGGTTGGCAACCATACTTACATTTCCTAAGTAAGCCAAATAGCCAGAATGAACAACATATCCGTCCGGGCCATTCAGCCAAGAGGTACCTCTTCAGCCTCTTTCAGAATTGGACTTCGGGCACTTTGTACAAGCTCCCACGTTCAGGTCAGTGATGAGAGTGGTGAGTAAGGGGAGTGTGGATAAATCTAACCCAAACGTCCCAGTGTCGTTGTGATTCAGTCTTTTCAGTTGTGTCTTGTGACCCCATTTGGGGTTTTCTTGGCAAAGATACTGGTGTGGTTTGTCGTTTCCTTCTCTGGCTTATTTTACAGATGAGGAAACTGAGATAAACAGGGGTAAGTGACTTGCCCAGGGTCATATAGCTAGTCAGTGTCTGAGGCCAGATTTGAACTCAGGAAGATGAGTCTTCCTGTCTCAAGAGCCAGTACTCTATGCACTGTGGCGCCATCTAACTGCCCCTAATGTTCCACTAAAGCCCAAGTGGAATTGAAGGACCTGGGTTCAAATTCCAACTCTTCCACTTAACCATCATTGGTGGTTTTAGGCATGTCATTGAACTCCTCTCTACCTGCCTTGGTAACCCATATGCCATTTTGCACTAAAATTTTCTGTACTGGATATAGGAACATGAGAAAAATCACCTGAAATCTTTCAGACATGGGATCAAACTTCAAGAAATCAAAAACTCCTCCAACTTCCTCATTTGAAAATGGCCTAGCTGATCTCTATGGTCCTTTCCATATCTGATCCTATGACTCCCCGTATCTCCCATTAAGGCTGAAGGAAACAAAACTACTGCCTTTATCTGAAGTATGGGGTCAATTTTCCTTTAAATCAGGGGTGTCCAACCAGTAGATCAAAATCTACCAACTCCCCCAATAAATCTGTGAGTCCATTGTCCACCAGCTGCCAAGGGAAACACAGCTGCCATTGGCACCCTCCTCATTGGTGGGCTTTACAGCCATCGTTCCTCACAGCCCACTTGGACACTTCCTTGTCAGCAGCCTCTCCCCTTGCTCTGGGGTGATCTCAAAGTTTCAAGGAAGTAAGGAGTCGCTTCTCTCCCCATCCCACCAGAAAAGGTTGGGGACCCCCATCACAAAAGTTGGCGATTTCTCAATAGAAATAGCTCCAAAGCAAGATGGAGACCCTTAAAGAAGCCTCATTCTCATTGCAAAAAAAAATTGAGAAGGTGATGGGGATGGGGGGATGGAGGTGTAGCATTTGCTGTGAGTGGGGGCGGGGGTCATCCTTTCCTTCCTTTGCTACAAATAGTTGGTGATCAGCCAAGGTCACACTTTACCAATTTACCTCAGCACTAACCATATGACTTCCCCTCCAGTGTTCAAAAATCACCCAGAGAATAACTTTTCTCTCACCCTGTAGGCTTATGTTTGAGTAAAAAAAAAAATGTGGGGTGGCTGCCTTCCCAAAACAACTAGAAGCAAAGGGTCGCAACCACGGGGTTGATTATGTTTAAGTTCCAGGCCCTGGGTTCTAGGTAGTTGTATCTATTTAACCTTCATGAAATGTTCATAGATAATGTTAATGTGTGGTTTTCTTAGTTGATTTGCTACCTGCAAGCGTTTTTATTTGAGTGTAATACCACTGGTCTAGACTCTCCCATAGAAGGCAAAGACAGTTTCAGTTTGCCAAAGAAGCAACCTCTTTTCCAACTGGACCTTGACTGTCTTTGCAGTTCACTGAGATGCTAGGGATGGCTGGATCCAGATTTCCCTCTCACAGTCTGTAATCTCACAGTCAAACTGATCAGGACTCCTCTGATCATCCTTCTCATCCTCTTTACAGTG
The DNA here is from genome assembly GCF_011100635.1 of Trichosurus vulpecula. Taxonomy (NCBI): domain Eukaryota; kingdom Metazoa; phylum Chordata; class Mammalia; order Diprotodontia; family Phalangeridae; genus Trichosurus; species Trichosurus vulpecula. Next base: position 300,441,126 of record NC_050576.1, on the reverse strand, counting down.
TTTGAATGGTTGCCCCAGCCAGATAACCGATATGCTCCATTATTTCAGGGTATATCAGGGACCCTAGGTTGTTCCAAGACAATCAGCTTTACTTGCCAAATCACATCAGGAGTCAACAGGATCTCTCAGCTGTACCATCAAAATACCATCTCCTGCCTGTTTACCCGTCAGTCTCTACTTTCTGGACTCAGAAAGAACAACTGGCTGATGAAGGTTTGTGGTGAACTTAGGGCTAGTTTTTTCAAATGTATTTGGGCCCTTAATTTCTTCTAATGGCATTTCCCAAAATAAAGCCTAAGGATCGGGACCTTAGTTTACTCATTTGTGAAGTTAATGACCTCTAATGTTCTTGCTAGTTCTAACAATCTATAACTCTGCCACTTGTGGTGTGGCAAAATGCTATGTTGAATGTTAGAGAAGTTTCTACTGGGGAGTGACTTTGATGGAAAAAATAAGTCAAGAGTAAGGTATGGAGGCTATCGTAAGGGGAGAGAAAGTACAAGGGCAGGTATAATAGCATCTCTGGGGAGAAAGAAGGAAAGAGTCTAGAGTGCCATAAAGATAAAAATAAGCATTAATTGTGGGAATACTGGAAAAAAACAAGCATTAATTATGGGGAATGCTAGAAAGGGCAACCTTAAGTATAAAATTAGAAAGGAAGAGCATTTAATTTGCTTATTTCACAAACTTTAAGAGAAAAAGCACATTAATCATCTTCTCATTAAGATTTACTGAGATGCCCAAGACTGGAATGACTGGAAAGGAGGTTGTCAAAGAGATGATGGAGATTAGCTCCTACCGTTCATCGAGAGTTGCCCATTGTCTACCACAGCTGGTTAAGTGGAGGAACTCAGACTAGATCTAGTTTTGACTCTTAGGCCAGTGTGTTTTCTGCAACGAATAGTGCCTATTTGTAGAAATGCTGGCCCATATCATTCCACAAAGAAAGCCTAGACTCATAAGATTAGAAAAATCTTAGAAACCAGGTTGACCAATTGGTTAGATAATATCTGGAGAACTGGTACCCAATTCTGGATGCTCCATTTTAGGAAGGGCCCAGACAAGGTGAAGTATATCCAGAGGAGGGTGACTAGGATAATGAGGAGATACTATGCCAAGGTACATGAAGAGCATTTGAAAAGAACTGGAAATGGGGCAGCTAGGTGGTGCAGTGAGTAGAGCACCGGCCCTGGAGTCAGGAGGACCTGCATTCAAATCTGGTCTCAGACACTTGACACACTTACTAGCTGTGTGACCTTGGGCAAGTCACTTAACCCCAATTGCCCTGCCTTCCCCTCTCCAAAAAAAGAAAGAAAACAACTGAGAATGTATAGCCCGGAGAAGAGAAGACATGGTAGCTATCTTCAAGTATTTGAAGAACTATTGCCAAGAAGAGAAATTAGAATTGTTTTGTTTACCCACAGAAAACAAAACAAGAACTAATGAAGGAAATTGCAAAGTGGCAGATTAGGGATCACTGTAAGGAAAAACTTACTATTTTTTGTTAGTCTTTTCAGTTGTGTCTGACCCTTCATGACCCCATTTGGGGTTTTCTTACAAAGATACTGGAGTGGCTTGTCATTTCTTTCTGCAGCTCATTTTACAGATGAGGAAACTGAGGCAAACAGGGTGACTTGCCCAGGGCCAACAGCTAATGTCTGAGGCCAGAGCTGAACTCGAATCTTCCTGACTTCAGGCCTGGCACTCTAGCAATTAGAATTATCCCAAAATGGAATAGACTGCTTTGAAAAGTAGTGAATTCCTTTTCAGTGGAGGTCATCAAGTGAAGGCTTATGAGGAATTTCATAAAGGGAATTTTTGGACCTAGATGGGTCGAACTAGATAATCCTCAGAATCCCATCCAGTGGGGGTGGAGATGTCCACTTTTCACGGATGTACTTTTAAGTTTAATCAGCATCATTAATATTTTCTCCATCACTTTCTTAAGTCTAGAAAATCAGTAAAACAATATGTTAAGCCATGACTTATAGCATTTGCTTGATTTCTGATTAACTATTAGCTCTCAAAAGCTGGTCCTCCAGCTGGTTCCAGCATACTGATGGTCCTTGTATCTCTGAGATTCTGTGATCTAAATTGGTGGTGTCGAACTCAAATAGAAATGAGACCAGTAATCCATACATAAGGATCGCTGATGTCATATGTTGCCTCAATTTTAAAATGTAGTGTTATTTATATTTCACTAAATTTTTATTTATTTCATTACGTATTTCCCAATTATATTTTAATCTGGTTGGGGATCTGAGGGACCTGCCTGCATACAAGTCACATGTTTGACATCTCTGATCTAGTGCATAACTTAATTTCTCTTTTTTTTCGGAGGGGGGAAGGCAGGGCAATTGGGGTTAAGTGACTTGTTCAAAGTCACACAGCAAGTAAGTGTGTCAAGTGCCTGAGGTCAGATCTGAACGCAGGTCCTCCTGACTTCAGGGCCCGTGTTCTACTCACCGCACCACCCAGCTGCCCCACATAACTTAATTCCTACTGACCAACTAGCTCCTCGGAATTCTGTCTTGAATTTCTGGGAACCCAGCGAGGAATCCATTTGTAAGAGCTTTCAGTAGGAGATAGCTTTTCTTTGAATTACTAATAATTAGCACAGAAAGAATGCTACCATTTAGTATTATTACATAATTAATGAGAGTTGCTCATTGATCTTGCCTTTTCACAAACAGGAAAAGTCTTTTATTCTTTCATTCTTAACTTTCCCTTAAATAAAAAGCGTCCTGCCTTCTGCTGCGATGATCTCACTGACCATTTTTATAGAAGCCCATCGCCACTTCTTACGGAAAGGACACGCAATGAACTATCCCCTCACTTTAATCCTAAGCAGAGAGGAGACATCATGAGTTGGCTAACTGTTGGAACAGGCCAAGGGGGATGAAGAGGCCAGGAAGGAAAGAGAGATATACTTAATCTCAGCACCCAGTTTATCTGCTCCAACACATCACTTCTGCCTATTTGGAAGGTACAAAGCCCCATGAGCCAACAAGCAGTTTTTATATCAGTGGAAGCTCACCTAAGTTCAAGTGAGTCTTCCTCTCCTTCCACTCCTGCTTTGCAGGCATTTTTCTGGATCCTTCTTTTTGTGATGTAGTAATACAAGGCCTTGTCTTTTGTTTTCAACATCCTGTGGCAATTAAGCACAAGCCAATGAAGCAGGTGGTGATATTTACTCAGAAAAATCCAGGTTTCCCCCCCAGACAGATTGAACTATTTACTCAGTCACACCTGTAGCGTTATGCTATTGGACAGAACTCTCTCCCTAGTCTCACTTGGAAGAAAATTGAATGAGGTGAGGGGTCATTTGGTCAGCATTCTACCTCCTCTCTGCACTCAAAAGAGAATAGTTTGGGTCCAAGTTTTTCACCCAAGAAAGCTCTGGGAGATCTGGCTCAGTGCCAGGTGATATATTCAGAGGATCCAGTATGACCAGGTTAATTCAGAGATCACTGTCAGGGTTTAGGTCCATTCTAGGGCTGGCTAGATAGGGTCCTAAAACCAACGCAATCTCCCCAGTCTTTTCAGACCGAAATGGAATGGAAAAGCATTTATTAAGTACTTACTATGTGCCAAGCATTGTGCTAAGTGCCAGAAATACAAATAAAGTCCCTGCCCTCAAGGAGCTTACATTCTTACGGGGAAGTCAAAGACAAAAAGGACATGGTAGACAGGGAGAGACACTTTGGTCTGGAAAGTTACCGGAATGGTAAGTGGGATCCTAGGGGAGCAGACTGATAATACCCCAACACGTCATCCGGGAACAATGGCAGAGCTGATTTAATCATGATTGCAGAACTAGACTGGGGGATGGGGAAGGTCCTCATAAAGTTTACAGCGGACATGGCTGGCGAATCAGGAGTGAAATGAAGTAATTATCCGGGAACAATGGTCACCAGTCTAGAAAGTGGAGCTCCAGAGGGGAAGATTCTCCAGTCTGCGAGAGTTGGAAGTGAAGCAATTGAGAATGACCCAGGCTCTGTCAGGCTTCATAGAAAGCTTAACCCTGATCACACCTACAGTTTTGGGTGCTTAGCAGGAAGCCACACTTGCCTTCCAAAGTGGGAGCCGGGCAGGGGTGGGAATAGGGCAATTGCCAAACAGATATTTCACCCGTACCGATGGAGTCCAGACTGCCAATGAGGATGGGGACAGACAAGGGGGAGCGCTTGAAGGAGGAGACAGGGTGACAAGGGGAAATGAGAGAAGGCCTCAGAAAGTCTGCACAACTACCCCAGGACGGGCTTGGGTCTGAAGACAACCCACACATTGTTTTAAGGATCTGCCCCCCTGTGAGAGGAGGTGTTGCTAAAGACTGGCTCCAAACGAGGCAGGTTTGGCAGATTATTTCATCTATAAATCTACCTTGAGTAAGTGATGAAAATCGCTGCAGGACCCTTTAAACCACTGTTGAAAGATTTGTTAACTGTGCTTCAGTCATCTGTTGACTCAGATCCTTCCTGTGTGTTTTGCAGATAAAAAAAAAAAGGTAACAGGGTAATTCAGAGATCCTATGCAGTTCATAAGAATTTAGGGTTGAGAGCCAGAAGGGACTTCAGAATCATCTAATCCAGGGGTGAGGGAACCTGTGGCCTCAAGGCCACATGAGGTCCTCTAGGTCCTTGAGTGTGGCCCTTCGACCGAATCCAAATTCCCAAAAGATTCTGTGAACAAATGCGAAAGTTTCTATGAAGTTTGGATTCAGTCAAAGGGCTGCACTTGAGGACCTAGAGGGCCCCATGTGGCCTCGAAGCCACAGGTTCCTCACCCCTGATTTAATCTAATCCCCTCATTTTACAGATGAATAAACTGAGGCCCACTTAGATGAAGTGTCTTGCCCAAAGTTGCAGAGGTAGTTAATGGCAAAGTAGGAATTCAAATCCATCCTCCCTGCCTCCAAATCCAGAGCTCTCTTAACTATGCCACAGTTGAAGTCCAACAGTGGCTAGGTGGTACAGCGACTGGAGTGCTCCATTGAGAGTTAAGAGAATGTGAGTTCCAATTCAGCCTTGGATACTTAATAGACGTGTGACCCTGGGCAAGTCACTTAACCTGTCAACCTCAGTTTGCTCATCTGTAAACTGGGGATAATGATAGCACCTACCTCCCAGGGGGATTATGAGGATCAAATGAGGTAATATTGGTAAAGTACTTTGCAAATGCTATCGATATTAGCAAGTCTCTCCCACCACCCTCCACCCTCCACCCCCTCCAAAAAATAGGAACAGTCAACCCAAGTAGTAGCTTATATCAAACTGAACTGTCACCGACTATGGGGTAGGGTTGACATTCATCCTGTAGAAAAAGCATAAGAACCGACTGCTGACTTTCTGTATGACCTCAAATAGGTCCTTTCCCATGCTCTAGACTTTGGTTTCCTTCTTGTTTCCTTCTCTAATCACCGTCTGCTCTAACCCACCATAGCTGATAATGATGATAATATTATTTGTATTATCTATATGCTATATCTATATGTACATATAGATATAGTATATAGATAATTATAGTAATAAATAGATAATTATAGTAATATAGATATATAGATAATTATAGTAATACTAAATAGTGATACTAATATTAATAGAATAATAATTAATCAGAAGTATTTGCTTAGTCATTTTTCAGTCGTGTCCAGCCCTTCGTGACCTCATTTAAGGTTTTCTTGGCAAAGATACCAGGGTGATTTGCCATTTCCTTCTCTAGCTCATTTTACAGATGAGGAAACTAAGGCAAACTAATAGCATAGTAATTAATAATTAGTTAATTATAGTTAATTAATAGTATAGTAATACTAACATTAATTGTGCCTGGCACATAGCAGGTACTTAATAAATTTTTATGGATTAGTGGATTAATAGGAGAGAGACACTGTGGAATGTTGAGGGGGAAAGTATTGGACTCAGTGACAAAGGACAAGTTTTCTACTTCATCCTGGGGCGATCCTGAGCAAATCTTAACTGTTCTGGTGCTCGGTTTCTACATCTGCAAAATGAAGGGTTAAGCTAGGTGATCTATGACATTTTCTAGCTCTCACATTCCATGGGGTGGATGATGACGATGATGATGATGATGATGATGATAAAGAAAAAGAAATAACTCACATTTATTAAGTGCTATAAGGTTTAAAAAGTACTTTAGTCTCCACAACCCTTTGATGCAGATAAGAAGAGAGGAGAGAGATGGAGACAAGAGCATAGTGGAGGAGAGCCTTTAATGTGAGGATGTTCTGTTTACTTTGGATTTGGAAAGTGATGAGGGAATGCCAGTTCTGGAGCTCAGAGAAGCAGCAAACTGGCAGCTCTGGGAAAACAGCTTAGCCCAGCAGCCTCCACCATGCCCATGTGTTCCATTTCAGTACTGATCCACTGTCTGCCTTACAGGTGAAAGTGACCTTGATAATGAGGAATCTGGAGATAGTGATGTGGACAAGGAAGATTCCAAAGCTGAGAAACATTGGAAAGAGAAGGTTCCATTCCCTCCCGTGAGACGGAAGCCTCCAGGGAAGGCCACTTGGCTGGATGAGGGAACCTGTGCAGAGGTATCATTTCTAATCTCACACAGGCTATCCTTTATGATTCTTTCTGTCTTCTGATTAAATACTATTCCTCCTAGTTAGAAGTTCCTTGGGGGTTCTGAGCATTTTAGCCCTTCACGTAGTATCAGAAAACATATTACTGTGGGAAAATGTTAATTTAACAAGAACCTGTAATTAAGGAAGAAGTGTGTTATGGTGGAAAGTGTCAAGAGTCAGAGGACCTGAGTCTGAATCTCATCTATGATGCTTACTATCTGTATGACCTTGGACAGACAAGCCTCAGTTTCCTCATATGTAAAAATTGGAGTAGGCTGGCTTTATGGCATCTGTGCTCCCTACAGGTATGATTCTATGATTTTGTCAGGGTGAAAATCAATCAATGAATCAGCAAGCACCTACTATGTGTCAGGCACTGTATTCCCAGGTCCTGAATGATACAATCCCTGCTGGTAAGGTACAAAATGGGGGAGACAAAAACACATAAAATATATACAGTATAAACATAAAGTTAATACACACAAATAAATACAATGTAGTTTGGAAGGAAAGACAGCAGTTGGAAGGATCAGGAAAGACTTCATGCAAAAAAAAACCAACAAAAAGATACTTTTATTGCATCTTAAAGGAAAAGCATAACTCTTTGAGGTAGACGTAAGGAAAGACTGCCTCCCAGGCATAAAGGATGGTCTGTGCAAAAACCTGGAGATGGGAGATGGGGTGTCATGCGTGAAGAGAAGGCCAGTTTGGCTGGATCACAAAATATGAGGGAAAGTAATTCTAATAGAGCTGGAAAAATAGTTTGGAACCTGGATGTGTAGGGTTTTAAAAGCTAAAGAAAGAACAGGAAACCATTAGAGTTGATGGAGTTGATTCACATGGTCTGATATGTGCTTGAGGAAAATCACTTTAACAGGAATTTGTAGGCTGGGCTGGAAAAGAGAGAGATTTGAGACAAGGGGTCTTAATAGGAAGCTCTCCCAATCATATAGGCAAGGGGCCGTTAGGTGTTGCAGTGAGTAGAGCACTGGCCCTGGAGTCAGGAGGACCTGAGTTCAAATGTGACCTTAGACACTTGACACACTTACTAGCTGTGTGACCCTGAGCAAGTCACTTAACCCCAATTGCCTTGCTTTCCCCCCTCAAAAAAAAAGATCATATAGGCAAGAGGTGATGGGGGTCTGAAACCCCATCTGTAACTTGGGGTGTGGATGTTCGTGTGTTCATAAGATCATAGATATCAATCTGTAAGAGGCCAATCTTAGAGAGTTGCAAGAGGTTTAAAATGACTTATCCCCAGTCATATATTAAGTTAGCAGTAGGACGTGCTGATAGAAATGCCCAAAGCAATGATCACCAGGACAACTTAGCTTTAAATCACAAATGCTCAGAGGGTAGGAACCATATCTGTTTGAATCTTTTGGTCCAAAAAATTTAATAATTGATGCTGAATAAATACTTTTGATTGTGGTAAATAACAGCAGAACAGAAAATTTGACCAAAGAGGTTTCACTCATATCCCTGAACCTTGAACATAATCAAGAGGGGTATATGTAATCCTTAATTCCACAAGTCAAGTAACAAAGTCTGGTTGCTAAAAAGATACTTTTCAGGATCTTCAGGAAAGCATGTTTATAATTGTGCATGTCTGCTGTCTCCTAGGACACGTGGATGGATGCTCACCAAGGAACACAAGCTTCTAAAAAGAGCCAGGGACACCGTGGAAAGTCCCACCCACCTTTGGGGAGTGACTCTGTGTTTACCTCCCTTGAAACTTCTCAGCTCCCACATCAAAGATCCCATAGTACATTCTATGGAGGCCCCTTCCCGGACAGGAAGACATACCCCAGTGGTAAGAAGCATGAGGCCCCTAGAGACTAATTCTCTCCATTGAGATAAGTACCTTAGGGTTACATGATCCTAGATTCAGAGCTAGAAGAGACATTAGAAGCCATCTAGTCCAAGGTCCTCATTTTTCAGATAATAAAATTCTAGGTCTCTAGGTCAGTGTGAATCTGATTGCTCTGGAAAGACCTGAAAAGAACATATTACTTTATCTCAACATCTATTCCCTTGGATAAAAGGTAAAGTTAGAAATTCAGGGTAGGGAGAGGAGAAGCAACAGCATAGGACTCTACCTGGATGACTAAGAGGCAAGCGTGGTACAGTGGAGATACGATGTTGGACTTGGAGTCTGGAAGGACTAGATAAAAATCCAGTTCAGACATCATTCTAGTCATGTAAACTTGGGCAAGTGATTTTTAACCTCTCAGCCTCAATTTTGTCATCTGCCAAATGGGGACAGTAATACCTACAGTATCTACCTGACTGGGTAGCTGTGAGGCCCAAATGAGACTACCTATTGTTAAGGGTTTTACAAACTTAAAGCATTATGCAAATGCCCATTATTATAAATTCCAAATATTAACAGTTATTAATTAAATAATAAATATCATGAACTTATTATTTAATAATTATTCAATTATATTTAATATTCTAAAAATTAAATTACAATTATACTTCATTTTTATTTATTAGTAATAATGAGCCCTTTTTAGGTGAACATCCCTTTGATAACCATCCATTCCAGCATTTCTCCCACCCAACAAGAAGCTGAAGGCCCAAAAATATACCCTGAGCCTTCCTGATGTCTGCAACATCACACTCTGCCTTTCTTCTAGGCTACGGAACAGAATACTAACATGCCTACCTTTCATTCTACCAGCTGTTGCAAACAAGTTTTCATCTATTGGGGGTGGGGTACCTGTCACCTCAAGGCCACATGTGGCCTTCTAGGTCCCTGGGTGCGGCCTTTTGACTGAGCCCAAGTTTTACAGAACAAATCCTTTTATTAAGGAGATTTGTTCTATGAAATTTGGATTCAGTCCAAGGGCCGCACTTGAGGACCTAGAAGGACACATGTAGCCCCGAGGCTATGTGTTCTCCACTCCTGATTGTCTTACCCTTGTCCCTTCTTGGTTGGAAATAATCTGTCTTTCCTTTGTACCTCATCATTTGCACTTTCATATTCTCTTTTGTATTATAGGTACTTGTGAACCTGGCTTCTGTCCTCTGCTACTGGTGGGGGCAGGGAACACATATTGATTTTCTTATTCCCCAGATCAAGGAGTACTTGCTTTGTACACAGAGATTTCTCAAGTGAGTTAATCTTCTTTTATTCATTTACAAGGGAATGTGAAGATCTCCAAAAGCAGGCACCAAATGTTTCCAGAACTTCCAGCTGAAAGATGTACTCTACCACCTGTTCAAACCACCATCAACCCAGAGCAAAATGTGCCTAGAAAAGTAAAGAAAAAAAAGGTTTGTTTAAACAAAATTAATCTGGGTTCAGAAACTCAGTGAATAAGGTTCTTGTTTTCAAAGATCACAGATTTAGAGCCTGAAGAGAACTCGGGAGTCATCTTGTCCAAAGCCGTTGTTTCACGGATGATGAAGCAGAGGTTCAGAGACGGTATGTGACTTACCCAAGGTCACAGAGCTAGTGCAGAGGAGGGATTTGAATCTAGGTTTTCCTGACTCCAGAGGAGCATTCTACCCACTGTAATAGCTTGGTACAGTCAAAAGAATACTGGCTTTGGAATCAGAGAGCCTAGGTTCATATCCGGCCTTTGTCACCTGTAACCTACCCTTGGACAAGCCCCTTTTACCACTCTCTGCCTCAGTTTCACTATCTGTAAAATGAGGGCCTTGGACTAGCTGGCATCTAAGGTTTCTTCTAGCTCCAGGATCATGTAACCCTAAGGTACTTATCTCAATGGAAAAAGAATTAGTCTGTCTTAATATTTAATTCAGGACAGCTTGGTAGCAAGCATGGAACCAGGAAGACTCATCTTCCTGAGTTCAAATGTGGCCTCAGACACTTCCAAGCTGTGTGACCCTAGGCAAGTCACTTAACCCTGTTTCCTCATCTGTAAAATTATCTGGAGAAGGAAATGGCAAACCACTCCAGCATTTTTGCCAAAAAAAACCCCAAATGTAGCCACAAAGAATAGAGTGAGACTGAAAAACAACAAAACACTGAATTCACTGTTAAACTGAAATGAATTCTTAGCAGTTTCAAAAATTCTTGATAATCCCCCCAAATTCATCATGTAGTGGTCATCCTTTTGTGATGAGCCCATTCAGTTAACCTAATACTCTAGGTACCTTAATAAAAGGATTTGTCCTGTAAAGCTTGGACCTAATCAAAAGGCTACACCCAAGGACCTAGAAGGCCACGTGCAGCCTCGTGGCTGCAGGTTCCCCACCCCTGCTAGGCAGCCTAATTATTCTAGTAATAGCCCAGAATAAGCCTCTTCTGCACCATAATGACACATCCGTGGGCTTCCAGGGAAGATGTAAATAACTTGACAACTAATAAAACTGAAGAAAATTAGACTGACTTTCAATCTAGCCCTAAAATAGCCAACATTTCTGTCGTTCTTTAAGTTTTGCATCTCATTTGAGCCTCACCACAAACCTTTGAGGTAGATGCTATTATTATCCCTGTTTTACGGATGAAGAAATTTAAAGTATATGATACAGCTGCCATCTTAGTAATAGCAATAAATATCTTTTCAAAGGGACCAGAGGGACTGGTTGGGGAAGGTTAGAGGTCAAGAGGGAAGAAGGAGGATTATTTTGGGGGGGGCAATATGTTGTCTGCATAGGAACTTGAGCTTGTAGAAAATGACCTCTGCCAAACCTGAGGTCTCCGCTAAATCCTGGGAAACTTAAATCTGAAGTAGTTCCGAGCTCAACTTGGTGTCAGTTTCCAAAACTTGAGGGCATATGTTTCTTGTCCAATGAAGAAGACTGGGGAAGGACAGGAGATAATCTATGGAGGCAAACACTGGTTCACCTGCTGCTTCACGGCCCTCTCCCTGAGTGATGGGTTGGCTTAAGCTTGACCCCAACTTGAGATTCAGTTTCAGCTTTGGTTGATTTAGGGGTGGGGTGGGAATTTGTTTCAGTCTGAAGTGACCCTGAGAGTCACGTCCAAACCGAATAATCTAAGGAAACTCTACAAGCTGGATCTGCTCCCCTCCAAGCTGACCCTCGACTCCCCCTCCCAGGGCAGCTTGGGCAATTGGACTTTACAGTAGACTTGGACACGTGACCACAGACAAATCTCTCTGAGCTTCATGGGAAAAATAGGGATAAATATGCAAAGGTAACCTAGTGAAATAGGGAGAATGAAGCTTTGACTTTGGAGTCAGAGAATGTGGGTCTAAAGTCTGGTTCTGAGACCTCAGGCAAATCACTTCTAGCTCTCCTCTATAAAATGAGGTGATCAGACTAGGTAATCTCTAAGGTTCTTTTCTGGTGTCACTGGTGTTTGTGATCCAAACCAGGGAAAGAAGTCATTAGTCAAGAAGAAGAGCCCACCACCCCTCTTCTATTGCCAAGATTTATGGAATGAAAATCCTCTTACACAATATTAAAACTACACATTCAGCATGTTTTAATTGGGATGAAGAAGTTAAGACTGGGACGGACTGTCACACAAAGCCACCCACAGTTCAAGAGAATGGTTCAGATTTCTACTTGGAGTTCCAAATGCGTACTTTGTCAAAGAAATTATGCCAGCTTTGTACTCGATGAATGCAGTTAGTGGCCAGTGAGCACCTGTGTTGTCAATGTCTCCATAAGTATAAAGAACTTATGTGTCTGTGTTCAACTAATAATTTTCTTAATATTTCACAGTGATACATACCACCCTACATATTTTAGGTTGAATTACCTTCCTTGCTCAAATTTAACTTCATCAGAAGCTAGCACACATCTATTTCTTCCACCTCTGCCCCCAACCCACTTTCTTTTTTTGAGAATGAAAAAAAAGTGTATATTTTTCCTCCTGTGAAACCAAGCTCCCCGAAACCTCGCATTAAAACATTTCTGAAAGCAGAGACCATATGTCAAAAATAGCAAACCAAAAAGGAGAAATTTTCAGTAACTTCTGAATAATTGAAAACAGAAGGTTTTATTACTATCTCTATTCCACATATTTTTTTAAACAGAAGAAATCTGGGCCAAACCTGTGACTGATTCTGACACTCTGGATTTGTTTTTTCAGCTATGTTCATATTAGAAAAACAGTAAAGCCTGAACACCCTGGCAACAGGGATATTGGTCTAAACTCTGAAAGAGTGGAGAAGAGTTAGCTGTCTAGAAAAGTAGGCTTGAATGCCTAAGCTCTGCTTAAACCTCTTCTGCCTAGCAGCCTGGCTCAGGACCGGTTGCTGAATATCACTTTGTTTCAGTTCCCTCAAACACAAGTGAAATTAAAAAAAAGCCATTTCCTCTCAAAAGCGTCCTAAGATCATGAAATTCTTCTATCTGCCTTTGCTGAATTTAACAGGGCTTCTTCTTTACTCTCATTTTATAGTTAGGCAAACTGAGACAGTGGATGTGAAGGGACATGACTAGAGTTAGAACTTAGAGCTCCTGACTCCCGGACTTGTCTTTAGCTTTCTTAGCATCTACCAAAGCTGCATTAGAATAAAGATTAGCATTGTCATGAAATGATATAAAAGAAAGTTACAGCATCCTTTGTGCCAGGCATCAGTGTTCGGATACTTACTATACTGGGTTCGGTTTTGTTTGTAATTTTCACATAGGTGCCAAAGGCTTTGAAATTACCTGCTATCACAGAAGAACAACCCAGAGCCCAGGAACCCTTGAGGACTCAGCTTAATGACTATGGCATCCCAGAAGAGCTGCTCATCCTTCCACTGGAGGTTCCTTCATATGCTGAACAACAGCCCAAAGAGAGGGGCCAACGAGGAGGTAAGTGTGTTGGGGATAGAAATGATCTGCTTTTAGAGATGACTCAGCTAAAAGGAACTTTTTATTTTCCCAGAACGCATCTAGAGGGATTTAATATTGAGTCACATATATCAGTGAAAATGTTTAGCCCTGTGGTCCTCCCTAAGCGATTCTATTCTAGCTACTCATTTGCTTTTGGCAATTTATTTACTTCCTGTATTCCCTTCAGTCTGGAATTAGCACAGTCTCTTTCATGTAATTTTTGTTGTTCAGTCATTTCAGTTATGTCTGACTCTTTGCAACCCCATTTGGGGTTTTCTTGGCAAAGACACTGGAATGGTTTGCCATTTCTTTTTCCAGCTCATTTTACAGATGAGAAAACTGAGGCAAACGGTTAAGTGACTTGCTCAATAAGTGTCTGAGGCCAGATTTGAACTCAGGAAGATGAGTCCTCCTGACTCCAGGCCTGGCATGCTATTTACCATACCACCTAGCCACCCTCTCATATAATAGATCCTTAGTAAATGTCCAAATGAATGACTCAACTCAGCCAGTCAGCCAGTCAATAAGATGATGGCCCCTGAGCACTTGACAGCCTTTTAACTCCCTTTTAGGAATCAAACATTCAACTAACCTTTATTTTTTAAAAGTGCAAGGAATTTTACCAGAAGATGTAATTGACTATCATTTCTCTAGAAGGCTTAAATTAGGAGTCATGCAAGGAATCATGAGGTTCATTCATTAAACAAAAAAGGTATAGATAGATAGTGACTCCTGGACTAATATGCAGAATGAGATACACATTTTTGTACACGGCCAATATGAGCTTTTTATTTTGCTTGACTATGCATATTTGTTTAAGGGATTTTTTCAGTGTTGGGGGGAATTGGAAGGAGAGGAAATAGATGCTTGTTGACAGAAAGAGAGAGGAAGGAGAGAAGGAAGGAGGGAGGAAAGAGAGGAAAGGAAGGAAAGAGAGGGACAGAGAAAAGAGAGGTGGAAGAGAGGAAGACAGAGAAAGAGAAGGAGAGAGAGAGGGAGAGAGAGAGAGTGATAGAGAGAGAGAGATTGAGAGAGAGAGAGAGAGAGAGAGAGAGAGAGAGAGAGAGAGAGAGAGATTACAATCTTAGGGGTGCCCATAATAAGATATCTCTAAAGCTAAGAGGAGTCTTCATTGGAAGGAAATTATTGTCCAGCTATGGAGAGCCATGAAGGATAATCAGGGCTATTTGAAGGGATGGGAAGAAATAAAGATTTTCTCAATTCCATGTTCTTTCTTATGACTACCCTGACAGGTAAGTCAGGAAGCTAGCCAGTCTATCCCAATTTCATGAACTCTGAACTAGTGCCCTAAATGCCATAGTCAACCGGGTATAGTGGAAACTCCCCTGGGTTGGGAGCTGGGAAACCTTAGTTCTCATCTCTGCTCTGCCACTAACTTTGAGACAGCCACTTCCCTCTCTGGGCTTCAGGGTGTTCCTCTCTAAAGTGGAGGGGTTGGACCAGAGGACTTCTAATAGGCTACAATGTATGGGGAGTGCGCCCCATCCCTACAGATCAGGAAAACCAGTGAGAGACACATCCTCCTGAGAGGAAGATTACCTCCTCAATCTTAGGAGCAGAAATAGTTAGTAATGGTGACCCAGTTGGTTCCTTTTTCATTTTACTCTGTCTTCACTTTCTAGAATTTTGTAATACTGAATGCAGACCCAAGGCTAATGCAGAAGGGAAATCTTTGCTAAGACTACCTCTGCAGCATGCCTGCTACTCTCAGCCACCACTGACTGTACATCTCCCCAGGGACTCGGGCAGGAACTCACCATTGATTCCAGGTACCTTCTCCCTCCCTCCATTATACTTTAGAAAACTTGTTCTAGAAGGAAGGAAGAGAGGAAAAACAGATCCTCCCTCATCAGGGCATCTAAAGGAGAGATTAAGGTATTTAGATCAAGTTTGCTGGAGCTAGCTTTGTTCCTAGCCCATCACAGTGATGTAGAGGACTGAACACCGGACTTGGATTCGAGAAGACCTAGGTTTGAATCCTGCCTCAGATTGTACTAGCTGTGTGACCCTGGGAAAGTCACTGAACCTCTCTGGGCCTCAGTTTCCTCATTTGTAAAATGAAAGGGTTGGACTCAGTGGCCTCAAAGGCTCTGTACCCAGGATCCTATGATCACCCTTCTGCTAACAATTTCTTGTCACAAATTAAACGTCATCTATGGCTAAGAATGTTTCATAGGATCATAGATGGTGATTGGCAAATGAGCCTCAACTACAAGCAATGGATGGAAGTTGCGAAGAGATAGATTTGGGCTTGATGTAAAAACAAACAAACGAAAAACACCCTAAGAGTTAGAGCTTCTAACAGGGCAGTGGACTGCCATGGGAGGAAGTAGATTTCCCATCCTTCATGTCTTCAAGCAAAGGAAGGAAAGAAGAGATAAGCATTTATTAAGTACCTACTATATGCCAAGTACTATGTTGAGCATTTACAAATATTATCCCATTTGATCCTCACAACAAAAGGAGGTTAATAACAGCATTATTATTACTATTATTATTATTCTTCCTATTTTATAGATGAAGAAACTGAGGCTGAAGGTGGTTAAGTGTCTTGCCCAGAGTCACACAGCTAAGAAAGTATCTAAGACAGGATTCGAACTCAGGTTCTCCTGATTCTAAGCCCAGCCCTCTCTCCACTGCCCCTTTTAGCTGCCTCAAAGACTGGATGACCTATGCTTGGTCATCTTCTTGTTCAGGTATGAATTGGACTACAAGGCTCTGTGGTCCCTTCTGATAGTCTGTGACTCTGTAAATTTAGAGATGGAAAGGACTTTTGAGATAACCCGGTCCAATTCTTTCCTTTTTCCAATGAGGATCCTGAAGTACAAAAAGGTTAAATGAGTTGCCCAAAGTTAGACAGCTGGTTAGTTGCAAAGCTGGGACAAGAACCCAATTTTCCTGATTCCCAGTCCAGTTTTACCCTTCCCAGCCTCCCCTCCCATTTTCATTTAACTGCTTGAATCAACTGGACAATAAGTTTTTATTAAGCACCTACTGTATGCTAAGTCGGACAGTTAGGTGGCACCAGGACTGGAATCAAAAAGACTTGAGTTCAACTCTGGCCTCAGACATTTACTAGCTCGTGACCCTGGGCAAGTCACTTAACCCTGTTTGCCTCAGTTTCGTCATCTGTAAAATGAGCTGGAGGAGGAAGTGGCAAACCATTCCAGTATCTTTGCCAAGAAAACTCAAAATGGGGTCACAAAGAGTTGGACATGACTGAAACAACTAAACAACAATATGCTAGGTGCCGTGGATACAAAGACAACAAATTAAACCATCCCTACTCACAATCGGCTTGTTAAAAGAAATGTGGCCAGGAGAGCAACCTAGAGTTCTTAAAGTAGAATTTTAGACACTGTGGTACTTAGGTAGGAGAGAGACCTTTTAACCAATCATCCCTCAAATTGAACGATATAGTTATGAATCTAAGAATATAGTGTATAGACAGATATACAATAAAGCCATCAATCAGTAAACATTTATTAAGCACCTACTATATGCCAGGCACTGGGCATACAAAAAGACATGGATACAAAAAGAAGCAAAAAACAGTTCCTGCCCTCATGGAGCTTAAATTTAATAGTCAGTTATTATGATTTTTATATATGTATGTCTAGATAGATAGATATAGAGACATGACCAATGCAGGAATCTGTTTTTCTTGACTATACATGTTTGTAACAGGGGTTTCATTTTTCTTATTTTCTCAATTATGGAGGGGGAGGTGGGAAGGAGAGAATGCAGATCAGGAAATAAAATCTAATTTTTAAAAAATGTTTCCTTTCCCCAGTACCTAAAGCAGTGCTCTGCATATAGCAGGCACCTAATAAATTCCATCTTTAAAAGAATCAGGAGAGGTAAAAGGGTAGGCAGAGGATCATTGTCAATTCAAATATACTGATTTGAGGAAATCCAGGAACCAGAAGGGGAAAACATAGTGGAGAGAATCTAGGCAGAAACAGAAGAGGTATTGGCATCAGAGAATAAGATAAACCACTGGATTATGTTCAGAAAGAAGAAATTTATGAGGAGTTTGGGAAATGGATAACAAGCCTAAGAAGGAGGTATGATATGAAAGAGATAGGAGACTTCAATTATTCAGATATCTACTGGAGTGTCGTCTTGGTCAAAAGCAGAGCAGCTATTTCTTGGTTTACCCGAATGATAATTTCATCCTTCAAAAAGTGGAAGATGCAAGGAGGTAGCTAATATGATGGAAGGAATACTGGCCTTGGAGTCAGACTTTGGTCAAGTGACTCTGAGCTTCCCATCTGTAAAATGAGGAGATTAAGCTAGATGGCCCCGAGGTTTATTCTAACTCTGTCTATGACCCTATAAAATTCTATTCTGAATCTATTTCTCAGCAAAAAGAAGGTACTAGATTCTGGGGTGGAAATGATGGGAACCTTGTGAGGCTGTGACTACTCCACCTTAGAATTTGTGATGGAAGAGAAGAAAGATGGGTAGAGTCTGACGTACAACCTAGGATTGGGGAGAGATTTCAAGGCGTTCAGAAAAAAAGGATAGAATGGATTCTGTTGACTGGTCCTGTACAAGGGAAGTTACCTCAGGAAGAATGGAAAGCTCTCAACAAAATTATGAAGACACAAAGAAGAAATAATTCCAAAGAAGAGGAAAAGGAGGAATTGTCTAAAGAGATTGACATGGCTACTCTGGGGACTCATCAACTAATTTAGATTTTTTAAAAGACGTACAGAATATGGAAGCAAAAGCCAGTAATTGAGCAGTCATAAAAGCATAGAACAGTACTGTCAAAGAGTGTTAATAATAATGGCTAACACTTGCAAAGCACTTTAAGATTTAAGGGATCCTCACTAAAGCTCTGTGAATTAGGTGCCATCATCACCATTTTACATATGAGCAAACAGGCTGACTGGTTCTAGGTCTCTCAGCTAAGTAAGTGTCTGGAGCAGGATCTGAACTTAGCTCCTTCTGATTGCCGGTTTAGCGTTTATTTCTTGTGTCACCTAGCTGCTCATAATCAAGATTACTGAAGTTTAGGGTAAGCTAAGTCTAGGGAGAAAAGTTAAGAACAACCGAAAGGGTTGTTTTAGTTATATTGGGAGAATGAGGAGGATCAAAGAAGCAATAGAAATATTGCTTAGGGTGGATGAATAATGATAATCAAGGAGTAAGAGAAGAGACAGACATTCAGCTCTAATTTGACTTATTTTACTCTGCCAAGGAGAATGCTTTGGACTGGAAAGGACAGAATAAAATTGACTAATAGAGGGTTGATACTCAAGACAAAGAGCAAGATAACAAGAGAACACCTAACTCACTAGACCTTTAAGAGTTCAAACTAACTACATCCTAGCTTACTGAAAGAAGTAGGAGGTGTGCCTGCTGCACCATTGTGGGTGATCTTTGAAAGAGTAATGAAAGAGAGAGGGACCACAAGACTAGATAATGACATATATTCTGATTCTTAAGAAAGAAAAAAGGATGATCTACCAACTCTGAAGTTTAAATTAATTTCCTGGCAATATTAAAGGAATGGGTAGTTAACATGTAGAAAAGGAAGTAGGGATGGAAGAGAGGTCAGATTTGAACTGAGGTCCTCCTGACTTCAGTTCCAGTGCTGTAACCACTGTGCTACTTAGCTGCCCCGATAAACATGATAATGTCAGTTACATGGCAGAGCAGATAAGGTGCTGAACTTGTAGTCAGGAAAACCTGAGTTCAAATCCTGCCTCTGACACTAACCAGCTACATGACTTTGGGCAAGTCACTTAAATCTCAGGTGAGTTTCCTCACCTCTAAAACGGGGATTAATAATAGCCTCAAACTCACAGGGTTATTGTGAGGATCAGATCATACAGCACATGTGCTTTGCAAACCTTAAAATACTATGTAAATGCCATTACTATCACTGTTGTGTTCATCAAATCTTGAAGATGACATAAAGATTATAATTGAATTGCTTTATCCCAAAATGGCCTAAACTGAGTAGTACATAGAGTCAGATATGATAGGATAAAATTTAAGAGAGATAAAATGCAAGGTCCTACATTTGAATTTTTCAAAAATCAACTTCATAGGAACAAGGTTAGGGAGTCATAATTAGGACAAAAGTTTGGCTGTAAAAGATCTAAAGGTTTTCGTGGGAAGTAAGCTCAAGGTAAGTCAGTAGCATGACATTGTGGCTAAAAATCTCATGCAATCTTAGGCTTCATTGAGAAAGAATAGAACCCAATACCAAGGAGGTGACAGTTCTGCTACATTCTGCTCTGTTTAGACCTCGTCTGATGTATGATGTTCTGTTTGAGTTTTGTGTTCACTTCTGTGCACCATAAAGAACATCCAAGGGAGAGTAATATTTTTTGTGGAAGTTCTCAAATTCATGTGATATGTTGAATATACCCAGGGGACATTCAGCCTAGAGAAAACTTAGGAGTAACATGTCTTTGAGTATTTGAAAAGCTGTCACACGAAAGAGGGGCAGGTAGATACAGTGGATAGAGCTGCAGGCCTGGAGTCAGGAAGAACTGAGTTCAAATGTGGCCTAAGACACTTACTAGCTGTGTGACCCTGGGCAAGTCACTTAACCCTGCTTGCCTCAGATTCCTCATTTATAAAATGCACCTACCTTCCAGGGTTGGTATGAGGATCAAATGAGCTAATATTTGTAAAGCGCTTAGCACAGTGCCTGACACATAGTAGGCATTCTAGAGTTGTTAGCTGTTATTAGGTTTATTTAATTTGACCCAAGATAGCAGCATTAAGAATGATGGATGGGGTTTTCTAAGAGGCAGCTTTAGGTTTGATGTAAGGAAAACCTATATCCAAGTGAAATAAGTTGCCTCATGCAGGAGTTCCTCCTCAATGGAGATCTTTAAGCAAAGGCTGAATGACCACTTCTCCTTTTTTAGATACAGATTGGACTAGATGGTTCATCTGAGGATCCTCTGGAGTTCTGGATTTGGGGCCAGTGGACCTCTGTTCGAATCCTAGCCCTGACATTTAGAACCAGAGTGGCCACAGTAAATCAGTTAACTGATTTAAGATGAGGCTTCAGTTCTTCATCTGGTGAATGAAGAGATGACACGAGATGATCTCTGAAGTCTCTTCCCATTCTAAGTCTATCATCTTCCCGCAGGTTTGGGGGATAAGGGTTTGGCTATTCCTCAAAGGAAAGGCATATAGTCTTACCAATTATATTTCACCCAACCACATAAAGCACTTGTCCACTGCCCCCTTTGCAAGATCAAAGAGGAACAGAATTAGCAATGATTGGAGCTAACCCACATTGGTCACCAACAGTCATCATGCATATTCTTTCATTTCTCTCTTACTAATAAATCTGTTCTTTTTTTCATTTGCTTCTCTCTCTCCTCTTTTTCCAGATAATGATTTTTCTCACCCACATGGAAGTACTCATGAAATAAGATATTCAGAGACAAAGAGTAACAAAATTCAGCAGAAAACACCCAGTGCCAGAAGTCCCAAAGACAGTATAGATGATGGAACCAACCAGAGTGGCCTCCCAGAACAGCTCTTAGGTAACCAACCACCCCATCTTGCCTGATGTGTGCTTATGATTTGACAGGGATACAAAATAATATACCTGGGTAGAGCCATGAGATCTCTGATGGTCACTACACTAATAAAGAAAATCAGCATCAACTTTGAGGATGCCAGTGGGGTTAGCGTTCACCCCGCAGCTTCATTCCTAAAGAGTCAGTACATGTTTGAAGGTTTCACTGCACCAACATGCACTGCCAAGCCAGTTGGGTTTTGCTCATCCCTGGCAAGGGCAATGTGATGACATAGCCTCATTGCGCTAATGGAGAAGGCATTAGATACCCTGTTTACCCAGCACACACCACCCAGAGTTATCATGTGCCTTCTGGGTGAAAGTGAGCCCAATAAACACAGGGAATGTTAGAGTGGTCCAGAAAGAAACCAGAGATTTCTCCCAGCCACATTTTAGCTCAGGGCAGATCTAAGAATTACAGAATTTGGGAGCCACTCTTGCAGTAAAGGTATGGCCCCAAAACACTATTTATCAATGATGCCAGGTGATGCTACTTAGCTTTGTTTATTGGCCATTTGTTGACTTTTTGCCTGAATGGAAGAATGGATGCCTTCATCTTACGTTTTATAGTACAAAACTGAGGTCAAAGCCAAGTTTCTTCAAAAGGAAGTTACTGTCCCTTAAAAGCCACTGGAATCTTCCTAGCATTGCTCAGATCAGATCAGAGCCTGTCTAGTCTCTACATCAGTGGTCACATCATAGAATTGGCTCGAGCCAAAGGAACTTCAGAGAACATCATCTGGCCCATAGTTTAACAAGATGACTATTCTTGGTGGTGGTGATGATGACGATGACGATGATGATGATGAAGAAGATGATGAACAAATTTTGGGTGCCTCTGAGGGTACATATGCCAGCACTAAGGCCATTCTATGGAGAAGCAACACAGAATAGTATAAAAGGTGTTAGAGATGGGATCAGGAAAAACATGGGCTTAAATCCCACCTCTAACATTTACTATCTAAATGACCATAAGGAAGTTACTTAGCCTCCCTGAATCTCATTTTCCACAATAATACCCATGGGACACATTTGGCAGAATTGTCTTGAAGATCAGATGTAAAGTCATTTGTCCACCTTATAGTACTACATGTATCAATTATGATTAAGTTCCTGGACCTTGAGCTAATCATACCATGTGCCTGTCCCATCTACCCTTCAACATATTTCTACAGGTGAAATCTTGGTTAAAATGAAAGTCAAGGGCAGTGTGGTAGAGGAAAGAAAATAAGAGGAGATGTGATAAAAGGGCAGTGTGCAGCCTGAGGGGGCTGTTTGTAGGAAAGGAAGGAGGGGGCACAGTTGCTAGGCAGCCAGTCCCAGTTTTGCCAACATTTGCCTCAGTGACAGTCAGGGAATTTTTATAGAACTGCCTCCAAAATCTTTTTTTTTTCCTAAGCACTAGCTGGTAAAGCTACCTCCTTCTACCCAGTATCTCCCTGAGTCACTAGGCAGCATTTCCCCCAAAACCTATGGCTTGAAGTCTGATCGGCAGTTGACTCTTGTCAGCACCCAAAAACATACGAATGTGTGTATAACTGCCTGCAGGGCTACAAAATGTGTTTTTTTTGTTTTGTTTTTTTGTGAATGGGATGGTTTCTTGACCCTTCATTCCCTCTGGTATTGCCAGTCCTGCTAATTCAGAGATTCTTTACCCAAGGTTCGTAAACCTGGTTGTTCTTTTAAAAAATATTTTGATGACTGTATTTCAGTATAATTTATTCCCCTTTGTAATCCTATGTATTTTATATTATATACTTAAAAGCATCTGAGAAAGGGTCCACAGGTTCACCAGACTGCTAAAGGCACCCACAACACAAAAAGAGGTTTAAGTTAGAGCCCCTGGGCTAATGCCTTGTGTTTATTTTCAAGGGAGTTCTCAGGACCCAGCACTTGGAAACATCTTGATGGGGCCTGCTGGAGATACTGTTTGCCAGCCTCTCTTGGGTTCTGTCCAAAGCATGGACCTCCCTCTCCAGCTTGTTTTTGCATCAGGTGAAGGTAAGCTGACACACTCCAGGTCAGTCTCTTTTTCAAAGGGAAAAATTTTGCCTGTAGCTCCTAAAACTTCCCAGCGATAGAGAGACATCATTAAAATCAGACCAAAGTCAGCAGTTTTTCCCCCTCTCACTGACACAGTGCTGCTTCTGTAGCTCAGTACAATAAGCTAATGTTTGCATAACAAGTTTACTCACGCTAGAGAATCTTGGGAGAGAAGTTCCAGGCCTGGGCCTCACTTGAAGGAGGAGGGGGAGGAGGTCTAATGTACATGGTTGATTCCTTGATGAGAATGATAACGCCCCTTTGGTATTTGCCCAAACTAAACACTGCCCTTCTTCTCTTTCCAGCCAACCTCTAGAATCAGAGGTGGCTAATTGGTAAGCGGGTCAGGTATTCATGTTATGTGCGTCGGTTCACCAGCGTGAATCATCTGGCTCCTGACAGATATGCAAAGCAATTTCCAAAAACCCTTCTGGCATGTTAACTTGTTGGGAAAGAGGATAGCTGATTTGGGGGTTAGAGCCATTTTGCAAAGCAGTATGCAAAAAGAAAAATGAAGTCAGACAGTAGAGAATGTCAGATAGCCAATAAATATTGTGATATGTTTGCGTAAATATGGCCATCAGGAGTGCTGATGGTAGAGATAAAGAATGTAGTGATCTAGGAGGTTGATGTCATGGCTTTTCAAGTGATGAGAGTCAGGAGACTAGGATTCTTGATCAAACTCTTTGTCTAAGTGGATAAACTAGAACAAGGCACATCCCTGTGGGCCTTAGTTTCTCAGCTAGATGATTCTTAAAGTTCCTTCTAATAACTGAGTGAATGAATGAAGTTCCTTCCAACTCAAATGTCCCATTATTTTCTATCATGGTATATCACATTTGGGTGAAAGGTATTTCTCTACCTTTGAAATAGACACTTTTGGTTCATGAGATTCCAGGGATTCATAGTTGGTGGTTGTTTCCTTTGAATGATATATTATTTAAAAGTCCAATTGTATATTCTTTCTAGTCCTTCTATGAATGTGCGTGGCTTAACAACAGCTACTGAATCTTATTCTGCCTGAGTTATACCATGAAGTGAATGCAAATACCACTTTATTCTGTAGTTTTTATACTGGTTTTAGTGGACATTCTAACTAGACAGGGGTTAATCACCATCAACATTACCTAATTGGTATAAAAGCTGGAAAGTAAATGCGGGTCTATTAACCTGCTGTATCAGTAGTAAGTACCATAGTAACTTAGGAGATTAAAACTAAAGTCATTCTAGCCCAAATCATTCTTTCTGGCGATGATCAAAGGGGAAAGGGCAAAATTTGAGCCACTAAAGTTTAAGCCACACTACAAATGGTAGCACAGAGCATTCAAAGAAGAATCTTGCAATGATTCACAAAATACAATGACTTGTCAATTGTGAATTATGGTGCAGGAGGAAGAGAACACAGCCAACAAAAGAATTAAAATACAAAAAGACTTGCCTGGCTACAGTGATGGGCAAACACAGGTGTGATGTCAGGAAAAACTTCCTAACAGAGCTATTCAGAAGTGGAATGAGCTCCCTCAGGAGTGAGTAGGTTCCCCCCACTCTGGTGGTCCTCAGTCAAAGGCTGAATGACTACTTGGTAGGTATGTTGTAATGAGGATGATGCTGTTTCTCCAAGAGGAAGAAAACAGAGCAGGCACTAAGCTAAATGCTTCACAAATGTTCCATTTTATGCTCACAGCAACCCTGAGAGGTAGGTGCTATTATCTCCATCTTACAGTTGAAGAAACTGAGGGAAACAGGTATGAAAGTACTTGCCCAGAGTCACACTAGTAAGTGTTTAAGGCTGGATTTGAAATCAGCTCTTTCTGACTCCAGGCCTGTATCAACAATGGGACTACTTGAAGCTACTGTGGCTGTGTAAGGCCAATAACACCAGCACACAGGAGGGCTGCTAGCTCAGGTTCTTTGATCTGCTTTTCTAAGGAAAGCAACTTTGAGGGGTTAACAATCTTACTTTAATTAAACATACATATATCATTCACTTAGTTCAGGGGGAAAAGTCAGCACCCTGAACTTCAGAGCAAATACAAACAGAAATTACAAACAGAGAAAATATAAATAGAGCAAATAACACAAATAAACAGACAGGCTTCTAGCTGTCTGACTAAAGCTATATATACATAGTTACCAGAGAGAAAAGCACTAATATCTGAGTTTTCAAAGCCAGGGGGCTCTAATGGCTACCCAAAGGCTACCTAGAGTCTCATCTGGTCAAATCACACGACACTCTTCCAGTGAGTGAGTTCCAAACAAAATGCTAACTTCAGAGTATATATATACTTCTTCAAGGTCAGAGAGCTTCATACCTCTCCAGGGCTTCACACCTCTTGTGACCTAATTAGCAAAAGGGTATAGGCCTTCCTACAAACAAAGGCAAGACTCAATCAAAGGCCCTTGATTGCCATAGTGCTGAGAAGCACTCCAAAACAAAAGACAACAAAAAGTCCCACTTTACTTGCCATTACAAGGCCCAACCCTCTATGCCACTTAGCTGCCTAAGGTATAGGTTACTCTAGATAGCCATTCAAGTTTCTTCCAACTCTGAAATTCTTTGTGATTCTGTTTATTTGACTTATATTAAAGTTGCAGTCCACTAAAACCCTCAGGTCTTTTCCACATGAACTATCCATCATTTGTTCTCTTTGCCCCATCATGTGTTTGTACTACCAATTTTCTTTTAAATTAAGAAAATATCTTTCACGTATCCCAATTAAATTTCATTTTATTCAATTCAGTACATCATTCTAACCTTGCAAGAACATTTGTATCCAGATTCTATCATCTGATGTGTTAGCTCTCTCTTCTAGTTTCATACTATTTACAAATTAGAAAAGTATTTGTTGTGGTTCAGTTGTTTTCAGATGCTTTGTGAGCCTATTTGGGGTTTTCTTGGCAAAGATACTGGAGTGGTTTGCCATTTTCCTCTCCAGCTCATTTTACAAATGAAGAATCTGAGGCGAATAAGGTCCAGTGACTTGCCCAAGGACACACAGCTAGTAAGTGTCTGAGGCCAGATTTGAACTTAGGAAGATAAGTCTTCCTGACTCCAGGCCCAGCGCTCTATGCACCATGGCGCCACCTAGCTGCCCTTAGAAAAGCATACCACCTACGATTCTATCCATGCCATTGATAAAAATGTTGAACAGAATGAAACAAGAAAACCCTCTGGTATATATACTCCATTATAAATTTCCCTGAAAGTTATTATTAATCATAAGATCACAGATTTAGAGCTAGAAGGAAACTTAGCAGCCTTCGAGTCCAACCACTCATTTTCCATTAAGGTCTTAGCTTAGTTTTCCATAATTTTTTAAAGTGCACTCTAAGTGACTCAATGATTATCCCTCCACTTTCAGTGCTCTGGGATGTAGTTTATCTGAGACTGTTGACATGAACTTATTTATTTTGGGTTCCAACTCCCCGTTTAGCTTTTTTATTCTCCACATTGACAATTCAGGCTGGAGTTTCAATTTCATGTGAACTATTTTCCTAGTTTTCTTTAAAATTTCCATTGGCAATTTGTTCCTAATGAAAGTTTCTTACTTGTCTCTTCAAAAATGTGTCTTTCTTTCTGATAGCTTCATTTACTAAGTTTTTCTAATGTGTCATTTTCTAAGGATGTAGAATTAGAGGAACTGAATAGATGACCCAAGAATGTTCCAGCTGACCCTAGGTTACTTTTGACTATTGAAGCAAGAATATGCCCAGAGTTTTAGCTTTTTTCCTTTTTTCCTCCCTTTTTGCCACTTAAAATAGTGTTTCGGTTGGAAGTCTGTTTAGCCACCCATCCATCTCACCTGCCTTACTACTTTCTGGGTTCTCTGGGACAGAAGGTCCTCATTCATTAGTGGGATGGTTGGTAAAATATAGCTATTTTCTGAATAGCTATTATTCCTAATGCCTATGCTTACGGATTTTATATGAGTTGTTTCTGTGTGCCAATGTCACCTAATCAAAGTTTGCCAAAACAGTTCTCCAAACCTGAATAGTAAAAGTAACTAAATTTATATTATGTTTTATAGTTTGAAATGTGCTTTACATTTATTATCTCATTTTGATTCTCATAACAACCTCGTGAAGTAAGTGCTATTATCATTATTAGTAGTATTGCAATTTTTTAAATTTTTTAAATATTTATTTAATATTTTTAGTTTTCAGCATTGATTTCCACAAGATTTTGAATTACAAATTTTCTCCTCATTTCTACCCTCCCCCCCCACTCCAAGATGGCATATATTATGATTGCCCCGTTCCCCAGTCAGCCCTCCCTTCTGTCACCCCACTCCCCCCCATCCCCTTTTCCCTTACTTTCTTGTAGGGAAAGATAGATTTCTATGCCCCATTCCCTGTATATCTTATTTCCCAATTGCATGCAACTTTTTTTTTTGAACATCTGCTTTTAAAACTTTAAGTTCCAAATTCTCTCCCCTCTTCCCTCCCCACCCACCCTCCCTAAGAAGGCAAGCAATTCAACATAGGCCACACATGTATCATTATGTAAAACACTTCCACAGAACTCATGTTGTGAAAGACTAACTAAATTTCCCCCTATCCTATCCTGTCCCCCTTCATTCAATTTTCTCCCTTGACCCTGTCCCTTTTCAAAAGTGTTTGCTTTTGATTACCTCCTCCCCCTATCTGCCCTCCCTTCTATCATCCCCCTTTTTTATCCCCTTCCTCCTTCTTTCCTGTGGGGTAAGATACCCAATTGAGTGTGTATGTTATTCCCTCCTCAAGTCAAATCCGATGAGAGCAAGATTCACTCATTCCCCCTCACCTGCCCCCTCTTCCCTTCCTACAGAACTGCTTTTTCTTGCCACTTTTATGTGAGATAATTTACCCCATCCTATCTCTCCCTTTCTCCCTCTCTCAACATATTCCTCTCTCATCCCTTAATTTGATTTTATTTTTTTAGATATCATCCCTTCATATTCAACTCACCCTGTGCCCTCTGTATATATATATGTATGTATGTGTATATATATACATATATATACATATATATATGTATATATACATATATGCATATATATGTATATATACACATATATATACATACACACACACACACATATATATATATACATATATATATATATATACATATATATATATATATACATACATACATACATACATATATTCCCTTCAGCTACCTTAATACTGAGGTCTCATGAATTATACACATCATTTTTCCATGTAGGATTGTAAACAAAACAGTTCGACTTTAGTAAGTCAGTTCGACTTTAGTAAGTCCCTTATGCTTTCTCTTTCTTGTTTACTTTTTCATGCTCCTCTTAATTCTTGTGTTTGAAAGTCAAATTTTCTATTCAGCTCTGGTCTTTTCACTGAGAAAGCTTGAAAGTCCTCTATTTTATTGAAAATCCATATTTTGCCTTGGAGCATGATACTCAGTTTTGCTGGGTACATGATTCTTGGTTTTAATCCTAGCTCCATTGACCTCCAGAGTATCATATTCAAAGCCCTTCGATCCCTTAATGTAGAAGCTGCTAGATCTTGTGCTGTCCCGATTGTGTTTCCACAATACTCAAATTGTTTCTTTCTGGCTGCTTGCAGTATTTTCTCCTTGATCTGGGAGCTCTTGGATTTGGCAACAATATTCCTAGGAGTTTTCTTTTGGGGATCTTTTTCAGGAGGTGATCTGTGGATTCTTTCAATTTCTATTTTACCATCTGGCTCTACAATATCAGGGCATTTCTCCTTGATAATTTCTTGAAAGCTGAGATCTAGGCTCTTTTTTTGATCATGGCTTTCAGGTAGTCCAGTGATTTTTAAATTCTCTCTCCTGGATCTATTTTCCAGGTCAGTGGTTTTTCCAATGAGATATTTCACATTGTCTTTCACTTTTTCATTCCTTTGATTCTGTTTTATAATATCTTGATTTCTCATAAAGTGACTAGTTTCCACTTGCTCCAATCTAATTTTTAAGGTAGTATTTTCTTCAGTGGTCTTTTGGACCTCCTTTTCCATTTGGCTAATTCTGACTTTCAAGGCATTCTTCTCCTCATTGGCTTTTTGGAGTTCTTTTGCCATTTGAGTTAGTCTATTTTTTAAGGTGTTATTTTTTTCAGTATTTTTGGAGTCTCCTTTAGCAAGTCATGGACTTCTTTTTCATGGTTTTCTTGCATCACTCTCATTTCTCTTCCCAATTTTTCCTCTACTTCTCTAACTTGCTTTTCCAAATCCTTTTTGAGCTCTTCCATGGCCTGAGACCAATTCATATTTTTCTGGGAGGCTTTTGATGTGGGCTCTTTGACTTTGTTGACTTCTTCTGGCTGTATGTTTTGGTCTTCTTTGTCACCAAAAAAAAGATTCCAAAGTCTGAGTCTGAATCTGAGACCATTTTCACTGCCTGTTCATGTTCCCAGCCAACTACTTGATCCTTGAGCTTTTTGTCAGGATATGACTGCTTGTAGAGTAGAGAATACTTTGTCCCAAGCTTGAGGGGCTGCGCTGCTGTTTTCAGAGCTACTTCTACACAGCAAGCTCTGCCACACCAGTGCTCCTTCTCCCCTAAGAACCACCAAACAGGATTGCGGCCCAGACCCAGGCAGGGCAAAGCAGGCTTTGCACCCCAGCTCTAATCCACCACTTAATTCCTCCCACCAGGTGGGCCTGGGGCCAGAGGCAACTGTAGCTGCAGCTCTGGAAGCAGCCAACCTCGAACTCCTTTCACTCTGTCCCCCGCAGCTTTTCCCACTAACCTCTGTTGTCTTTGGCGTTTGTGGGTTGAGAAGTCTGGTAACTGCCACAGCTCACTGATTCAGGGCACCATGCCTGTTCCACCCGGCTCCCAGTCTGCTTCATCCTGGCGTGGCCCACGTTGGGCTCTGCTCCACTTCACTCCCAGCTCCGTGCAACAGACTCTTCCAGTGACTATCCAGGCTGTCCTGGTCTGGAGCCCTGCTTCCCTTTGCTATTCGTGGGTTCTGCAGCTCTAGAATTTATTCAGAGCCATTTTTATAGGTGTTTTGAAGGACCTGGTGGGGAGCTTAAGCAAGTCCCTGCTTTCCAGCTACCATCTTGGTTCTGCCCCTATTATTGCTATTTTATAGATAAAGAAACTGAGACGGAGAGAAATCAAGTGATTTGCCCACATAAGCAAAGCTAGTAAGTGTTTAAGATAGGATATAAGCTCCGGTCTTTCTAACTTCAAGTCCAGGACTCTATCCATTAAGCCTCATTATGTGGATGTATCTTTCCAGTCTTGGAAGGGGAAATGATAGGAAGCACAAAGAGGGAAGTCCTGAGAACACTTCAACACGGCTCCTTGCTCCCACTTGTTTTTGGCCACTGAGTCACAAGGACTGATGTCAGCAGATACCACCAACATGAGTAGAATTCAGGAAAGATATTTTAGGAAAAAAACCGAGCATGACATCGTTGGGCTCACAGTCAGGAAGACCTAGGTTCAAACCCCACTTCTGACACTTATTAACTGCGTGACTCTGAGCTAAATACTCCTTCTCTTCTTTTCCCAGGCAACTCTCTAGTACTAATTATTCCAATTATAGACAACTTGAGTTACCCATGATAAAAAAACCTTTTAGTGAGTCTTATTTTATTTTATTTTGTTTGTTTGTTTTTTCCTCATGGGGAGGTGCTTTTATCAGCCAAGAACAAGCCATTCATTTACAACCTGGTTGGTTGGGTTTGGGAGGGGGGTTTGGGGTTTTTTATTGCCCTATTTTGAATGAGGACATCTAACTCCTTCAATAGAGATTATGGGAGATGTGCATTAGGCTTAACCCTGTAAATGGGAACAGCTTGGACCTATCAGATGCACAATGAATCCCCAAATATTTGAGAAGTCTTAGAATCATTGTGATAGCAAGAGAGTGAAGTAGGGGATCTTTTCTTTCAACTTCATGAAACTTAATGTGGCATTATGGCTCCCAGTGGAGGGACCCCAAGAGTCCCCAGTTCATAGAGGGATACTTGACTTTGAGGCATATCCCCAAGAGTAACCAGAAGCTAAACCAGGAGTGGGGAACCTTTGGCCTTGAGGCTACATGTGGTCCTCAAGTGCGGCCCTTTGACTGAATCCAAACTTCACAGAACAAATCCCCTTAATAAAAGGATTTGTTCTGTGAAGTCTAGATTCAGTCAGAGGGCTGCACTTGAGGACCTAAAGGGACACATGTGAACTTGAGGCCACAGGTTCCCCACCCCAAGCTAAACATAGCAAAGACAGTCCTCCACCCCAACAATCTGGCTGAGAATCTAAAGCTATTTCCATAGCATCTGAATTCAGAAAAAAAAAAGCCAAACATTGAGAGATCTGAGTCTGCCTGAGATCAAATCTTTTTAAAAATTAAGAGAACAAAAAAAGTAAAATATTTGCTTACGTTCTACCTCATCCTTATTATATATACACATATGTATATGTGGTGTAGCTATATGTGCATATATATGTGTGTACATAGATGTATATATAAATACATATATATTTATACACATACTTTGGGTTTCTTACTCTCTTAATTCCATTTCTTCCAATCCTCGGTCATTCCAAGCCCCTCTTAAGTCCTATCTCTGCCAAGAAGCCCACCTCAGCCCATGATAGCGTTTACCCTCTCATTGCATGAATTTGTAATTTCTATGAAAATGTATAAAGAATGCTTGTTATCTAGACTCTGATAGGCAACTATACAAACAAGCCACTGAGTTCACGAGTATGTATATTTTGAAAAGTAGTAAACTGGAGCTTTAGATGAGCCAGAGGAAGAGGACAAGATGAAGTGCATTTGGGAAACTGTGCAGTATTCTGCATATGATGTTTCAATGTTTTGTTTAGTTTTGCTGAACTGGTTTTTTCCCTCTCTTTTTTATTTTTCATTGTATAGCATGGATCTTTGCTAGACAGCAAGGGGATGGACATGTTGAGAAATATGGGTGGTGTGAAAGTAAAATATGTCGATAAAATTTTGGTTTTTTAAAATACAATACAAAAAAGAGAGAAATTGTGTGCAGTGTTTTCAGTGACTCCAAGCCTCCCCCAAAACAAAAACCTATTGAGAAGACTCTTGACTCTACAACTATGAATCATGAAATACTACAATCTCTAAAAAATCAAAATGTGGGTCATCTAAAGGGCAATGGAGAGACACATGGCGGGCTGCAGTATATTATCATTGACAAATTGCACACAGGAAGTAGGGTAAAAGATATCCTCAAAGAGCCACATGACAAGAAAAGGAGGTGGCCAGTCATGTAGTGAGAGCAAGGGTAAGAGATGAATAGCCTTTGTGCTGTATTAGTATCCTTGCAATGTTGAGAGACTTAGAGGAAGGCCCCCAGCACATTGGGTGGTCCCATTGTGAAGGATTTATGGAAGGACATAGACAAAAGTTGCACAGGATGAGAAGATTTAAATGGGTCATGATCTAAACCATTGGAGAGAGCCTTAGGTCCATGAGATCACCAAATCATGAAAGGATTGAAATAACAAAGTACATTTTATCTCCCCAATTAGAATACAAACTTATTAAGAGGCAGAGACTATGTCTTATACATCTTAGCACTTCACATCACCTGGAGCTATGCCTTGAAACTAACAGGCATTATTTTAATAGATCCACGTCCTCCGTGTTGTACATATTCCCTCTAATGGCACATATTGCAACTCATCCAAACCTTCTCATCATCTGTAATTTTTAAATATTCACTCCCATAATTCCTTTATGGAGGCTCTACTCAATATGTTGGAGGGATTCTTTCAGGTCTTTTAAATATACATTTATTGAGTGCCAGCGAAGGACTTGAATAGTCCATCTGTTATCTTTTACTTTATATCCAATTGTAAATTTCTTCAATCATATCTTTAATGCCACTCATTGCATATAAGTCAAAATTAATAATGTACCATAGCCTAGTTATATCGATTCTACATCTCTCCCTTATCCTTTCAACAACTTACAAATTTGATTTTTCAGTTTCATAGTTTTCCATGATTTGTAGCCATCTAGCCTTAATGGCAGAATATTGGCATTATATATATATATATATATATATATATATATATATATATATATATATATATATATTTGTCTCAGGGAGTGGCTTGGGATTGTTGAAAGCACTGCACAATTTCCCAAATGCAATCCAGCTTGCTCTATTTCTTTATTCATTTCTGGCCCCAGTTCATTGTCCATCTGCAGTGTTTGTCCAAAATATATGTACTGAGGGACTCGCTCAGTAGACTGCCTATACAACTGCATTCATAGTCTGAATAATATGCATTCTTCAGAACATTAGTTTTTTATTTACTTTGTATGTTGTCAGGCTGGTCTCCTTTGGATGGTCATGGATCTCACTGAGGAGATCCCATATTATTCTTGGGGGAGAAGGGGAGATACAATCAGCACAAGGTCTAAGAAATCCTTCAAAACACATTTGTTGTTCCCATGACTTCATCAGTATAGAGAACCCCTTCTATTAAACAGATCAGTAAGTCATTTGTAACTTCACCGAATTTTGGATAGCCATCCAGTGTAACCACTACTCTCAAAAGGAATCACCACCATAACACAGCTGACAAGTGACTATCCAGCCTCTGCTTGAAGACCCCCCTGATGATGGGGAGCCCACTGTCTCACTAGGCATACCACTCCCCTTTTAAAAGTCTCTAATTGCTAGGATACTTCTTCTCCTTAATCAAACCTATATTTGCCTCTTTTTCAACATCGACCCATTGCTCCTGGTCCTGTCCTTTAAGTATGAACAGAACAAGTCTAATGCTTCTTCCCACATCTGAACACACATGAGGAGCAGCATGGTGCAGTAGTAAGTGCGGTGGATTTGGAGTCAGAGGTCCTGCGTTTAAATCCCAGTTCTGCTTCTTACTACGTGTATGACCTTGATCAATTCAATAAACTCCTCCAGACCTGAGTTTCTTCTTCTATAAAATGAGAGGATTGGAATAGATGGCCTTTAAGCTCTCTCCTAACCTTAAATCTATAATCTTATGAACACAGCTATCATAATCCCCATAAGCCTTCTCTTCTCCAGGCTAAACACCCCCCAATTCCTCACAAGGTATGAATTTGAGACCCTTCAACATTCCTGGTTGCCCTGCTTGGTATACTCTCTAGTTTATTAACGTCCTTCCTAAACTGTGACTCCCATGAAAAGTTGCTTGCAGCATTGAGAAGTTAAGTTACCTGACTGTAGTCACATAGAAAGTATGTGTCAGAGGCAAAATTTGAACCCAGGTCTTTCTAACTTTATGCTCTTTATGACTGTCAAACGAGACTCCCTACCTCCCAGGCTTATTGGGAGGCCCTCATGAGGGGACAGCTGTGAAAGTGCCTTATGAAGTCTAAAGCATTGAAGAAATGGAAAGCATTATCTTTACTAATTGTTATCCCAGGTGCTACATGAGAGAAGGCACAGTTACACATCACCCTTTGGAGGTGAGCTCAGTGGCTCTCGGAGAGAACCCATAGCTTTGGAATTAATGGCAACGCGTTTGCAGGGCATCTTGTCATTTTAGTCCTTTTTTTGGAAGCCGACCAACTTTGCCCCGCTTCCTGAGCCGGAAATCCTCTATTCAGAGGACTTTTCTATCTCCCTTTTCCCTCCCAGTTGGGAGGATTCATTTGATACTTTTTTCCCCAAGTATTCAGTCATTTCTAATTGGGACAAGATAGCAATTAAAGATGTCAAAGAGACAGACTTTGCTCAGCAACTTGCATGGGGACCACAGATTCATTCTTTACGTGGCATGCACAGCTGGTCTCTGCCGAGCCAAATCTCCCCAAGTACCAGCAAAAAACAAAGCACACACACACACACACACACACACACACACACACACACAGTCACATTCTCCTCCAATTGCCATTAATAATACAATGTGGCTGTTCTCAGTCTTGGGGGTTCCAAAGGAAGTGGTTCAACTTCCATACAGACAACTGTGGTAAATAAGTTTGAAAAGAAAACCTGATAGTGGATTTCTTGGGAGATGTGAGGCAAAGGGCACAACTAGAAGCCGTGAATTGTTTGTGTAACCCTTCGACAGCCTCTGCCCCCAACACATACTGAGCTTTCTCTTTCATGATTGTTTTAGCCTCATTTTCCCTTTCAACCAGGATCACTCAATTCTTTGAGGGAAAATTAACATTCATTATGCAATTTATCTCTCCCCTTTTAATCCAGAATGTCAGTCTCCAAAGTCCATGCTCAATAATTAATGTCTGTTCTCATTTTCCATTCTCAAGAGCATCTATTCTTGAACTGTAGGGTCAACAATTAACACTAATTATGGCTTTTTCTCTCTACAATGCTAGTTCCCAGAATCCCAAGTTACCCTGTTTATCCTAAGTTATCTGGATGCGTGTATATACATGTGGGCCTGCTGGTACTTAGGATCATTAAGTAATACTCTTTTTCAAGCCCCACCACAGTTAACAAATCAATCAAACCCTAACATTTTTTTCCAGCCTATTCACTAGTGTATTTGTTATCAATATGAGAATGTCAAAGGAATGAGTATTTGTAAACAAAGCTGTTTAGAAGAGTCACAATTGAACTTAGATCATAACATTTGGTGATGGAAGGGAATTTAGAATTTTTCATTTATCCTTGTTTCATACTTATGAAACATCCTCCACTCCCACCCCAACCCCACAACCACCACCATCACCGTCACTAGAAAGTAAGCTCCTTCAGGGTAGAAATCTTTTTTTAGCCTTGTAACCTCAGTGCTTCAAATGCTTGTTTATTTTTTAACATGGACTTGTGATTTCTTTGGCATAGGGAACTCCCATTAAGGGAACTTCCATTAAGGAAATTCCCTCCCTCCCAGATCAGCAAATTGTTCTATAACTTATAGCCTTTAGAGACTGCCTTGGAGGCACAAAGGGTTAAGTGACCTGTCCAGAGGGATACAGCATATGTCAGAGGCAAAATTTGAACCCAGGTCTTCCTGCCTGAAGCATCTAACCAGTACCCCATTCTGCCTTTCAATGATTAATAAAAAATTTAATGATTTAAGGATAATAAATATTTATCAAATTGAATTCATACTTTGATTGAAATCTTTAAAGGGGGAAAACCTTAGAGATCATTTAGTTCAATCCTCTCATTTTACATAGAAGAAACAAAGGTACAAAGAACTTTGAGTAAATGACTTACCTAAGGATATCCAAGTAGCAGAGAAAGGATTCTGAACTCAGAGGATGTGAGTTCAAATCCAGTCCTCTTTCCATATACCACACTGATTCTCTAGGGGTTGTACTAGATGCCTTCTAAGGTCATTTCCAACTCTGACTCTGTCTCTTTTCTTGCTCTCTACATTCCACAACATTTATTTTTCTTTTAAGAAAGACTGAAACCATCTCTTTTCAACCAAATATCCATTCATTGAACTCCTTACTGTTCCTTTGTCAATAAATGAACAAGCATTAATTAAGCACCTACTGTGTTCCAGGTACAAGTCCTACTTTTAAGGAGTTCATATTCTGTTGGTGAAAATATATACATGTATACATGTATGTATATATAGCTTCCAGTATATATGTGTGTGTATATGCATATACACACACATATAAACCTATGTACATATGTCTATACAGAATTCTCCATCACTCGGCTCTATTTTCTTTACATCAGATCAAGTTCAGTCACTAAAACATCTGGCTTGAATATTTATCTGAAAATGATAACTATAGGAAGAAGAATGAGCAGCTAGTGGATAGAGTGCTGGGACTAGAGTCAGGAAGACTCATCTTCCTGAGTTCAAATCCAGCTTTAGACACTTACTAGCTGTGTGAACCTGGGCAAGTTACTTAACCCTCAGTTTGCCTCAGTTTTCTGGAAAAGGAAATGGCAAATCACTCCAATATCTTTGTCAAGAAAACCCCAAATAGTGCCATGGAGAGTTGGGCAAGACTGAAACTGCTGAACAACAAGAAAGGAGAATAACTCTCATTCAGCACATCTATGATAGAAGTTGGGGGGGGGAGAGAAGCTTTGAAAGAACCTGGCTGTCTTTTTGTCTAGAATTGGATAGCCAGTGTAATTTTCCAATTCCCCCATGACTCTACTTTTCCAATTCTAGTATTTGGACTGCAACTGGAGACCGTGGGCGCCACATGCTTGTCTGTCATCCACAATGAGGCCACTGCTGCTCATATTGCTGCCTCATGCAACATCTGCTGTTCAAATTTGTGTTATCTACTCAGATTTATGTTTAGAATTAACTGTTTAGGGCTCTTCTCCTAATGAAAGCTTTTAGCTCCAGGTTTTTACATTCCTAATACTTTAGTTGTCCCTTTCTGGGGGATTGTTAAACAGTGACCTAGAAAAGGCTATTCTCCATGACAGCATCTACAAGTTTTCCAAATGATCTAATTCATCACTGGAATTAAGAATCAGTATTTCTGTCCATGATCACTATCCTCCCTTAAAATTTTTTTAAATTAAATTTTTTTCTATTAACAAGCATTTACTTTTTCTCCCTCCTACCTCCCTGCTACAATGGGAAAAAAAAAAGAAAAACAAAAAAACAAAACCCCTCTAACAATGAATTCCAACATTGGCCGTGTCCAAAAATCTACCTCTCATTCTGCATATTTAATCCATCATCTCTCTGTCAGGAAGCGGGTAGCATTCTTCATCATCAGTCTTCTGGAATCATAGTTGGTTATCGCAACAATCAGAGTTCTTAAGCTTTTCAAAGATGCTGCTTGTTGTTTCCTTGGTTTTGCTCACTTCATTCTGAGACACTTCATACAAGTCTGCCCGGATTTGTTTGAACCATCCCTTCAATCATTTCTAAATAGCGCCATGGTATTCCATTCCATTCATGTATAAATGTTTATTATTAATAACTAAAAAACTAATACTTTATTCAGTCATTCCCCCCTTTTGTGTGTGCATGACAATTTTCACAATGCATATTGAGATTATCATTTAATTCCCCCATATTTTCTTTCCAGCATATCAACTTGTAGATTCAAGTACCAATCTTGGTGAAGTGTGCTCAAGTAATAAGCATGTCAGGAAAGGTAAAGTTTCCCCCAGAAAACCTACATATATGTTATTTGAATGCTATTTAATTTTAATTCATTTCTGAGGACTTTTATATTTAATTTAATTTTCAATTAACAAATGTTTTTTTTTCTTTCATTCGACCCTCATTGGAATAAAAAAGAAAAAGAAAACATTTGCAACAAATATGTATAGACAAGTAAAATAAATTTTTTCCTTGGCAATGTCCAAAAATGTATGTGTCAGCGCATCTCACTGAAAGAAAGAATAGGTAATAAAATATTTCATCATCAGTCCTCTAGAACCATGGTTGGTTGTTTTGATCAGAGTTCTTAAGTCTTCCAAAGTCATGTGACTTTATGATATTGTTGTTGTATAAACTTTTCCCCCAGGTTCTACTTCTCTTGTTCAATTATGGACCCAACTCATTGCCCATATGTATTAGCTGTCCATATGTTTGGTTATTGATCCATAAGTTCTAGAAGTTGTCCACTCAAATCCATGTTGTAATCTCAGCAATAGACATTCTTCATCCACTTTTCCCGTATGGAAGGTCAAGCCAAACTCTGGTGAGTGGTTACAAATCTCTTCCAGGAGCCTCTTGGTACAACCAATAAAATATTATCTACATATATGAGCATCTAAAGGATTTCACCATTCACAGAGACTCCCTCCTCAACTTGGATTCCACTCTGGATTTCCTCTATCACAGTAGTGAATACCTCTGGCAAGCATGCCTCTCCCTATTTGATGCCTTGTCCAATGTTTCTGATAAGAGACTCATTGAACAGGGTTATCTTTATGGTTATATCTTTTAAGGAACTTTAAAAGATTTTGAGATATGACTGTAAGACATCATGTTGGAAAAGAGCCTTTGGGAAGTGTTTCATCCTCCTAAATCAAATACTTTTTCATAATCAACAAACAATAAGCACAATGAGATCTTACATTTTCTACATCTTTCAGGCAGTTGTGAAATAGATGTGACCCATTGTTGAATTTTAATTGCAAAAGTCAATGTTCATTCCCAACTAATACCCTCATCAAGGATCAGTCAGTCAGTCAGACACAAAGAAAGGCCTAATTAAAATTTAGTAACATACATTTAGAGTAAATCCAACCATCTTGGTTCCATGACTTCTTCCAGCTCCATTGAGCATCAGGTGAGTAGGAGGAAGAGAAGCAGATGGTGCTTAAAACTTGCTCTCTTCTCAGCTGCTTCTTTCAGTAGATGACCACACCTTCTACATTAACAGACTCCTCTGGACACTACTATGCACACACAGAGACTGGATTAAGTCTTGGGGGCATTTGGCTATTAATTAGAGGGATTAGGCTCCTTCCTACATTCTTTGGGTTTTTTTATACCCCTAACCCAGAGACTGGAGGAAAATTACTTAAAACCGTGGTCTGTTTCATATCTAGGGTCTCTCTAAAGGGGAGAAGAGAAATGTATTCAATATACAATATAAATCAGGTTGGGACAGCTATTCATTTCCTTTGCACTGAAGAAATAATTAACACAAGGAGTCACAGGCATGTATTGACAAAAGCTTAAAATAGGAAGCAGAAGCACAACTTATACCTGCTGTTATACTTTCCCAGGATTTGAGACTTCAACATCTAAACATGAAGTATTTTGAAGGACTTTTCAATAGGCATGTTACTTTCACCTCAGCTCTGTACTGTCTACATAATTCCCTCCAAGTCCATGTCGTTGGCAAGCCAAGCCAGAGTTTGGGTTCACCTGGCTTGCTAATGGTTACCTTCACCAAGAAGCATTATAGTAGACATAGAAAGGATACCTCTCACTGTGTAGCCAGTACTGACTGGGGTTCAGGATCTCAACTCATAAGGCTGCCTCAAAAACTAGACATATCCTTCTCAAGCTCAATATTCGGTAACCTACAAAAAGACAAAATACACACACACACACACACACACACACACACAGCAGAGAAGCAACCAGATGCCTAGGCTCAAGCTCCCCTTACTGAGTTCCTGCTCTACGTGCCAAGTGGAAGCAACTCACCCTGCTGATGGTGTAGAGGAAGATATCCCTTCCCTATCCCTCAATAGAAAGTGGAAAATAGAAGGTCTGCTTGGTAGCCAATATGGTGACTACATCATCACCTCAAAGCACTGAGTCCCACATATCCCTAGAAGTTATTAGAGGTACTCAAACACATCCTTATACATCCTACATGATATACTGCCCCGAATACATAGAAATACATTAGGGTTTTTTTCATTCTGTTTTGACTACAATAGCTGATACTACCTCCTAGATTTACTCTTCAGACATTCCGATTATCTTCCCTACGGGTAAACTCATCTTTTCTTCTTCTTCCTTTTTCTCCCCCTTTTTTTATTTTTTGCAATTATCCATGCTTCTAGAAGTTTTTGCTTTGCTTTATGTGAATTATGTGTTCTACAATTCCTCATTTGAAAATGAATCTGTGCTCTTGGGCCTCATAACTAATCCAACTGAAAATTTCACTGGGTCCAGTTCACAAAATGCAGGGAGATGTTTGTATCCAAGGAGCATAGACCAGGATGTCTGGGACCCTCTAAGCTCACATTGCCTCCTACATTTGCAGTGAACTATTAGAGGCCCCAAATCATTCCAACTGGCTATATGTGCTGATCCACTCTCTCTTGACAATTCTACCCAGGCTAACACCACTGGTCTCTGCTTCTCTAATCATATCAGATTGATTGGAAGGTTTCTCCTGTGTTTTATGTTCTGTTACTCCCCCAACTCGAGTTAAAAACTCCATTAATAAGCTTGCCTTCTTCCAATTCAAGCTTGGTAATGGGCCATTTACATTCGAATGTCGCTATAAAAAATAATTTATTAACTTTTGAGAGAAGCTCTTGTTCCCAAGACATAGCCAAACCCTTGAGACTGGGCTTGCTATAGTCTAAGAAAACAGAAGTTGAGTAAAAAGATGTTTTATTTCAATTTGGAAGAAAAAAGTATCTCCCTCAGATTTACTAGGCATTGCCATATTTAAATTCAGGCTGACTGATCTCTTCTAGATGGTTCCTTTGAGATCCTTTGATAGAATTCCCTAGGGCTTGAATCTGGCCCTGAGACTTTTTTCAGGTCTAAAAACTATTTACATAGCGCCCTATCCTCCCCTCCCTATCAAAGAAGTTTCCAAATGAAAATGCCTGGTGTAGGCAGGATCTTAAATCTTGTCCCAAAAATTTGATAATGACTAGTATATAAAATGGCTATCTTGGGTCTTGGTCTCCTGGGCTAAACAAGTAGAGACTTGAGATTTATTGTTACAGGACAAACACTCTATAGGTCATTGGCTTCTTGAGTCACAGCATATAAAATAAAGTATTTTTAGAAATCTTTCTCTTGAGGAAAGCCCAAAGAGGCTATGTGGAGAGATGAGGGTTGTCCTTCCTTTTATGGTTAAGCTTTCACTGGAAAAAACTTTTTAAAATTATCTGCATTTGCATTTTTCCCTTTTTCATGTATGACAAAAGAAACCAAAGAAGGAGAATCACATAAAAAAAACCAGAAGACTTGAGTGTTATTTGAATTTACCAGACTAACATGAAAAAACAACAACAAGCAGAAAGGCCAGGATATATTGAGCACTTTACAAATCACGGGCTAAGTTTCATTCTGATTTGATTCTACTGCTGATCACGGTTGAGAAGCCCACTACTTGAATGAGAGAGGTGGGGACAGGAATGGCCAGCACCTGACCTTGGTGCAGTTATAAAATGGATGCTCCTGCTTCTCAAAGGGTAAAGCGTGGGGACCTTGGGCTTTGGAAACAGGTTGGCCTTGAACCCGTGTTAAGAGGTTTCTGTGAAAGTTTGTGACTGTGGCCCTGTCTTCCTTACCACCCACTGTTATAACTTTGGAGCCTGCCTGTCTGAGCATTCTTTCCCAGGCCCTGACAAAGATCTGGGAAGGAGTCAGATGTCTTACCTCCCCTGATAAGTAGACCCCTTGGTGCTACATCTCCATATGGACAAACCGATGGAGTTTGGGGGTGGTGGGGAAGGGGAGTCTTCCACCCTGGGAAAGAAAACGTAAAAGAAGGATAAAAATTCAGAATGAA
Source organism: Trichosurus vulpecula (assembly GCF_011100635.1). Taxonomy (NCBI): domain Eukaryota; kingdom Metazoa; phylum Chordata; class Mammalia; order Diprotodontia; family Phalangeridae; genus Trichosurus; species Trichosurus vulpecula. The sequence goes on along the minus strand of NC_050576.1, from coordinate 300,399,029 downwards.
ATTTGGTTAAGCTTTTTTTATAGAACCCAAGCTTGGGAGTTCAACATATTTGGTGAAGTATTTGGATTACAAGACATTTCAGGATCTATCTTCTGAACTACTAATCTCTTCTTCTGCCCTGCTTTTCAAGTTTTGAGTGTTTGATGAAGGATTCCATGCTCTGGAAAAAGAAGAAAAGGGAGGTTTGGGATGAGATTCTAACAAGGGTCATCACTGAAGCTGACAGATTATCAAGCAAGAATGCTATCTCTGAGCTAAAAGCCTGCGGTCCAATTAATGCTAGGGTCTGTGAGTCTGCCTTCATAAATGAGATGGTGGGCAGCCAGTTACAGAGTGGGTTCACTGTTTATCTCTTGAGCAATAGGAATGCTCACCACAGAAAGGCAGTGCTTCTCCTATTTTTAGGCATAACTTCCTGTCATCCAGTTCCTAATCTGTGAGTGTGCACATCAACCTCTATACCTCACAAAGGAATGGGCCCTGCCTCCACAGGCCCTGCCCCAGTGAATTGGCAAATGGAGTTAGTTTCTTTGGCCTTGATAATAGTGTTAGAGATTGCCCTGCTGTTCAGAGAGGATATTTGACCAGTCCATTGCTTTATCTCTAAGGAATGCGGTTTCAGTTAAGAGTCTCTCCTCTTTGACAACTTAGACCTTTAGTGAACTGCCAGGGTCACGTAGCCAAGAGATGTCAAAGTCCTAAGTGATTTTTCAGCCTTGTGTCTAAATCATGTTTACATTTCTTGAACCCTGGGTGATAGAATCCTTCTGCTTGTGTTAACAAGCATTTCCCCTATTTATTGGAATTCTTAAGTTTTATGTCAAGGCTATCAATGAGGCCTTCCAAGCTACAGAGAAGGGACACAAGTCTGCAGGCCAAATCTGTCTGAAGAACGAACCATGGCCAAGTAACTGTTGTGTGGCAAGATGAATTGGGGTAACTACAAGCAGGGTAGGAAAAGAAAAATGTTTTCAAGATGTACTGAAGCTCATTTTCAAACAGCCTGTGGTCAGTGGTCCTCAGTTTTCTCATCTATAAAGTGAGGGAGGGATTGAACTATATCAACTTTGTCCCTTCCCACTCTGAATGGATGACCCTGTCATCCTGTGATCTCATAATATGGACAGCTGGGAGACAACAGAAATAATGGATCAGACCATGAGGAACAAGGAGTGGAAACCATTCCAAAGTCAAGTCTTCAGGTCAATCAATATTCCAGGTTCCAGAGACCCAAACAATGAGAGGCCCTCCAACGAACCACTAGGGTGGAATTCAAAAGGAGAATGTTCACAAGCATAGAATGTGAGAAAGACCATTAGATGGACACTCGTCTTTTCAGCCACTTGAGGGGACACAGATCGTAATCACCATCAGCAACCTCATCTTCAGAGATGGATAACAAAAGATAGAAAGATATAAATAGATAGATAGATAGATAGATAGATAGATAGATAGATAGATAGATAGATAGATATAATGACCCGGCTTACATGACGCAAGCCAAGAGCTTAGTTGTATTGGCTTCTCAAGCAAATTGATAACTCCTTATCTGTCGATCCAGATATTTTTCTCTACGCTAAATGCAGTGTTTTAAGAGAAAAATAAAATTAATGAAATCCTGGGACCTCCTCTTATCCACATCCCCAGCAGCCCTCTTTGCTATACTTCAAGGAGCCATGATTTCACTGGCATGGTTACTCGATCCACCAATGAAAACTACAATTCAATGAGCATTGATTTAAGCACCTATCATGCAGGGCACTATGGTAGGTGTTGGGAATACATGCAGGGAAAAAAAAACCAATCCTGCCTGCTCTTAAGGAGTCTATACTCTACTATAATCCCTACTTACTTTGGTACACAGACTTGGGAATTGCTGTGACCCCTTCCCCCCCCCCAAAAAATCAACCTTCAGGAAATAATCTTCTCCTGAATGGTTCACACACACCTCAAACTCAAAATGTCCAAGTGGAACTCATTGTCTTTTCCCCCTAAATTCACCCCTCTTCCAAGTTTCTGTGCTTCTGTTAAGGGTACCACCATTCTCCCATTCACCCAGATTTGTAATCTGAAAGCCGTCCTTAACCTGACCTCTTCCTAACCCCCCATTCAATCAGTCGTCAGATCTTATCAATTGTATCTCGTGGGAGGAACAATATTTGGTTCGTGTATGCTGGACCAGTTTCTCCTTAAAGGGACAGAAAAATTGTCCTTAAGGCTTAATTAGTCCAGGGTGACTGGGGCTTGAGCAATTGGGATGGCTTCCTGGTCTCCTGGGGCCTAAAAGGCTGGGTCAACTTCACACCATTGTCAGAATCCCCAGTGCTATTCGAGTTAACATACCCTTCTGACCAAGCACTATCAGATATGGGTGCCAAGTCTAGCTCTCCTTTTAAAAAAAATTATTGTTTAACATTTTTTTCTTTTTAAACTTTGAGTTCCAAATCCTCTCCCTTCCTCCCACCCTTTCCCCCACCTACCAAAAAGACAAGCAAAATGATAATAATTATACATGTGAAATCATGCAAAAACATTTCCATATTAGCCATATTCCCCCCCCCAAAAGCAGGAAAATAGTGAATAAATAAATAAATGAATGGATAGATAGATAGATGAATGAATGAATGAATGAATGAATAAATGAATAAAGCAAGATAATTATATGCTTTATCAGCTCTCTCTCTCTGGAGGTGGATAGCATTTATTTCATCATGAGTCCTTTGGAATTCTATTGATCAAAAAAGCCAAGTCTTTCACAGTTGATCATCATTACAACATTGCTGTTCTTGTGCACAATGATCTCCAGGTTCTTCTCAATTCACTTTGCATCCATTCATATAGGTCTTGCCTTGTTTTTTCTGAAGCCATCCATCACAATTCTATGCCACAACTTGTTCAGCCATTCCCCAACTGATGAGCATCCTGTCCATTTCCAATTCTTTGCCACCACAAAACAAAAGCTGCTTTGAATATTTTCATACATATAGACCCTTTTTCTTTGATCTCTTTGGGATACAGACCTAGTAATGGTATTGCTGAATCAAAAGAATGCACAGTTTTATAGTACTTTGGGCATAGTCCCAAATTGTCCTCCAGAATGATTGGGCCAGTTCACAATTCCATCAGAAGGTTATTAGAGTATCTATTTTCCTTTATCTTTTCCAGCATTTGTCATTTCTGATAGGTGTGAGGTGGTACCTCAGAGTTGTTTTAATTTGCATTTTTTCTAATCAATAGTGAGTTAGAGCATTTTTTTCATATGACTATAGATAGCTTTGATTTCTTCTTCTGAAAACTGCCTGTTTATATCCTTTCGCTATTTATCAATTGAGGAATGATCTTTATTTTATTAATTTGATTCAGTTTCCTATATATTTGAGAAATAAGGCCTATATCAGAGAAACTCACTGTAATTTTTTAATATCGTTTCATTATCTAAGGTACATTTTAGCAAAAGAAGTTTCCCTGATTATCTCTTTTAATTAGGTCTATTTTTGCTTTTGCTTTATCTGAGATCATGATTGTTATTACTGCCTTTTTTGCTTCAGTTAAAGCCTAAGAGATTCAGTTTGAGCCCTTTATTTTAATTCTGTGTGTGTCTTTCTGTTTCAAATATGTCTCCTGTAAACTACAAACTGTTAGATTTTGGTTTCTAATCCATTCTGCTTTCTGCTTCCATTTTATGGATGAGCTTATCCTATTCCCATTCATAGTTATGATTACTGTGTATTTCTCTCCATCCTATTTTCTTCTGTTTATCTCTCTCTCCCCCTCTCTCTCTCTCTCTTAACCTCCTCAAAAGTCTGTTTTGCTTCTAACCACTGCCTCCCTTAATCTACTCTCCCTTTCATCATCCTCCCCACCATATCTCTTATCCTCTTCCCCTCCTATTTCTCCATTGAGTCAGACAGGTTTATATACCCAACTGAATATATATATATATATATATAGATATATATTCTTCCCTCTTTGAACCAATTCTGATGAGAGTGAGGTTCAAGCATTGCCCACCCCCCTTATTTTCCCCTCCACTATAAAAGCTCTTCCCTGTGTACATCTTTTATGTGAGATAATTTTCTCCATTCTACTCTCCCCATTCTCACAGTGCATCCCTCTTTCTCACTCCTTCATTGAAGGGTGGGGAGAGATTGTACCAACATAATTGACTGACACCCATACCCTCTGTCTATGTAAATTCCTTCTAATTTCCCTAATAATGATAAAGTTCTTAGAAGTTCTATCTATCATCTTCCATATAAGAATGTAAACAGTTTAACTTTATTGAGTTCCTTATGATTACTCTTTCATGTTTACCTTTTTGTGTTCTTCTTAAGCTTTGTGTTTGAAAGTCAAATTTTCTTTTCAGCTCTGGTCTTTTCATTAATAATGCTTGAAATTCCTTTATTTCTTTAAATATCAATTCTTCCCCTGAAGGATTATACTCAGTTTTGTGGGGTAAGTTATTTTTGGTTGTAATCCTAGCTCCTTTGCCTTTTATAATATCATATTCTAAACCCTCCACTCTAACATTGAAACTGCTAAATTTTGTGGTGAACCTAACTATGTTCCATAATATTTGAATTGTTTCTTTCTGGATACTTGAAGTATGTTTTTTTCTTTGACCTGACAGCTCTGGAACTTGGCTATAATACTCCTAGGAGTTTTCTTTTTGGAGTCTCTTTCAGAAGGTGATTAGTGGATTCCTTTAATTTCTATTTTATCCTCTTGATCTAAGTTAATAGAGCAGTTTTCCTTGATAATTTCTTGAAATATAATGCCCAGGCTCTTATTTATCATAGCTTTCAGATACTCCAATAATTCTTAAATTATTTGTCCCCAAACTATTTTCCAGGTCAATTGTTTTTCCAATGAGGTATTTCAAATTTTCTTCTATTTTTTCATTCTTTTGACTTTGTTTTATTGTTTCTTGATCTCTCATGGATTAGTTTCCACTTGCCCAATTCTAATTTTTAAGGAATTATTTTTTTCAGTGAGCTTTTGTACCTCGTTTTCTATTTGGCCCATTCTCCTTTTTGAGTTCTTTTCTTCAGTGAATTTGTGTGTTTCTTTTACCATTAGGCCAATTCTCTTTTTTAAGTTTTTTTTCTTTGTTATTTTTTGTACCTGTTCTACCAAGCTGTTTAATTCTCTTTTCATATTTTTCTTTTAGCATTCTCATTCCATTTCTTAATTTTTCTTCTACCACTCATCTCTTTCTTTAACACTTCTAGGAATTCTTGTTGGGATTGATTTTTACATTATTGTCTTCTGAGTTTATGTCTTGGTCTTCCCTTCCAACATAGTAGCTTTTTTATGTTCAAGTTCTTTTATTTGTCATTTGCATATTTTCCCATCCTATTTCTTGACTTTGAACTTTATGTTAAAGTTGGGTTCTGCTCACCTGTGGGTGGGGATATACACTGTCCCAAACTTCAGGCTTTTTTATGCTTCTGTTTTCAGAACTAGTTCTGGGTGTCTTTCAGTTTTTGGTGCCTCCTAGGGGATGTGATCTGAGGACAGGTGTGGTCATTGCTCTCCTGGTCTGCACTCTTATATTTACCCAGGAAGGGACCTCACTACCCTGCAGCCACAAGCTCTAATGCTCCTTTTGGCTATGGAATTGTGACAAGGTCCCCTGCTCCTCTGTGACCGACCACAAGTGCTCCTATCCATACTAGAAATGCAACCTAGAACTGCTTATGGACAATAGAATTGCCAATCAGCACCAGCTGTACCCAGTGCCAGCAAAGGGTTCCCTGTAGTCTCTTTCTGACCATTTGGCTGACTCCATCACCATCTCTAGGTGGAAAGCTCCAGAAGCAGCAGCAGCAGCTCTCCTGTAGACCTCCCAAGTTGTCTTAGGCTAGAAAAATGTTTCACTCTGACCTTGGTTCTGCTGCTCCAAAATCTGATTTGAAGAGTATTTTTTAAGTTGATTGGAGGGGAGAATTCAGCTGCGTTACTGTGTGTTCTCAGCCATCTTGGCTCCACCACCCTCTGTGTATCCTTTTTAATGTTAAATAAATTCCTTTTTATTAAATGTTATTTGGCCCATGAGTATTTCACTGAATTAAAGGCCCAAGCTTGCGACCCATGGACTGACCTAAATTAGGACCAATCTAGAACATATCTTCAGAAAATTGCATTTATCTCCTTCTTTCCACTCACACAGCTACAGGCCTTCATCGTCCCTCATCTAGACTTATGGTTCTTTCTTCTTCACTCCATCCTTCACACACCTATTAGAATTATTTTCCTAAAATGCCAACCACATCTAGAGAAAAACCATGGAGTCAGAATGCAGAGTAAAGCAGACTCTTTTATCTTTTGTTTTGTTTTGTTTTCTTTCTCATGGTTTCTCCCATTCATTATAACTCTTCTGTGCAACATGATTGATGTGAAAATGTGTTGAATAAGAATGTATGTGTAGAATACATCTCAGATTGCATGGCATCTTGGAGAGAGGGGGAAGGGAGGAGGAGAAAACTTAAAACTTATTAAAATGAATGTTGAAAATTGAATATAAATAAATTAAATATAATTTTAAAGAAGAATTATTTTCTTAAGCATAAATCTGACCATATTACTTTCCTACTCAAAAACCTTAGTGGTTCCTTATTCCCTACAGAATAAAATATTAACTTCTTAGCCTAACACCCAAAACTCTCCACAATCTGGTTCCCATCTACCACTCCAGTCTACTTTCATACAGCTCTCCTTTGTGTGCTCTATGGTCAAGCCAAACTGGACTAATGGCCATTTTCCAAACTCAATACTCCATCTCTTCCACATGCCTTCACACAAATTATTCCCCATTCCCAGGCCCACTCTCCTCACAATCTCTCCAAGAATCTTTATCTTCCTCAAGGTCCAGGTCAGGTACTACCTCCCTAATCTTCCCAGGTATTAGTACGCTCTCCCTACTAAGTTACTTTGTCTTTATTTATTTGTGTACATACTATATTCCTCTTCACCCTCAAGTCCTAAATGTAATATTCATGGAAGCAAACCAGTTGGGGTTTTTTTGGCTTTGCATTCCCAGCAGCCTAGCACAGGTCCATGTGTTTAAATGTCTATTGAACTAATGCATTGCTGGTGGAGTTGTGAACTGATCCAACCATTCTGGAGAGCAATTTGGAAGTATACCCAAAGGGCTATAAAACTGTGTATATCTTTTGATCCAGTGATACCACTACTAGGTTATAAAAAAGGGAAAGGATCCACATGTACAAAAACATTTATAGCAGCTCTTTTTGTGGCAGCAAAGAATTAGAAATTGAGGAGATACCCATCAATTGGGGAATGAGTGAACACACTGTGGCATATGAATGTAATGGAATACTATTGTGCTATAAGAAATGATGAGCAGGCAGATTTCAGACAAAACTGGAAAGACTTATGTGAACTGATGCTGAGGGAAGTGAGCAGAACCAGGAGAACACTGTACACAGTAACAGCCACATTGTGCGATGATCAACTATGACTGACTTAGCTCTTTCTTCTCACAACACAGTGATCAGAGATAATTAAAAAAAAAACTCATGATAGAAAATGCTATCCACATCTAGAGAAAGAGCTATGCAGTCTGAAAGCAGATTGAAGCAGACTTTCTCTTTTTCCTCTCGTGGTTTTTCCCTTTTGTTCCGATTCTTCCTTCACAACATGACTAATGTGGAATTAGGTTTAATATAATTGTACATGTATAGCCTATATCAGATTGCATGCCATGTTGGGAAGGGGGGAGAAGAGGGAGGGGGAAAAATTTGGAACTCAAAATCTTGTAAAAGTGAATCTTGAAAACTAAAAATAAATATTTTTTTAAATTAATGCCTGTTGAGGTGCATTGAACTGGACATCTTCAAATTTAGCCAAGATAGTCCTTACACAATAGTCATTCTACCATTTGCTACCTGCTAGTACTCAAAAAGTTTCCAGATTGATGGAGCCTATCAGAGCATGACCACAGCAAGGACCTGTGGTTACCTCTGTGCCACAATGAAGCCTTAGAATAGAACTTCGGTGAAGCTCTCCCCCCAAGAGATGAAAAGAGAGATTTCTATTCTCTCTGTCTAGAGGATTTCCTGCAGGATTGAGCTGCCGTCAGACAACATTTATATTTTACCAACATCAGCAATTTTCCCCGTCAACATCTTTCTCTTTCATTTTTCCTTTCTCTGAATTTTGATCATATAAAGAATTCCATTTTATCCCAGTAATAAGCAACAGAAACAAGAAAAACACTTATTTGTATCTAAGAGATTCAGCATCACTTATTATAAACAGGTTTTGGAATGTGGCTATATAGAAATGTTTTAAATATATGTGAATGCTGTATATATATACACATATATGTGTATATGTACATATATGTGTATATATACATGTATATATATATATACACATATATAGATGGATTTGGTGGGTGGGGTAGAACAGTACAATAAATACTGGTTCTGGAGGCAAATGGCCCAGGTTCAAATCTCTTCTTTGTTATCTACTACCTGTGTGACCTTGGGCAGGTCATTGAACCTGGGTATCATTTTCTTCACCTGCAAAATATGGAGGCTGAATTATATGGCTTCTGACATCTGTTCTGTTTCTAGAGCTAAGATCCTATATCATGTATATAAAAACGCCAGGGGAAAGATACAGCTGTAATTCTTGATTTTTTTTCCTCTGCTTTTCACCAAAGGAAATATTCATTCAGAAACTAGTCTTCATGTGAATACCTGTGAAACCTCATCCTTGACCCCAGAGCCAGCAGAGAAGGTATGATTATTGACCCTGCTTTTCAAGCTTAATAAAGAGTCGTAAGGGGCAACTAGGTGGCACAGTGAGTAGAGCATCATCCCTGGAGTCAGGAGGACCTGAGTTCAAATCCAGCCTCAGACACTTGACACACTTACTAGCTGTGTGACCTTGGGGAAGTCACTTAACCCCAATTGCCCTGCCTTTCCCCCTCCAAAATAAAAAAAAAGAGTCATAAGGCTCCAGGCATGAGAGGACTATGGTACACCCATGAGTGCTAGGATGTGTTATTAGCTTAACAGCCAGAGAGAGGAGTGGTATGGAGTTGTGGACTCTAATCCTAACTCTTCCACTAAGTGGATCATTTTAGGGGGGATGTCACTTCTCCAGCCTTGGGTGTATTCAGTTATAAAATAAGGTGGTAGTGTGAGCTAGAGCAGGATTTCTTAACCTTTTTCTATAACTTAGGCTCCTTTGGAAGTCTGGTGAAACCTATGGATCCTGCTTAGAATAATGATTTTTAAATGCATAAAATAAAAATATAGGATTAACAAAGACATCAATTATGTTGAGATAGTCATCAAAATAATTTTTAAATCAAATTCTTGGACCCTAGATTAAGAAGTACTGGAGGTAATCCTTAGGGTCCCTTCTAGATTCAACAGCTTCATTTTTTTCCCGTACGCAAATAAGCTGAATAGACAGTTTCCCTACCTACCAAATGCAAGAGGGCAAAGTGAACAAGGACAGACAGAAAGGCAACTTCCATTAAAACACTGAGCACTTAACCACTCTAAGGTAAGACTTATTGATCTTTTATAGACTAATTGGTCAGTGTACTTAGGTAGGAAACAAAGAGAGAAATAAAAATGGAAAGTGAAGGAAAAACCCACAAAAGATGACCAAGAGGAAAACAAAAGAGTTTGTCTGGAAATTAGTTTCTATGCAAGGATATGTCTGGGTTTTTTAAATCTTTTGTACTTTGGGATTGGTATTTTCTCTTTTAGTACTGTGGTTACTTCCCAATATAATAATGATAATGAAAAGAATAGCTAGTGTTCATATAGAACTTTAAGGTTTGCAAATCACTTTACAAATATTGTCTCATTTGATCCTTGCAACAACTCTGAAGGGGCAGGTGCTGTTACTATCCCCATTTTGCAGATAAGGAAACTGAGTCTGAGGAAGGTTATCCAAGGTCACACACAGCTAAGTAAGTATATAATGTTAAATTTGAATTTGGGTGTCCCTGACTCCAAGCCCAGAGTTCAATCCACTGTGCTACCTTTCCTTATGACAAAGAAGTGCAGGTAAGCAAAATAAATAATCACATTGACCTTGTCTGGCAATATATACCTCATTCTGTACACATAGTCCACCACCAGCCTACTGAGAAAAAAAAGTTATATCTCATCATCAGTCAGCATGATACAGTCTAAAATATGCCAGGTTTAGAGTCAGCGGACCTGAGTTCAAATCCTAGCTTTTCTATTTACTACCTGTGTGACAGGGAGTAGGCAACCTAACCTCTCTGAGCCTGTTTCCTTATTGGTAAATTGAGAGAGTCAGACCAGACGACCTTTAAGGTTCCTTCCTAAATCTATGATCCTATTACCCTCTGGAGTAAGATTTGTTGTTGTGTAGATCTGATTGCTGAGGTCTCTTAGTGTTATTTTCTTTTACGTTATGGTCCCTATGTATATTATTCTCTTGATCTTGCTTACCTACCTCTGCATCTGTTCAGGTAAATCTTCTCAAGTTTCTCTGAAATGTCCATATTCATAATTTCTTTTAGCATAATATTCCATCACATTCACATAACACAATTTGCTTGGCCATTCCCCAAATGATGAGTAACTACTTTGTTTTCATTTTTTTTTACTATAACAAAAAGGACTGCTAAGCATATTTGTGGCATATAAAAGACCTTTCCCTCTGGAACATATGCCCAGTAATGATGTTACTTTACCCAAGAGTATGAACGGTAAAGTCACTTTTCTTGCACAGCTCCAAACTTTTCTAGAATGGCTAGACCCATTTACTGCTCTACCAAGAATATGAGTGCCCACTTTCCCATAGCCCTAGAGCTATGCATTTACCAATTTCTATAAACTTGTTCTGCCACTGGAAGCTATGCAGCTGTGATTATATTCAAATGTTCCACTTCTCAAAGGCTATGACAGCAGAGTACAAGCTCTGGTCAGAAGAATTTCTAGAGCTGAGAAACCTGGAGAAGGAACAGTGAAAAGCTGACATTCAGCTCCCCTGATTTAGCTTTGCCACCATCCTGAATCACATGCCTCCATGGTCCTTCTCCTCTTGTTTCCAATTTTCTTGTCTCTTTCATTTTCCCCATTCTGCTTCCGAAAGTTTATTGTTGTTTGTTGTTGTTGTTTTTAAGGTCAAGGAAAGATATCAGCTATCACCTCAACTGTCTCTTGGTCTACAGGTCCTAGGGAGATTGCTGCTAGGATAAGACAAAGCAAAGTAGAAATTTTCAGATAAGGAAAGGAATTATCATAGGAACAATATTTTCATCTTTTAAAAATGCCTACCTTGAAGCTGTCCTTTATAAGTGAGTGTCTAGAGACTCTTTGAAGGAGACTTTGTGACAAATAGAAATATAAAATTAATACTTTTTTTTGGTTATCAGAATCCAAATGCCTTATAGCACTTCAGGGACTTTATCTAAAACCATTCTAAATCCACTGAAAACCACATGAATAACAAAAGGCCACACTTGCATCAAGAGAGCTAATATCAACCCAAATAACATAATGTGATGCTATCATAAAGTATTCTTTTTAACCATTTAAATATAATAAAGTGGTGAGATAGCCTGTTCCTTGGAGCCAGGAAAACCTGGATTCAAATCTTGAATCTGACAAATACTATCTGTGTAGCCATGGGCAAATCACTTAACCCCAGAGGGGAGGGGAAGAGATGGCAAAAAGCGATCACTAAATGCCTACTACTGTGCTAAGTGCCTTATAAATCTTACCTCATTTGATCTTCACAATAACCCTGAGAGGTAAGTATTATTAAAGGTGGAGAAACTGAGGCAGAGAGAGGTTAAAGGATTTGTCCAGGTTCACACAGCTGGTAAGTGTCTAGGGCTACACTTGAACTCAGGTCTTCCTGACTCAAGGTGCAGCATTTCATCCACTTTGTCACCTAGCTGCCCAAACAACTTCCTAAGACTATAAATTATGAAAGAATTGCCAAGCTGAATTTGTGGAGGGGCTTTGCAAACCAGCAGTTCCCTTGACCAATTAATTCATAAATGCAGAAACATTTCAGCCAGCATAGCATCACACCGTAAGTCAAGAGCAGGGTAAAAAAAATGTATTTTTGATTTGTATTCCCCCATTAAAAGGCTGGAAAAAACATTGTAGAATTCTAGAAAGAGAACCACCTTGGAATCTAGAAGATTTGGGTTCAAGTTCTCCTCTGACCAATTCCAATTGTGAGACCAAGGGCAATTCTCTTAATCTGTCACTGCTACAGACAACTCTAAGTCAACAGCTGGCAGATGAGTTGTCAGTCTGTGTTGGTGAAGAAAATGTTCATACTGGGAGTTCCCTCCTTGGATGAAATCACAGGTCTAGACAAAAAAGAAGTTAAAGGGCTACACAAACCTGTGAATGAAATCCTCAGGCAAAAATTAAAATCTCCCTAAGGGAATTTTCAGAATAACCTTAGTTCATAGTGACCCCATATTAATATCAATCTGTAAATGGATAGAAAGAAAGCATGAGAAACATATGAAATGAATGCATCTTTACTTTCAAGAGAATCCTGGAGGCCACTTTTGTATTTCAATTTATTATCATCATTATTATTATTGTTAACGGGATTATTCTCTGGAAAAGGGCTAAATTAGAATTCTGTTCAATTTACAAGATTTGTTGAGTACTTACTGTGTGCCAGGCATAGTAAGAAAAGCAAGATCCTCCTCTAAGACAGGAACAAGATTAAAAAAAGCGTTACTACAACAGTAGAAGCAGCAAGCCAAACGTGTTAGGTCACTGTGTTATATTAGTCTACAGAGGGGGTTTGCTTATCCAAGTCTAATAGAATGCCAGTCTGGAGTTTCTCCTGACATCCCTGCAGCGACCCAGCAAGTAACTAGAAGAGCATAGACCCTAGAGCTGGAAATGATGCATCAGAGGCCAATAAATTCAACTCTCTCATTTTACAGATGAAGAAACTGAGGCCTAAATAACTTGCCTAAAGTCTCACAGGCTATATACATGGCAGAATCCAGGTGCTCTAATTTCAGATGCAACACACTCTCCTTTTGTACTATGCTGTCTCCCACCATCTTGGCAGCGTCAAAGAGTAGAAAGAACATTCGATTTTGAGTCAGAGAACCAGAATATAGATCCTGCGTCTGTCACTAATCGATGACCTTGGGCAAATTACTTGTGCATTACTTACCTCATCTATAAAGTGAGAGGGTTGAGCTATATACCCATTAAGGTCACTTCCCACCGTAAATCTACAATCACATGATCTTGGCCATCTAGCCACAGAGATACTTTTTTTAAAGCTTTGAATTTTCTTTTTACCTTCTAAGACCCAAGCAGAAGGTCCATGAATATGACTTGATTCCACAATGTAGCCTACATTTTGGAGGATTTCACAAGCATTTTTTTAATATTTACTGAGGGGAATCCCTTTTGGAGAAAGACCTCCATAACGATTGCCATGTCCTTCTGAGAAAAGGTATGATGGCTGAAGCAGCCAGACACTAACCATGTTGATAACTGAATTATCAGGGAGTGCTCTTCCTAACATGGAACCAGACCTCCTCTGGCTATGAAATCCCCAGTTAAATTTAATTGGAATAGACTATAGAGGCCAACTAGTACTACCCCTTCATTTTTTTTAAATGAGAAAACTTAGAGCAGAAATATTAAGAGACTTACCCAACATCACCCAGGTAAGTAAATGGCAGAGCCAAGGTTCGAACCCAGGTCTTTTGATTCCGAATGCAGCATTCTTTCCATATTACCATGATATAGTCCCAGACATCCATTTTAACTACTTTCTTATCCTTACTTGATATAAATGGCTAATTTAATGTTTACCATTTAAAGCATCTGGGATCAATTTGGGGGTTAGACTTCATGCTTAGCAGACTTCAGTTTACAGTACTCTGATATGCCACTAGCAGATAATTCAGGGAGATGCCTCCAGTCTCTGGTGAATCTCACTGACATGTCCATCCTTTTATTAAGGCAGCAGCTACCACGCCAGATCAATCTTCATCAGCAGTTTTGTTGTTCTCCTTCCCTTTCTATCACCTTTTCCCTTTATTTAAGAGCCAGCGTTATTATGATTTTAGCTATGAAAATTAAATTTACTTTTTAATTTACCCATGGAGGATGGGGGGAGGGAGGGAGGGGAGGAGAATGAGGACATAATTTAGTATTTCCAGCCACTCTTTATTGAGAGTCCACAAAACTTGTATTTCAGAAAGCTCCCTGAGGTCAAGATAAGACAGGGTCATTGACTTTTTGTGGATAGGGACCAGTTTCAAGATGCTGCACTAGGATGCCCCCTACTGGTTGCTAGGGGGAAAATGACATTTGGAGTGTTTATAACAGCAAGAAAATGCTGAACTCTCGTGTCCAGCACATAGAAGGGTGGCAGATTATTAGGATAGCGATCACAGAAGCTGTTCATCTGCCAATGGAGGTCCAGACTCTAAATCAAATGCAAAGAAGAGTAGCAGTGGAATTAGCAACTGAAATCAACAGCGGCCCAGGAGATGCTAGGGATGAAGGTGGGGGACTGAGAGGCTATGAGGGACGGGGTAAGGGGGGTGGGAGTGAAACTACAAGGGGAAATGTGGAGATGAAAAGAGCAGTGAAAAAAAGACAAGCAGACATGTTTCAACTCCAAGCTCCCATTTCTTCTTTCAAATGAACTGATTCCCTACTGTGTTCAGTATCAAGTATTTATGAAGGCATTTTTTGCATATTAATGACTGCACATGGAACATTCTAAGTTCTGAAGTCCTAAAGGTATGTTGGCCTTTTCTGGGGTAGAGGAGGGGGAGGGAATCTTTTCAAGCCATCCAAATGTCTCAAAAGGTTCTGTATTCTCCCTCTAAAGGGAGAATTAAAGGGGTATTAAGCCCCTCTAAAGGCTTAAATTTCATTTGGAAGAGTATGGAGACTCTGTGATTCTGATGCTCCTTCTGTCTCAGCTACTGGCTTTACAGGATCATAGGATCGGAGGTGAAAGTGACTTTAGAAAGCATTCAGCCTCTTGTTTTTTAGGCAGGGAAACAAAGACCCAGGCAGGTAAAAACACTTGCCAAAGGTGAAGTTGCCCTCAGCTGAAGGTGTAAGAATTTAAAATAGCTCGAAAAGTTTAAGGAGGGAATACAAGCCTGTAAGGAAAAGACTGACTGTGTGCCAGTCTGGCAGAAAAACCTCTAGGGGACACAGTAGGCTGATCCATAGAATCACAGATTTAGAGGACAAAGGTCCTCCCCCCTTCCCCCCATAGTAGTCACCATTGTTCAGGCCTTTCTTGGATTCTTGAACAAGATAAGCAGATAGCTTCCTTTTAAGGACTTATTCCTTATTTTCAACTTTTTAATCTTACTCCTTGCAGAAGGCTTTGGGAAAAAGCAATTAATCTTCTTATAAGTGTTAAATATAAGATCTGAAAGTATCACACAGCCTCTTCCCAGATCTAGCCATGTGATCCCAGACTGAAAGATTCCTGGGGCCAAATGGTTCCGGGGCTGTCAGAGGAGGCTCTGGAGATGTTGTCAGGGAGGAATATCACAGAGGAGAGCCAAGCTTTAATGGGGTTTCCCCCAGTGCATTCCCCTTGGAGCATTCCCCTTAGAATAGAGCCTTCATCCACTTTTTAGATCACTGGTTTTAATCTTCCTCATCACTCCAAAGCTTTCCTTCATTTGTTCTAGCTCTAGGTAAGGGTAACCAAACAACACATTATCACCAATTCATCACCAATCTTTTTTAGAACTTTTGCAGTGTCTTTGTGGGTTTTTTTCCATTTTTACAAGACCGACTGACTTAATATTGTGACATATTTCTAACTTCAAGAATAGAATGAACAATGAATAAATGTTTAGGGACTATGCACGTGGAGAAGCTGAGGGATTTAGGACTATAGAGCCTCTTAAGAAGAATACTGAAGTGAGAAATGGAATTCAACAGGATTTCAGAGCTGGAGAGAACCTTGAAGAACTAGTCCAATCCCTTTGTTTATCAGATGAGGAAACTAGAGCCTAGGGAGGTAAAGACTTGTCCAAGATCATACAGCTAGTTAATGGAAAATCGAGACTTAAATTTCTACTCTAGTGGTGTTTTCACCGTGCCAGACTGTATCATTAAATACTGTACTGAGGGTGCTGAGCAACAGGGCTCCAGGCCTAGAGCAGTCAGATTATGAGGGGGTGTGTATCTCTGTGTGTGTGTGTGTGTGTGTGTGTGTGTGTGTGTGTGTGTCCATTTGGTGGCACAGTAGAGCACTGGAGTCAGGAGGACCTGAGTTCAAATCCAGCCTCAGACACTTACTAGCTGTGTGACCTTGGGCAAGTCACTTAACCCCAACTGCCTAAGGAAAAAAGAAAAAAAAAGAGGGGATGTATTTAACTTGCAAAGATAGTGTGTCAGTTAGGAACCAACAGGAGGTTCAAATCCTACCTCTTAATAGCTGAACAAATTGTTCAATCTCTCTGACTAAACTTCTTCATCTATAAAATGGGGATAAAATAAGGTAGCCATGATCTCTACATTAATGAGGCAGTATAATGTAGTGTATAGTAGCTATTTCCTCCTCCCCTCTCCCCTACAACCATTGGATTCAGGAAGAACTGGGTTAAAGTCTTTCCTTGCTACATACAGACTCACTCACCGTGGGCAATTCTTTGTGACCCCTTTTGGGGTTTTCTTAACAAAGATACTGAAGCGGTTTGCCATTTCCTCCTCCAGCTCATTTTACAGATGAGGAAACTGAGGCAAACAGGGTTAAGTGACTCGTCCAGGGTCACACAGCTAGTAAGTGTCTGAGGCTGGATTTGAACTCAGGAAGATGAATCTTCCTGACTCTGGGTCCAGCACTCTATCCACTGTGCCACCTAGCTGCCCAAGGTTTATTAAGCTTCTGATTGGACCAGTGGGTAGAGAACTGGACTTAGAGTCAGAAAGCCCTAAGTTCAAATCTAGCATCAGGCACTTAAGTAGCTGTATGGACCTGGGCAAGTCATTTACCACTACATGCCTCACTTTCCTCAACTATAAAACAGGGATGATAATAGTAGCACCTACTTCTCAGGATTATTGGGAGGGTCAAATGAGATAATATCTGTAAAGCACATAGTAGGCACTTGGAGAATACTTATTCCCTTTCTTGTCTTATCATGTGCCAGGCTAGGCCATAGAATTATGTTAGCTAGGCTCTGAAAAACAGAAATGAAAAAGCCTCATGTAGCTTGCATTTTATTTGACTCTTTCTTGACTTCTCTGAATCACTCATTTAATAATTCTTATTAACCATGAATTTTCTTGATCTTTTTTGGAATAAGTTTATATATTTATCACTTCTTGAAAATAAAAAGTTTAGCACCTGTGTAACTCAATAATATTTCTTTATGTTTGTCCTAAACTTGCTTCTTTCAAATTTCAGGAGGGCTCTCTAGTTCCAATGCCTTGGGTTTGAGTTAACAAGTCTGTATTTCCTGCCCTGTGTTCCAAATACTGCTCTCAGATTAACCTCTCAGCCTTCATCATTCCAGACCAAGGAGACCTAGATATTTTCATCTCTCCTCACTGGCTATACCCTGCTCCTTCAACTTCCTCGAGCATTTTAAGTACTCTGTACTCAGTAACATCTTTCTTTAAAATCAGTAGAGCTACATACAGTGTTCTAGGTGAGGACGCTTTTTAGTTTTGGACAAGGGCTCGAAGTTAATATTTTATTAATATTAATTAATATTAATATTGTAGTACCTTTCCTGATGATGCCAGGTATTCTGCTGGCCTTTTCTAAGGCGCCACCTATGTTCTGCCCTTAGAATTCAAGCTAATATTAACACTAAAACTTATGAATTGAATAGACTTCTATGGACCAGCCTGGGAAGCTAACTGCTGATTTATTGTTTCTGTGGGGAAATGTCCTAGAATTCCCAATTGGTTTACAAAAGAACTTTTGGACTTTAGTAAGAACAGGCCTGACCTACCTGTGTTTGTCTGATCTGGACTCTTGCAGTACCCGAAACAAAATAACAGCAGTAATGGTGATAACAGTAATAATGGTGCTTTAAGGTTTACAAAGCACTTTACGAATAGTATCTCATTTTATCCTCATTACAACCAAGCCACACAGTAAAGGGCCCACTCTGGAGGTATGGCAAGGTTGTCTGGCCCCTACTCTGTGTCTTGGCTTTCCTTTATCCCTGCTCTCCACTCTGTTGAGAGAATGAATGGACCTTATTATCCCACAGAGGAATGCAAATCTCTAGCCTAAAGCAAAACCGGCCCATTTGGGTAAAGCTGTTCCACATCTTCCCTAGGGGGGGAGAGAGAGAGGATGATTCAAGCTTGCTTTGAGTTCCTTCAAAGCCAGAGTCAACAAAAGATCCTGTTATATCAACAAAGGTATATCAACAAAGTGTCCAATTAATCAGACTGCAAGGGACGAGGCTTCCTTGAGAACTCAGCTCTGGTGCTTTCTCCTGAGGGAAGCATTCCTGAGGTCGCCTTACTGCTTTCTCCCTCCTCAAATTAAATTGTATCGACATATCTGTGCTCTTGTTGCAGCCCCCGATAGAACATAAGCTCCCTGGCGGCAATGGCTATTTTTCCCATTTTTAAAAATCTTATCCTCTGTACCTAGTTCAGGGCATTACACATAGTAGGTGTTTAATAAATGCTTGTTGACATGAATGGAACTGTCATGTATATGCCAATTAGAACTTAAAGATCTGCTTTTTGTCTAAGGACAACAAATACATAGATTCTCATTAGTCAAAACCCGTTATTATCCTCATTTTAGAGATAAGATAAAGAGATGAAGGCACTGGATTTCTTCTCCCAGCCTAACCCATTCTACACACTGGGATCTGTTTATTAAGGTAACAGGGGAGATGTAAAATCTTAATTTGAAGATTTTTTAAATGAAGTAGACAGTTTCCTGCCTGTGTGAGTTTAATCACCAGACTTGGATTTAGTCATATAGGCGGATAAGTGGTGGCAGGAAGGGGCGGGGGAGGGGGGAGGAATTTGTAAGACTGCCAGAAAACTCATGGTATCTCTCTTGTGGCTCATAGAGATTTCTTGTTATCAGCCTAGCACCATCATCACCCCTTCGTCATGGTCATCGTTGTCCTCCTCCTCCTCCTCCTCCTCCTTCTTTTCCTTCTTTTCCTCCTCCTTCTCCTTCTCCTCCTCCTCCTTCTTCTCCTTCTTCTCCTTCTTCTCCTTCTCCTTTTTCTCCTCCTCTTCCTCCATCATCTTCTTCTCCTTCTTCTCCTCCTTCTTCTACTCCTCCTTCTTCTCCCCCCTCCTCCTCCTCCTCCTTCTCCTTCTTCTTCTCCTCCTCCTTCTCCTTCTTCTCCTTCTCCTTTTTCTCCTTCTCCTCCTTCTCCATTGTCTTCTCCTTCTCCTCCTCCTCCTCCTCCTTCTTCTTCTCTTCCTCCTCTTTCTTCTCCTTGTTCTTCTTCTCCTTTCCCTACTCTTTCTCCTTCTGCTCCTCCTCTACCTTTTTCACTTCAGACTTTGGTAAAAGGTCAATATGACCAATTGGAGCTTCTTTAAAAGCCATTATTTACTTTGTCTGCTAACAACCAGGAAAGCCCGGGCACAGGCAATAGCCTACCCAGAATAGAGCAGATTTCTGGCAGCCTTATATAGCAACATGAGATTCCCCATAGTCTAAGTACCCTTGGGAGCTGCTAATGTGTTGTGACACTGAATGATAACTGAGGTTTTTAGGTGGAAGACAAGATGAATGAATGACAGGGCAACCAGGGATGGGGATGACCCTCCCTGATCTTAGGGAGACTAAACTGAGGTCACAGTTATCTCACTAGTTAAATATTTCCAACACTACCTGTGACTTAGAATTTATCCATGGGCAGAGGAATACAGCAACACAAGTCCTGTGACTTATAACAAATCAGAGAGCCGTGCTGACCTGCCGATCTACACTGAGCTGGATCATTCAGTCAATGAGCATTTATCAAATACCTACTATGTGCCCAGGCAGGGATGTGATTGCCAAGCCTGCTATCAAAGATATTTGAAAGATCATAGCAAACTGAAAAGATGCTATGAGATTGAAAAAGGGTAAATGTCCTAGTTTTCAAAAAAGGTAAGAGTTTCCAAGCTATAACCCAATCACTTCAATTCCCAGAAAAATTATAGCATGAATCATTAAAGAGATAGTTGATGAATTACAGAATGAGAAGCAGTGATTACAAAGAGGTAAAAAGGGTTTCATCAAGAAGAAGTCATGCCAGGCTGATCTCATTTCCTTTTCTGACAGGATAACTAAATTAGTAGATGAGGAGAATGCTATGGATGTAGTTTACCTAGACTTTAGAAAAGCTTTTGATTAAGTGTCTCATACTGTAATTGTAGAGAAGATGGAGAGCGATGTGTTAGACAATCACACAATTAGTTGTATTCAAGACTGGTTGGATGGCTGGACTCAAAGAGTTAAGAATTTAATATCTATGTGGCAGGAAGTTTCCAGTGAAGTACCCCAGGGAGAATCTGTATTTGGCCAGGAGCCACTTAACATTCATACCAATGACTTGGATAAAGGTATAGATGATGTACTCATCAGATTTGCAGATGACACAGAGCTGGGAGACTACAGAAAGTAAGATGAAATTCACTAGGGATAAATGTAGTCTTGTACTGAAGGACAAAAAAATCAGCTCTAAATATAAAATAATAATAATGGTTATCATTTACTAATAACTTAATTTTAATTTAATTAATTAAAATTTTAATTATATGATAATGGTTATCACTGTGCTAGTGCCAGACACTGTGCTAAATCCTTTATGTCTTATTTGAGCCTTACAATAACCCTGGGAGGTAGATACTATTATTTTCCTATTATTATGATTCCTCATTTTATAGGTGAGGAAACCATGGAAAACAACTGTTAAGTGACTTGCTCAGGGTCACACAGCTAGTAAGTGTCTGAGGCTGGATTTGAATTCAAATCTTCCTGACTCCAGGCCAGGTGCTCTATCCCTTGCTCCGTCTAGCTTCTCATGGAGGAAGCATGGTTATACAGAAGTTAAAGATATGGGGGTTTTAGTGAACTGCAAGGTAACTATGAGTCGGTGATGTGGTGTGGAAGCCAGAAAATAAGTAGGTAGAGACTTAAGGTGGGGTGCTAAACAGGTGGTGAGTGTTGTTTAATCATGTTGACTCTTCATGACCCATTTTGGAGTTTTCTTGGCAGGGATACTACAGTGGTTTGCCATTTCCTTCTCCAGCTCATTTTACAGATGAGGTAACTGAGGCAAACACAGTGACTTGTCCAAAGTCACACAGTTAGTAAGTGTCTGAGGCCAGATTTGATCTCAGGAAGATGAGTCTCCTTGACTCCAGGCCCAGCACTCTGTCCACTGCACTACGTTGCTTCCCTACTAAATAGGAGGCTACTGCAATAGTCAGGTAAGACAGATGGAAGAGATGTTGTAAAGGTGGAAATAAGATTTGGCAACTGCTTGACTGCATGAGATGAATAAAATTGAGAGGCTGAGAACTTCACAACCTTGAGCAACTAAAAGGAGAGTAGTGTTCTCAGAAGACACAGGGAAGTTCCTAAGAGTGGATTTGAAGGAGCAGGAATGTACTCAGATATGTAACGGAGAGACGACCCGTCCATGCCCATTCATCCTGTGTGATGTCCCATCCAAAGTGAAAAGGTAGGCTGGGGTCCTTCCTCCCCAGTCACTCCCCTCACCCCCTACTCTGATCAGGAGACAGGGAGTAGCTATCCTGGATGGGAGAGAATTTTTCCAATGCCAAATGTCAATTTGCTTTGTGGGTTGGGATCAGGTGATAAGTATTCTAAAGAGGCCATCTCAGAAGGGGAAGAAGCTTGGCGCTTCCATAGCAGAAGGACTGGGGTGGGAGAGCATTAGGGTTTCATGGGAGAAGGGCTCCTCATCTCATTGTTTCATAGATAAGTCCCACCAGTGGCTATCTTTGGATGGGCTGAATGTCACCGTCTTCCCACCCTTCAAATGGTTATCACATAGCCTTTCCAGTCATGCTATGGCGCCTGGAGATTATGACACAACCCCCACCTCCCTGTCCAAGGAGCCAGAGCCCCCACTTTGGAGTCCACTGCCTTGTATCCCAGCTGCCTCTTTGATTTTGATAACCCTACCCCCAAGTGACAGACTAACTTGGATTTGTCCAGCTCCCATGCTGATTTCATAGCACTGCAAAAGAGAAAAAAACTGAGACTTCACTTTGTGGCTGCTTGGTGGATGACCCTGGCTCTCAGCAGAACAAATCTTACTTGTTCATTGGTTGGGAAATGCCTTGTGTGCAAAGTAGTTTGATGTGGCAGGAATGATTCAAAACACTTGCTGGACAGTGTGAACTTTGGCAAGAGATCTTCCCTTTCCTCACTCGGGGTATGTTAGAGATAATGGAGAAGGACCTCTCAGACTGGGGATACACAGACATTAGCACCATGTACATCAAGTGTACCCGTGGGGCTTCAGAAGCTTGTCAGCTTAGTATCAGTGAGAGCTGAGTGGGAGGCATTCAGATACCAAGTGTTAACAGCTTCTTTAATTGGGTGACAAGAGGCCTCTTGCTGCCATAGGTATCAAGATGGGGAACCTCAAGAAGGAGTTCCAGAGGTGACAAAAAGGGGCGATGCAGGCCCTCGTTACTTGTTTTTGAACCTCATTTCCTCCTTGAAGATACAAAGATCCAGGTCTAGGACAGAGGTTTTCAAACTTTTGGGGTCTCGGGACACTTTTACACTCTTAAAAATTATTGAGATATTTTTACATTGGTTATATCTACCAATATATACCATATTGGGTAGCAAGGTAGCACAGTGGATACAGCACTGAGTCTGGAATCAAAAAGACCTGAATTCAAATTTGACCTTAGACATTTCCTAGTTGTGTGGCCCTGGGCGAGTCATTTAACCCCTGCCTACATAAAACTGGACAAGGAAATGGCAAACCCCTCCAGGATCTTTGCCAAAAAAACTCCTGGACCATGGGTTCACAGAGTCATGAAGAGTCAGATACAATTGAATGACTAAACAACAACATATATCATATTAGAAATTAAAATATTTTAGTATCGTTATTCGTGGACCTTCTGAAAGGGTCTCAGGGATACCCAGAGGTCCTCAGACAACGCTTTGAGAATTGCTGGTCTTGGTAAAATTCCAAGTTGTAAAAGGTGAGAAGGCAGATGGGGAGGGTAGAAATTGAGGAGGTTTCCCAGTACATATCTTCTCATCTTACCTCCGACAACTCCATGAGGATCCATGAGCGAATTTGCCAAGCATATTTGAATACAGTATCTTTAAAGGTCTATATTTTCCTCCTCTCTCTATATCCCATCTCCATATCCTTCCATCCCATATACACACACCTTTAACCATCATCTGTCTTTTAGGGCACTTGAGCAGAGTTACCATCATCAGTTATAAATATTCTGTTGGTCATACCAACTCTATATGAAAAAGTCTCATCTATATATGGTTGTTTTGGTCCATACCTATGACTTCATAATTGTAGAGAACTGCCAATAAAGAAACTCCTATCAAAGATACTTTATAGTCTTACAGGAGTTGGCTGGGGTATTGAGAGGCTAAATGACTTGCCTGGAATTATATAGTCAGGAGGTGTCTTGGGCAGGACTTGAACTCAGGTCTTGGTGACTCTAAGGCCAACTCTTATCTATTCTCTATTATGACATTCTGCCCCTCACCCTCATCTTTATAAATATTATTTAATGTCTTCGAAAGGATTTCTTCTCATCTTTCTAAAGAAGTTGTAGCATTTGGGGCAGCTAGGTAGTCCAGCGGATAGAGTACCAGGCCTGGAGTCAGGAGCACTCATCTCCCTGAGTTCAAATCTGGCCTCAGAAACTTCCCAGCTGTGCAACCCTGGCCAAGTCACTTAACCCTGTTTGCCTCATCTATAAAGTGAGCTGGAGAAGGAAATGGCAAACCGCTCCAGTATCTTTGCTAAGAAAACCTGAAATGGATCACAATGAGTCAGACACAACTGAAATGACAACAACAACAAGCATTTGAAAAAGCATCAACAGAATAGGTAACTGACATTAAATATTAAAGAGAACTACTATACGGTTAGGAATTTTTATTTATGAAAAAATGTTTGGATCTAGTCATGTAGGAGAGATTTGGCCACATTTTCCCCAGCCCCTGCTGTTCTAGCCCAGAGAAAGGACAGATGCATAGTTGGAGTCATGGGAACTATTCATGACATTCCTTCCTCACCCTCCAGCCTATACTACTATTGCATTCAAGAGAAGTGGAAAAATTTCCCCCCATTCTGAATATCTGACTTAAAACATTCTATCTTATGATTCATGCGTGATGTTTGGCGGGGCGGAAAATGAAAATCCTTTGTCTAATTCCAGTTTGGACCCGCTCTATTCATTTGATCTGGAAAAGGGGAGGTACTCATCTCAAAAACGAGAACCTAACCCAATATATGGTAGAGATGACAAGAAATTGGATCGGAATCTGTCCTGAAAACTTTCCATCTCTAGCCACATTTCAAAACAAATGGGTGTAGGCATTCGTTGAAAGGACGGTGGCTTGTGGAGGCCTAACAATTGCTAATTCACCACTAATTCTTAAAAACAACACAAAATGTCCTGGGTTGAGGAGGGGGAGAGGAAGAATTTATGACTGGATGGGGAGACATCTGAAAGATAGTCTCTTAGAAAGTATAGGAGTGATCGAATACACACCCATTATGATCTCATAGCTTATGAATGTTCGTGGCCCTTGCAATGACCTGAGAAGTTGACAAATTGGCCAGGAAAATCAACTTTTCCCTCTTGAATTAAGAGAATAGTGCTGTGGGTAAGACTTGCCTCTGGTTGTTAATGCAAGCTTCCCATAAATCTGCTTCTTCCCTATCCTCTCTTCCTAGCCAAGACCACCTGAAGCTAACCATTAGGTATAGCTTTTGCCCCTGGGATACAGTTGTTAGCACATATGTGGTACCCTGAAGGCAGTATGAAACAGTGAACAGAGAAAGGGATTTGGAATCAGAAGACCTGGGTTTAAATCCCTGCCCTCCTACTTACTACCTAGCAAGTTATTTAAATTCCCCAGGTCTCAGTTTCCTCATCTGTAAAATGTAGGGATTGGATACAGTGACCTCTAATGACCCTTCCAGCTCTAAACTATGGGCCTTTGAAAAGTGATACCATTCTTACATTGGTGGAAATGGGAAGCAACATGGCCTTAGAGGTAAGATATAGTCTACTGGGCTACAAATACGATTCAGTTCATAACATGAGGTGAGTTTTCAAGGCTACTTTGGCTCTCTGTAAAATGGGGATAACATTCCTAAATTGCCTTGAATAATAACATAATAACAATAATAATGAGTAGTAATATAGCACTTTACCTGCATTATCTCATCTGATCCTCATAACCCCATGAAGTAGGTAGATACGAGAATTGCCATTTACAGATAAAGGAATTGGGGCTCAAAGAGATTGGGTGATTTGTCCATGATCATTCAACTAGTAAACATAGAGATTAGAAGCCAGAGATTTTCCTAGGTCAAATTCAATGGTCTCTCTACTATATATCCACATGCCATAGTTTATGGACTAACATGGGAAAACAACTAAAGATGATTAAGTACAAAGTGGCAGGTAGGCCATGACTGATCATAGTGGACTTTCACGGCATTCCCCTATCCTATCCTTTCCCCCTTGACAAGCTAATTTTTTAATGTTTTATTGGTGTTGTACTTAAATGTTTTATTGATGTTTGTTTTTATAGCATAGTCACATCTAGTTATACTTCCTCACCCCAATGCAATGAGCAGTAACTCATTGTAACCTTTATAAGAGACCTCTAAGCAAAACTAACCAACACAGCAACTCGTTCTGGCACTTTGCACCCATAATTCCCCACATCTCTAGGGGTGGTATGCTTTACCATCTGTTCTCTGTGGTCTCAACTGGTCATTACATTCCAACTGAGACTTCACAATGACCCTTTTTGCTACAGAGTCAAAGTCAATGGTCATTTTGGATGGCTATTGCAGTACCAAGAGGATCTTCTTAGAAGGCAGGTGGTCCCATAGGTCTGCCCTACCCCGGATCCCTATCTACCTTCCCTTCCCTCTCCCTATCTCCCCCACCCCATGGATAGCAATATAGCCAAGCTCAGCTTTCTCTGTTTCATGTTTGGGTTCTTATATGCCTTCAGTGGTTAAAATGTGCACTACCATTTGCATTTCAATGATGAAAATTGCTTTCTATAAATATTTGGGGATGTAGACTAGCTCTTGTCCTGCTGTATATCATTTCTCTGAAAGTCAGGCACTCTGTTTCTCTTCCCAGGGAGCCCCTCAGTCCTTAGAGGCAGCTGTGCTGAAGACAGGGGAGTCTCAAAGTTTTATAAATAAAGAGCTGGTATGTTCAAACAGGAAAGAATTTTACATGAGCGAACAGTACATTGACATTATGCCGTTACTGAAGGTGATCTCACACTGAGAATACTAGGGGTTTTATATCCACACATACAGGAATTTCAGTTACTACATTCCTGTACTGAATCAAAACAGCTTCAGAAGCCCTCAGATCTCCTGTTTTATCAGAAAGAACACACGCAAAAAAAAACAGGCAGTTTATAGCACATCAAGAAAGGATGAATTAGGCTGGTAATCAGCATTACCTGTTGGGTACAGATCAAGGAAATGTCTGGATTTGTCTGGTAGAGGACGAGGAAGTGGAAAATCATAAACCACCTCCTAAGAAGGGGACACTTGCTGATCTTGACAATAGCTAAAATAATTCTTAGTATTTTATAGCCCTCTCTTGAAATGCATGGTTTTCCTGATGCAGGGAGGGATGGAGAGCAAAGTGACAAAATGATGGGACACTAAATAATAATAATAGCTAACCTTTATAGGATGCTTGAAGGTTTGCAAAGGGCTTTATGTGTGTGTGTGTGTGTGTGTGTGTGTGTGTGTGTGTATATGTATAAATCTCATTTGTTCCTCCCATCCATTCTGTGAGATAGGTGCTGTTGTTATCACATTTTTACAGTTAAAGAAACTGAGGCAGGAAAAGATTAAGTGTCTTGTCCATGAGTCACCCAGCTGATAAGTTCCTGAGGCCAGATTCAAACTCGGGTCTTTCTGATTCCACAGCAATACCACCCATCTGCCCGGTTTGCCTCAGTTTTCTCATCTGTAAATTAAGCTAGGTTTGTCATAAAATGACAAAACCCTCCAGTATCTCTGCCAGGAAAACCCCCAAATGGGGTCACGAAGTGTGGGATTCTAGACCACACAGAAATGACCCGGGAATCCGAGGATCCAGTTTCTAGTCTCAGCTCTGGCAATCACTAAAATGGTGGTTGGACCAGGCGAAATCTCCTGCTCCGTCATTTCTCTCAGAATCACAGAACCACAGATTTCAAGCTGGAAGGGACTTTAGAAGATACCTAGGCTCCTGATATTCCAAATTCCCTGAAATAGAATCAATGAGGACACAAACCTTTTATAAGTCTTGAGGGTGGTGCTAACTAGAGATTCAGGCTAAAAGAACCTGCAGGGGCACTTGGTTCATTGTTCCTCATGGTCAACCAATCTAACGCCTCTGGTTTACTCCTTCTGAACTGTTCTAAAATAATGTATGGCCTGGAGTTGTTCAGTAAATAATAGATGTGACTATAACCAACAACAAGTAATACTTAAGAAGATTTTTCTCTACCATGACCTTGGTTTTGTTGCACGTAAAATGAAGGATAATGACAATTTCCTTTTTGGTAGAGCTTTGGAGTCTAACTAGATATCAGAAAACACCCCGAGCGGAAAAGTTTTATTACTACTAACATAGTGAAGGCATAGCATAGAAAGCACTAGACCAGGGGTGGGGAACCTGTAGCCTTAAGGCTGCATGTGGCCCTCTAGGTCCTCAAGTGTGGCCCTTTGACTGAATCCAGACTTCACAGAACAAAACCCCTCAATAAAAGGATTTGTTCTGTAAAATTTGGACTTAGTCAAAAGGCTGCACCCAGGGACCTAGAAGTCCACATGCGGCCTCAAGGCTGCAGGTTCCCCACCCCTACACTAGACTTTCAGACAATCTGGGTTCTAGTTTGGTCTCTGGCACTAGCTTTAACTTTATTAATATTATTGTTGTTGTTTTCAGTCATGTCCAATTCTTCATAACCTTGTGGACTATACTGTTCATGGTGTTTTCTTGGCAAAGATAGAGGGGTGATTTGCCATTTCCTACTGAGGCAAACTGAGGCAAACAGGGTCAAGTGACTTGCCCAGGGTCACATAGCCACCAAGTGTCTGAGGCTGGATTTGAACCCAGGTCTTCCTGACTCCAGGCCCTGAGCTCTATCCACTGAACCACCTAGCTGCTCCTTTATTAATATTAATTTAACTTCATTAATGAGTCAGTTAGCAGGCATTTATTAAGAGCCTCCTATATTCCAGGCACTATGCTAAGCACTAGAGACCCAAAGAAAGGCACAAAAACAGCCCCTACTGTCTTTGAGGTGGTCACAGTCTCATGGGGGAGACAATACGCAAACAATTATGTACAAACAAGCTATACACAGGGTAAACTGGGGAGAATCAACAGAGGGAAGGCACGAGCATTCAGGAAGATTGGTTAGTGCTTCTTGTAGAAGGGAGGACTTTAGCTGGGACCTGAAGGAAGTCAAAAAAGTCAGGAGATAAGGAGGGAGTAAATTCCAGGCATAGGGGACAGCCAGTGAAGCTGCCTAAAAGTGGGAGGGAGACTGTCACGGTAGCCAGTTTCACTAGATTGAACAGTAAATGGAGGGGAGTAAAGTATCAAAAGATTGGAAAAGTAGGAAGGAGCTGAATCATGAAGAACGTTAACAATCAAACAAAAGATGTTCTATTTGGTAGTAGAGGTAACAAGGGGCCAATGGAGTTTATTGGATGAGAAGGTGCAGTGGTGAGACCTGCCCTTTAGGAAGATGAATATCTGAGTGGAGCACTGGCTGGAAAGCAGAGAGAGTTGAAGGAGAGAGACCAACCAGCAGGGTCTTTCAAGAGTCTAGGTATGAGAAGATGACAACGTCAGAACAGAGAAATGGTACAAGACATGTCACAAAGGCAGAAACAACCAACGGAACTGGGAGACAAAATACAAAGGAATTTTGGAAGGGAGCACTAGCACACAGGGGTTGAGGAAAGCAATGCTTGAGCTCACCTTTGAAAGAAAATAGAGCTTCAAAGATGGGGAGGTCAGAAAGGATCACCTTTCCTGTCTGCACAAAGACACAGAAATGAGAGAAGGGATGTCACATGTGAGAAATAAGCAAATAGGCCAGTTTGCCTGGAATGTAAAATATGTGAAAGAGATCGATATGTAATAAATCCAGGAAGGTATTCTAGAGCCAGGCTGTGAAAAGCTTTATAAACCATACAGAGGAGATTATATCTTCTAGAGACAATAGAAAAGGACCAGGAGAGCTTTTTTCTCTCAATGAGGGAGTGACGGGGTCAGATCTGTGTTTTTGGATTATCGCTTTAGAGTTTTTGTGTGGAGAATGGATTAGAAAGTTTGAATCAAGGAATCAGGCAGGTAGGAGAAGGCTATTGTAGTAATTTAGGCAAGAAGTAACAAGGGTGGTTATGGTATAAGTTCAGAGAAGGAAAAAAAATGGTTGGTTGTGAGACTTGTCATGGAGATAGAAAGGGCAAGACTTGGCAAGGAACTGAAACTGTGCAGTGAGGGAGAGTGAGGACAATGAGGCTGTCTCTGAGATTACAAACCTGGATGCTCCCTTCTTTGTAAAATAACACGTATTGAAATAAATGATTTTGGAAGTGAAAAGACCAGGGTTCAAATCCTGGCTTGGTCACTTATTCCCTATAGAGAGCTGTGAAAGTTCCTTATCCTCTCTGGTCCTCAGTTCCTTCCGCAGTAAAATGAAGTTTGTTCCAGATCTAAATATATGATTTTATTAGCCTAAGGAAATTCTATGAATTCTAGAACTTCAGTGAACTATTCCTACTTAGCTTGGTGACAGCTCTGTCTCTCTTTCAATATTTGCAGTATCCTAGTTGGCATTCAGAGTAGCAAGATATATTATATTTTTGTTGTTACTCAGTCATTTCAGTCACATCCAACTTGTCGTGATGCCATTTGGGATTTCCTTGGCAGAGCTACTGGAATGGTATGCCATTTCTTTTTCCAGCTCATTTTATACATGAGGAAACTGTGGCAAAGAGGGTTAAGTGACTTGCTGTAATGGCAAGAGTGGGATTTTTTGCTGTTTTTTCTTTTGGAGTGCTTCTCAGCACTAAGGCAACCAAGTGCCTTTGATTGAGTCTTTGATTGAATCAAGAGTCTTTGATAACCTGCTTAAGTCACAAAAAAGCCTAAGTCATATGAGTTGGAGTCACATGGTTGTAATGCCCTCTGACCCTGAAGAAGGTGTATATACTTGGAGGTTAGCATTTTGCTTTGGGGTTCACTTATTGGAAGAGTGTTCGTGTGATTTGGCCAGATGAGACTCTAGGTAGCCGTTAAGGGGCCCTCCAGCTTTGAAAACCCAGATCTTGGTGCTTCTCTCTCTGGTAACTATGTATGTATTGCTATGGACAGACAGAAGCCCTGTCTGCTGATTTGTGTTATTTGCTCTGTTTATATAATTTCTTCTTGCAATTTCTGTTTGTGTTTTCTCTGAAGTTAAGGGTCCTGACTTTTTCCCCTGAACTAAGTGAGTGATATATGTATGTTTAATTAAAATGTGATTGTAAACCCCTTAAAGTTTCTTTCCTTAGAAAAGCAGATCAAAGAACTTGTGCTAGCAGCCCTCCTGTGTGTTGGTGTTATTGGCCTTACATAGCCACAACAGCTGCAAGTGACAGCTATAAGCATCCAAGGCCAGATTTGAACCCAGATCTTCTGACTTTAGGCCCAGCACTCTATACACTCTGCCACCTAGCTGCCCACATATATTATTATATGGTCAGTCATAATATCTAATTACTCATACTCAGCTAATCAAAATCTCAGTTTTACAGATTAGGAAACTGTGGCTCAGAGAGGGTAACTCACAGTCACAGCTAGTGTCAGAGATGAAGTTTATATCAATTGGTGAACAAGCATTTACTCTGTTCTAGGCTTATTCTCAAGAATTTCAAAATTAGCTCTGTATAGATGAAAATAGTTGATGTGTATAAAATTTCTGTGTTTTCATTTATTCACTCAATTTAGTTCAACAGACATTAAGTGTCTACTGTATTTACAATGTACAAATCACATTCCTTCAAAAATATTTATTAAATATTTTATTAAATATTAAATACTAACTAAAATTTTATTAAATCCATTATTAATTAATATTTATTTAATAAGCATTAATATTATTATTCTACATGGCTATACATATATGATTATATATAATTAATAAGATATTTATGTTTCAATTTATTAATTTATTAAATTTTATTATTAAATGATGATTTAATGTTATTTAATAATGATTAATATTGATATATATGGCTATAATATATAATTAATTGATTAGTGATGTATAATTAATAATCTGTATAATTAATTAATAATTAACACGTGGCTCTTAGTAATATTAATAATTCATTGTTATTTATTAATTAATTATTATTAATGAATTTTATTTAAAAACCATCATGCATGAGGTGATTATAATAATAACCAACACATATGTGGAAAGCAAGGTTTGGAAAGCACTTTACATACATGATGCCATTTTGATCTTCACAACAGCCTTTGGGATAAGTGGTACAGATATTATTATCCCTATTTTACAGATGAGAAAACTGAGTCTCGGAGAGATTAAATGACTTGCCTGGAGTCACACAGCCAACAGATTTGAAGGCAGGATTTGATTCTACATCTAGCACTCTGTCCCCTTCACTCTCAGTAGGATATCATCATACCCGTTTTGTAGCAGACAAATTTTAGGCTCAGGATTATTATTTGCCAAAGGTCTTAGCATCCATGGGTGACGGAGCAGCCCACAGGTCTCTTGATCCACAGTCAAGCTCTCTGTCCAGTAGATCACCACCCCCATGGAATGTTAGTATTAATCACTCTCCCTCAAAGTACCTACCGTTTCCCTCACTAGGAATTCCTGAACCCTTAGATGACTAGGAGGGTCACAATGGGTAAGAGCACTGGACTTGGAATCAGGAAGACGTGAGTTCAAATTTTACTTCTAATACTTAATAGCTATAAGACCCTGGATAAGTCACTTAACTTCTCCCATCCTCAGTTTCTCCATCTGTAAAATAGAGATGACAATATTAGCACTCACAAGAATGCTGTAAAGATCAAAGGAGATCACATATGTAGAACGCTTTTTTAAACCCTGAAGCCCTCTATAAATGCCAGCTCTTAATTAGGTGAAGCCCTAAATAATAGCTGACAATTAAAAGCTGCTTTAAGGTTGTGTAAAAGAGATTTATAGATGCTATTTCATTGGATCCTCACACCAAATCCATGGAGTAGGTACTACAGGTATCACTCTTATTATCCCCATTTTAGAGATGAGGAAGCTAGCTCATAGAAGGTTAAAGTGTTTGCTCATGATCATATCTAGTATTAGAGATAAGGCTTAAACCTAGTTTTCTCTTGATTTCAGGCCTAGGGCTCTTCTCACTACACTTCCATGACCAGAGACCAAAGAAAATCCCATGTCAGGGTTGTAAGGGAAATCAGGAACTTTCCCAGAAAGCTTTTAGGCTCAGAGGTTGTACCAAGTTGTACCAACTACTTAAAGTGCTAAGTACTTAAAGTATATAAAGTGCTAAGTACTTAAACTATGTAAAGTAACTTATCAAAAACAACAGGTAATGTAAAAATAAATATCTAATAAATAAAAATATTTGTCCCAAACATAAAACCAAAAAAAAAACCCTACAAACCACCTCTACCAGTGAACTGTTGGTCTCCCAGAGGAGCTGAAAAGATGGCAGCCAAGAGTAGCGCCCATTTAGAAGACAAACTCATTTGCAAAAATCTCCTGGAGAACAGTGAAGAATTATGAGCAGTATGGTCTCATTGAACAGTAAAGAAAAAAAACAAGTTTACAGAAATTTTCATGAGAGTTCCAACAAAGTCAGATTATCTTAAGGGTATTTAAAGATGAAACTAAAAGGAGGACAAAGAACAGATAAAAAACGTAAAACGTCTGCAAATGTCTCTTGAACAAACTCTTTTCTCCATAAATGAATATTGAGTCTCCTCATCATAGTCCTTGATAGGCTTTCCAACAAAGTAGAAATTACATTCAAGAAAACATTCAAGAAAACATGAAAAAAATTCAAGAACTGGCATTCATCAGAAAGATGGGAAGGCTAACTGAACTAAACCGAGTACCCAGAGAGGAAGTCTTCAATGGAGGTAACATTGTTTTGAGAGTGTTTTGCAAGAGGGATTGGTTCTCAAGATATCTGAAAGAAAGGTGGTTTTACTCAAAAAGGTGACCAAGAAAATATTAATAGCTACCACTCTGTGTTAGGAACAGTAAGTGTTTTATGTAGGCTGGGCTAGTTTCCCTTTAAGGGAGAATGAATACCATTCCCAAGATTATGACTGGTTTTGTTTCTTTGCTACCTAAGGCATAAAAGGTCCAGACCATGTAAAATTGTTTTCAGAGGTGCCAAGGAGAAAGCCTTTCTCCCTTAGCGTGGCCAGTGCTTGAGTTGGCATTTTGTCTGTATTGCTATATTTTTAATCTTAGAAATTGTGTCCTCTGTTATTAGTTTCATGTTTATTGCATTTTATAGCTTACAGGTGGGTCATTTTAGTCTAACTCCAAGCCTGAATCACTGTACTAGAGAGTTGGACCTGGCCCAGAATATTTGGCTTCTTAGATAGGAGTTGTTTGAAATGACTTCATGATTAATTTTTGAAGTGGATAAAGGGTGGTGTGGAAGAATCAGAGCATTGGGTGATTGGGTGACCAGATATAAGCCTCTGGTATGTATAGCATGGCCAAAGTTTTGTTCAGGGTACATATAGGAGCCTTCTTTATAGGACAAAGAGGAAGCTCTCATCAACCCTATGGAGTTAGAGTGATAGATGTTTAAGGAGCCTAACACTTGGATTGTCTACTGGCTCTTAATATATGACAGACCTACTTCCTTTCCCAATCAAACATTTCTCTAGCATCTTCTATTTCATTTATATGGAGATTATCAAGATTTCTGTAATTCAGTTCTCCCAGTTTTATACCAAATCATTGACTACTAAACCCGGATCTCACATTTAGAGTACTAATAATTAAGTTTATGTTTATAGATGGCCTAAAAACTGTGTGGTTCTTAACATGATATGGGTGGTTTCTGATCCTATTCAACAGTCAGCTGTCAATCAAATGCTCATCCCACTTGTCATGCATAATGTCCAACACCAGAGGGCTCTCTGGGACATCTGCTAAATTCTATTGGGTTCTCAGAAAGCTGGCTGCCTATTTCCCCTGAGCTCCACCCCTTTGTGGACCAGAACCATTTTCTCTCATTGGTCTAGGGGTTAGTGTTAATTAAGCAACCAGATCAATAGCTCACAGGCCCTGTTCTAGGAATACACATTTCTATCTCTTACTCTGTTATGCTTCCTAATTAGTTTACCTCTAGTTCAAGGACATAAGCATTTAATGGGATTAAAGCAAAGGTAATAAAAGCATTAATTTTATGACATAGACATAGTTGTTGTTCAGTCCTGTCCAACTCTTCCTGACCCCATTTGGGGTTTTCTTGGCAAAGGTACTAGAGTGGTTTGCCATTTCCTTCTCCAGCTCACTTTATAGATGAGGAACCGAGGAAAATAGGGCTAAGTGACTTGCCCAGGGTCATACAGCTAGTAAGTGTCTGAGGCCAGATTTGAACTCAGGAAAATGAATCTTCCTGACTTCAGACCTGGTGCTCTATCCACTGTACCACCAAACTGCCCTTGATAGACGTAGGCATTCATTCTATTCAATTTCTAGACCCAGCCACTCCCAAAACTAGGAATCCCTGTCAAGACAGAAGTCGATACTTGTCTCTTTCCCACCTCCCAACCCACAGATGAGAGCTAACCCAGAAATTCAATTCTCCATTGCTCCCACTGGGAGATGAGTAAAAGGGTTTCTTGCAAGGGTCTTAAAGGCCCACAGAGAGACATCTCAGGCCATTTTGTATCTTCCTTTATTTAATTGGTTGACATGATCAACGAATGGCCAGCTAGTTGGAGAAGAGCACCTCTGAACTTACCTAGACTGATCCTGGGAAAACAGATCTGACACATCTGTTAGCTGTCAGATGTTAAGAAAGGCTAAGAGAAGAGAAGAGAAGCCTGGAATGGTTAAAATAACTGGCATTTATATATCATTTAAGTTTTCAAAACCATTTACATACCTAATACTGACCTATTTCAAAGTAGTATTGTGAGGATTAAATAAGGAACTGGTTGTAAAAGTTATTTGAGAAGTATAAAGCATTATGCAGATATAAGATATTAAAATAAAAATTTTATCAGAATCTATGAGAAGTTAAAGTTTTCTAGCTTTAGATTTCCAGTCTTTTCCAGATTTTTAGAAGAATCAGACGCTGAGTCAGTCTGTTTCTCTCAATGGAAGTGGCCACTGTCATGACACACTATTGTTCCATCTTCTTTGTCTATAATGGGTTGAAAGACCTGAAAATAAAATTCAATTCATTGAGGAAGGCTTTATAGCCTTAAAGGCTTTGCTCCAACAAGGAGTCCCACACACATGTTAAGGTCATACATGATTCTTTCTGTAGGGAGAGCATTGATGTAGTACCAGCAGGATTGTGGGACAAAAGTCACCAGTTCCACTCCATCCTTCGAGTCTTGCCAAATGAAGATCCGGGGTAATTTGCATGGCTCTGGGACTGGCAGCCAGGGTCATGATGGAAGATGAGTGGAATTTTCTCACCCTGTCTCAAAGAGCAGGCAAGCCTGGAGGAGTGATTGCTAAGGCAGGTACAAATGAACTCAAACGACCAATTTGACCTAAAG
The DNA here is from genome assembly GCF_011100635.1 of Trichosurus vulpecula. Classification (NCBI taxonomy): domain Eukaryota; kingdom Metazoa; phylum Chordata; class Mammalia; order Diprotodontia; family Phalangeridae; genus Trichosurus; species Trichosurus vulpecula. The sequence continues at coordinate 300,362,997 of NC_050576.1, read as the reverse complement.
GCCTTTAATGGTTTTCTAGATATTGCTTTTGCTTTGGAGGTTACAGGCTAGAAGCAAAATAAATACTATGACCATTGCTTTTCTGAGGAGAGGATACTTAATATCTGTAATGTATGATCCATAATAATGGAGAACAATAAATGGTAGCAGCTAAGCAGAGAATCAATAGATGGTAGCAAAGGGAAGAAAATAGCCCAGCAGATGATGCCAGCAGTGGAGAAAGCAGTTAACGGCTGGACAGGGAAAGCATCCCAGCAGATGAGATCAGAGGCCGAAAAGCACCCTCCAACCGGACACATAACCTACAGAGGATGAAGTGATATGGCTATACCTATTCTCTCCCTCTCCTGCTAATAGTATGAGAATCTGTGTCAGAGTGTGTTAATTGGTCAAAAAACATTTATGAAGTGCCTACTGTATACCAGGCACTGTCCTAAGAACTGGGAATACAAAGAAAGGCAAAAGACAATCCCTGACCTCAAAGAGCAAACAATCTAGGATTATCCTTGTCATTGATCTTTCTAGTCTGTTTAATCAAATCCTTTTTCCTTTGAATGGCGCTCTCAGTTTGGACTATACGTAAGAGAATGAGAGATTGTGGGACTTGGAATTGTTATACTTACATATGACTTTAAGTTTTCGTATCCATTTACATACCTAATATTGACCTGACTATTTCAAGGTAGGATTGTGAGGATTAAATAAGACGATGAATGGGCAAGTGATTTGAGAAATTCAAAAAGGTTAGAGAAATAGCGGAGGGGGCTCATAAACTGTGGTTTTGAATTGATGCTGACCTAAAATGTGCCTTAAACCCAGGATAACTTTTAGGAACCCACAACTAAGTGAACTCAAGCTATATTTGCCATGTATAAAACCAGATATACCAGTAGAATAGATTTGTTCCGTTTCTAACAAGCAAAAATGAGAAAAATAAGAGACAGATAAATATGTAATCTTCCTTATCAACTTTCAACGCTTAAGTCAGAAAATTGTATCAGCTGTGAATGCTTAACGGACTAATAACTGAAGAAACATGCAGAATGATAGCAAACCAAGTGAGGAAACTCAAAGCAGATATTAAGATTAAAAATGTCAAATTAGCTGCTAATTAAGCATTCCTATCCATAGTAGCCTGGGAATTTGGCAGTAAAGTAGAAAACATCACTTAAAGGTAAGGACAGGCTAGAGGAAACCTCCAGGTAAAATCCAGACCTCCATTAACAAAGTGAAGCAGGAAACTGAGTGAGAATCCAGATAATTAAGGGAAATTCTTGCTAATTTCAACCCAGATGGAGTTTTTATCCCCAGTTTTTTGGATTATTATCTTGTGCCTTCACATGACTGAAGATCAGGCCTTCAGAGACTTTAGGGAGGATTTGGGAGCTTAGGGAGTTAAGTTTGAGGGCATTTCTCCATGACTCAGGGAAAGAGAAGGCAGCCTGTTGCAGTGGAAAGAATAATGGATTTGCAAAGAATATAGGCTGTGAGGAAGGGTAGCTAGGTGACACAATGGGTCTGGCTGGAGCTAGAGTCAGGGAGGCCTGAGGTCAAATCCCATCTCAGACACTTACTAGCTATCTCACCCTGAGCAAACCTCAGTTTCCTCATGTGTAGAATGAAAATGGTAATAACAGCCCCTCCCTCCCAGGATCATTGTGAGAATCAAATGAGATAACCTATATAGACAACTTTGCAAATCTTAAAGCACTATATAAACGCTATTATTTTATGTTCTTTGTGGTATCGTTAATTTAACAGGAAAATGAAAAAGGACAGGAATATCAGAGAAAACAATCAAGAACCATCACAGAAAACCATCAACGTGATCTCGGTAGGATTAGTTACGTCTTATTTCCTCACTTTAGCACTACAGATTGTGAATTAATTTATGTCGTTAAAGGCACAGTACTTATGACACCCACCTTTCCATGATCACTCTTAGGAAATGGAGGAAGTGAGCTGAAAGTTAGATTACAGACTGAGGAGCCATGTTCAGATGCTGATGTATTTCCAGAACACCAGAGACCAGCACAAGGTGGATGTGCTCCCTTGCCCCTGGAGCCACCGGCAGGGTCCCTTTCTGTCACGGAAACAAAGAAGTCCAAGCCTCAAGCTGATGGAAGTTCAACAAAAGGTAAAAGCTGTTCAGTGTAGCCCAGGGTACCCATTTCAGGAAGGACTCAGGTATCACACCCTATTTTTCCCACTATTTACTTCTAGGCTTGGGTCTGTGGACAAGGAAATTAACCACCAGTGGCTCAGATAATGCCTCTTTCATAGACTGTATGCTGCCTATTATAGGCTGAGCCTGATTCTGTTCGGTCTAGTGACTCCGGTTTGAAATCAGAATGAAATGAGATACTTGTAGACCATCTTACAGATAGCAAAGGGAGATTTACTTAGCTACATCAGCGAAAGAATATTCAGCGAGGATTCCACATTAACTCAGTTGGGTACCACTTCCCTGACTCTGTATTGGCTGTGAGGGTCTGCCAATCAGAAGCCCAAAGGAGGAACTGCTGGATGTTTATCTGCTGGTTGTTGTACTTAGGCCACCAGGAAGCTATATTAATAGTCAGAGCCTTGTTCCCCTGAGCTAAATAAAACGAGAATGGTTTCAAAACCTTTTGAAGAAAAATTAGCCTAGAATAGACTACCTAATAAAATATTGTTCCTACCACACAGCCCAAAGGCAAATAGGCAGAAATAGTTCATTTGGATGCTTCGTGGAAATGATAGAGGATTCTTGTGTTCTCAGAAAATTAGAAATCAAATCACCAGACGCTTTGTCACAGTCCATATCCCTAGAACCAGAGCTTCTCCCAAGATCAGGCTGCTTGGCAACCTGCTTCTTTGAATGGCTTCCAAGACAAAAAGATCAGTAAGAAGTCATGTAGAAGCATTGCCCAGAGTAGCTATGGATCCTCTGTATCCCACCAGGCCTAAATCCTGAGTCTCACAGTGGTTCTAGATTCCCTTTGGGTAGCAACCAGAGGCCAAGGATGTGACTCAACAATAACCATGGTCTGTTAAGAATATGGTGTTAAGTTAATGTACAGGATGTCCCAAAAGTCTTCATGCAGTTTTATGCACGTTTTATGCAGTAAAAATGTATAATTGAGCAACTGTCAGAGCAGCAAGGAGATTTTTTTCCACTAAAGCCCTAGTATTGAATGAATGAATGACATTTATTATGGGCTTATTATGTTCCAAGAACCATACCAAGCTCTGAGGATACAAATATAAAAGAGATGATAGTCCCTGCCCTCCAGGAATTTATGTTCTAATGAGAGAGACAGCACAAATGAGGGATTGGTGGCCAGTGGAAAGTATTTTGCTTTCGAAGTTGACAGGTATGGTGAGCAGAGCTATGAGGAGCTGATTGGCATGCCCTTTCCAGGAGGTAATGGCAGTATTGATTTGGTTAGGGTTCCAGATCCTAAAATGCGGGGGGGAAAGGAGGAGGGTGGGTCCCTAGCTTCTAGGTGGCTGGAGAGAAGAGGCTGCTCATCATAATGGACCAGGCGAGGCACTCACCAGTCTGGACAGCAGAGACCCGGGAGAAAGCTAAATGGATGACAACCCCCAAGGCATGGTCTCTAATACCAGCAAGATGGCTAGTACATTTAACTTTTAAATTGCAAAAGTAATACTGAAGTTTAGCTCATTTCTGTGCCATGGTGGCAGTTCCCAGCCTTCTTCCAAACTTCCTTATTTCCTTTGAAGCCACTGCCATCCTTCCAGTCACCCAGGTTTGGGACATACCAGAGTCATCTTTGACCTTTACTCCCCCATTTAATCAGCTGCCAAGTTTTGTCAAATTTACATCCACCACATCGCTTTCATCTTGAATCCATCCCCTTCTCTTTACTCACACTGCCAAAACCCTCATTACCATTCATCTGAACTACTATGATGGCCTCCTAATTAGTCTCATTGCTCAAATTCTCTCCCCTTTCCATATTATCCTCCACACAGCTGCCAAAATTACCTTTCTGAGGTATAATTCTGACTATATAATTCTATATATAGACCATATGTAAGACTATATAATTCTAGTGCTCAGAAATGTTCAGTGACTTCCTACTGATTCCAGAACAAAACAAAAATTCCTCAGGTTGGCTTTAAAGGCCGTTTCCAACATGGCACTAATCTACCTTCCCACACATTCTTTCCCTTTACGTACTCTACATCAAAACCAGACTAGATTTCTCCATGCTGAATACTCCATTCTCTACTTCCATGAGTTTGCAGAAAGCCTCCCCCCATTCATGAAATTCACTCTTTCCTCATCAAATCCTCATCCTCTTTCAGATTTACCTCAGGTGTTGTCATGCCTCCCATAAAACCATCCCGGATTCCCTGAATTGTTAGTGTTTTCTGCCTCCTTCAATTCCTTTATTTGTCTGTATATATTTGCTATCCCCTAGTATGATCATAAACAGGGAGACTGGTCAATGATGGTTCAGTCCTAGGAGCTTTGCAAGGGGGTGAGCCTGTTTCTGGAAGTGAAGAATGATAAGGAACCCTCAGAGGGTGCCTGTCCCTGAATCACAGTACATACAGGCAATTCTGTGCCTGATTCTTGTTCAGAAATAGGGTCAACCAGAACTCAGATATTCATCCTTATACTACATGGCCAGCAGAAAGGAAAGAGCCAATTTCTCCAATGAGCCTTTTGAATGCACACTCAGTTCTGGCTCAGCCGCCATCCTTCACTACTCAGTAAGTGGATAAGAACTGGTCCTAAAATGCTTGTGCATATCCTAAATTGGAGGCAGCTCCACCCCAATTCCACATCATCATGCGCTTCAGGATATGTAGGTTCAATCTCTTGCACACATTCCAAGGACTGGTTGTTCATTGCCAGTTCCGCCGTCTCACTTACATAATGTTAAGTTTCTTGCGTGGCAGAGCCTTTTTTTTGTCTCTGCAACCTCAGTGCCAGACAGCCATGTGGCATGGTATTTAGAGTGTTAAACTTGGAAGACCTAGGATCAAATCTACATATTTAATAGCTGTGTGATTGCAAATAACTTACCTCTCTGAATCCCAGGAAATCCTCCGAGACATATGTACAAATTATAGATTGGTTGCAAGCTACCCTGGTATAGAAAGTTTCCATAACCAAACACCCTTGACATATTTCCAACATCTTCATCACAGTAAATAAATAATAGGTGTTTATTTAACTTGTAATATTAGAATTCTCTCTCATTTTCTATGTGGTATAGGAATAAAAATAAAATAATGACATAACTTAAGGAATCATAGAATTTTAGAGTTGGGACAGACCCTTGAGAAGACCTGTATAACTAGTGGAGTAACCAGAGCTTTGTCCCAATGTGCCAAAAAGTAGGTAGTGCCTGTAGACCTCCACCAGTGAAATAACAACTGAACTTAGCACATAGTTAGCAAGGATAATGGGGCAGCTAGGTAGTGCCATAGTGCATAGAGCACCAGGCCCAGAGTCATGAAGACTCATCTCCCTGAGTTCAAATGTGACCTAAGACACTTACTAGCTGCATGACCCCGAGCAAGTCTTAGCCACATTTGCCTCAGTTTCCTCATCTGTAAAATGAGGTGGAGAAGGAAATGGCAAAACCACTCCAGTATCTTCACCAAGAAAACCCCAAATGGGGTCATGGCGAGTCACATACAACTGAAACAACTGAACAACAAAGCAAGGATAACTAGTTATAATAGGAAACTATAACACATGTACCCCACGTGTGCTTCTCCCCAGCCCTCTGGGCCTGTCCATCCTTCCCCAACCTCCAACGGCAGCCTCTTTAGCTATGCTTGAGGGTGCGTTTATACTGTTGACCATGAAAACGTACACACCCTAGGGATAAAAACAGCTTCTGATGGCTCTGCCCTAGAGATGATCTGGTGCTCACCTAATGTTTCTAGGTTGTGATGTTTATAGATAATGAATATCCATCCAGAACAAGTTATTTAATCATTCAGGCCTTAATTTGCCCATCTTTAAAATAGTCGGTATAACCCTTCTATTGAGAAGTTCTTAACATCATGAGCATTGATAAAATGATCACTAAAGTCCCTTGTATACCTAAAAACTATGAACCTATGATAGATATCTTGTTGCCTTCTAGCTACTTGGAAGGGGAATGAAATAATGTATACCACACATACAACACACACACACACACACACACACACACATCTAGACAAAACAGCTATGTGACTGGATTGAGGAGGCAGATTTCTTTTGCTAATATGGGTTGTTGGACCATCTCAATTAAAAAACTGACCTACCCCTTTTTACAAAGTCAACAATGGCCAGAAGAACTGGCCTAGGAGTTAACATGAAGAATATATAACTTTATATCCAACTGTTAATGGAATTAAAGCACAGGCTAGCAAGAGGGAAGATAAACTCCATTCAACCTGATTAGACCTAAATTAATGGGAAGGATATAGGGAAGATTCACAAAGGACTTCCCTTCTTTTTTTCCCTGGTAGACAAAGCAGTGATTCAGGTGTGCCTCTTCCTGTTTGCTCTCTGGATGCTTTCCAGACCAGGATCCCACCTAGATCTCTTCCTCTATGCCATACCATTGACCAGAAAAAAAAAACAGTATCTTTTGCTTACATGATTTTCCCCCCTCTAATCTAGACCAGGGGACCCGTTAGTGCTGCATTTTTTTTCTTTTCTTTCCATATCTCTTTTCAAAATCATATTTGGTATTTGGAATTGATAGCTCTTATCAAGGAAGCCCAAAAGGAGAAAGATTTATTTGTAATGTAATTCTGTTATCTTCACAAGAATTCTTGTATGTCTATATCTTTAGGGATGTTGGGTTTTGGTCTTTAGGGATATTGTTTTTTGTTTTAATTTTTACTGATATCTTGTGTCTTTAGATCACTTTTACTTCTGAGTATATCTCTCTCCCCTCCCCCACCCATGTAACCATCCTTATAACAAAGAATTTAAAATGAAGAGAAAAAAAGCAAGTCAGTCAAAGTAATAAATATATCAGCTGAATCTGACAAGAAATGCGATGTTCCACATCTATATCTTCCCAGATCTACAAAGAAAAGAACAAGACTCAATTTTCTTATCCCTTGGGTCCAACTTTGATTATTATAATTACAGAGATCAGTTTCTTTTTGTTGTTCTTTCCACTTACATTTTGGCAGTCATTGTGCATATTATTTTCCTGATTCTATTTTCCTTTGTATCAGTTCATGTAAATCTTCCAATACCTCTCTGAATTATTCATGTTTATCATTTCTTATGGCACAGTAACATTCCGTTATATTCATGAACCACAACTTGTTTAGCCATTCTCCCAATGAATGGATATCTACTACTTCATTCACAATTCTTTGCTACCATAAAGAGTGATGCTGTAGTGGCAACTAGGTGGCACAGTGAGTAGAGCACCTGCCCTGAAGTCAGGAGGACCTAAGTTCAAATGCGGCCTCAGACACTTGACACATTTACTAGCTGTGTGACCTTGGGCAGGTCACTTAACCCCAATTGCCCTGCCTTCCCCCTGGCAAAAAAAAAAAGAGTGATGCTGTGAACATTTTTTCTATTTTTACTAAACATTTTTATATAAAGTTTTGAGTTCCAAATTCTATCCCTTTCCTCTCCCCTGCCTGAGATGGTAATCAATAATATTTAAGTTATACACGTGCAATTATATAAAACATTTCCATATTAGTCATTTTGTACAAGACTTGAATAAAATAAAAAAAGAAAGTGAAAAATAGCATTCTGCAGTCTGAATTCAATCAATATCAGTTCTTTCTCTGGAGGTGGATAGTATGCTTCATCATGAGTCCTTTGGCATTGTCTTGAATCATTGTATTGCTGAGAATACCTAAGTCATTCACAATTCTTCATTGTACCATTGCTGTTACTGTGTACGATGTTCTCCTGGTTCTGTTCACTTCACTTTGCATCAGTTCATAGAAATCTTTCCAGGTTTTTCTGAAATCGTCCTGCTCATCATTTCCTATAACACAATATTCCATCATAATCATATACCACAGTGCGTTTTGCCATTCCCCAACTGATGGTTGTCCCTTTAATTTCCAATTCTTAGCCACCACAAAAAGAGCTGCTATAAACATTTTTTTACAAATAGGTCTTTTCCCTTTATGCTATGAACGTTTATTATACATGGGTCTTTTCTTTCTGTCTTTAACCAAGCTGGTCAAAGCACTAAGATCTCTGGGTCAAAAGCTATGTAGAACCTTGTTAGCCTAATTCCAAATTGCTTTCCAGAATAGTTAAATAATAATGTGCCTGTTTTTCTACATCCCCTATAACTTTATTATTCCTTTAGGATTATTATTTAAAATTACCTTCTGAATTTTAGAAGTCATTTTTGATAAATGAAATACACAGACAGAAAGCTGAATTCTATGAGTTTGTAAGTCCTTTTTAAATACCCCTCTTGGTTTCTTGAGGAAGGTCATGAATACTTCATTGAAAGAGATTCAATCTAACACCATAATCTTTTGGCCACTTGCTTCAAGATCCCGTGAGTGGCTTCCCAGGAGACGAATGTCTCCCTGAAGCATTGCGTGTAACACACTGGCAGAGAATGTGGACACAGAATTGTTAAGGACTTGCAGATAAGCATTGTTAACACATCCTATCTCTTTTGGAAGATGAGGTGGGAAGCTATCTCACAGTGTGTAACCAGGACAGGGCATTAGCGTGTTTTAACCAAGGCTCGACAATGTTATTCCTTACGTCTTACAGGAGACTTTAAGGCTTCGCCATAACATATGATTTAATATGGCACAAAACAAACACATATTGCCACAGAGAGCCAGATATTCTGGCATGAAAAATATGTGCATTTACACAAAGTAATATTAAAAAATGTCCCATGCGGCACCCTAGGTAGCTGTCTATCTTGTCTACCCCTGGTCCTGGCTGTGTTAACCAGTGATTTCATAAATTTATGGCTTCACACAGAGCTTAATCTATTTGCTGCTCATCTGATACCATTTTTAAGCCACGAATTTCTAGCTCCAAGGAAAAATAAATAACTTTATAAAAATATATTTAAGCTGCCCTGAAGTGATCCGGGCCATTGTACTGCTACAGATAAAAGTATATCGTGTTATCTTGACAACTGTGGCTGCTCAGGCTTTTATACAGGTATGTGATATTACAGGCTGATATTTGATGGTCCTGTCACCTCCAAATCCAGGGTGGAATGACCCCAGCAAGCAAAAGTCCTTATGCATCCTTTCTAGTACATTAAATATGCAAGTTTTTAAATACTAGCAATTCAAGTGCTTGGCCAAGTACACTTGGAGGTTGTGCAACCCAAAACATTTGATGAATATAAAGTTGATTGAAACAAACTTGAAACAGTTTGATTGAAAAAGTTGATTGAAACAGAGCCATGGGCTAACTTTATTCCATGAAGTTGGTCACAGTGAAGTTTCCTGGTAGAGAATGAACTACGGACATTTGCTCAGCCTGAGTGCTAAAGCTTAATGTTTGCAATGGGTCACAAGCCCCATCAAATAGTGGGCAGAATGCTACATCTGGAGTTGGAAGACCTAGGTTTAAATCCTGACTCTGATGTGTAATACTTTCGTGATCTTGGATAAGTCACTTAATCCTTTGGGACCTTAGTTTCTTCATCTGAAAAGTAAAGTGTTTGAAAGAGAAGAGGCATCATACAGTGGAGAGAGCATGTGGTTTGGAGTCAGAGGTCCTGGGTTCATCTTGGTTCTGGTGCTTGCCATACAGGTAACCTTGGACAAATCATTTCACCTCACAGGCTTCTGTTGCTTCATCTGCTAGATAGGTGGCTTCTAAGGTCACTTTCAGCTCTAAGCCAATGATCCCATGCCTTGATGACCTCTGAGTTTCCTTCCAGCTCTAAATAATGGGCTGTCTGAATATATTCATTGATTTGGGAATCAAATTTTCCTTGGGACTTGAGGGCCATTTTAGGGTAATTTTGCAATTTTAAATTAGGCAGGGATCTAAATAGAGTACCTTACAGGACCCCAGTGAAGTCTTCCAAAAATACTGACACAAATCTTTGTTATTTATATGAATCCCGAATGCAGAGTTTTAGCAAAAGATCTCAGTTCCAACACTGACTTGGAGGTCTGAAGAAAGCCATCTGTCATTCTTCCAAGTGTTTGAGAATTTCCTGCTGTACTGAATTATTAAAAAAATAATAATGATGAAAACTATGTGGCATTTTAAAGTTTACAAAACATTCTCCTCACAGGAAAGCACCCTGTGAGGTGGACAGAGCAAATGTTGTCATCTCCAGTTTACAGATGGGGAAACCAAGGCTCAACAAAGTTAAGCCAGTTGTCCAGGGTCACAGCTGGAGCTCTGGGTAACTCAAGGCATTCCAGTTTCCTATCCAATGCTCTTTTTTATCTTGCCTCAAGGACTCTCCCTCCCCTCAGTCCATAAGGGGAAAGAAAAGAAAAGAAATTCATTTAGGTTTCCTTTCCATTAAAATTTTTCTTATTCTTAAAAAAAAAGAAAAGAAAAGAAAAGAAATCCAGTATCACTGAATTTGAGGGTTGGAAGGGGATTTTAGCAGCCATTTGGTCCAACTCCTCCCAGAATGAATCCCCCCACACACACACCTGACAAGTGGTCCTCCAGACTCTACTTGTAGATCTCAAGTAAGAGGGAACCCCCCACACACCTCCTGCAGCTGCCTATTCCACTTTGGGACAGCTTGAATCATCAGGAAATTTTTCAACCAGCCCAAATTTGCCTCAATAACTTGTACCCGCTGCTTCTGGTTCCACTCTCTAACGCCAAACAGAACAAACTGAATCCCTCTTTCACAGGACAGTCCTTCAAATACTCAAAGGGAGCTATCATGTGCCTTCCCTGAGACTTCTCTTCTCCAAGAAAAACATTCCCAGTTCCTACAAACAAATTATCATATGACTGCTACTGTTTATTTTCTAGGCTCCCCTTCCAGGGTTTATTTCCTTGAATGCAGCAATTATACAATTTAATTTTTTCTATGTTTTTTTAAGCCACTGATTAAGGACACAAACATATGGATGTGTGTGATATATTTCGGTAGTTATGAGTTACAGCTAGTCAAGAGAGTCTTCACTTCCATGTGAGTTAATTAAATGATGGTTCCTTTACTTTTTAAATTGGGTTTGTTCTGGCATTGGAGAAGGAAAGGCCTCTGCGGGGATTCAGCATCCCACCATCTCCATCTGTTTATCTCCCTGGGCCCCTTTAATCAAGGGGGCCTCTCTCCTGCTCAAGCCTGAAGCAGCCTGAATTTGCATAAGGTAGCAGCATCTCCAGCCCCAGCATGCAGCAAAAGATCATCTCACAGGGCACAAACCACTCAGGATGCAGCAGGGCCAGTTAAAAACATTTGGTTTGGGGCAGCCTATGTATTGTACAGAAGGTCACTAATGAGCAGGCTTCCAGCCAGGGAGGGAAAGAACGTGACAAGTTTTGCTGAGGTGGTAGGAAATCAGCCTGACCGTTACCGCCTCTGTTCTTATACTCCCTGAGATTCTGGGCCTTCATAGGCAGATAAAGCAACTGACATTCTGCCCCTGTTTTACTGCCTGTATCTGTCCTGCCTCTCAGATCTGGGACCCTCAAGCTATGTAATTTATCTCCACCTGTTTCTTTTAGTGCCGTCTCTCTGGTCCCCCTCTCCAGTCCCAGTGAGGTTTCTGTAGTCTTGTCCGTTAAGAGAAGCTGAGGCGTTTTTCATTTCCTCTTAAATGTTTTCCATTTCACTTGAAGAATACAAAACCCTAAAATGTTGCCTCATAATTTCTTTAAGGACGGAGCTGTGGGGGCTTTCGACAGCTTCACTTGAAGACCATTGATGTTGATTAGGGGCTGCCTGGCTGAGTGCACTCCACTTTGCAAATGTGCCCCTCATGGTGTAAGTTGTTGACACCTTCTGGGTTTTCATTGTGAATTTATAAGCAAGCAACATCGATTCCCCTGTCTCCACTCTCCTCTGAGCTCTATCGCCTACTGAAGAGTCAGTCAGAGTCTGGACACAGAATATGAAAGAGGTGATTCCATCACATTGTTACTGGGGCTCTGAGGACATCTTCCTTCACCCACTGTGAAAGTATCAGCATCCACCACCTCTCTGCCACGTTGTAGTCAGTCTGGATGACTTTGCAACAGACACACCAGACTTGTGTCTAATCCCCTACATCATGAGAAGTAAGGAGAACTTCTGGGGGTGGGAGTAAGGATGGGGGAAGGCAATGCAAAATAGAAAGAAATGTTATGTCTGGGTCATCTGGCTGCCCATATTTTCCCATCCACCCCCACCAAGATTCATCTGTCATAGATGTTAAACCTTTATGGTCCTGACAGCATCACAAAGCCAGTAAGAGGTTGTATCATTGAGACTTCAGGAAAAGAGATTCCACCACCATCATCATCTTTATTACTCATCTATATATTCTTCATAGTCTCCTCCAGGTCTTTAATTCTGAGAGTACTTCTGTTAACAAATTCCTGCTGCTGCCCAAATCTCCTCCCTACTGCCCCTGCCCCAGGTTCTCATGAGACCTGTATGATTGATAACTGAGATGGCCTCTGCAAGCTACTAGAGCCTCCACCATCTTTGTATCCCCATCACCTAGCACAATGCCTGATACACAGAAGATGTTTTAAAATGCTTGCTGAATGATCAGTTAGATCAGACTGCAGCTGCCTTTGACACAACCATTTCGCTACTAATAGCTACTCACATTTATTTAGCATTTTCAGGTTTTAAAAAGGGCTTTCCTCACAACCTTATGAGATTGGTAGTACAGATAGTGCGTTGTTCAGATAAGAAAAATGAATCTCTGACCAATTTAGTGATTTGTACAAAACCATGTAGGAAGGAAGAATCAAAACTGGGACTAGAACCCAGGTCCCTTTCCTGATTCTGAATCCAAAGTTCTTTTCACCACTACTTCCGTTTGACCAACATTTAGAACCTGGCCAGCCAGAGTCAGGCTTTACCTAAGAATTCAGAGAGTATGCCAGTATAAAAAGGGACTGTTAGATGGTTTGCCGTTTCCTTCTCCAGCTCATTTTACAGATGTGGAACTGAGGCAGACAGGGTTAAATGACTTGACCAGGGTCACACAACTAGTAAGTGTCTGAGGTCAGATTTGAACTCATGAGTCTTCCTGAACCCAGGCCCTGCACTCCATCCACTGAGCCACCTAGCTGCCCCTTAATGAATTTAACTCCACAGCAATTCAATAAACATTCAGTGCCTGATGGGTACAAGGCACTGTCTGGGTGGCTAGGTATAGAATGACAAAAGTGAAATAGTACCTACCCTCAAGAAGTTTATATTTCACCAGGGGAGGAGGAGATACAACACGTACACAGATCCATAATTAAGGGGTAATTACTAGACGGAGTCCGAGAACAGTAACAATAGTGATGGTAACAGCTGTAGCTCTTACGATGCCAGGCACCGTGCTATGAGCTTCACAGTCATTATCTCATTTGATCCTCACGACATCTATTTTGAGGGGTAGATGTCATCATTATCCTTATTTTACAGCTGAGTAAACTGAGGCAGACAGCGGTTAAGTGACTTGCCCAGGATCACACAGTCAGGAAGTGTCTGAGGCCAGATTTGAGCTTGGATCTCCCTGACTCCAGGCTTAGTGATTATCCACTGCACCAAGATGATACCTCAGCTGACCCTTAAAGAAAGAGTACAGGATTCCAGGAGGCCATGATTACGGGGCAATACAGTGTAGCCATGAGGGGATATTGTGAAAATGTGTTGGAGGCAAGACAAAGAATGTCAATTTCAAGCAACAGCTAGAAACTTTTTAAAAAGTTTTATTAATGCCTTTTGTTTTCACATTTCCTGATGTATATTCTTTCTCCCCTCATTGTCCCTTGTAGAAAAAAAAAACAAAAGAAAAGAAAAAGAAAAACAGTTAAGCAAAACCAATTAAAAACAACTGTGCCTGACAGTATATGGAACATTCTACCTCCATATTTCCACACACACAGTAGGGAAGTGTTTCATTATGTCTTCTCCTGGATCAAGATTGGTCATAACAATTAAATCAAATGTAAACTCCTTGAAAGCAGGGACTGTTTAATTTTTTTTTTACTATGATGGCACAGTGTCAAGAGCCCTGAGTTATAGATTAAACCGGAATGTAGCAAAATTCAGTGTTGTATCCACTTACTTTATTGTGTTTATTGTCGCATTGAATGAGTTTTAAAAAGCTTCCCCAGGATTCTCTGAACCCTCATTATTTACTATCACAACAGTATGCCCTTACATTCATTCTGTCATTTCTAAATGGACAGGAGCTCACTTTATTTCCAGGTGAGAGGTGATGAGGACCTAAGCTAGGATTTGGACCGCTGGAATAGAGAGAAAGAGATGGATTTAAAGATGTTATGGATATAGAATCAAAGGACTTGATTAATGTTGTAAGCAAGGAAGAGGGAAGAACCAAGGGTGACTCTGAGTTTATACAGCTGCTAATGCCCTTGACAGAAACAGGATAGTTTAGAGGAGAAGCCCCCAAAATGTTGTCTGAGGATCAATGGGAGTCTCCAAAACCGTTCCACGAGGTGCATGAGGCCAAAAATTATTTTCATAATAATGCTAATACATAATAATTTCCATTTCTAATATGATACATGATATAATCCACATAAGCAAAAGCTCATGGGTGGTCCTCAATCATTTTGAAGAGTGTAAAGGGATCCTTAAACCAAAAAGTTTTAGAACCACCAGTCTAGAGTATGAGTAGGTTTTGGGAAGGAAAGATGCTGAGTTCTGTTTTAGACATGGCATCAATAAGCCTACTATGTGCCAGGCACTGGGGATAAAAAGACAAAAAATAAAACCAGTACCTGCCCTCAAGAAGTTTCCACTCAGTTGGAGAAGATAACAAGTCCATTTTTAATAGTGGGTTTGTTGGTGTCTAGGAGTGTCTGTGGTATATGGTGAAAGGTTGGTTAGCAGGTGGCCAATTACTTCTCCTGCGGTGGCCCCTACCTCTGTGCGGCTGGCACCATTCATTCCAACTCTAACCTTCAGGTGCAGCTTCCTCTTTAGTTAACACCCCTCGCTTTGCCCATGGTGGAATGGGTGTCTTTTAAACCTGCTAGGGGAAGAAAAAGGGGAATCAGAGGTGCCTCAAAAGAGCATCTCCCATGTGCAATACCTCCCTCCACAAGGATTGCTGGCTCTCCTTTTTTGCCTAGGTAAGAGTCCAAATTAATGTGGCCTTTTCCCTGCTACTTACAATGCAAATGAGGCCATTGGCAATTGGCGATATTGATCCTTTTTTGCCAAACTGCTCTAGATGGTTTCCTATAGGAGCTGGCACTGGAGCTGAGCTTTGAAGGAAACTAAGGACTCTAATGGACTAATGTGAGGAAGGAATTCATTCTATCGACAGGAAGCAGACTATTGGGGAGATACTGTGTTGTGTTTTGAGAAATTGCAGGGTGGATGATTTGACTGGACTGTTGTATGTGTGAATAAGAGTGATGTATAACAGACCTAGCAAAGTAGGCTGGAGCCAGGTTGTAAAGAGCTTTAAATACCAGAGAAATTTCTATTTGACCCTACACAGGGGTTCTTAACCATTTTTGTGTCATGGACCCCTTTGGCAATCTGATGAGATTGCTCCTCAATCTAATATTTTTAAAGCATGAAATAAAATATACAGGATTGCAAAGGAAATCAATAATATTGAAATAGAGTTTTCAATATATACACATGCCTTTACATATTCATAGACATATAAAGATACACTTCCATTTACATTCATAAACACACACATACATATAAGCTAAGTTCATGGACTAAGAGTGCCTGCCCTAAGGTAATAAGAAGCCCCTAGAGTTTAACTGAGTGTCAGT
This sequence comes from Trichosurus vulpecula, assembly GCF_011100635.1. Taxonomy (NCBI): domain Eukaryota; kingdom Metazoa; phylum Chordata; class Mammalia; order Diprotodontia; family Phalangeridae; genus Trichosurus; species Trichosurus vulpecula. The sequence continues at coordinate 300,347,099 of NC_050576.1, read as the reverse complement.
GTCTTCATCAAACCCGCACTTTACTAAATTTGAAATCCATTGGGGAGGGTGAATTGGAGAGGGAAGAGACTTGAAGGATAAAAACATTTGTAGTAGTAATAATAAAAATAGCTGGCATGCATATAGCACTTTATATACGATAATGTTTCATCATGTCCAAATCTTCATGACCCCATTTGTGGTTTTCTTGTCAAAGATACTAGTGTGGTTTGCCATTTCCTTCTCCATCTCATTTTACAGATGAGGAAACTGAGGCAGAGTTAAGTGACTTGCCCAGCCAGTTAAGTGTCTCAGGTAGGATTTGAACCCATGTTTCCCCAGCTCCAAGTCCACTGACCTCTCTGTTATTCCACAAGATAGTCACTGTGATTCCTTCCAGCTTTGAAATTCTTGTTGTTGTTCAGTTGTGTCTGGTTCTTTGTGACTCCATTTGGGGTTTCTTTGCAAAGATACTAGATTAGTTTGCCATCTCCTTCTCCAGCTCATTTTACAATGAGGAAACTGAGGCAAACAGGGTTAAGCGACTTGCCCAGGGTCACACAGCTAGTAGTGTCTGAAGCAGGATTTGAACTGAGCTCTTCCAGACTCTAGGACTGGCACTCTACCCACTGTGCCACCTTAGCTGCCCCTTATACACATTATCACATTTAATATTATAAACCCTAAGATTAAAGGTAAACAGGAAGGCTTTCAATAGCATACATCACAGACTAGGTAGGATTTTCTGGAGATTGGACATGAGCACTAGTATAATCCAATGTCATCCATGTTTAAATTCATAGGTGTATATTCTTGTCCCTGTTACAGCTAGTCTAGATCTACTGAATGAACTGTTAACCAGAGTGAATTCCACTAGTTTACTAAATGGTACCCCAAAATGTCCAGAAGAGTTCATTGTACTTATTTTCTTGTATCAGGAGGAAATTCTGCAGTTCTTGGGGATTCCCTCACGTAAAGAGTGGGAAATCAGAAAAAAACCGAAATAGAAACAATTTGGGAAATTTCATCGCTTCGCCTATAACACAGAGGAGAATCTAGACGGCAAATCCAAGAGCACAGGAATAAGGAGCAGGAGGAGATTAGAGGGGGAAGTTTTAGGGAGAATGTGGGACTAGACCAGCCTCGCCTTTCCTGGGTGTCCTGTGACCACTTTAGTTTCTGGGTAATACGAACTACAGCTGAGAAAACACCAGCTGTCTCTCCTGCTGCCGGTTTCACGAAAGGAAATGGTGCTGTGTTGTCTGTGTGCTCCCAGCAGAGCATGAGTAGGGGAGTTTATTTCTCTTATCTTTAGTTCTGCAGCATTTGTTAGTTAAATGCCTCCACCTCCTCCAGCTCCCCATGGCTCCGGCTCACCAGGGAAGTTCTTCAAGCACACCTTTCCACACAGCATGGGCTACGCCTGCCTGCTCACTTCTGAACTCATCCCCCACAGAATCTCTTGTTAGTGAGCCCGGAACAGCTGTATAGAATACAGTCCTCGGTACTCCCCCTAGTGCCTGATGCCAGGGGTCCGTTCTCTGTGTGTATTGCAACCCTTTTATTCTCTTCTTCCCAGTGACAGCCCCCCAACATAAAACCCAAGATTTCTTGCTACACACCAGGGCCTCTCAGAGTATAAAAGCAAAAGCCAAAACTTAATTGAAAGGCTAGAAATTTTTAAAATCTGAAACTTTCAGCTTTCCAGTGTTTAATACTTTGTAACTCTAAGGATGTGTTGCATCCTAGGGGGCAAATTTTAGGTAAGAAGACAGGAGAAAGTACCATCTTAGTGGCCTTTCCCTTGGAGCTGTTCCCAAATCAAGAAGCAAAACATATTTAAAAGAAGTCCTACCATCTGGCTAAGTATGAAATGGGTAAAAACAAGACTTTTTAAAAGTTCTTCCCTTCTCTGTGGGGTAAATGCTGAGATTGGAGGGTTATTTTGGACTCTGGAAGTATTTTGTAAGGGGCAGAACCAGAGATACAAAAGCACAGAGAAGTTTATAATATGGAAGAGCAGAATCAGTGGGCTACCAGTTTTCCAATTCCATAGCTCAAAAACCTGAAATTAGACAAGGGTCTTTTCTTTCATGGTTGGTGTTGAGTTCCTAACTATCCATGGTACATATAAGTTCTCTGCTCTCTAGTGTCTCTTCTTTTCTCCCTGCATTCTCTCTCCCCTTTAGTGATCTCATGTACTCCCACAGCGTTAACTTCACCTCTGTACAGATGACTTCTAAGTCTCAATCTCCATCACCACACAGTCTCAAATTTCCAATCACATGCAACCCATTTTCATCTGAATAACCCACCAGCACCTCAAGCTCAACACGTCCAAAACCAAACTCATCTTCTTATCCCCAAACCCACATACTCACCTAAATTCCTTATTTCTGCTGCTGACTCCACCCTCAACCATGCATGGGCTCAATATTTAGGTGACTCCATTTTTTATTCCTCTATTTCCCTATCACCAGTCAACTGGTGGTTCTATCTGCAATCTCTTTCACATCTGGTCAAATTCAAGTCCTAATTACCTATTGCCCAGATTATTGTAATAGCCTCCTAAATGGTCTCCTTGATGCCAATCCCTTCTATCTCCTATCCCTCCTTCCCACAATGGCCAAAGTAACCTTCCTAATGCACCAGACTGGCCTTTTTATTGCTGCTCAAAAACCATTGGTGGGTTTCCATGACCAACATAAACTCCTTACTCTGCCGTTCAAAACTTTCCATTGTCTGGCTTCAACCCTATTTTCATCCTTTTTTTCTCTTCAGACACTGTGTTCTGCTACAGATCCGAGTCTGAAGATGAAATACTAATTTTAGGACAAAATGAAACAAGAGCCATTTTCCAATCCCACCTTGACATAACCTACCTTTGGGCAGTGCTGTCCCCCAACTTGGTAACATGCCTCTACCATATTACTCTACCCACTAAAATCTTTCCCTTTTTTCAGGTCCCAGGTCCAGGGCTACCTCCATACAGTCCTGATCACTCATGCTTCTCTGTTTGATCTCTCTTTCATACATCCTAATTTATCTTTATGTTTATTTGTCTATATGTCTCATCCCTCTAGTAGATAACAAATTTCCTGAGAGCAGAAATCGGGTCATTTTTCATCTAAGTAGCCTCAAAGCCCTAAACATTATAGGGATTTATAAAGTGTGTTCAGTTGAGTGCCTGGTCACATTTAGTGCTCCAGATAACTAAAATGCACTAAGTGTTTGCTTCCTCCATTTCTTCCCTAATTATACTTTGGAATCCTTCACTATAGTGGGGCACAGATTATAAATGTGTAAGGTGGCATGGTAGTCCTCTCCCAAAACAAGGAAAATAACTCTCACAGGACTATGGAGACAGAGCTGGAAGGGAAGCTGTCTGGGCCAAACTCTTCATTTGCAGATGGGGAAACAGAGGCCAGGGAAGGAAAGTGATTGGCTCAAAGTCACACAACTCATAAGTGGTGGGATTTGAACCCAGGTCCCTCTGACTCCTAAAGGGAGAGTTCTTTCTACTGTATGACCTCTGACTCCAAATCATTTAGTACCTTGGAGAGGGTAAAGAGAAAGAGTGCTGAATCGAGAGGTAGGGGAGACCTAGGTTTGAATGCTACCTCATTTTTCTCATCTATACAATACCTGTGATTTTTACCTCACGGGGTTTTTGTATCAGATAACATTTATCAAATGCTTTGCATATCTTAAAGTACCATATAAATGTCCACCACGAGGGGGCAAACTGTCACTTTCCAAACCTATCTGCCTCAGAGCCATGATATGTTGTCATCTCCACTGGCATGTAGCAAAACATCACACACACACGTACACACACACAACACACACACACACAACAGGTTCATATTGAGCTCTTTGTATAATTATTATAATTCATCTCAAGTCCTGGTTATGGAAGAATGGAAGAATGGAAGAAATAAATCTGGGGGATTTGGGGGGTCAGGTCAGGGAGGCAATCAACCAATCAGTCAACATTTATTAAGAACCCACTATGTGCTAAGTTCTGGGGGATACGAAAAGAGGCAAAATACAGTCGCATTGCTCAAGGAATTTACAATCTGATAGAGCGGGCAAGGATTGTCACTGATTTATAGCAACCTTGGGTAAAATGTTAACTTTCCTTCTACCGCCATCCCTTCTTCAGTCTCTTGGATGTTGAGTGGGTGAATACTTTGAAAATTTTGGGAACCATAATGATGCCCCATTTTTGAATTTTTGAATACTGCAGCCACAGATACTGAGGAGCAGCATTGAAGGAATGCAAAACAGGACCTGAATTCAAATCCCAGTTCTGCCATTTGTGTAACCTTGGACAAATCATTTCACCTGGGCCTCAGGTCTTCATCTGTAAAATGAGAAGGCCAGATAACCTCTAAATGCCCTTAAAGTCCTAAATCTATAATCTTATGCTCTGGGTTCAAATCCTGCTTCTATCCTTTACAATCTGCATGACCCCAAACAAGCTATTGAACTTTTCTGAGAGGGGCTGGACTAGATGGCATCTTCCAGCTCTGAATCTATGATCCAAAGAATCTAACCCAGCAGGATAGCCTGTGAGATCATTTTTGTACAATTGATTTTGTTTTTAAAGAGAAACTCTTTGCTTTCCTAAAGGTCAAGGTTCAAATTTTAATGAAGACTGAAATCTCCAAAAAAAAAAAAAATAGGCAACACCCAAAAAGCAGCTGAGATCTACAAGTTAGTGTTATCGATATGACTGTGTTGGCTTGTGCCTTTATTTTCTTTTTTTTTTTTCAAGCAGCAACTCAGATTTATTTGTAGCTTAAGATCTGGGGAAAAAGCAAGAAAACCAGCTTAAACAATATATAGGATCCTTCCCCTTTATGATGAGTGGAATAATGCACGCCACTTGTCCAGCGGACCACGAATGGGGATATACTTGGCCCCACAGCCATCAGGAATGAGACATTTCTCAGCTACCATGTCCTCAAATTCATCTGCATTAAACTTCGTGAAGCCCCATTTCTTTGAGATGTGGATCTTTTGGCGACCAGGGAACTTAAATTTGGCTCGACACAAAGCCTCAATAATGTGCACTTTGTTGTGGACTTTGGTGCGAATAGACATGATCACCTGTCCTATATGTACACGAGCAACAGTACCCTGGGGTTTCCCAAAGGCACCCCGCATGCCTGTTTGGAGTCTATCAGCACCAGCACAAGATAACATTTTGTTGATTCGAATAACATGGAAAGGGTGCAGTCGAACACGGATGCGCAAGCCATCTTTGCCACAACTCTTCACCATATATTTGTTGGCACAGATCCGTGCAGCCTCCAAGGCTTCAGAGGACAGTTGTTCATATTCATCAGACACCATATGACCACAGAGTGGGAACTCATCCACTTTTGCCTTTTTTCAACCTAGGTCAAAAATCCTTATCTTTGCATCAGGGACACCTCGGCAGAACCATGATTTTGGATATGGTTTGTTCTTACAGTATCTGTAACAACGAGCAGGGCGGCGACCCATACTCAAAGCCGACAAAGCGTGCCTTTATTTTCTAAAGCCTCTGTTGGGTCCTTTTTCTTCCACTGCCCAAATGTGGGCCCTGTCCTGGTTTCATCCTTATCTAAAACATTGTGGTTATCACTCAAAGTAATCTTTTCAAGTTAGCTTGAGAGCCTATGTCTGGTGCAACAGTACCCTCTGCTGGCGAAGCTATGCCCTGTTCCGAGTCCAAAGGGGAGGAATGAGCAATTTTTGCTGTTCCTTCTACGTGAAAGAAAGAAAACTTCCTGGAGTTGGCATCTAAATTTCTCACAATAGTCAACTGCTCTCATCCATCCAAGCTGTCTTCCAATATAACTAATCTTTTAACATCAAAATGAACCCAGAATTATAAGGCAATCAATGAATGGTATTCCCTGGTATATAATAAAGCTCACATTCATATAGTGGGTCACCATTTATCAAGTCCCTTATGTACATTGTCTCTTTGAGACTCACCATCATCTTGTGAAGTGGATAATATCAATATTGCTATCTCAATTGCGTAGGCCAGGTAGAAGTAAAGTGACTTATCCACGGTCAAAAAGCTTCTAAATGAGAGAGCTGAAGGTTTATCCCAGGACCACTTAATTCAATGATCCTCCCACCATACCCCAATGCCATGGCTTCTCCTTCAAGAAGCTTACAGCTAAGTTAAAGGGAGAAAATATCCATCCCAAAAGGTAATTCGCAATATAGTACTTTGGAGCTACATACTTGGGAGATATCCCCATAGAGGATGTGAAAATGGTTGGATTATTGGAGAGGAAAAATGGGGCAGGGAATGGAGAGACAAACAAGCACCTAGCACAGTGCCTGGCACATAGTATGTCCTTGTTGATATAGTTGTGTTTTGCAGACAAAATTCATCTGTGGGTGAATCTGCGGATTTATCTAGTTCTATGTAGAAATGCACTGTTAGAGAATTCTATCATTCTTTTTTGTATGCTTCAGTCTAAATTCAGACCACATAGTTCTTTCTCTGGAGGCAGATACCATTTTTTATCATGAGTCCTTTCAGATTGTCTTGGATCACTGCATTGCTGAGAATAGCCAAGTGAAGAGAATTGTATCGTATTTTTTTAAAATACAGGTTATGTGACATACTTATGTATGTCACATAAAATACAGGTTATGCCACATATGGAGCACAGATTCATTCTGACCAACAAGCCATATTCTGCTATCCTAGAAAAGTAATTATGTTGTAGAATGGTTTTATTCCATAGAAATACCACAAAGACCCTATAAAAAATAAATATAAGGCTCTGGGGGAGAAGTTAGAGTAAGTAGAAACTGAGGAAAGTCAAAGGAAAGGTCACTCCACTTCAAATTATGGAGATTTCACATTAATTCATTGGACATCTTCCAGAAATAAGAAGCAGGGGGCAGCTAGGTGGTACTGTATGATACACTAGGTGGTACACTGGCCCTGGAGTCAGAAGGACCTGAATTCAAATGCAGCCTCAGACACTTACTAGCTGTGTGACCCTAGGCAAGTCACTTTAACCCCAATTGAAAGAAAGGAAGGCAGACAGGCAAGAAGACAGGAAAACAGGAAGGCAGGAAGGCAGGAAGGAAGGAAGGCAGGCAGGAAGGCAGGAAGGCAGGAAGGCAGGAAGGCAGGAAAGAAGGAAGGAAGGAAGGAAGGAAGGAAGGAAGGAAGGAAGGAAGGAAGGCAGGAAGGAAGAAGCGAGCCCAGGCCCAACACAAGGTCCAACTGAGGATCTCATTGCACAGGACCCTACAAAGGCCCCTGTGATACTCCAAACCCCCTCCCCCAAACAAGGGTAGTTGTAATGCCTTCCTTGCGTCCTTCCTCCAGAATAAGGATACTCTTTGTGTTCACAGAGGTAAAGAAGCAGAGGAATGGAATCTCTGGATCACTTGGCACTTCAGGGTTGGAACAAAACCTGACCCCTGGGGCAGAAACCATCAAAGAATTGTAAGTTTATAAAGAAAACAATGGCCTTGGCTTCTCCTTCCTTTTGTTTTTCAGTTTGCATTTTTTTTTCCTGGTTGCTATGAGATGAGGCACATAAAAAAACTAAACAAACAGTTACACTCCTAGAATTAAATTCTAGCCTTGGAATAAATGATGATTGCCTTGTGACAATCCCACCAGGAGGATTTATTTGCTGGAGGAGCCTGTATTCATTGTGTCTGGTGGACAGAGAGTAAAGGTCAGATGTGAACTCCAAAGGATCCTCTTTCTATCTATAGAAACTACCCTTAGAATTGCTGCTAACAGAAAATCAATAGAGACAATGTAAAATGCAGATAGAGAATCCTCAAATTAGCCAAATAGTGCCCGTTTCTCTCCTTTCATAGTGTCCTTTTCTAAGAGGAGACACCATGTTAAAGAAGAAAAACTCCTTAGACTAGGGGAAAAGTGATATGACAAGGTAACCCAAAGTCCATTTGGGGTAAGAGCAGGGTAATTGGTGGAGCCTCCCCATCCCCCGCTCCCTCCTGGGTATCCTGACACTCCCTAGAACCTGGGTTCTGTTCTCACTTTGTTCTCTCACCTAGTGTGTGCTGTGGCAAATTCCGTGACTCAAAAACTTGCACCTGCAAAGGAGTCTGGGAAGGCTATTCGGAGCACAGAAAGATGATTTGTTACTTTCTCTGGAAGCAAATAGAGGAGATAGCTCAGTGGGGTGAGGCAGCTATCTGAAGAATTTCATTGAAAATAATCCCAGCTGCCCAGGGAAAGGCACAAACTGTCTGCTTGATTAAATAACACTCAGAATATACCACCTCCCCCACCCTATGAGTTTCAGGGTGTGCAGGAAGAAGCCAGAAAGTAAAGGCTCAGCGCTGTTAAAGCTTCTTAGCTAGCTGAGGATTAAGAGAAGGGGAGTGTCCTAGCTCCAGTCAGAGAGCTCTCCTTTGAGAAAAGTCCCACTGGTTTTCACAGAGGTGGAGATAATGAACTACTGCGCCATCTCACAAGACCTCCAGGAAATGTCCCAGTGGCACCAAAGATGATGGGAACTAAGAAGAATCCTACTGAGAAGCAGCCTCTCTCAAGAAGTAGAAAAGGGAAAGACGCTTCCCCAAAGCTTGGCAAGCTGGCAACAGAAAGCATCAGCCCTGTAAGTATCTGAGGACTGGTCTAAAGGCTAAGTCTGGGTCCTGCCTTCTTCTTTTCCTCCTCTATGAAGGGCCTTGATAGTAACTTCCATCACGGAGAAAGGTGAAATTTGCAGGAGCCCTCCAACCACTACAAAGTTAATATCTTCTGCTTGGAATTTCCTGAAAAATTCGTCTTTTATAGAAGAGTTTTCCTGTCCCTAGTCTGAGTCCAGGAGAGTGTGCTTTTGGGAGACATGGGATGATGTAGTCTTTGAAAGCTGCCTGCCCCTATTAGGAAAAATTAATAATAGTAGCAATACTGTTTATGACCTACTGTGATGCCTCATCTTGGTGTGGACCCATGGTTAGGAAGGGTTAGGAAAATAGAGCACAAGCTCGGACTAGTCTGACCATGATGAGCAAGTGCTTTCAAGTTCTCTGAGCCTCAGTTTCCTCATCCGTAAAACTGGGATAATCATATACTACCTGCATCACAGGCTGCAGTGGGTAGGGAGGAGTGTAATGTGTAGTGAAGTTGGAAAGGGATTTGTAAAGCACTTAGCACGGCGCCAGGCACCTGGTTCAGCACTTATTCTGTGCCAGCCACTATGCTAATGTATTTTATAATTATTATCTCATTTGAGCTTTACCATTTTATGGATGAGGAAGCTCTTTGCCTATAGCGCTTAGTGACCAAACTTCTGGCAATATGGCTCTCTGCACTTAGCTAGGCTCGTGCTCAGATCCATCATCATCATCATCATCATCATCATCATCACCATCATCACCATCATCATCACAGCTCATATTTTTATAACGCTTTAAGGTTGACAAAGTACTTTGCTCACAACAGCCCTGTGATATAGGTGGACCTTTTGGTCCAGTTCTGGGGAACATGATTCCATCAGCATCAGAAATAGACATTGAGGGAACACTAGCGATGCAGTCCAATACCTCCCTTTAAAAAACAAGAACTAAAAATTTTAAAATTAAATACATTTTAAAAATTAAAAATGAGAAGGAAATGGACCATATTCAAATCTCTTCCCTAACCCTGAACTCTATAGTACACCTTTTTTTGTCCTAAACTCCAAACTGAATCTGGTCTGTTCGTCTCATCAGCCTTGAAGTCCCCAATACGGGGATTGCTTTCCCTATCTCCAAACACATCCTGCTCCCATTTCTCCACCTAAACCTCCCTACCCCAGCTAACAAAAGTGTCTCTGGCTCTCAATATTCCCTCTCCTTTGATTTTTCTTCTCCAGGAGAGACAGATGCCTGAGAAAACCAAAAGGAGGAAAAGAAATGAGGTAAACAAATCTAAGGCTCTTCCTAATGTTAGCAAAGGAGAGAAGCCCCAAAACAAAACAGAGATCGTTGAAGGTAAGGAAATGTGTACGTAGAGAAAAAAATAAAACTAACTGGAATGGAAGACCCTTAGTAGGCAGGAGGTTCCTGAAGAGAATAGGCATCCAACCCAAGAGAAAACCATTCTCTGGAGAGCTTCTTGGCAAGACCACTCCCTCTAGAGAACAGCCATTCACCCCACTCTCAAGGTGAAAGACATTTCTGATGGCAAGCCTGCCAAATTTCAGTTGACTTGTAGATGCCATACTTGGGGTGAACTGGCTATACTTTTCAAATCAAAATTCCTTTATTCATCATTTAAAGCCTTTCTCAACCTGGCCCCACCCTAATCTTCCAGCTTTACTGCACATTACTCTCCTCCCCACACACTACAATTATGCCTTCAACATCACAAGTTTCCCCCATCAAGGTTTTGATATATCTTGGGTCAGCATAAGACATTAAGTGGAAATTTGGAGGGAGTTTTGCAAAAGCTGCAGAAAACATGCAAAGGCCAGCAGAGGACGCAGAAAAACTTTAGAAACTCAGAAATGCACAAGATATATTTATAGCATTGCATAATATCACTGTATTTTATCTTTTAATACCATAATAATTCAGACTTCTCTAGTATGAAGGGAGGGCCAGAAAATTTTAGGCAGATTTTCTAGATTTCAGGGTTGCCACACCCCTAACCCCTGCAATATGGAAGGGATAACTGTATAGACTAGCCAAATTAGCTTTGTCACTACTTCTCATATATGGTATTTGGTTTAATCTCCATGCTTTTTGTACTAGCCATGATCCTTGCCTAGAATACATTCCCTCTTCACCTCTTCCCTTGAAATCCCTAGGTTGTTTTTTTTTCAAGACTTGGCTCCAATTCTATCTCCTACATGAAGCCTTCCCTGATCTCTACAGCTGCTAGTGCCTTCCCCCTCCCCCCAAAAAAAATCACCTCCTATCTATTTTGTATGTACCTAAGTGTCGCAAAAATCTTAGTGCTGTTTTAAGGTATCAGAGCTTTTAAATATATTTTCTCTTCCAGCTAGATTGAAACTACCCAAGGTCAAAGGCTCACTTTTGTTTTGTATCCCTAGGTCCTAACATAGTGCCAGGTATATAGTAGGTACTTACTAACTGCTTAATGATTGACAGATTACCTACATCTTAATTGTGTGTCTACAGGAAAGCCGAAGAAACAAAAAATTGAAAATAAGACAATGTCAGTCTCCAAGAAAAAAAAACCAAGAGCCAAGAAGAAAGATATGGAGCAGAAGGAAAGGACTCTGGGGATAGTGTTGGGGCTAAGTAACTCTTCATCCACAGAGGACGAATTTGATGAAGAGTGCTCTCTCTCAAGCTACAACTCACAGGAATTTATACTTCCCTCAAAATATCAAACTCCTGAAAGTCAAGTTTCCAGAGATGAAAGATTATATCCTATCCAGCCTATAACTGTCAAAGAAACTTCAGTTTCTGAAAAGGACAAAAGTGCTGATACTTCTGAGGTGAGAATGGGTGTTTTCTAATTCTGATAAGGGACGGGGGCTACAATCTCTCTTCATATACTGATGGAACTCTGGAAGGAGAAAAGTACTGTTTTTTAATCTGACTCTACGTCCAATATTGCCTTTACTAACTATTACTTCTGTGTAGGGCACAACACTGGATGCCAGTGAAATTAAGATGAAAAACAGCCTAATTCTTTCCTTCATTGGCTTTATATTCTGTTGGGCAGGATGTAATGTGAACACAGATAAATGTAGTATAAGGAAAAGTGGTATGGCAGGTCCTGGGGTTTGGAGAGAGAAAAGGAAAACCCCACAAAAAGTTTTCTAGGAAAATTAGAGGAGGAGAAAGTGCTGTCAGCCTTGGGGATCTGGACTTGGGGGAATCAGGATGTGTGCTCTAATGTCATAGACTTGACAATTGAACTTAGTCTTACAAGAGTGAAAAAGATCCTGAAATATTGAGGTGAGGAAAGACAGGCATTCAAGACACAGATGTCATAGGATCATAGCTTTAGAGCTGAAAGGAAGCTTCAGGGCCATCTACTCCAACTCCCTTATTTTACAGAGAGGGAAAAGAAGACCCAGAGAGGTAACATGATAGATGCAAAGTCACACAAAGATCAAGTGGCAGAACTGAGATTTGAACCAGAATCTTCTGACTCCACACCCAGCACTCTGTACAATTCTTCCTCATGTAGAATTTAGGGAACAGAGAGTTCAATAGTGTTTGGCAGGAGCAGAAAAGTATATGATGGAAAACAATGTGACAAGATGCTAAGAAAAGTAGGCAGGAACCAAACTAAGGAAGGCCTTAAAATGCCAAACTAAAGCAAAATTTGTCTGAGATAATAAAGATTTTTCCCCATCATTTTCGAATCTTTATTTTAAATAGGTTTCTATGGATGACTCTTACCTTTACATCAGTCTTTCTAAACTGCACCCTCTTCCCCTCTCTTTGTGACAAAGAAAAATCATTGAGCAAAACCTTCTGACCTTATTCTGTCCTCTACCTTTCTGCCATGACAGGGGAGGTATCTTTCATTATCTGTTGTGCAGGAGTAATATTGATGTCCAGGTACTCAGGATTAAGTTTCTTCAAAGTGATCTTTGTTGTCAATCAATAATTAACCAATAAATATTTAATTAGCATCGACTCTGAGCTAGTCGCTAATCATTAGATATATTTTTCTCTCAGTCCTGCTTATTTCACTCTGCATCAGCACATACAAATCTTCCTTTGTTTCTCCAAATTAATCATATCAAAATTTTTTACATCACAATAATAATCTATCATATTTACATGCCACATAGTTTTTTTCATCCATTCCTCAACTGATGGGCACCCATTTTGTTTTGAGTTCTTTACTAACACAAAGAGCCTTGGTATGAATATTTTGATCCATATTAGATTTTTGTTTCTGTCTTTAACTTTCCTTGGCTCAATAATGGGGTCCCTGAGTCAAAGAGTGTGGACACTTAAGTCATTTTTCTTGCATAATTCCAAAGTGATATTAAGAACAGCTGGACTAATTCACAGTTCCACCAAAACTGTAGTAAGGTGTTCCCAACATAAACCATTCCCATGTTTTCTCATCTTTGCTCATTCACATGGTGTGAGGTCAGACCTCAAAGTTGTTTTAATTTGCTTTTCTCTTAATATTGATAATTTGGAACACATTTCCATGTTGTTATTTTTGTTGTTCAGTCACTTTTCAGTCATGTCTACCTCTTTGTGACCCATGTGGGGTTTTCTTGGCAAAGATACTTGACTACTTTGCCATTTCCCTTCTCCAGCTCATTTTACAGATGAGGAAACTGAGGCAAACAGTATTAAGTGACTTGCCCAGGGTCACACAGCTGCTAAGTGTCTGAAGCCAGCATTGTTTTGGTTTTGATGCCTCAGAGTGAGTGTAAATAGCAAGTGTTTCTGTTCTGGCCAGAAATTTTGAGGGTCTTCCCTACACTGTCTGATTCTTTTGTGAAAGCAAAGTAGACCATCTTTTACCTCATTCCTTACCTAGCCTTTAACTACTGAATGGGTATTGCCTCAAACAAACTGAGATCTGGGAAAGACCTTAGCTTAAGAAGGTCAGGGTCTCCCACTACTTCCTGGGATGTCACCAGTCATCCTGACCTATGTCTTGCCAGAGAGTGGGACTGATGACTTTGCACAGCTCTGCCTCACTTAAATACAAGTCACTTGCAATTTAACACATCACCCTCCTGATGTCACTGGACCTCTTTGAGAACAAAGGACAAACAACAATCAGTGAGGCCAGATTTGAACTCAGGAAGATAGGCACTCTATCCACTGTGCCATCCAGCTGCATATTTCCACGTGATCATTTGTAATTTTCAATTCTTCTCTTGAAATTTTTTTGTTCTTAACCTTTGACAACTTTCTCTATTGAAGAATGATTCTCGGTGTTATGGATTTGTGTCAGTTTTAGATATTTTGTATATCACACTTTTATCAGTGATATTTGGTGCCCTTCCATGGCATCCCATCCAGAACAGTAGTATAAATCATGTAGTCTATGCAGACATAAAATAAGAAAGAAGCATTGAGAGAGTCCCTAAATGTGGTATTTTCGAGTCAGATCCTGAGATCTGAGAGATCATAGACTTGCAGGCATCTAAGGTTCAAAGAGATAAACATTTATAAAGAGCTTTAGAGGTATAAAACATTTTACAAACACTATCTTATTTGAGTCTCACAAAAACTCTGTTAGGTACTAATAGAGGGGATCAAGATGTGTCCTCTATTGTATTATTATATTTTATGGATGAGGAAACTGAGGCTCAGAGATGTTCATCCAAAGTGACTCATCCACAGACACACAGCTAATAAATGTCAGGAGTATGATTTGAATCCAGGTTTCCAAGTCTAGCATTCTATTTACTGTGACATGTTGCCTTCTAAATTTTAGCATTCATTCAGTAGAAGGGAAGCTTCTTGAGGACAGACACTGTCCTATTTTTGTATTTGTATCCTCAGCACCTAGCACAATGCCTGGACCATATCAAGAGCTCAATAAATATTTGTTGATTTGTCTACTCCAAGTCCTGTCTCTATTTTACAGGTTAGATAACAGAGGCTCAAAATAGAAAGATAGAGAAAGCATTTGCAGGCATACCTCATTTTATGGTGCTTCATTTTATTGCTCTTTGCAGACATTGCATTTTTACAAATTGAAGGTTTGTGGAAACCCTGCATCACACAAGTCTATAGGCCCATTTTTCCTATAGCACATACTCAACATTGTGGCTCTGTGTTGGATTTCAGTAATTCTCACAATATTTCAAACTTTCATTATTATTATTATATCTGTTACAGCGATCTGTAATAAGTGATCTTTTTTAATCTTTTTCACATATTTTATTTTCCCCCAATTACATGTTAAAACAATTTTTAACATTTTTTTAAAGTTTTGAGTTCCTAATTCTACACCTCCCCCCTCCCTGAGATCATAAGCAATCCAATATACATTATATATGTGCAGTCATGTAAAACATTTCCATATTAGTCATTTTGTACAAAAAGACTCAAACCAAAAAAAAGAGAGAGAAAGAAATAGAAAAATATAGGAAATAGAAATAAACAGAAAATTTAAAAAGAGAAAAATAGAATGCTTCCATCTGTATTCAGACAATATCAGTTCTTTCTCTGGAGACAGATAGCATGCTTCATCATGAGTCCTTTGGCATTGTCTTGGATCATTGTATTGCTGAGAATAGCTAAGTCATTCACAGTTCTTCATCAAACAATATTGCTGTTACTGTGTACAATTTTCTCCTGGTTCTGTTCACTTCACTTTGCATCAGTTCATATAAATCTTTCCAGGTTTTTCTGAAAGCATCCTGCTCATCATTTCCTATAACATAGTAATATTCCATCACAATCATATACCACAGCTTGCTCAGTCATTCCCCAATTGATAGGCATTCCTTTGATTTCCAACTCTTAGCCACCACAAAAAGAGCTGCTTGTGTTGGTAAGCAAAATGGGCTCTTAACACTTAGTTCGACCAAGTGCCCTTGAAGAGTTTGGCTTTTGTTTCCTTTGAGTAATTCAGTGTATTTTATTGAGTCTTACTAGGTGCTAAGCCCCAGGCCCAAACCCCTATTAGGTGCTAAGCCTATGTGGGTGTGAAGCTCCCAGGGTACCAAGGGGTGGTGCTAACTCAAGAGCCAATCATAGCAGCCTAAGTTCTGGTCATTCGGATGACGTTTGATGATGTCTGAAACCCTATAAGAAGAGAAGACAGAGCCATTTGCGCAGGGCTCTCACTCTTGGTGGCATTTGGAGACTCCTGGGCAGCTGTAACTAAGAAGCCCTCCAGCTCGCAAACCCGGATGTTGGGACTTTGTTAAACTCTGGTAACTACGTATTGGGATTTGAAGCAGACAAGGTCTGCCTATTGATGTTTGTAATTTGTTTGTATTTTGTTCTGAATTTCAAGGTGCTGGCTTTTTCCCCTGAACTAAGTGAATGATGTTTGTATACTGAATTAAAGTAAGCTTGTCAACCCCTTAACATTGCTTTCCTTACTAAAGCAGATCAAAAGAACCTGTGCTTTTGCAGTGTGTTGGCAGCTTTCTGGGTGCTGGTTGTTGATGGATCTTACACCCCCACAGAAGCTGCTAGCTGGATTGTTGAAACACTGCTATAAATGTTTTGTATAAATAGATCCTTTTCCCTTTTTTTTTAATCTCTTTGGAATACAGACTTAGAAGTGGTATTGCTGGGATCGAAGGATATACACGGTTTTATAGCCCTTTCAGCATAGATCCAAATAGCTCTCCAGAATGGTTGGATCATTTCACAACTTCAACAACAGTACATTAGTGTCCCACTTTGTCCATATTCCCCTAACATTTATCATTTTCCCTTTTTGTCATATTAGCCAATCGATCAGTGATCTTTGATGTTATTATTATCATTGTTTTGGGGCACCACAAACCATGGTCCTATAAGACCTCTGACTTATTGATAAATGTATGTGTGCTGACTGCTCCATCAACCACCTTTCTCTCTCTCCCGGGGCCTCACTATTCCTTGCAATACAACAATATTGAAATTAGGCCAATTAATAACCATATAGTGGCCTCTTACGTGTTCAAGTGAAAGGAAGAATCAATTAATATGGCAAACTCCACTGTTGTCTTATTTTAAGAAATTGCCACAGTCACCTCAACCTTCAGCAACCACTATCCTGATCAGTCAACAGCTATGAACACAGAGGCAAGACCTTTCACCAGCAAAAAAATTACAACTTGCTGAAGGCTCAGGATAGTTAGCATTTTTTTATCCATAAAGCATTTTTGAAATTAAGGTATGTACATTGGGTTTTTTTTTTACATAATACTATTGCACACTTAATAGACTACAGTATGATATAAACATGACTTTCATATTCACTGGGAAACCAAAAAAATTGTGTGACTCACTTTATTGCTATATTCTCTTTATTGTGGTGCTCTAGAACCAAACCCATAATATCTTCAAGGTATGCCTGTACTAAGGGCCAGGTACCATGCTAAGCTCTAGGGATACGAATACAAGCAAAAAGACAATCTCTACCCTCAAAGCACTTTCACTGTAATGGAGTAAACTAGCAGATAAAGGGGGAAAGAAACCTGTATGGGAGCAAGGTAGAAGAGGCTGAAGAGTCAGAAGTGATGGAAAGGTCCGAGAAGAGAATATGGCTGATCTCTCAAATGGAGCCTCCAAAAAGGAACTCACCAATCTGAGGAGGGAGCCATCGGGGAAGAGGCATGGGTGTAGTGAGGCTCAAAACAGATAACATATATATGGCACTTTGTGAACCCTTCATTTTTATATAAATGCCTGTTGTCTGTTGTTGTTTGTTGTTGTTTTTGCTGCTGCTGTTAGCCTACAGTAAAGCACTTTGCAAACTTTAAAGTTTTATTTAAATGCCAGGTATGGTGATGGTAGTGGTGGTTGTTAGCCTATGGTCACTCCAGACTGGAGATGACTTCATTCCCTGAGCCTTTTATTGTACTCGTGCTGATCTCAAACCCAGTTTATAGAATAATACAGGGGTACGATGATAAATGTTTAACAACCAGACTCAAAAGAAAAATGTATTCATAAACACTTTTTCAAGTTTAATCTGAATTATTAAAACTTCCTTATGTCTAGATAGTCATCAAAATAATAAGTGAAGCCCTGATTTGTAGGATTTCCAATTTCTAGGGCATAAATGGCTCACACTGAAAATTTAACAATGGACTCTCACAGGTTAAAGCTTGGCTCCAGCACACCTTGAGGTGAGGCTTCTGGGACAGAGGTGGAAAAGCCTAGACTTGGGAAAATAACTAAAAGAGTCATCTCTTAGCCTCTCTCAGTGGGGAAGAAGAAAAGTATTGTTTTCAACTTTTTTTCCTGGTATCCTGGTATTTTCTTTCCCTTTAATTTAATGCAAAGTATAACTAGTCAGTTAATAGTATTTACTAAACATGTGCGGTGTGCAGACATATTTACTATTTTCAACTTCAAATAGTCATAATAATGACCATCATGATAAATAGTTCACCTTTCTATAGCCCTTTAGAGTTCACAAAATACGTTTGCATACATCACTTCATTTGGATCATCCCCTCAAAGCCCAAACAGGGCAAATATGCCCATTTTATCAATGAAGAAATTAAGAAATTAATAAAAAGGCTAAGAAATTTGCCCAAAGTGCCATAGGAGGTAAGTGGTAGAGCCATTACTAACATCCTCTGATGGTCCACCATATCTCTATGTCTCCACTATGCCTTTCAAAATAACAGTACCTGTAAATTATCAATGAATTGAAAATCATTTGTACAGAAGTCTCTAATCACCTTAACACCAGGATCTAAAATAACAACAAATGGGCCTTGAGAACTATATGTAGGAGGATTCCTCCCACACCCGCCTCTAAATGATGGTGCAACCCCTCTCTCTAAGCAAGAGTAAACATGCCAGTAAACATGAAATATGCTTTTATTTGCCCATATTTGACCCAAATAATTACAGATTTTATTAAACAATAATTTTATAAAGCAATACCTTGGCAGTTAATTTGAGATATACCTCTTAATCTAACCAGATTTTATAACCACCCTTTAGATAGCACTTTGGCCATTTCTCTTCCTAATGGAAAATTCACTTTAATAGATTAAATTGGGACAGGAGTGGGGGGAGGAAATTATATCATTCTCTCTCATTTCATACACTTGAAAATGATTTGGTTTTCAGCATTGCAGAGTAAACAAGTGATTATGAGGCTCAGAGTTGAATTATGACCTAGTTGCTAAGATGACAAGAAAAAAAAAAGGAAAATGACAAATGCTGGAGAGGATTTGGGAAAAAAGGTACACTAATGCACTGTCAGAGCTGTGAATTAGTTCAGCCATTCTGGAAAGCAATCTGGAACTATGTCCAAAAAGCCATTAAACTGTACATATTCTTTGACCCAGAGATACTGCTACAAAGAGCTAAAGAGATGAAAGAAAGAGTCATAGGACCCATATATATAAAAATATTTATAGCAGTTCTTTTTGTGGTGACAAAGAACTGGAAACTGAGGAGGTGTCCATTAATTGGGGAATGGCTAAATAAGTTATAATATATGAATGTGATGGAATACTGTTGTGCTGTAAAATGATGAAGGGGGTAGTTTCAGAAAAACCTGGGAAGATCTATTTGAACTGATGCAAAATAAAGTGAGCAGAACCAAAAAAAAAAGCCCAATTTAAATAGTAATAGCAACATTGTAAAGGCAATCAACATTGAAAGACTTAGAAACTGATTGACCAACACAATTCCAAAGGATTCATGATAAAACATTCTATCTACCTCCAGGTAATAGTAATAATAATAATAACTAACATTTGGATAGCACTTACTATGTGCCAAACATTGTAGAGAACTGATGGGCTAAGTGAGGAATGAATCACATTTTCTTTCTTTTTATTGTTTTTCTTTTTTGGGGGGGGGATAGGTGGAGGGTGGAAAATAGCAACTGAGGAAACTTGTTTTGCATGATTAATCATATTTGTAATGAGTTTTATTTTTCTTGTCTTCTCAATGAGTGGAGGAGGGAGAGTATTTGAAACTGAAAATATTTCAAAAAGAATTAAGAAATAGTTGAATCTTGACTCTACTACTTCCTAATAAGCCTACTAGCTGTATGATTATGGGAGTCACAATGTCTCTGAGACTCAGTTTCTTCTAAATATAGGCATAAAAATATGTACACTACTTGCCTCCCAAGGTTATTATAAAAGTGTTTTATAAATTGTAAAAAATATAAATATGTTATTATCATTTTGTTATCCTGGTTCATGGCCTAATATGCCTTATGATTTCATGATATAAGATTCCTTTTAAATCACCTCTAAGATTTCTAAAGACATTGACAAAAAACCAGCTATGTTTTATTAATGGGCCAATTAATGGATGTTCTGAAGAGAGAGTTTTTTTTTAATTTTTGTTCTAAAGAAAAAAACTGCAAAGAATATAAACAAAATAAATTAGCTGAGGCTCTAAGTGGATAAGAAGCCTTAAGAAGTTTTCAAACTTATCAAGGGATCTTTTGTATTATGTCTGAGACATAGTAGATAAACCCTTCCGGGTCAGCTGTAGACCTGTGCTGGTCATTTTAGACCTGGGTCCCAGAAGTATTGTAAGGTATGGGTAAGAAAACTCTTCTGATGAGATAACAGGCTAAAGACGTCATGATTGTAATGGACTATTATTGTGCTATAAGAAATGACAAGATGATTTCAGAAAAACCTGGAAAGACTTACAATGACTTGATTACAAAGTGAACAGAACCAAGAGAATGTTATACACAGTAACAGCAATATTGTACGATGAAGAGCTGTGAATGACTTAGCTATTCTCAGCAATACAACCAATGACCCAAGAAAATTCCAAAGGATTCATGATGAAGCATACTATCTGCATCCAGACTAAAAATTGATACCATTTGAATACAAACTGAAGCATGCTATTTTTCACTTTTTTTCATTCTTTTTCTTTTGTTAGAGTCTTCTCATACAAAATGACTAATATGGAAATGTTTTACATGATTTCACATGTATAAACTATATCTGATTGCTTACCATCTCTGGGAAAAGGGAAGGGGAGGAAGGAAGGGAAAGATAGAATTTGCAACTCAAAACTTAAAAAAAAAAACAAATGTTAAAAAAATTGTTTCAACCTGTAATTGGGGGGAAATAAAATATTAAAAAATCAACAGGTGATTTTAAACAAAAATTAAGATTTACTGACAGCTTACATTTACAATTCTTATCTGCATTGCAAGAACGCATTGCTGACGTCTCATCTTGTATACATAAGCATTACTGAGAAGACCGTTAAGTAGTGATTTCATAACTTAAGTATATTTATAATATCATTGTAGATTTGCTTTTATATGTTTATAATAATAATTAAAATTCTGTTCATAAGAAAAAAAAGAACACCAGACTTCCAGGACATTTTTCACTCCTTTCCAAGGCATGAGAGGTCTATCTTCTAAGAAGATCCCAGGAGAATAGAAGTTTCTTGAGAGCAGGGACCATTTTAAATTTGCCTTTGTAGCCCTTCCACCAGGCACTGTGCTTTGTACATAGTAGGTGTTCAATTGATTTTTTGAATTTAAGGTCAGGTCATAGCCCTGATCCACTGCCCTTGGATTTGGCCTGGAACTTGATGCCTTATTGGATTCATGTGGTCAGCCAGCTTGCCAAAGGACTTGTTCACATCTTAATTCCAACCCAAGGAATTGTCTTTGCGATGAAAATTCTCTAAAGAACTTTTTTAATGCATCTTCTGGTTTTATGACCATGGTCATATTTTCCTTCTTTTTATTGTTTTTTTTTGGGGGGGAGGGTGGAATACAGCCACTAAGGAGAGGCTGCAGAGAAGGAAGGGTCCTCCTGCTTTTGGCATTTAAAAACTTTTGCAATCTGATCTTAATCTCTCTTACCAGAATTATTGGAGTAGAAGACATAATCAAGGAAGTAAGTCTCTTACCAGATCGTAGAATTTTCCTAAACAACCCAATAATAGAATATAAGAAGTTTCCTTTAATAACCTAATAGGGTTGCTGCTGTTTGTCCTATGTTCTTGAAGAGAACTATGACATTCAGGGAGGTGATGCCATGACATGCAAGCAAACTGGATGACCACAGGATAAGACACGTAAAACTTCTAGTAATCAGCTAATTGACGACGCAGCCATACCCATTTGTGGCCTTTAAAAAACAAACTGGCACTACTCTGTAGACTGTGGGCTCTTAAAAGTCAGCTCTTGGGAAAGGACTTAGCTTCTGAAAAAGCTCTGAGTTCTTGGAAACTGGCTTTATTTACCTTTTCCCCATGCATGTCTTCCAGAGTACCACAAGGTGGGAAGGGGATCTTTTGGCACTTTCTTTAGTTTTCAGGCTGTAATTAGTCAGTCTTCTGATGTATTTCCTTTATAAATCAGAGCCATTGCTTTGCAGTAACTTTTGCATGGTTTAATTCTTAAGTACTAATAATTGTTGCATGAAGCCCATTATGAATGTTGAAGCTACTATGTTCTATCCCTAAAATATGGGTACCTAGAAATTATTCCAGAGTCACAGAGAGGACTCTAGCTAAAGAGATGTCTCATGACTTAAGACATAAACGTATTAAAAGCATTCTGTGGGGACTCAGCCAAGCTAATTTTTTTTTTATTTTGCTTTCAAGCACAATTAGATACTTGTATTGTAACATGGGTATGAACAATTTGTCCAAAAGCTTTATGGATTGAAGGGTAAGGTCTGTCTGATGGCCTAGAAACTCTTAATACGTTCACCTCAAGTATTTAATTACTTTTTTTGGAAGCCCCAAACATAGTGGGTCCTTTTCCAAGGTCATTTACTTTCTTCCCTAGCTAGCCTACTTATCCTAACATGGTATGAGTTTGGACTTCCATTTGGAATGCCTAATATGTTATAGGGATCCATTGGAGAAATTTCAGGTGCCCTGTGCAGTTGCAGGGGTCCACTGAAGAATTTTTTGGCAAGACTTCAATTTGGAATATTTTATGATTCTATGGGAATCCAACAGAGAAATTTATGGATTGCCTGAATGAACAGTTTAAAGGATTTTTTTTTTACCAAGGATTTCCAGTCAACCTCAGGTCCCTAATTCTTGTTTGTAAATGCCTCACATAGTCTGGAAGTTCATTTGGAACCAGGTTTTCCCTAAGATAGGGGAAGCTTATTTTTCCTGTGTGTGTGTGTGTGTGTGTGTGTTTACATTTTTTTCTTTTCCAGTTATCTTTAAGCTAGGATAGGCCTTCACATGCACCAAGACAAGTTATAACCTATGAGAATTTTGTGGAAAAAAAATTTTTATTTGTATCACCATGTATTCAGAAGCCAATGAATTTCTCCCAGTCTACAAACAATGGCAGGCTTGGAGACTCACAAAATACTATTAAATTTCAGTTTGTTCATGAACTAAGAGACATGCACTTTGCTAAGACTCTTTAGTTCAGTACAATAAAGAGCAAATGGAAATGCACAAGGGCATTAGCTTTCCTAGACAACCATTCTCTTTGTTCCAGCAAAGTTGGTGCCAGGAGCTAAGAATCTTTTGCTCAGTAATTGTCCTCAGAGCCAAGACTCTGAGGAGGCAAAACTGAAAGGTTCTGCTGGTCCTAGGGTAAAGATAATTTTTTTTTCTAAACATGCTCAGTAAAAGAACATAGCACTGCCCTAGTCCAGAATTTCAGCTGAGCCAAAAGCTGATAGCAGTGGAGGCCATAACCAAGCAACATCCAGACACACCCAGAGGAGACTACAAGATGAAAGCCAGCCGAAGCAGCAACCCTAGAGCCACGCAGCCTTGGAGATGTGACCGTCAGATATCCACATGTGTGTCTTGGCCTCTCTACTTTATAGATGTCCTTTCTCTTCTTTGATTCTGGGTGTATTTGTGGGCAAATGAGCCACAGGTTTTATGAAGATAACATATTGCTATTTTCCTCCTTTACTCATTCACATTTTAGTAAATGCCTTTGCTTTGAACTAATTCTATTCTCCAGCTGGCTACTGAAAATAAACATATAGATCGAAGCATCTGAGGTGTAGTTTCAGGACCACAGGTTCACAAAGTACTTTGAGGCTGGAGCAGTGTCTCTGGGAGACCCAAACAGAAACCTGGGGGTTGCTTCTGGGGAACCACCTACATGTTCTGCCTCTTCCCATTCCTGGCCTACTTTTTGTTTTCTCATACTACATCCCATTTCCTACCTCCATGGGCTGTTCCCTTATGCCTGGAACATAGTTCCTTCTCACCTACACCTCTCAAAATTCTTAGCTTTCTTCAAAGCCCAGCTTCAGCATCACTTCCCAGATGAGTCCCTTCTTAATCTTCCCAGCACAGATTATCTTGTATTTACTTTGGATATATTCTGTATTCAGTTATATGCATACCTGTTGTTTCCGGGATAGAATGTAAGCTCAAGGGCAGAGACCATTTCATTTTTTTATCTTCATATCCCCAGTGCCTAGCCCAGTGTCACAGATTGATAGATGATAGAGGTAGAGATATATGTATGTATATATATGCATGACATGTACGTTATTCATACAAGGTACACACTGCACATTATATGTGTGTATAATTACTATATATGTGCCTGTATATATTAATATGCAAATATACTATTATATAGACAATATGTACATATATGTATATATGCATATACTATATAATATATACACATAATATATACATATATATGATAGGTGTATTGTGTGTAGACCTATGCACATGTGTATATCTATATGCGTATGCGTGCATGTATGTGTATGTACAATATGTGCGTATGTATAGAAATGTGTATATGTACCTATATGCACATGTCTATATCTGTATGTGCATGTATATAGGCATAATGTGTTTATATATGATATGTGTGTTGTATTCTATACCTAGGCACACATGTGCATCTGCGTGTTCACGTATGTAGGTACAATATATGTGTGTGATATCTGTAGTATTGTGTTTATGCATGTGTGTGCACACGTGTGTGCACATGTGTATCTATGTGTGTGAGTGCATATATGTGTATGTATTATATGTGTATGTGTGTTGTGTATATATGCCTGTGTGCACATGTGTGTATCTATGTGTGAAGGTATGATATGTATATATATGATATATGTGAATATACTATTGTATAGACAATATTTACATGTATACACATATATAGATCATATGTATATAATACATGCATGTGTACGCAGATAATGTATACATGTATGTGTGTGTGTTGTGTGTACTTGTCCCTGTGTACACATGTGTATGTGTATGCATGTGTGTGTGTATGATGTGTGTGTATATATGTATATCAGTAAACAGAAGAAGACATGATGTAGTGTGGAGAATACTGCCTGCTTCTAGAATCAGAGGACCTGGGTTCAAATCTTTCCTCCGCCACTTACTATCTGTCAAGTCACTTAACATCCCCGGGCTTCAATTTTTTCATCCGTAAAATGAAGGGCTTGGCTCTTAAGGTCCCTTGCAGCTCTCAGTCTATGACCCTATGAAATTCTTGTTGAGCGAACGCCATAACTAGCTGGCCATGTGCATGGAACGTGAGGTGTGCCAGGCTGGGGCGCGAAGCAGGCCCATCGGCTGCATCTCCCCAAGGCCAGAGTAGCTGGAAGGATGCCCTCACAGAGACCTTCGTAGCAGTCAGTCTGACGGGTGGGTTGAGGAATCAAGGCAACACGGCCCAGGGATGGAAGACCTTGCTAAAATAACTTGCACGTGAATGAACTGCTGCTCCGTTGCTTCTCTCCTGTGCTCTCCCAGGCCCTCCCTGTCGACCAGCAGCAGGAGAAAGTGCCCAGGGAAAGGATCCTCGCAGAAAGGGCAGAGATGAGGCTCCAAGAGGTGGAAAGGAGGAGGAGGCAGAAGGAGGAGAGGAAAAGGCAACAGCAAGAAGAGCAGCAGAGGCTGGAGAAGATACAGGAGGAGCTGGATCGGGAGCAGCACAGGAGAGCTGAGGAGAAGCGGTTGGTTGGCCTGATGTTGGGGGGGGGGGGCTAGGAAGCAGAAGGACAAGGGACAGCTCAGCAGCAACCTCATGAAGTCTGGGTTCTCAGCTCTTTCCACGGAGTAAAGAGAGGTGACCTGTCTCTGTCCCAAGAGAGCCTAAGGACCAGCTTAGGGTTTTAATAAGGTTAGCTCCCCCTCTTTTTTTGCTGCTGTTGTTCAGTCATGTCCAACTCTCCATGACCCCATTTGGGGTTTTCTTGGCAGAGATGCTAGGGTGGTTTATCATGTCCTTCTACAGCTTATTTTACAGATGAGGAAACTGAGGCAAACAGGGTTACATTACTTTCCCAGAGTCACACAGCTAGCAAGTGTCTGAGGCTGGATTTGAACTCAGCAAGATGAGTCTTCATGACTGGGCCCAATGCTCAATGCACCTAGCTACCACGTACAGTCCCAACAACCCTCTGAGTTACAAAGTGCAAGTGCTCTTATCCCCATTGCACAGGGGAGGAGGAAACAGGCCTGGAGGTCTACACCTGCTTGTCTAAGGGGGCAGAGCCAGAACAAAAACCCAGGGCTTCTGACTTCATAGCCAGCATTCTTCTCACTGTGCGACAACATCCCTTAGAAAGACATCCTCATTAGCACGAATATCCTTCTTGGTAGGCCTCTAAAAAAGTTAAGATTATCATCCGATTGGCATAGTTTCCATGCTGTCCTTCCAAAATGGGAAAGAAAAGAGGAGATGATGTCTTGAGGTCCAACAGCTTCCATTCACCCACTGGACCCTGGTACTTCTAGATGCTAAAGAAGTTTACAAGGAATTGTGAAACCCTCCACAGGGAGAACTCTTCTCATGAAGAGTCATTAGGGGACCAAGCCACCCTGGAATCAGCCTCATTTTAGTGAAAATCCTGAGAGAAGAGCTTTTTAGGTTATGGAGAGAAATAACTTAACTTTTGTTCAATCCTGCATTGACACATTGTGGGTGTTTGTAACGTTAGGAAAGTTAGCTTTAGATTAAGATGACCCTGAAAAGCCGCCTAGTAGAAACCACTCTTTTACAGATAAATCATATAATAGCTAATAATAGAATATCAAAATTAATAATTAAATAATAAATAATTAATTTATTAATGATTAGAATCTACAAAGCACCTACCATGCAAGGAGACCTATGCAAATATTATCTCATTTGATCTTCACAACAACCCTGGTTAGGTAGGTGCTACTATTATCCCCATTTTACAGTTGAGGAAACTGAGGAAAACACAGGTTCAAGGTCACACAGCTAGTATGTGTCTGGGGATGATTTTGAACTCAAGTACTTGAAACTGATCAATCAATCAATAAGCATTTATTAAGTACCTACTATGTACCAGGCATTGTGCTGGGAATACAGACAAAAAAGGAAGGAAGTTAGAAGAAGTCTCTGCCTTCACCAAGATTACGTTTTATAGAGGGGAAAAATATGTATACATATAAGAAAACATGTAACATATACAAAGTAAATGTAAGAGAATTTCAAGGTGGAAAGGTGTGAGCAAGAAAATAGAAGGAGGAAGTCACAAAAAACTTTGTGTTGCATTGCCCAAAGTGGGTGATACCACCCCCTGGGGGGGACACTGGAACAATCCAGAGGGGCAGTAGCAGCCTCGGGTACAATGGGGGGCATTGAATAAAAATAAGGGGGTGGTAGAAGCACAAGAAGAGAAGAAAATTTTGAAAAACCGTTCATACATGTTTCATCTATTGTGTAACAGTTAAAGTGGTAGTGATTACCTTATTTTCAAAATAAACACACAAAATGCAGTGGTCAAGTCCACCAACACATCTTAACAAGCAAGTGTTTTTAGACAACTGTGTTGTGCATTGTCGGGAAGTCCAGCATGCATCAGCAGGAGTATGCACATGTAATGACCTGTTTACAATACAATATTATATACGTGATGCAATATTATGTCATCAAAATTTAAATGCAAGAAAAAACACAAATTTACAATAAGTTATTTTTAAAAAATTGTTTCAAAATGCCACAAATGTCAAAAAAAAAAATAAACCTTAAAGGGTTAAAGAAAGTAGACTTCCAGGGGGGTGCTGAATAATTTTTTTTAAAGGGAGCAGTAGGGCAAATAAGTTTGGGAACCTCTGATGTAGCAGGCAGAGTTTAAGCTAGGAATTCAAAATGGTGATTTTTGAGGAGGGAGTGCCTTCTAGGCATGGGAATCAGCCTTTGCAAAGGCAGGAAATGGAGTGTGATTTGTAAGGAACAGTAACCGGCTACTTTTGCTGGAATATACAGGGTATGAAGGGGAGTGATGTGTAATAAACCTGGAAAGGTAGGTTGGAGCCAGGTTGTAAAAGGCTTTAAATGCCAGAGAAAGATCTTTGTATTTGATTCTGGAGGTACTAGGGAGACCGTAGAGTTTCTTGAGCAGGGAAAATGTCAAAGTCTGATTTATGCTTTAAGAATCTCATTTTGGCAGCTGTGTGGAAGATGGATTGGAAAGGGGAATCACTAGAGGAAGGGAGACCAATTAGGAGTCTATTGAATACAAGAATCTAAGACAATTCCAAAAGACTCATGATGGAAAATGCTATCCACATCCAGAGAAAGAACTGTGGAGTCTGAATGCAGATGGAAGCAAACCATTTTCTCTTTTTTTTCCCTTTGTTTTTCTTTCTTGTGATTTTTCCCTTTTGTTCTGATTCTTCTTTCACAACATAACTAATGTGGAAATATGTTTAATATAATTGTACATGTATAGCCTATGTCAGATTGCATACCATCTTGGGGAGGAGGGGGAGGGAAGGAGAAAAAAATTTGGAAGTCAAACTCTTAAAAAAGCGAATGTTGAAAACTATCTTTACATGTAATTAGAAAAAAATACTTTTAAATAGAAAAAATAGAAGGACTAAAGGGAGTCTATTGCAATAATCCAGGCAAAAGGTGATGAGGCTCTGAGCATCAGTAACCCCATGGGATAACCTTGTGAGTGAAAAGAAGGGGACATACACAAGAGATGTTTTAGAGGGAGAAGCCACAAGATTTGACAGATGATTGGATATGTGAGGTGAGGGAGAATGAGAAATTAGGGATGACCACAAGCGTGCATAGGTTGTGTTTGTCCTTCACTCTCAAAGAGGACCATGATATCAGGGAAATGATGACATGACTTGAAGTTGACTTTGATCTGAGTAAGGGAGGGCTGTGCAAGGTCACCAGGCTCACTTTCTCCTCTAGAGCCATCTGGGTCCCGTGGCCTGATATTCACCAGGACGACTGGAGATGGCCCAGGATGCATTGGGAGACTCTGGTCCTTTCAGGCTAAGGTCTTTTCAGGTTCTTACTTAGAGTGAGGTAATGCCCATTCAGCGAACAGGCCTCTTTGAGAAGTTAATCAAGGGACAAGCATGCATATATGGTAACTAAAAAGATGGTAGTGTCCTCAGCAAAATAGATAAGTATAGAAACAAGGGGCAGGGGAGGAAGGAAACATAACTAGTTCTATTTGGGACTTGTTGAGTTTGAGATGCCTAAGAGACATTTAGTCTGAAATGTCTAAAAGGCAGTGGATGACGTGGGGGTTGGACTGGAGTTTAGGATTCATATGATCTGGGAGTCATATGCATAAAAATGATAATTGAGCCTATATAGGAGAGCTGATGAGATCACCCAGTAAGAGAATATAGAGAAAATAAAGACAGCAGTTCAGGACAGAGTCTTGGAAGACAGCCACGGTTAGGGAGTGGGACATGGGTGAGACAGCAAAGGAGAATGAGAAGAAATAGTGAGAGAAGTAAAAAGAAAACAGAGAATAGTGTCACAGAGAGAGGAAAAAGTACCCAAGAAAAGAAGGGAGTCAGCAGTGCCCGAAGCTGCAGAGAGACCAAAAACAACGAGGATTTAGTAGAAGCCGTCAGATTTGACACTTAAGAGATCACTGATAACTTTTAAGAAGGTGGTTTCAGTGTGAGGTTGAAAGCCAGATTAATATCTTAAAAGAAGCTAATTACAAACTCCAAAGGATTTTTATTTGGTAGAATTCCAGGGGAGGAGGCCTTTTTGGCACCCCTTAAATCATATGAAGGCAAAGCCAACCCCATAGATGAAAGTGACTCCACTTTTAAATGTTAATATCATTCAATGTTTCATTTGGGCTTCTAAAAGGAAAAATACAAATGCAATTAAAAGAATTGATGAATTCATAGTAGTTTGTTATGGTGCATTTTTTTTCAATTAATGAATAATAACATAACAGAATTAATATCATGGGGTCCAAGGAAATGTTCTGACAAGAAAAAGGATTCTCACTCTGGAAAAAATTGGGAACCATTATGCTAAAGACAGGATATCAGGTTTGGTTTGCAAAGAGGATAGCCACAATCCGGGGCTGCACTATCCTGAGGAATCTTCCAGCAGAATGGAAGCTCCTTGAGGGTAAGGACTCTCATTTTTTACTGTTGTTGTCTGTGCATTATCATGGATAGCACCCTGTGGGCCTGGCACTTAATAGGTATTTAACAAGTTCGAGTTCAATTGGAGCGTCTTAATGACTCTCACTCCATTTTCTGAGACTCGGGTTTTTCAGCTTACAGAAACAGAGACTGGAAGAAGAGCGGCAACAGCAGGAGGAGGAGGAGAGGAGGAAGCTGCAGCAAGAGCAAGCGGCTCAGGCCCGAGCCAAGCAGCAGCAGGAGGAATTCCGCAGGAAGATGCAAGAGATGCAGAGAAAGAAACAGGAGGAGGAAGCCAGAAGGGCAGGTGGGAGAGGGTCGGGGCTTTTCCCTGGGGCCTGTTTCCTTGGGAGCGAGAAACCCTGAGGAAAACCTCTTTGCAGCACTATCCCCTGTATCATTCATGCAGGACTACTTCAAATTTAAGCCAGAAATGGTATCTTTCATTCCCAATCCACTGACTTGTGACCGGTACTCCCGCTCCTCCCCTGCCTTGCACTTTATGCTTCTTCATGTGTGCTGTGGACAGGACTGATGGGAAGACTGGTTCAGAAGGAAAAGAAAAAATTGATTCGAAAAGAGCTCTATACGCTGCTCTCCCTTATATCCCTCCCTGTCCAACAATCCCCTAAACTGGCTTGTTTTATTCAACTCAGGCTAATTGCCAAAAGGTTGGCAACACAAGCCGATGAATGGTGTCTAAGGTCTCAAGTTTCTAAAATCCCATGATCCCCAAATCCTGAACTTTTCAAAGGTTCCTAGTAATATCGCACTTGATGTTGGAAGTGAAATATTATTTTCTAAATACTAACATTTATACAGCACCTTAGTGCTTTACAAACATTTCATTTGATCTTTCCAACAACCTGGGAGGTAAATTCTACTATTATCCCCATTTTGGGGAAACAGAGGCACAGGCTAAGTGATCTGCCCAGGGTCACACAGCTAATATCTGAAGCTGGATTAAGAATTCAAGTCTTCCTGACTCCAGGCCCAGCACCCTAGCTGCCTCTGATAGTGATTACTAATGCATTTGCTTTTTGATGCTTACTAGATCTGGGACAAAGGGCAAGTCATTGGACTTATCTAAACCTCAGTCTTCCTCTGAAAATGGGGATGCCCTCCACAGCGTCGACCTCGCAAGGTTGTTGTCGAGAATGAAATACCACTGCTGTTTTCCATCCCTCAGAGGCAGAGAAGCAAAGGCAAAAGGAGCTGGAAAGGCAGCTTGAGGAAGAACAGAAGAGGTTGATGGAAATGGCCAAGGAGGAGCGCCTGGAGTACCAGAGGAGGAAGGAAGAGGAAGAAGAGAAGGCCAGGCTAGATGCTGAGGCAAAAAAGCAGAAAGAAGAGGAAAAGGCTAGACTGGCTTTGGAGAAGGCCATGGAAAAGGCCAAGCAACTCGAAAGGTACTTGTTACTGGGTGACTCAGAAGAAAGAGAGCAGGGGTCTCTATTATTAGTCCTAAATTTGCCAAGATTTTGGAGGGGGGAAGGCATCTTTTGATATTTAGATTCAGCTAGGCAAAACTTAGAAGTCAAGGTTTTCACACCTCTCTAAGATTTTGGATTCCCATGGGAGAGATTTCCTTGGCACGCTCAGTGGCAGTGGGTAGGTAAGTGGGGTGGGGGGTGGGGAGGACTGGAACGCAGAGGCAGATGTGCCCAGTTTCACCTTCTTGTCCAGGGTTGCTAGGAGTGGGTTATCAAGTGGTTAAAAAGACGGACTTGGGAGATTATTTGCTGGGGTGGGGAGAGGGGGCAGCTGTGGGCTTAGCTCACAAAAACAGTTAAAATAACCCAAAAGGAACTAAAAATATTGTCAGTGGGAAAGAGGAGCGGTCTATCAGCAATTTGGCAAAGCAGCAGCAGGTGGCATTTCTAGCATGTGTATGACATATGACCAAGCAAGGTTTTTTGCCTGATACCTGCTAATGTCTGGATGAGAAGCCTGATAACCCACCGATTTAGGAGCCTCAGGAGACGGAAAATATAGGGAGACTAACAAGCAGCATGTCCCTGAAACATAAATGAAATAAGATCTATTATCTAGCTCAGAAAAGTTCAGAGAGGAACAAATGCCACCATATTCAAGTTGGCCATCAAGAATTTTAACCAGGGGATAGAGTTCTGCAAAGAAATCTTGGTATCCAGAGAAAACATAAGATAGTAGAATGGGAGAGGCACCCCCCTACCAAATAGCTTAATTACTTGCCACACTTTAAAATAGTCCCAGATGAATGGTCAGGGCCCAACAAAGACAATACAACCTATCCACCTGACGCCCTTAAGCGGATTAATCTAATTTTCCTTGTAATCAGGACTGGAGCAAGGAAGGTTAGCTAAGCAAGTCCACCAGAGGACTCTTACATACTTCAGTTACAGATGGACTGTTAGAACCAGATGACTGACCATATGGAGAGGAAATGGCATGTTTGTGCCACCCCCCACCCCTGCCCTTGAGAGTTGGGGAAGTCCCAGACAAGGCTGCCAAGGTGAGGGAGACCACTGTCATCTGCTGCTTCTTGGCTTAACTGCTTCCTCCAGGATGCTTCTCTAGATTGGCAGCTCCTTTGTGAAACACCAAACAGGTGCAGCAGGTCCCTAAAGGGAAGTCTGTATTTTACACCACTTGGATACCCAAGGCCTGCCTGTTATTTGGGTAAAAGTGAGTAAATCCCTTTCTGCTGTCCATAGTGCCTCCGGCAGCTAGCTTCAGAGCTTCTCTTAACCACATCTGTGGAGTGAGGTAGAAAAAAGACCTTATGCCCTACCCATAGGCACAGCTGTAGGCAGTTGCCCTATTTACAATGTCAAAATCGGGACACAGAGGCAGAATACGGAAAGTATCGCCTTATATTGGTTTGTTCAGTTGTGTCCAACTTTTCATAACCCCATTTGGGGTTTTCTTGGCAAAGATACTGCAGTGGTTTGCCATTTCCTTCTCCAGCTTGCTTTACAAATGAGGAAACTGAGGCAAATGGAACTAAGTGACTTGCCTAGGGTCACCCAACTCTAAGTGTCTGTGGCCAGGTTTGAATTCAGGAAGATGAGTCTTCCTGACTCCAGGCCTGGTGCTCTATCCTCTGTGCCACCTAGCTGCCCCAAAACTGTGATATGTATATTACCTTAAATTCACTCCATAGCCTGAAATGAGTATAGGTAAAGGGTACAATTTGGAGGGGTGTGGTAGTGCAGAAAGAGATGAGAGCCAAAGAAACTCCTCTCCAATCAATAATAAACTTTCAGAATTTAGCATTATATTCCAATATTAAGGTACAAGGAAAACATATCTAAGAGAAGGATAATTGTTTATGAACACCTCTCAATCTAAGCAAATGGAAGTAGAAACAATAAGGCTGCTAACCAAAAAGGCTATGGGGTGATGAAGAGTCTTAGAGGCAGAAGACCTTGCTTTCTCTCTAGTCCCCACATAACTAACCAATGTGACTTGGGGCAAGGCATTTTCTGGGCCAACAGGTCACTTAACTGAAAGGACGGTACTAAATGATCTTATGCTCCCTTTCAACTCTGTGGATGTCTATGAAGGTAGGCCTCTCCTTTTACTAAGGAAGCTGGGAGGTCCATGATAGCCACGACTGGAAATGGAATAGGTGACGTCCCAGTTTTGGGGTGGTGGTTGGGCAGAATAATGCCACTTGTTTTCCTGGTGCTGAATCAGTATTGTGATCCTAGGGGGCTTGTGTCCTCAGGGAGAAGGCAGCTTTGGAGGCACGCCAGCATTTCAGTAAAGAGCTGTTAAAGGAAGCTAACGAGCTGAAGCATATTCAGAGCATTTCCCGACCATGGGTGTACTCTTATTTCCAGTTGCTACAGATATCTGGTTCTGAGGCTGTTACAAATGAGAAATGAGAAGTAAGTTGGGACATGGGAAGGATGACAAGGTGATGAGGTTGGGTTCTATTTTCCTTTTGAAGTAGATGTCAAGTTATGACTTCTACCTCAACTAGCCTGGCTCAGTCAGGCCCAACCCATTCAAAACGTACTGCATAAACTGCACTGTGGCAGATAAAAGTTTAGATAACGTACAGTCTTTGCCCTCACTGAGCTTACGGTTTAGTAAAGGGATATGATATAAACTACGGTACAAAATGGTCCATGAGACAGAAAGCCCTTTGGACCTGACAAAGTCCTCATTTCTGTGTGGATGACTCTTGCTACCAATCTGGGCATGTATCCCTATTGTGGACCTGGGGGACCTGGAGAGCTGGGCTCAGCAATTCATTATGCATCATTGTTAAATGTCTATATGTAACTTCGCTATTAACCCATCAAAAATTTTTGTTTGTTTTTTTAAACAAAAATAAAGAATGAGAGATAGCATGATGTTTTAGAGGGCTGGAGTCAGGAAGACCTTAACATTTACTGTGTGACCACCAACAACTCATTTAACTTCTCAGTACCGTCAGGCAGTTCTCTAAGACTATAAATTACACTTGAATTGCAAGTTACCATAGAAGTTTCCACACCACCAGAGTTTCCTACGCCAATGAAATTTCAGTTGGGGCCAAAAAAATAAAAAAACCACCCTCAACAATCCTTTGCAAATAATATGCTCTATAAAGTCCAAGGGATTTGCCATCATCTGGGAGTGGGAGACAGAAAAGACACCAGGATGGGGCACAAAATCAGGAAAGGTTTCTCAGAGTAGTTCAAAGCTTTAATAGGTGGCAATTCAATAGGTAGAAAGGGAGATGCCCATAGTAAAGGGAACAGTGTGAGCAGAAGTAGAAAAATATAAACATATATTAGGGATGGCAAGTAACTCTGTTGGAGTGAACTCATGAAAAATTCCTTAACTCACTGCAGGAAGGTAATCCTTTTACTCCTTCTGAATTGATTCTCTGGCATTCCCCACTGTGGCTGCTCGAAACCTCTCCCCTAACTCCTTTTAGAAGACCCCTCTCATGTTCTACATAGCCATGGAGACGATCTACCTTCTCTTCTACTCTGCATCTCAAAATCTTCTGGCATCATCCCAAATTCTTTCCTCCTTTATTCCAGTCTCTGAAAAAGAGACAAGCCCTTCTCAAGAACAACCCTTATATTTATGCCCTAAATATCCCACCCTCTCTCCTCCAGGTGCATGCCTCCAGTGATTTTCATTTTCTCTCTCATTCAGTTGGTCAACACACATTTATTAAACATTCATTATATGCCAGATACTAAGCCAACCACTGGGGAAGGGCCACAGAAGGGAAAAAAAAAATCTTTGCCCTATCAGTTGGACCAGGAAAGATATCTTGTAGAGCCAAGAATTTCAACTGAATCTTAAAGGTCAGGGAAAATTAAGAGGCAAAGGTCAGAGCATAAATGGTGAACAGCTAGCCTCAGGGACAAGAGATAAAATGCGTAGAAGCTTAGACCAATGTTAGGTAGATAGCAGATTGTGTGTAGGGAGTGAAGTATAAGTAGATTAGAAAGGTGCCCTTATGAAAAACTTTCAGTGTTAAAAGACTTTCTATTTTACCATGGAGGTAATAGGGAGTCACTTATATACATTGAGTGTGTGTGTGTCCGCGCATGCTCATGTGCATGTGTGTGTAGAGGGCAGGGTCCGGCCTCCACTTCTGAAAAATCACCTTGGTAACTGAATAGAGATGATGGATTGAGGTAGAGAAAGGCTTAAAGCAGGGAGAACAATTAGAGGGTCTAGGCAAGAGATGATGAGGGCCTGAATGAGGGTTGTTCCATGTGAACAGAGTGAAAGATGCTATCAAGCTGGAAATGACACGATTTAGCAATGGATTAGATATGTGGGGTGAGAAATTGAGGATGACACTTGGGTTTTGAATCTGGATGACTGGAAGGATTGTAAATGCTCTCAGCAGTAATACGGAAGCTCAGAAGACAGGAGACAGGTGGGCTGGATGGGATTTCGGACATGTCGAGTTTTGAGTTGCCTATGGGACACCTAGTTTGAGACATCCAAAAGGCAGTTGGTGATATGAAATTGTATCTCAGTAAGCCAGGGCTCCTCCATAAAGCTACCAAAATGATATTCCTAAAGTACAAGTCTGACTTTGTTATTCCCCTACATAAAAAACTCCAGTGCCCCCTTAATAATTTTAGAATCAAATACAAACTTCTCTGGCATTCAGTCTTCACACTCTACCTTCCACATACCCTCTATATTCAGAAGGTAAATTTGCCTTCTTACAGCTCCTCATACATGACATTCCATTTCACATCTGCCTTTTAGGCCTTTTCCTATAGCTGGAATGCATTCTTGTATCCACTTCATTTTTCAGTTCCTAGTATTCTTCAAAGCTCAGCTCAAGCTTAAAGACTTTGCCAACACCCTTCACTGCCCCAACCTCCAAATTACCTTGTATTGGGATTTTGTTTCTCTCTCCCTATAGCATATAGAATTGAAGGCAGGTAGTTTCATTTTTACCTTTATATCCCCCAAACCTAGCAGTGTTTGACACATAGTAAGCACTTAATAAATGCTTATTAAGCTGGAAAGGTAGAATTCAACCAGATTGTAAAGGGTCTTGAATGCTAAGCTATTTAAATTTTATTTCCTAGGCAATAAGATTCACTGAAGTGTTTTGGAGAATGACAAAATCAGATCAATATACGAGAAAGATAAGTCTAAATGCACCATGAAGGATGGATCAGAGAAGCTTTTTGTGGACAAGAACTGTTGCTCTGTCTTAGTATCCTAGTAACTTATACAATGTTCTGCACCTAGTAGGCACTTTCAAATAACGTTACTGGCCGAATTGGACTGGGAGGAGGCAAGATATTACAGATATTGTAGTAATCTATTCTTGATTACTTTTCCAATCCCCAAAATAGAAAGGGTTAGCTGGACTAACTTTTAACCATCAGATCTTTAAAGCTTACATACCTCCATTAGTAATCTGCACTTGGATGTCCCAAAACTGCTAATTCTACATTCTCAGTCAGAAATACCAACCTCAGGGCATTACGATTATATATTTTATTCTGTAAACGTAACCCTGAAAATTACATGTAAGTGAAATTTGTAAATCAAATTTGTAATCAAATTACATTGAATGGTTATGAGTAATCTATTTGAAGGAATCTTGCTCTACAAAGATTCACAATGGTACCAAACTCCTCTGCCCCACTGATTTACTTTAGTTACAAATAAGTTATGTCTATAAGATTCTTTTTTGTGCGATATCCATACTAAAATCTTCTGAGATTGTAGCTTGCAGCTATTTCAGAAAAAAAATAACCTTTCTTTTTAAAAAACATTGTTGATGGTCTCTGTGTGATACCCCATTTGGCCCCATTACCTACTAAACTCTGATCAAAAGCAGGAATGTTTAGGGTACCCTAAACTCAACTTCATAAGGAAATGTTCTGCTCTATTCGTGTACCATAGGATATTTAGGGGAAACCTATGTAAGTCTTCAGCCTTCAAATGCTCAAGCTGTAATGAGGAAGAACAGTTCTGTCCAGGCTCACAAAATTAGAGGAGTCTGTCATTATAAAGAAAGTCGGGTAACTAATATCCTGTAATTGACTGTAATTGACACCTTTGTCTAATATTCATTAATGTTACTAAACCATATTTTCACTACTTGTGGTAGAAGGTCACTTTAAGGTACCTTCCAAGTGTTGCTGGAATTGCCATCCTTCCTTATAAAAAAAAAAGAAAAGAAACTCAGTCAATTAGCATTTATTAAGCATCTACTGTGTGCCAGGAACTGTGCTAAGTACCAGAATACAAAGAGAAGCGACAGGCAGTCCCTGCTTTCAAGGAGTTCACTGTCTAATGTAGAAGACGATGTGCAAACAAGCTATATAAAAACAGCATATATATATATATATATATATATATATACACACACACACACACACACACATATATATATATACACACCCATACATACACACACAGGGTAAATTGCAAATAATCTCAGCAGGAAGGCACCAAGATTACAGAGGACTGGGAAAGGCTTCTGGCAGAAGTTGGGACTTTAACTCTTAGGAATCACAGAATCTTACAAACTGGCAGGGGTCTTAGACGTCATCTCGTCCTAGTGCCCACCAAGTACTGGAATCCCTTCTATACTATCCCTAAGCAGTGGTATTCCCACCACAACTTTAACACTTCTACTTAAAAGTACAAAACTTTGTGAGGCAGTCTGTTCTAACGCTGGAAAAAATGTTCTTCTACGTGTGGAGCCCAAAAGGGACTCACTTCTAAAATCCATCTTAAAAAAAAAAATAGGAGCTTCAAAGAGAATATGAAAACAATTTATTTCCTATATAAAATATAGGATTATATAAGATTTATACTGTGTATGCATTTTCTATGTGTGTGTATGTCTTTCTTTAGAGTTCTTCTTAATCATACAAAGTTAAAGCTCAAGTGACCATAGATTAGGATCTTCTATGCCTGAACTGAAAAGATGCTGAAAAGAAATTTTAAGTAGAGACCAAATGGAAATCATTTGTCACTGAATAGACCTGAAAAGTCTCATTCGTTAAGGTTGTTCCAAACAAATCAGTAAAAACCTCAAGGAAAGGTGATTTGGGGATTATATTACATTATATTACACTGTCCTTTTTAAAGTTCATCTCTTCTGCAATGCTATTCCTACACAAGGACTTTTTTCCTGTGACAGTCTCGATTTGAAAAGGAATTAATCGTGTACAATTCAAGTAGAAGTTAACATTGCTGCTCTGTATTACTGGGCAATCATGATTTTCAATCTAATGTTGTTACCTTGCTTTAGGCAGATCAGCCCAGAAAATAGGTCAGACAGTATGGCTCCATGGCCCCCACACTGAGAAATAGAAAAGGTAGATCTAAACAGCCTGCCTCTGGTTTGTGCTACTTCTATGAAGGGACCAGTGAAATGAATCAACCAAGCAAAACAAAATTAAGGAAAAACCAATTCCTCTTTCATTTTACAAACTGCTTACACTGAAATTTATTTTCTCCTTAATACACCAAATACATACACCTGTAATTTAACCACAGGGTCAATGTACAATGAGTCTTGAGAAGGATCCCGTAAGTTTAAAATCAAGAAATTTCCTCCCCTGAGCTCTACTGCCCAGAATATCAAAGCATTCAAAATAGAGGAGTCCTGAAAGTAGCAAAATAAAGTATTAGTGTTTCCAAACAGTTAAATTATTCAACTGAGATTACCAATTGAGACTTAAAAAAAATGGTTTAATTCTTTTTTTTTATAACATGGTTAATTCTTTGCCAAGTATTTAATTACAGGTGCCAAACGAACAGTTCAGCATTCAGTTCTTTAATAACTTATTCAGAGATTATGCGTATGTGAAGAAAACTATGAGTTTTCTAAAGTCATAGATACAGGAATATATTAATGTGGCAAAATGGTTCAATTGCTTTATTTTGCAATTAACTGATAGTAGGATATGCGAAATAGTTTATGAAATGCATATTTCATACCAGAAAAGTTTTGAAGCTCAGCTATTGCCCAAAACCATAAAAATTCATCTGTTCTTTTCAAGTATGTTCAGCTGATTTTCACCTGCCAAATCTGGAAGGTTAATGTGACTTAGAATCAAGCTTAACATGAAATGAGATGTTATAAACATTTTTGAATGGATCACAGGAAAACAGTCCTCTAATCTGAAACAGGTTGATTTTTTTTAAATTTTATACAAAGTATCAATCTTTCAAATGACTAGAAGAAAAAAAATAAAGAAGGGCATACAACCTATAAGTATAGCTGACTTTAACTTAGCAGGAAACAATCTGTGTTAAAAAGAGTATTAAAATTATCACTATAGATTAAGGATTTACATAAGACTTTGGAGAGCATCATTCATTATTTACAGTAAACTCCCATTTATCTAGAACTGGAAAAGGTCCTATTTCTGGTTAGCTGATAAATTACTATGTAGACAGATTACCAATTTTTGAAAATTCAGAATACAATAACACAGAAGCTACATTGGACACAATTTAGTATTTTTATGCAGATTCAGAAGGAATTTCACAGTCTGATGCTATGATGACAGCACATTTGATGACAATCACAACAGAGTACTGAAGAAAATGACTATTTAGACTGAGAATTAACAGATGTCTACTGTACTGTTAAGAATAATTTGTCTGGGATGTTTGTTTTAAGTCTTTCTACAAATCTGAAAAGAAAAAGAACATTAATACAATTTTTACAAATATTTTGTTTATTTTAATGAAGCTGGTACAGATAATGTCCATTTAAAACCCATGTCCCAGGCCAAAAAGTACAATAAAGTCAAAAGATAGCAGTGATCTGCTACATACATTTCTGCATCAATACCTTTATTAATTGCTAATGGAAAATTAGTAACTTTTCTGGGTTCTTCTGACAAGATTTAAAATCATAAAATGGTTTGTCTCTTCAGTGAAGCACCTCTGGAGTTAGTCATGACTGTAACCTGATCTATCATCTCCATTTCCAACCTGATATTCCTCTTCCGGTCCAGGCCATCAGATTTGTTAAAAAGTAGCTTCAAATTAAGGAAACATCATTTTTCCACAGTTCAGTCCTCTGAAAAACTTCCATCGCCCACTGAAAGTTATAGTCCAGGAGTGAAGCAATGACACACCAGAACTTCAGGGTCAATATGAAAGTCATTTAGAACACTCGCTCTGGCAGATCTTATCACCTTCAAGCCTGCAATTCACAGTCCTAGTGAATGTGGCATGTATGTACATACACGTATTTCAAAAAAGATGGTAGGGAAGTAGGAAGGGGGCTGCGGCTTGATCACAAGAGTTCAGCACAATGAAAACAAATGATAGTGTATAATGAGCACTAGAATTCAAAATACCAGACTTTGAAAGTAAGACTCCCAGAGATAGGGCGCCAGTTTCAATTCAGTGTCAAACACCACATTACAAAAGAACTATTGTTTAAAAATAAAAAAGGATTAAGGGGAAAGGAAAAAAAAAAACAGATGATCTAAACTGCTGAATGACCCCCTGTCTGTTCCTGATAAACTTCAATCACATCTTCTTCCTCCATGCCCAGCTGTGAGAAAAAAGAAAAATGTAATTTAATAGTAGGGCAAAGAGCTATTTTTAAATTGAATTGAATTAAATGGGATCACATAAATTTCTTCCACCCATTTTCTAAATGTGTAAAGACATAGAACTGATCCACAGTCTCACTGCTGAACATGCCATACTGGAAGACTATGTGGCCATGTTCACCAAAGGAGCCAGATGTAGCTAAGAATACAAACAAATTCATGGCTTTATAATTATATCTCCTTTTCTTTTTTTTTTTTAACAATACATTTTTTTGAGAGAAACAAATGGGGAACTTGATCCAAAAAATTTCTCTGTCATCACAACTTAAATTAGATTTTATTATAAAAGTGCTTTAAAATAAATTTTACTTGTTCATTCCCAGTACTCACCTCTTTTGGAGTATGATTATCAGCAATTCTCTGACCTTCAAAGAGAAACCTGAGTGAGTTCATTGGAACACCCTAAAAAAAAGTTTTTGAAAAGAGGCATTTAGAAAAACACATTAGCTTTATGTGTTTCTTGCATAAAATT
This sequence comes from Trichosurus vulpecula, assembly GCF_011100635.1. Taxonomy (NCBI): domain Eukaryota; kingdom Metazoa; phylum Chordata; class Mammalia; order Diprotodontia; family Phalangeridae; genus Trichosurus; species Trichosurus vulpecula. The sequence goes on along the minus strand of NC_050576.1, from coordinate 300,305,603 downwards.
ACAAACTGATGCTCCAACAAGTTGCAGAAAACTACTAAGTCATAAAATTAAAACTGTAACATTGACATACTCAAAAAGAATACTCCTTGCAATGACAGAGATCACAAAGTTAGGATAAAAAGTCAAACTCAGAAACTTCCAACATTATAGGCAAATTTTGCTTTATGCAGATCTAAATTTAGAAATCAGATTTAAGAAACAATCTAGTATCACCCAATAGCTGCCAACTGAGCTATAGAAAGCCTTGGTGACCTAGAAACCACTCCCAATCATATTAGCCATTAGAATTAACGATAGCTGAGAGGAAAGAATGAACACATTACTTGCTATCTGGTGCAAATTGGTCACTACTTACATAGTCTACAAACATGAAAACATCTTTTAGCTAGGAATTCCTACTTAATACCAAAGGTGAATGGCATAGTTACTGTGGTTAGTTATACATTCAAGACCCATAAGGTTAAAGAGAATTACTTTTTAAAAAAACCAATATTGACTCTACTTTAATATATTTTGGGATCTGGATCTACAGCTGTGAGGAAACTACTTTAGCCAATGAAGATCAGCACCTGTTCTGTGATTTACAGTCTTTAAAGAACTGCCTGGAGCCCTGAGCGATTACATAACAAGCCCAGGGTCACATACCAGTATGTGTCTGAGATGAGACTTGGACCAGAGTCTTCCATGACTCTGATACCAGCTCTCTATACACTACACCATGTGAGCTCTACATTTTTTAAAAATTGTTTTATTTATATACATATGTGCTTTAATTACATGATTTGATTTTATATATGCTTTTTATATGAAATGCATTATAGGGGACATGTGAAAACTAAATGCAAGTAAACTGACAGAGTCTTGAAGTCAACATTAGGATTCGTAAGTGGGATTATTGTCTACTGGGGTCAATAAAGTTTCGGTAGAAATGAAATTCTAAAGTCAATGGGAAAACAGGATTCACTATGCAAATATTTATTTTCTAGGTTTTGGGGGGAATAAATCTCATTGTTACATGGTTCAGATAAATTTAGCTTTCCATTCATTTCATAACAAAAATGAGAATGTTCTGGCACATTCAAAAATTATCTAAAGCCTGAGAATCAGTGAAAACATATCCTAAGGCATGAAAAAGAAAAATGGAAACAGCTCTCAAGAGCCATAGTTTATGAGAAATATGACCTTTGTGCACAAAGTGTTTCTCATTGTTTAGCTATATTCGATTTGGGATTAAGGCTCAATTTTCATCTTTGTTCTGTGGCTTTCCTTGCAAACTTTTTCCTGGACAGTAAAGGGAAACAGTAACAACTGACCTTGGTTACTGATAAGTCAATATATTACAAATTTTTTCAGTGTAGAGACAAAAGATGAGAAAAATCTGCTAAGGTTTCTTCCTTTCAGAGTTAAGCTACCATCAACAAGCTAATACTTTGCTTAGAAATATTTATTCCCCATTACAGACTCATATACCTACAACATACCAAAACTCAATCATTATTATCCTAAAACTAACCATATTAATTTATTTGTCCAAATTGAATACCTACTATGAGCTCATTTTGACTGAATAGGCTGTCTTCTGAAAGTTAGGCCTGGGTGTTTGCAACTCAGAATTGCATTTCTGTGAATGGTGGTTAAGTTCCTATGTCAGCTCACAAAAATCTACTTAACCCTTGATATAACTCAATCTTACTACTGAACCAAAAATACAACAAAAACTAACTACATAGTTCTATTTCTTCAGGAAAATGCATTCACAGTTCCAATTTGGTGTGCCAGGAACTAAAGCAGGAGACTTCCCCCCTTTCATCTTTCCTCCCTCCCACTTCCCCCAACAATGAGAACATTCCTAATTGTAAGCAAGTGGGGACCCAGGACTAAAGCAGTGGCTCAAACAAGGGCAGGGGGCTGAGGGTGGAAAAATCTTGCTTCATGGGGCTAGAGGTATAAAACTAGAAGCCAAACTCTTGTACATTTCTCAGCAGGAGCTAAGAGCTCCAGGAAATGGTGGGCCCACTTCCATTTCCACAGTCACTACTTTAAAATTCCAACCAAGGTTTCTTTCTCCTGGACAACTGCTCGCTTCCTCCCCTCCCCGACCTACTCCCAAATCACAGCTTTCCCTTCCTTTAAACAAGCATACAGTCCTTTTGAAGTTCTCTAAAGATCTTTCTTAGTGGCAACAATGGGAAATAGGGGGTATGGAACACTGTATAAAATGTCAGGTTTTTTTTATATTTTAGGTTAGTTTTGCTGAACTATTTTATTCTGTCTGCCTCAGTTTGCTCATCTGTAAAATGGAGCTGACAACAGCACCCATCTCCCAAGGTTGTTGTGAGGGTAAAATAACTAGTTATGTTTGTAAAATGCTTTGCAAACTTTTAAGTGCTATACAAATGTTAGCTAGCTGCCATTATTATCCAACCTCCACCCTACCACCCCCACTTCCCACTTTCGCTTTTGCTTAAGAAGGCTGAGCCAGGACTTTGTAGTGGACTTAAAGGACCTGAAGTCAGAAGCCAACCTTCCCCAGATCTAAAAAATAACCATATATATTTCTATAGTGCTTTAAGGTTTACAAAGTATTTTCCTCACAAAAACCCTGTGAAGTTGGTAGAAAAGGGTATTATCCTCATCTTGTACAAGCCTCAGGAAGATTGAAATGATCTGACCAGTCCAGTGCTCTTTCCCTAAGCCATGCTGCCTCTCTCTTGTACCAGCTAGTCCCTCAAATACTGCTTTCAGTAGAGGCAGAATGCAGAAAATATTACTACATGAACATGAGAGCTACAACAATTACCAAACCCCGGAGAGAAAGACAACATACGTAGGAAATAACAGTGGACCTTAGGGGATATAAAAGATGAAAATAAGATTTAACTCTCTTTCAGAGTAAGACTAATTCTCCTGGCTATTCCCTCAGAAAGGAACTGCTGGGGAAATGGGGCTGAGGCTGGGGCTGCTGCCTAGGAAACCAGCTCCAAGACTAGAGAAGCCTGCAGAAAGAAAGGTTAGTAAAGACGCTTGCCGCCACCACCCCTCCCCCTTCCTGCCGTTGTTAGCCCTGCAGTCAGCAGACCTGCCTGAATGGACACTGGGCCAAGGAGAGAAGCTGGGCTAGTTGAGAAGGGGTCATCTCATTAGCTGAGTGGCATTAAGGAAGAGAAAAAGCTATCTCAAGGCAACAACCGAGAGAAAAGCAACAACCCGTGGAAAGCAGATGTTTCCTATGCAGGAGGGCTGGCAAAATGAAGGCTGCCAACCACAGGTGACGCGGGTAGTAGTGGTGGTTGTTTAGTTGTTTTCCTATCATGTCCAATTCTATATGACCCCATTTGGATTCTTCTTGGCACAGATACGGGAGTGGTTTGCCATTTCCTTCTCCAGCTCATTTTACAGATGAGGAAACGAGGCCAATAGGCTTAAGTGACTTGCCCAGGGTCACACAGCTAGTAAGTGTCTGAGGCCAGATTTGAACTCAGGAATGAGTCCTGACTCCAGGCCCAATGTTCTATCCACTGCACCACCTAGCTGCCCAATGACCAGGCTTAAAGAACTGTAATCGTATGGACTGCCAGTTCAAGAGAAGAATCCCCCTGTAGCAAAAATCAGCGTAGGAAGGCCTAAAAGAAATACAAAAATAAAACTAATTATGACAATCTAACCAGACTGTTGAGAGAAGAGTCGGAGGCATCCAGATAAGTAATGACAGTGATAGGTTGAAAATGGATTACATTAAATAAGAAATTTTGTTTTAAAATATAAATGAGTCTAAACCTACAGCAAAGTTCAGGGACATTCTCTTTTCAGAGTGTTTATATACTGTCTTTCCTGGAAGCCAAATGATTTGCCCAGAAGCAATCAAATATACATTTTTTTTTCTCACCGTAGACCACCATGGAAAAGAGGAAAAATTGCTTCTCAAGGAGAAACCAGAAACATATATACACTAAGCCAAGAATGTTCTATTTTAAAACAATAAATAGGACAGTTAGTTCCTCCTTTGCATCATGGATGGATGATCAAGTTATGGAAAAACAGAACTGTGAAAGTCTCAGTTTCTTGTTTAGTGAAGGAAAATCTAGAAAACTGGAAGGTACCAATTCAACTAACATGAATTTCCAGGTTACATGCTCATTTCTGAATACAAACAATAGAAATAAAAATAATGTACATTTATGTAGCCTTTTAAGTTACAAGCAACACTTTCCTCAACAAAAAAAAATCTATGAAATAAGTTGTATAAATTAAGATGTTTTTCTTAAGCTTCTTTTACTAGCTCTATGTAAGAATTATGGATGTGCCAGATGTGCCCAGGGTCACACAGCTTAAAGTGATAACACATAAATGTGACCAGGTCCTCTGACTCTAGTCTCATCCCTTTTCTACTGCACATGCCGACTCTAGATCTAGAAGAAAGTCCCAGGTGAACACTGAGGAAGATGAAGTCACGGATGATTTGCAATCTTTGGTGTTAGAAGGATTACCCACATCAATAGGTCCACTGAATTACAGAAATAATTATAAAGCATTCAAATACCCAAAAGCTATAGTTCCTCCTCAGCTTAGAACTTAGCCACATGGAATTAAAATAGTATGGAATAGTAGAAAGAACCATTAGTCTGGAAGTCATAATTTTCTTGATTTCATGATTTCAAGTCTAGCTGTCATACTAAGCCCCTAGGCATGCTATGTAACTTGTTTCTCAATTTCCTCATCTATTAAAGAATGAGAATACTGCGTAAGAGTGATGAGAACTAGAAGCTACTATAAAAATCTCCTTAACTTCAGGAGCTGGCAGGGGTGGGGGTGAAGAAAGGGAGAGGGACAGGAAGGGACACAGATGGGGGGGGGAGGGAGAGAGAGAAGAACAAACAAGGAAAACAGGATGGGGGGGCGGTGTTAAGCAAGTTTCTCTGATAAAGGCCTCATTTCTCAAATACATAGAGAACTGAGTCAAATTCATAAAAATAAGCCATTCCCCAATTGATAAATGAGCAAAGAATATGAATACGCAATTTTCAGACAAAGTAATCAAAGCTATTAGTTACAGGGAAAAAAATGTTCTAAATCACTGTTGATTATAAAAATGCAAATTAAAACAATTCTGAGGTACCACCTCACACCTATAAGATCGACCAATATTACCAAAAAGGTAAATGACAAATGTTGGAGGAGATGTAGGAAAATTGTGACATTAACACAACTATTGGTGGAATTGTGAACTGATTGAACCATTCTAGAGAGCAATTTGCAACTATACCCACTGGGCTATAAAACTATGCATATCCTTTGACCCAGCAATACCACTACTAGGTCTGTATCCCAAAGAGATAAAAAACAAAAAGGAAAAGGACCTATATGTACAAAAATATTTGTAACAGCTCTTTTCTGGTGGCAAAAAATTGGAAATTGAGGGGATGACCATCAATTGGGGAATGGCTGAACAAACTGTAGCATATGATTGCAATGGAATACATTTGTGTTATAAGAAATGATGAGCAGGATGTTCTCAGAAAAACCTGGAAAGACTTGTATCAACTGATGGCAAAGTGAAATGAGGAGAACCAAGAGAACATTGTACACAGTAACAGCAACACTGTACCATGACTGACAGTGAACAAGTTAGCTATTCTCAGCATAATACAATGATCCAAGACAATTCTGAAGGACTTATGATGAAAAATGCTATCCATCCCCAAGGAAAGAACTGATGGGAGTCTGAATACAGATCAAAGCATACTTTAAAAAAAAAAATGGGGGGGGGGGCACGCGCACGGGCTGGCAGTGTATTTTCTTAAACTCATGACTAATATGGAAATGTTTTATATGAGTGCACATGCATAACACTTCAAATTGCTTGCCCTCTCAATGTGGGAGGAGAGTAGGGAGGGAAAGAATTTGGAACTCAAATTCTTTAAAAATTAATATTAAAAATTATTTTTGCATGTAATTGGGGAAAAAGTAAATACTAATTTTTTATATGTTTAGAAAAAAAAATCTAACTTGCTTTATTTTTGCTAACTCTAAAATGAAAGATAGATCCTGCTGAACTATTCGTTGTTATATTCATTACTCAGGATGTAACACAAAAAAAGTAACAAACAACACTCGGGGGGGGGGGGGGGGGCCCCGCCGGGTGGCGTACGCAAGTACACATGTATCTTGTCTAGTGATAAGCTCATAGGTGGTTTTGAATTAGAAGGGAATCACTCACTTTCCCAAAGTCAATCAGGGAGCAAGGATTTAGACTGAGATGCTGTGTCTCCCAGGCTAACATTCTTTCTGCTGCAATATAATTTAAATGAATGCATTTTAAATACTGCTAAAACTATAAAAGCAAAACATGTTTTAGCGAACAAAGAACTACTACTTTGTGAGTCAAGAGACTCGAAGTCTAGTCCCAACTACCCCACCAATTTGTTACTGTGACCTAGAACAAATTATCTCCTAGAGTTAAAACTAGAGGCACATAGGTGCAATTGTGGATAGCCCTGGAATTGATGATGACCTGTATTCAAACCCTACCTCAGACTCCTAATAGCTAAGAATCCCAGGCAAGGCACCTAAACCTCTCTCATACTCAATTTCCTCATCTGTAAAATGGCTATTTTTAAGCTGCAGCTCCTACACTTCACAGGATGGTTGTGGAGATCAAATGAGATTATGTACATGAAGTGCTTTGTAAAAAGTTAAAAACACTATGTCATTTAAAAAGATAACAATGACTACTTGACAACTACTGCTGGGAGTCTGGATTAGATGGTTCCAACTCATCAATAAATATCATCTAAAAATTCTTCCAAAAAAACTTGATTAAAAACTTGGTTTATTTGAATGCTACATATAAATTAATCATAACTTCAGATAACACAGGAGCAACCAAAAGCCAGAGGATCATAGGATTTATAGCTGCAAGTGACCTCACTGATCACCTAGTCGAATACTTTCATTTTACTTGAAAAAACCAAGGCCCAGAAAAATTACTTTCCCTCAAAGCCCTTAAATCAGTAAGTATTTATTATGTGCTGAAACTAGAGTTGTATAAGGAATGATGAGGAAATAAATTTTTAAAACAAAACCGAAACACATCTGATGTCTAATAAAACAGCACAAATTGGCTGGGTGAAACTCAACTCTGCATAGGTTGATAATAGTAGTAAAAGCATACTCTTTTGAAGTAACTGCAAAATAGTTTTAGAAGGATTAAGTTTTATTACTTACAAGTATACATATTAACGAAACTAAAAGCCTGATAGAAGACATTAAATAATCTGTTTTAAGCAAATAAGAATACATTTAATTAGGATGTCATTTACTGCATGTTGATATGGATGATTAAAAAGTTTAATCAACATTTTAAATAGCTATCATCCTTGACTCTAGGGACTAGGGTTTGTTTTTTTTTTTCCAGACCTTTACATGCTACAGAGGTATCACAAATTCAAAATTAATAAAGTCAGAATTAATGGGATTTTGTCCTAACAACTCACTCTTTATCATAAACAGAACTGACAAAACTATTTATATTACTTGTACAGAATACTGTCCAATAGGTATACCGATTTTTCTTGCCTTTCCTTCTATGAATTATCTCTCTATATATAAATGACTTATGAAGAATTTATACAAGGTAATACAGAACAGCAAAGATTAAGTTTTATAAAATAACTGATTATCCTGAGTTATCCTCACTAGCCATCTAAACAATTTCATTTATTAAAGTTACAAACCCCATTCACCTCCTATGAATTATGAAAATATTTCTAAAGAAAACCTACTTAAAAGGAATCAACTATAAATCCAATAACAAGATATATACTGGAAAACAAGTATTTCTGAATATTTGGCACCAAAATTTTCATTAGATTGTAAATATCTAGAGTTAGTATGTTAGTATCAGTCAGTATCGGTAGTTTCACTAACAAATATTATGCAATTCATTAAGCAGTGGTTCTTGGGGCTATGTAGAGGATAATCAACTTACAGTATAAATACTTAAATCTAACAGGTAGACCTAAAAACCTATAAGCCTTAAGAAATTCTATTCTGAAAACTAAGGATAAAATTATCTTTAGTTTTAAATGCACCAGTGAGCCAACATAGAGAAAATTTCCTATTTAGTTATGATTTAATACCTAGCATTTCTATAGCACTTAGCATTTCAAAATGACTTCACCTCTATTATCAATTCTCACCAAGAAATGGCCCTCATCAAGTAAATCCCAGCAAATACGGTAAAAGTAACGCTAGTGCCCTTCTCAAGTTATTAATCATTAAGGGAATGAAAGGAAATAATTTTTCCTATGGTTATTCTTTCTCAAAGAATTTTAAAGTTTTGTTTTTCCTGATAAAAAGAAATTGTACTATGTTGTACTATACAAACCTGTCTCTGACAGTATGATTCTTTGAGTTTCTTGAGATGTGTTGTCATTTTCACCTTGAAGTGAATTTCACTGCTGTCCTAAGAACAGAAAAGAAAAAAGTTACTTTGTTTTATTTAGCTTCTTTTATTTGGCCCCAAATGATTTCATTGCCAGTAATATTTTCACTAATGCTTCAAAAGCACTTCTAAATGCCTTTGTAAACATAGTTCCTAATCACACCTCCCTCCCCACCCGCAAACAGACACCTCAATGTGAATCCTTATCTCTTCTCAAAAAAATGAAACGAAGAGAGAATATTAAGGGGAAACCATGAAGAAAAATAAGATGGCTGATGGCAGTCTTACACAAAACTATTTGGTACTCATCTCACACCCATCAAAAATGACAAATGCAGGAGATAGGGGAAAACAGGTACATTAATGCACTATTGGTTAGAGATGCGAATTGATCCCACCATTCCAAAAAATAATTTGAAACTAAAACTGTGCATACCCCTTGACCCAGCAATACCACTACTAGGCCTGTATTCCAAAGAGATCAAAGGAAAAGGAAAAGGACCTCTATGTACAAAAATATTTATAGCAGCTTTTTTTGTGGTGGCAGAGAATTGGAAATTGAGGGGGGTGCCCATCACTTGGCGAATGGCTGAACAAGTTGTGGCACATGATTGTGATGGAACACTATATTTGTGCTGTAAGAAATGATGGAGTGGTTGCAGAAAAACATGGCAAGACCTATATGAACTGAAGCAAAGAAAAGAACTGGGAGATCATTGTGCACAGTAACAGCAATGTCGTAATGATGATGAACTGTTAAAGACTTGGCTACTCTGACCAAAACAATGATCCAATACAATGCCAAAGGACTCATGATGAGAGAATGCTATCCACCTCCAGAGAGAACTGATGAGTGCAAAATGAAGTATAATCTCACTTTCTTTATTTTTCTTGCTTTATTTTTAAAATATGGCTAATTTGGTAATATCATATTGCTTGACTTCTCAGTGTGTGAGAAGAAGGTGGAAAGAAGGGAAGGAAACAAGTTGGAACTCAAAATTTAAAATGAAAAGAATGTTTAAAATAAAATATTTTGAGCAAGAATAAAAGCTATTTGGTATTGCATAACAAGCAGAAAAATATATCAATGAAACAAAATAAAAACTTTAGAACCAAAAAAGTATGCATGACAAAAGCATATTTGATAAACCCAAGATTATAAAATATTAAAGAAAAGAATAGCTGAGAATTATCACTAAGGAAATCAATTAAGAGTAGGACAAAAAAGTTTAGGCCCACAAAAACTCCAACTGATATATGATCTCATAAAAAGAGAAACATTAAAAAGTGGCAGAAGAGAAATAATTTGGCTATCCCAATTTTGGAGAGGAAAATTGTATTAAACAAATGAAAGAAATTTACTAGACAAAAATGGATGAATGACTATGTAAGAGCACTTGTACAATAAAGAGAAATGTCGCCAAAATATTTTTAAAGGCAGATTAGGGAGGGATTTTGTGGTAAATGTATCTGATAAAAATCTGACATTCAGAATCACAAGAAACTGATACAAACTTCTAATAGTGATAGCATATGTTATGGTAGAAAGAAAATTGGCTCTGGAAGATCAGAGGGTTCAAGGATGGCTCTGCCACTTTGGACAAGTTCCTCAACCTTTCTGAGCCTCAGTCTCCTAATCTATTAAGCGATGAAATAAACCAAATGATCTCTGAAGTCTCTTCTAGCTTTAAATTCTAAAATCCTACCAATCTCTTGATCATTAAATGTTTTTTAAAAAGAATATGAACAGATCATTCTCAAAGGAACACAAATAGTTAATAATCACTTGAAAACTGTTCAAACTCTCAGAGAAATGGAAATTAAAATAACTCTTGTACTACCTTATACCCATGAAAACATGAGCCAGATAAAGGAAGCATTTGTAATATAGGATTACTCATTGTAAACAGGTTTTAAAAGAAAAAAGAAAAATTCAATGTTGGTGAACTACAGGAAAGCAGGTCTACTATCACATAACTAGGGGAGGTGAGAACAACTTTTAATATTGACCATAACAATTGAGCCAGTGATCACACTATTAGGACTGTACCATAATGACATTATTAAAAGAAAAACATCTTTCTGCACAAAAATATTAATAGCTGCTTTGATATAATAATGAAAAATTAGAAACAACCCATGTTTCCTAGTGTTAGCTGAAATCTTAGCTCTTTGTCTACTATAAACGCCAAGCAGCAGAGTTATCCTAAAGGCAGTAAGGAGCCACTGAAGATTTTTTCTGTCAGATACTAACAATGATAAAACCTTTAAGAAGATTATTTTGGCAGCTGTATGTTAGATGAATTAGAGAAGGTAAAGATCAGAAGCTGGGAGCCCAATTAAGAGGCTGTTACAGCAATAATGCAAGCAAGTGGTGATAATGGCTTAAAAATAAGGGTGGTGATCGTGTAAATAAAAAAATGAGAAACAGAAATGTTGTAAGGTAGAATTGACAAGATTTGGCAATTGAACAGATATGGGGAGGAAGATAGAGAAGAGTTAAGAATAGTTAAGTTATGACTATTGTGTAAATAAGTTTAATGCGAAGTTATATGTAGAGGATACATTGGATTCCATGCTGTCTTGGGGGGGGACGGGAGGTGGCTGGATCTGGAACTCAAAATCATGCGGAACTGAGTGTTGTAAACTAAAAATACAAAAATCTTAATTAAAAAAAATTTTAAAAATTAAAAAAGAACAATTAAGTTAAAAAGTTAAGACCAGGAACCTGGATGACTGAAAGGATGGTGATGCCTTCAATGAAAACAGCGAAGTTTGGAGTAGATTTCAGAAAGAAGATAATGAGTTCTGTATGGACATGGTGAGCTTGAATTGCTTACATAACATCCAGGCAGGGAGTTCTAACAGGCAGTTGGTGATGTAGGGTTAGAACTCAGGAGAGAGATTAAGGCTGGATATATAGATTTGGGAGCCATCTACAAGGAGATAACTTAACCAATGGTCTTGAATGATCACCAACAGATGGTATGGAGGAGGCCCAGGCCAGAGCCGTAGAAGCAAACAGTCGGAGGTGAGTTACGGATAAGGAAACAGCAGTCAGATAGGTCAGAGGAGAATCAGGAGTAGTGTCACAAAAGCCAAAGGAATGGTGACATGAAGAGAAGGCAAAGAATTCAAAGGGAGAGGACAGTAATAAGTACACCAGGTCTACAAATGAGTTAAGACAGCTAAGGAAGCAAAGAGATGGCAAAAGGGATTGTAGATCTCCATAAGAATAAAGAATAGGTTTAAGAGGAAAGAAAAAAAAAGAGAAATGAAAGGACAGGACGTCATGATCATCAGATAGATTAGGTAAATGGTGGTACTCACCTGCCCAATGACTTTAAGTTTAATGTATTCTCCTTCTTTCTTTTCCCCCAAGTCCTCAGCAGAAGGCTTTGCTTCCTACAAAAAAAAAATTAATATAAATTTCTCATTTTCTACTGAAAAGTAACCACTACCATTCCTTAAAGCAGAAACTCCATACTGGAAAATACTATTAGTTTTTTTCCTGCATGTGAAATCAGTCCAAAAAAAGGGTAGTGAGTCAAGTTTATTCTAAAGCACTATTTTGAGGGAGGAAAGGAAAATGAAGAAAGGATAGTTTTGTTTCTCTGAATAGTTTTTTTTAAATATAGTCAACTTTTTATTATTCATATTTTTAATCCTAGGTCATATTCTCCTGACAACCACGATCATAACCCAACTAGCTACCTAGTCGGGTTGTGTACACTCAATTAATCTTAATATTAATAAAAATAAAACATGATTGACAAGGAAAATCTGCTGCCAAAATGGTGACATCCATTACACAGAAAGAAACTACTTTGAGATTATTTACCAGCATATACCAATGCTCCCTACAAAGGTGCTTATTATCAACAACTGATTGCATGACAAAATAATGCGGTATATAATAAAAGAAATCGTTAGGAAGAATCCAATTTGTTTCTAAGGGTGAGGAGAAAAAGGGGATAAAATATGAATCCCAAACAAAAGAAGACTAGGAAGGAAATAAAGAGACTTATGAGAAACAGCTTCATGATGATACATCACAGCATGAAAAAGAGCCATTTAGGAAATGAGTCTCTTGCACTCTTCTGAAAGAACTCTGTACAAATTAATGAGAGAATTTATTATTTCATTAGAAATGTTATTTCTATGTTCTCTAACCACAAACATTCTGACCACCATATTATTCAGTCATTTAAATTTAAATATGTTCTACACTTCATTGTTTATCAGAAATTTAACAAACCCTTCTCCCCCAAAATCCAACTATATACTGTAGCTTAAACCAATAAATCTTAGCATCTATAATAAAAATAGCTTAAATCACAGAACTGGCTTGGTTAGTATGAACCCCTGCCTGCTTGTCATGCTGCAGTGTTTTGAATTTTTGCTGACTGCAGCAAAATGGCACAGTAGATAAAAGTAACCTCCTTAGTTGATATAGTATTTGACCTGAAAGCTAGGAATATCAACTTAGAAAATATTTAGAATATTATCTTGGCATATTCACCTCACCTCACTCAGTTCTCACCTTGTGAGAAAGAGGAGGATAAATGGAATCATTGGGGCATTAAGAGGTTAACTAAAGAGTAGCGCACCAGCCCTGGAGTCAGGAGGACCTGAGTTCAAATCCACCCTCAGATATCTGACGCATTTGCTAGCTGTGTGACCTTGGGCAAGTCACTTAATCCCAATTGTCCTGCACTCCCCCCAAAAGAGGTTAACTAACTTGCCTAATAAAATAAATTAAAACTGTACGACACAACCGACAGGAATTGTCCCTTCTCCCCTTCCTCCTTCTCCATTCTGTAAGCCAAGTATTCTCACTTATTTCCACTCATAAGCTCTAAACTACCCTTGTCAATTAGCTACTGCATGGTCAGAAAGAATAAAAAACTGCTGAAACAGCAAAAAGTTGTCTTAGTTATAAAGGTCACCTTTTCTTTGTCATCTCCAATATGGTTTCCTGTATAGAGAGACCTCTGTGCCCTTCAACTTCTATAAATGTTCTATTTTCTGATTGATTTTACAGACTTGTGTCCATTTTTCTCTGACTTCCTATAATTAAATCTTCCTGATTCCACTCTGCTTACTCAGTTTATCACCTACTACTTTTCTTGTCCTTTACTACTCATTCATGTATTACCCTGACTTTAGCTTGCCTGCTTAGTTCTGAGTCATGTGTTTCAGTCGTGTCCAACTCTTTGTGACCTCATTTGGGGTTTTCTTGGCAAAGATACTGCAGTGGTTTGCCATTTCCTTTTCCAGCTCATTTTACAGATGAGGAAACTGAGGCAAACACGGTTAAGTGACTTGCTCAGGCTACGACTGAACTCAGGAAGATAATTCCTCCTCATTCCAGGCCTGGCACTTCATCAACTTCGACATCTAGTTACATGGCTACAATTTCTGACACCCACTTAATCCTATGGGTCTTGCCAGAAAACCTGGACTCTGGACCCCACTACCCTCTCTGACCTTTGATATCCATTTTGATCCTACTTCATTCAACCTACTACAGTAGAAGGTAAAACAATAATCTTTGTATCACCTCACAAAAGTCCTAGTTTACATCTACAGTTATGAATTATAATCAAGTACATAAAGAGCTCTTTAAATTTATTACATTAAATTACTGAGAGTAACAAGAAATATATTTGAATTTTGCAAGAAATTTCAATTTCCTAGCAGGGTCCAGAATGTTACTGTTCTCATCAATTCATCCTAGTATTTAAGCTAACAAATAATAATCTTTCACAACACAACAAAGAGGATCCTTTTCCCTGAATTTCCTAAAAATTGTTTCTTCTCTCAAGACTTTACTCATAATATCCTCAGAAACTAAACACCAAAAGAATGATGCTATCCATTAGGTAAGAACCATTAGTAAATGCATCAACCTGGGTGCTGATGTAATTTTATTTTAAACATGATATTTTGATAGTTTAAGTAAAGTCCTACACTGTAGTTGCAGTTAACAGTATATAAAAATATTTAAGACATCTAAAATTTTTTGACATTGATTAACATTTTTTTCTTTTCACTTTTTTTTAATTAACATTTTTTATTTTTAGTTTACAACACTCATTTCCACATGATCCTGAATTCTAGATTTTCTTCCCCCCACCCACCCCTTCCCAAAGATGGCATGGAATCTGATATATCTTCTACATATAACCTCAAATTGAACTCATTCATACAATAGTCAAGTTGTAAAGAAGAATTATGAACAATGGGAATGAATCATGAGAAAGAAGAAACAAAACCAAAAGAAACCAAAAACAAAAAGAGAAAAAAAAAAAGAAGAGCAAAGAGTTTGCCTCAATCTGCATTCAGTCTCCATAGTTTTTTGTCTGGATGCAGATATCTCTCTCCCTCAACAGTCCTTTGGAGTTGTCTTTGAACTTTGTATTGCTGAGAAGAGCTAAGTCTACCACGGTGAGTCATCACAGAATGTTCTCCTGGTTCTGCTCCGCTCACTCAGCATTATATTGTGTAGGTTTTTCCAACAACCAGCTTCTGGGGGAGGGAGGGGAGTGAAAAGTGGCAGTGATATAAAAGAAGCATCAATAATTTTTTTTTCTTTTTAAAGAAAAAAACATGTATTGACCATAGTGTCTCAAAAAGGCCCTAGAATGAGAGTTAGAAGACTGATTTCTAGGATTAATTCTAGCTGTGACTTTTACCCACTCTGGGTCTCAGTTACATTATCTATAAAATGAAAGAACTGTACTAGATCATCTCTAAGGCCTATTCTAACTCCTTCTAGCTTTGTGTTTTTAGCAGGCAAGTCTTTTAACAAAGGTGCTGACCTTCCAGTAAGGTATTTCATGTACAGAATAAGGTATTTCATGTACAGTATCCAAATACTTACATAATATTAAATACTCTTAATAAACTTTGATGTGTATTCAAAATCATTACCCACCTCTCCCAGCCAATGTGACTCAGGATAAATCACCCAACCTCCCAGTGAAATAGGCAATACTCCAAGAGTTGCAGAACAGTTGCCATTTTGCATCAGCAAAGGTAATAACCTCATTGGGAGATCTCAACAAGAATGAAACAACCCATCTGCTGTAATAAGATCACTGAGAGCTACATAAAATCATTAGTCTGGTCAAAATTTTTTTAAAAGAAACTCAGAAAAATATTCTTGTTATATGGAATGGCTAGGGGGATGTAAAAACAAAAGATAACTGTTTTTTTTAAAAAAGGACTTAAAACTGTTTTCCCCTAAAAACTCTAGATAGGCAGGTTTAAGTATCTATCTTCAGGTTGTACCTGCCCCTAAACATTTTAGGAGCTTAATAAAAGTTTGAATTTGATGAAATGTCTGTTGAATTGATGTTAAATTGATTCATGATCTTGGTTGGCTTTTTAAAAAACTATTCTTAACTTAAATATCCAAACAGACACTTGTATATCCATAGTAGTTCAGGAAAGGATTGTAATCAGACTGTAAGCCTACACTATGTGTACACAGCTTGCTTTTCTCTTAAATTCATAATAAATTCAACATGTAACTTTGAACCTGTCCTGTTTGACTGCTTCTTTCTGAACTTCCTTCTTTTCTCTTCTATGCATTTGTTTAGAAAAAATGCTTCAATAATATCCTTTTCTTTCTTATTACCTTATTCTTACCTTATTCCTTCTACTCCAATAGAGAACAGAGGGAGTGGTGAGAAGAAACCCCTTTACAAATAAGTTCAATCAAGCAAAGCAAACTTCTACATTGGCCAAGTCCAATACGAAATCTCATTTTGCATTGAGTCTATCGACTCTTCTGTCAGGAAATTAGTAGCATACTTTATCAAAATTTGTCTGTTACTGGTATATAAATTGTTTTCCCAGATCTGCTCATTCCACTCTGCATCAGTTCACACAAGCTTTCCCAGGTTTGGCTGAAAATGGTCCTTTCATCATTTCTTACAAAACAAGGTAATATTCTATTACATTCATACACTATAATTTGTTCAGCCATTTCCCAGTTGATGGGTACTCCCTTAGTTTCCTGTTCACTATAAAAAAAGTAGCTGCTATAAATTAATTTTGTGCGTAGACATAGGTTCTTTTCTTCTCACCACTACATTTCTGGTTATCAAGAGGTTTAGTGATTTTGGGGACATAATTCCAAACTGTTCTTCAGAATGGTTGAATATATTCACAATTCCACCAATATTGCATTTGTGTTCCTGTTTCCCCACAATTAACAAATTTCAATAATTAACATTTTACCTCTTTGTCATTTTTGCCAATCTGATGGGAATCAAATAGAACCTCAAAGTAACTTTAATTTATAGTTCCCTCATTACAAGTGATTTGGAGAATTTTTTACAGATGGTTACTGACAGCTTGACTTCTTTCTCTGAAAACCATATTTTTTACCTTTCAACAATTTATCTTTTGGAGAGTTTAATCAATTCTTTATATATCTTGGATATGAGGCTTCTATCAAATAAACTTTTGATGCAAAATTTTTTTCCCGGTTAATTGTTTCCTTCTAATTGTAGCTGGGTTTTTTTTGTTGTTGTTGTTTGTGCAAAAGCTTTGTCATGTATGTAGTACTTTATCTCCAAAAATACTCAACATATGGGACTTCTGGCCTATACAGAAGCAGGCAGACCCATTCTAGCAAAAACCTAAAAATCATACCAGATCTCATAATGCTCAAGAAATTCAATATGAAACTACAGCAAGTAACTTTTTCCACTCCAGGACTGTACAAAATATCAGCCAGAAGTCAATGGCAACACTGAAAGGGGACACCAGAAAAATTCCATCCTAGCTCAAACAAATGTAGTCTCCACACCACAATCAAAAAAACAGACCCATAGACAAGTGTTTCCAACAAGGTTCTGCATATGAAAGCAGTGAGGATAGAGGGCTACTTTGGGAAAGTCCTCAGATGTTCAGAAACCCACCAGTAGGTATCCTGGAACTAGCATTCACATACGAAATGAAAGAGGTACCTGAAAATCTAACACTTACTCTGAACCTCAAAGATCCAGGGGAAGCCTAACCCTGGGGGTGGAGGTCAGTGCCATATGATCAAACAGGGCTGATGTCCCAACCAAAAACACACAAGAGGAGCAGGGCTTGGCTGTATCTAGAGATGAATAAACACAAGAACGTAGGAGTACTATAAATTTATAACAGAACCAGATAACCAAAAGTCCAATCCAGAAGAAGAATTACCTTTATAACAACTGCAAGCGGAAACTAGAAGGATAAATAGATTTCCAAAAATTGATTTTCCACAATGTGGAAAAGGACCTAGAAAGTAAAGCAAGAGATTTTTTTTTTTAATAAAGTAAAATTTCTGGAGGAGAATTAGGAGTGTGCGAGGTAGCGAGAGAATAAAGTGTGTAGACTTCATAGGGAATATGTATATATGTTTATATCTAAAATGTTTGAGAATCAATATTTAGGGAAAAGGGAAATGGGATAAATTTGAGTCTGTGGGAATCTGATTATTTAGCTTTTAGGTATATCTTTCTCCCCCTCCTTGTTTAGATTTATAGATGTCACCTCAGCTGTGAATGGAATACAAGATTGTGAAAGCTTCCCTATGAATAACTCAGGTAAGGCAATACTCAAATAGAGACAGTACAAATTTAGTTAGGATGTAAACCTCACCAGGCCCAAGTTTCATTTTCCTGTAAATCATAAGATTTCGGGGAAACCAGATGATATTCCCCTCTCCCCCTCCCCTAGCCTACTTACAAATGGCCATCTTAGCATTAAAGTTTCCTTATAAGGTAATTCTGTAGTTTCTGTGCTCGTATTGGGCAAAAACTTATTCCTGGTTAGATTGTGAGGCCACTCGTCTCCGCAAATGGGGACGGAGGTCCAGCCTCTGGGGTGGGATTTCTTAGAATTGTTTGTACAAGGGTATGTATCTCCCTACTTGCCTTCTCCCCCTCGCCTCTCTTCACTGCAATCTCCACCCTGGTAGTGAGAGATGCCCAATTCTCGAGACTTGATCAAATAAAGCTTCTGGTTTTTTTTCTGCCTTGAGAAACCGAGACACCTCTGGTTTTTTTTTTTACTTGAGCCAGTGGTCTTTTGTCCCACACAGGAGAAAATAGCTTAGAACAAAAAGTGATAAATCTTAATCAAGTAACAGACTCCATGAAAACTAGAACAGACCAAACAGAATTCAAAGATCTCATGAGACTGAAAGAAATATTAGAAAAAAATCAAAAGACTGAAAATATAAAAGGAAAAAAGAAATAGAAAGGGAAAAAGGAAAGGAAAGGGGAAAAAAGGGGGGGAGGAGAGAAAGAACAACAGAGTTAAATAAAAATATAAAGAATCTAATCACCTCCTGAAACCCCAAAAGGAAGCACCTGAGGAACATCACAGCCAAAATCCTGAGTGTCAAAATTAAAGAAAAAATACTGCAAGCAACCAGAAAGTAGAAAGAAAGCATTCCCAAGATGGCAGCTGGAAAGCAGGGACTGTGAGCTCCCCACCAAGTCCCTCCAAAAACCTATTAAAAATGGCTCTGAACAAATTCTAGAACTGCAGAACCCACAAAACAGCAGAGGGAAGCAGGATCCAGCCCAGGACAGCCTGGATGGTCACTGGGTGAGGTATATTGTGCACAGAGCTGGGAGTAGAGGGGACCAGAACCCAGCATGGGGGGCAGCAGGACCAACCAGACCAGGAGCCTGGAGGAACAGGTCCTAGAGCCCTGAATCAGTGAGCTGTGGCAGTTACCAGACTTCTCGACACATAAACACCAAAGACAACAGAGAAGGTTAGTGGGAAAAGCTGCAGGGGACAGAGTGAAAAGAGTTCATGGTTTGGCCACCACCCCAGAGGCAGAGGGGTGGGGGTGGAGCTATACAACTACAGCTGCAGTTGCTTCTGGCCCCAGGTCTACCTGGTGGGAGGAATTAAGTGGCGAATCAGAGCAGGAGGGCAGAGCCTGCTTAAGATCTGAGTCAGGTCCAGGTTGGTGGTTCTTGGGGAAGGAGGAGTGCTGGTGTGGCAGAGCAGGATGTATAGAAATAGCTCTGAAATCAATGGCGCATCCCCTCAAGCTTGGAACAAAGTACTCTTTACTCTACAAGCAGTCATAGCTCAACAAAAAACTCAAGGGTCAAGTAAGTTGGCTGGGAACATGGCCAGGCAGCGAAAACACAACTCAGATTTAGTCTCAGACTTTTGAATCTTTCTTTGGTGACAAAGAAGACTAAAACATACAGCCAGAAGAAGTCAACAAAGTCAAAGAGCCTACATCAAAAGCCTTCAAGAAAAATATGAACTGGTCTCAGGCCATGGAAGAGCTCAAAAAGGATTTGGAAAAGCAAGTTAAAGAAGTAGAGGAAAAATTGGGAAGAGAAATGAGAAGGATGCAAGAAAGCCATGAAAAACAAGTCAATGACTTGCTAAAGGAGACCCAAAAAAAATTCAGAAAAAAAAATTGAAGAAAACAACACCTTAAAAAATAGACTAACTCAAATGGCAAAAGAGCTCCAAAAAGCCAATGAGGAGAAGAATGCCTTGAAAGGCAGAATTAGCCAAATGGAAAAGGAGGTCCAAAAGACCACTGAAGAAAATACTACCTTAAAAATTAGATTGGAGTGAGTGGAAGCTAGTGACTTTATGAGAAATCAAGATATTATAAAACAGAACCAAAGGAATGAAAAAGTGGAAGACAATGTGAAATATCTCATTGGAAAAAGAAGCACATATGACTGAAACAACTGAACAGCAATGACAAACATAATGTATGATTGGTATTAATAATTATAATCCCAAATCATTAAGAAATTATGGTTAATATTCTTGAAGAAGGCAGGGAAATATGTATTTTGGAATAATAATTACTCATATTATCTGCTAAAAGGCACCTATAGGAAGGAAGTGAATTCTAGGCATGAGGGACACCCTGTTCAAAGGCACAAAGGTAGAAAACTGGGAGTGTGTGACCTAAGTCAGTGTCACTGGAAGTGCATGTGCAACGTACAATAAAACAGAAAAGGCTGGCTGAAGCCAGGCTGCAAGGTCTAGATTGGACCCTGGAGACACTGGAGCTCAATGAGCAAGAGCACCACAGGATCCAACCTGTGCTTGGACAGCTATATGGAGGCTAATCTGGAGTGAGTGGGAAGAGACCCAACAAGAGGAGGCCAAATAAGAGGCTGCTGCCACAGTCCAGGCATGAGGCATCAAGAGCTTGAACCAGAGCAGGGGCCACCCCCACAAAGAAAAGGGATGGATCCAAGACATAGAACCTAGAGAACACAACAAGCAACTGACCAGAGATGAGGTCGTGGAGAGTGAAGAGTCAAGGATGATTCAAGTAAACCAGGGAAAAATGGTGGCACTCAATAGAAACAGGAAAGAAAAGGTAGGATTTAGGCATAAAGATAATGAATACTGTTCTGAAAGTACTCAATAAGCAGTTAGTGAGGCAAGACTGAAACTCAAGAGAGGAAGAGACTAGGGATAAATACACAAACTTATGAGGCACCTGCATAAAGTCAAGAAGCATTTATGTACCAGGCCCTGTGCTCAGTGCAGCTGAATCCACGGGAGTTAATGCAATCATGGAGAGTTTGGAGACTAAAGGACCAAATTAGGGAGAAAGACATGAGTGATGAGGGACAGGTAGGTGTCATAGTAGATAGAGCACCGGCCCCGGAGGCAGGAGAACTTTGTTCAAATTTGACCTCAGACACTTACTAGCTGTGTGACCCTGGGCAAGTCACTCAACTCTGACTGCCTCAAAAAAAAAAAAGTGATGAGTTGAGACAGGCAAGTTAGTAAGTTTTCAAAGAGTTCAGCACAGCTGTATGCCAGTAACTTTTATAAACTACCCACCAAAACATTTGTTAACCTGAAACCAAATCTTTCCATCCTCTCCAGTATCCATATTCACTCTGACATAACTAAACACAGTTAGGAGGCAAGTTCTTCACAGGATTGCTTTACTTCATCCTTTAAAACAGATGTTGGAACACAAACTAAAATATTTAGAAGACAATATAAAAACTTTGTTTTTAATAAAAAAGTGATTATTAACAAACTCCAGCCCTTTTACAGTCTACCATTACCACTATGGAAGTTCCATCACCGAAAAAATAACATAAGCAATTCTACAATATTGTCAATTAGACAATTCGGCAATAATAGTAAGACTTTCTGCGACAGTGCCATATGGTAGACACAATCCTTATTTGTTGATTATTTTTAAAAGCATGACTCAGCAGAGCAAAACATAGCCTTAACAGCTCTCCAAGTGTCTCTCATACAAAAGTATAATACAAGCTTCCATGAAAACAACCAGAGATAACTTTGTTCAATGATCCTCTGATATTTACCATCAAATAAAGCAAAAAACAGGGAAATGTATGTTCATTGAAGGTTTTCACTACTGCAGTGGAAAAGAAAGAGTGAGGTAGAGCCAAGATGGGAGAGTAGCAGGAAGTAATACCACAAGCTCCTCTTCATTCCCCCAGCTCATCCATCAGATTTACAAAACATACCAGGCCAAACCCTGATGGGGAAATCCAAGCGACTCACTTTTCTAACCCCAATCCAAATAGAGAGATACCCAGAGAGGTCTATGGTCCCTGAGAACTAAGTCTGGCACAAGGGAAAGGCTGTGCATCCTGGCAAAAAAAAGTCCCAGACCCATAGCAGGGCATCAAAACAGTAACAGGTGCCATCTGGCAACTCTGTCATCCACTACCCAATGGGTTATGTATATAGGTCAGACTGAGGAGGGAACACCCACCCAAAAGTAAAGAACTGTGTACAGAGAAAAGAGCAAGTTCAGAAAACAAAGAGCAGCCATGTGGCTTGGACCAGGACAGGATCTCAATTTCAGCTTCTAGAAGCCTGAAACCTGCAGAAGAATAACCAAGACAGGAATCTAAACACAAGCTTACAGTTCTGTCACATTGAACTAACAGTTTCCCAGCTGGCTGATAAACCAGGGCTTGGGTCTAGCAGCAGCCTAATGACCGAGATCAGGACCTTGAACAGCTGGGGGTGGGGTAGGGGGAGTAATCAAACTTTGCCCTGCATCAGCACTGTGGGAGCACAGAAAGCTTACAGGTCCCCAGCCAAGCTGTCTGTCCCTTTAGATTCTGGAATGACACAATACTCATTATCCCAAGAAAGCAGCTTAAAAGGACTAGCTCAGAGCTTCCCTCCAGAAATTAACAAAGCCCAGCCCCACAAGGTGGAAGTCAGGAAGCAGACTGAAAGAATGAACGAATAAAAAAAGAATCCCACCTCAAAAAGTTATTATGGTGACAGATATTCAGGTCAAAAAACCCAGTAGAAGAGAACTCAAAAACATCTTTAAGCAATTCCTCCAAGAGTAACAGCTTGGACACAAATTTAACTACAATTCCTGGAGGAGATAAGTTTTTAAAAACATTAAAAAGTGTTTTTAATAAAAGATATTAGAGTGCTAGAGGAAAAAAATCAGGAAAGAAATGAGAGCTATAGAAGAAAGAACTGGAAAGGAACTTAACAGTTTGGTGCAAGAGTTACATAAACTTGTCCAAGCACCAGCACTCCCTGAAAATTAGAATGGGCCAAATAGAAACCAATGACTCCATGAAACAACAAAAAATGTTAAAAACAAAGTCAAACCACTGAAGAAGTAGAATAAAATGTGAGGAAAGGGCAGGTGAACTACCTTTTGTCCGTGGGCCAAATCTACCCTGCCACTGGTTTTGTATGTTAAAAATATAAAAACCAATCTTGGCTTAGAGGATATATAAAAACAGGCAGAGGACTAGATTTGGCCCACAGGCCAGTTTGCTAACCCCTGATGTAAGTATCTCAGAGCAAGAATGGACCTGGAAAACAGATCAAGGAGAAAAAAATTTAAGAATCATTGGACCACCTGAAAGTGATGACTAAAAGAGAATCTAGATGTCCTATTTCAAAAAACCTTAAAAGAAAACCACACAGATCTCTTAGAACCAAAGAGCAAACAGTAGAAATGGAAAGAATTCACTAGTCACCTTTTGAAAGAAATCCCAAAATGAAAACTCTCAGGAATATTATATCCAAAATCCATAACTTCCAAATCAAAGAAAAAATATTGTAAAGCACTCAGAAAAAAAAAATAATTCAAGTACCAAAAAGCCACGGTAGGATCAAACACAATTTAGCAGCCTCCACTGTAAATGAGAAGAGAATTTGGAATATCATATTCCAGAAAATAAAAGATATATAAGCTTATAGTAAAAAATAAATTGCTCATCACAACAGAGTATTATAATCATACTTGGGGGTGGGGTGGAGGTGGGGGGTAGAAATGGACCTTTAGCGAAACAGAAGACTCCCTAGCATTTCTAATGAAAAGACCAGAGCTGTGAGGAAACACAGAAGTTCAAACACAGAAGTTAAGAGAAACATAAAAAGGTAAACAGGAACGAACAATGATGAAAGAATAAACCGAGTACATTCTTACATGAAGAGACGATGTATGTGTCTTCTCTGAACGCTATCATCAAGGGTCACAGAGAGAGTCTAATAAGATGGAAGGACTGGGAGGGCTTCTGTTATGTCTTGATGATTTTAAGAGAAGAATAGAAATAGGGGAAGAAGAATGCACTGGGGGAGGGGGCTTGACATGGAAGAAATGAAGTTTAGGGAAAATTATTTCACATAATCAGTATGTACAAGTAGGCATCTACACAAAGAAGGAAGGGGCATCTACACAAAGAAGGAAGGGGGGGAGGAGGGAGAAGTGGCTGATGCTTAAATCTCACTCTCATGTGAACCAGTCAACAAGGAAATGGATAGCAAAGGGAAGAAGGGGGAATTAGAAAGGATGTAGATTAAGAGAGGGATCCACTGTTAGCAAAATAAACTAAGAACATAACATTTGTAAGCTCCTTTTGAAGTGGCAAAGAATAGGAATCTGAGGTGTCCACAGACTGAGGAATGGCTGAATAATGGTCTATATATAAACGTGATGGAACGTGCTGTAAGAACTGATGAAGGGGATGATGAAGAGAAACTTGGGAAGATTTGTATGAACTGATGGAGAGTGAAAGGAAAAGAACCAGATACATTGACAACAACATAGAAAAGAGGAACAATTCTGAAAGACCAGGGGCTGATCAGAGTAACAACTAACCACTGTTCCAGAGGACTAAAGATAAAAACATGCTACCAACCGTCTGACAGAGAGGCGAAGGACTCAATAGTGCAGAATGAAATACATATTTTTGACATGGCTAATGAAGAAAATTTGCTTTGCTTGACTACACATTTGTTTGTAACAACATGTAAAAAGTTTGGTTTTTCTCTCATTGTCAAGGGGGAAAGTAGGAAAGAGAAGGCAAATTTTGCTGATTAAAAAAATATCAAGGCCTTTGGTTCTGCTGTTGTGTGTCTTTGGGCAAGGTACTTAACCTCTCTGGTTTCAGTTTCTTCATCTATGCCAAAAGCAGGCTGGACAATACATTATATCTCTGAGGACAGATCTCCATATATTATCCTTTGTCCTGTACAGATTCCAAACAGAATTTTCCTAAAGATGGTGAGCTCCTTCCAATGCTATATTTGGAAATGACACTGTGCTAACTGCAGAAGTTCTAGCATACAAAGCCTCCTCCATGAAAATTATATAGGATCATAAGATGAAATCCACAACCAAACCAAAAAAATCATCTAACAATACACTGGGGAAAAATCAAACAGATAACAAAGCATTCACTGTACAGACTATGTCGTAGTTACTATGATATGTATTAGACAGCAAGCATGGGGGAGTTGGGGGAGGAGATCGATAGACCACTTGATCAACCTTGGATAGCTAGGCAGTGCAGCAGATATACTACTGGACCTAGATGAGGAAGACCTAAGTTCAAATCTGGCCTCAGACACTGGCTGTGTGACCCTAGAAAAGTCATTTAATTTGTCCACTGAGCTCGGTCTACTCATCTGTAAAATGGAAAAAATAATAATGGTTCCCTCACAGGGATGTTGTGAGGATCAAATGAGGTATTATTTGTGAAACACTTTGCAAACCTTAAAGGGCTATACAAATGCTAATTATTATAGCTATTATTATTGGACAGGCACCATAACAGGCAAACAAGATAGGCTCAAAATTAAAGAGTGGGGGGAGGTTCATGAATTTGGGAAATTGAACCTTGAACAATCTGAAATTCAAAATCCCAAAGTCAAACTGTCACCAAAATCCATTTTTATACCAAAATTCTCCAAGAAATTTTACATTGCTGCAAATGATGGGCCACCAAATCTAAGAAGTAAAATTTCATAGGACCCAAAATGCAATGGAAAGATATATAATGCATACATATGACTTGTACACAATTAGTGCTATAAAAATATCTAGGAAATGTACGATCAGAAAGAGAGGGAACAATCATGCAGTAGATAGTCTGAGTGCAATACAAATCCCCTGGGAATTTTAAAAGAACTAAAGAAATTACTCTAGTGCACTGAGTAGGTTCTCTAAGGAAGGATTTATAGGAGGCTTAAGATAATAGATCTAAAGCTGAAAGGTCCACCTAGAGGTGGCCATCTAGTCCAACCCCCTCATCTTATAGAGAAAGATACTCAGGCTCAGAGAGATTTTAAACAACTCGCCCAAGGTCACAAGTAGTAGGCCACAAGAGTAAGGGTTTGAATCCAGGTCTACTGAATTCAGAGCTAGTGTTCTTTCCACTGCACCGCCTGACAGGGCAAGAATCACACAATTCTTAATCTGGAAGCATTTTTTCCTACATACTTTTCACCATCTTGCCCTGGACCCACCTCACTGAAGCTATCATATATTAAAGTATATGTCAACAGGGTTTGGAGGATCTTGTCAAATTCTTGTTGGAAGTTAGCATGGCAACTGAACATGGTGATCAGGTGATGCCTGGATTCAAATTCCACCTTTGACACTTACTAGCTACGTGAGCAAGAGCAAATGATTTAACTTCTTTTAGCCCCAGCGGCTTCTTTTATAAAATGGGGATAAAAATTCCTATAAGTAACTAACTTACTAGGTTGCTGCAATGATGAAACCTTTGCAGCATATTCTAGGACACAAGCTACAATGAGTTTTGTGGTGTTTCTTTTGCTTATGGTCTTTACATGAGCAATGCCAGATGACATGACCAAATGTGCCAGGATATATTTTTTTTATTGTCTTTGGACAACTGCCTTTCCAAGGAGAAGCATCCTTTCACTTAACTGCAACTTCCTTGTGTGTTCTATTTTTTAATCACAAGATGGTCAATAATACTGATGAGATTCAATTATTCGAATGATATCAATTTACTGGTCATTAGCAAAAGATTATACACATTTAGAGTGCCAATTCTTAGATCTCCTTGTCCCTTTTTCATCTACTCCACCAACATCACTGTGGGAGAAGATGGGAGTGGCACAGGACTGGGGGCCAAACATATCTCCATTCAAATACCATTCCTTTATCTCCCCTTCCCTGTTCACTTAGATTCATTAGTATTTTTTTCTTAAACTTGATCTTGAGAAACAATCAACTGCTTTCATACAGTCTCCAAAATGTAGCTGAGCACTGTATAACATTTAACAAAGCACAGTCTAGTCCCCCACAGGCATTCAGTTAATCACATAAACTTTGATGTTGTAGAATCCACTGGATTGGGAGTCAGAAGACCAGGATTCCGGTCCCAGCTCCATTTGTGTCTTGAGAGATAGATGGGGCGTGGGCGTGGGCATGTGTGTGCGTGTGTGTGTGTGTGTGTGTGTGTGTGTGTGTGTACACACATCACAATGGACCAGTGATTTAAATTCTCTAAGTATCAGTTTCTTCACCTCTAGGGCCCCTTTCAGCTCTAAAGCTATGATCCTATGCCTCTTTTCATGTCTTTATGCTCTTTTTGTTTTTTAAGGTAGATATTCCTAGATTCTATGTTTGGTTATCTTCTCTCTCCTCCCTTTACAAGATCTCATGGTTCCCACACCTTCAATTAGCAAATGTACACATAACACTACCAATTCTATAGATAGAGAGCCCTTCTTCTCCTCTCAGTATTATGGCTTCGACGCACACTACCTTCCCCGGACTTTCCCACACTTCAAACTCACCATTTATAAAAATCAAACTTATCTTTCCCTAAAAGCTTACTTTTACCAACTTTCTTACTTCTGTTAGAAGTACCATTATTGGGGGTCAGAGCCAATATGGCAGCTGGAAAGCAGAGAATCGCTTAAGCTCTTCCCCAAATCCCTCCAAACACCTGTAAAAAAATTGGCTCTGAACAAATTCTAGAGCTATAGAACCCAGGACATAAAAAAGAGAGAAGCAGGTCTCCAGTACAAGACTGCCTGGATGGTCACTGGGAAGGGTCTATTGCACCGTATTGGAAGCGGAGTGCAACTCTGTTTGGGTGGTTCCAGGACCAACCAGACCAGGAGTCAGGCAGGCAAGAATAGACCTTGGGGCCATGAATCATTGAGCTGTAGCAGTTACCAGACTTCTCAACTCACAAACATCAAAGACAATGGAGAAGGTTAGTAGGAAAACTGCTGGATCATGGTGAGAACGGTCTGGCCCCAGCCCTGGGGGAGGCGCAGGTAGGGTGGCGGTGGCAGCGGCAGCTGCAGGAAGCTCCTGCGAGCTCCAGCGTCAGCTACTTCCAGAGTCCCTGGCCCACAGGATAGGAGGAATCAAGCAGCAGATCAGAGCAGAGTGCAGGGAGTGCTTTGCTGGAGCAGAGGCAGGGTTCTCTTGCTTTGTCCTGCTTGGATCTGGGTCGCGGTCCTGGCTGGTGGTTCTTGGGAGAGGAGGAGCTGCTGGTGTCGCAGAGCTTGCTTGAGGTGACAGTGGAGTAAAAGTAGCTCTGAAAACGGCAGCACAGCCCCTAAAGGTAGGGACAAAGTACTCTCTACTCTACAAGCAGTCATACCTGACAAAAAGCTCAAGGGTCAAGTAGTGGGCTGGGAACACGACTAGGCAACAAAAAAGGATGCAGACTTAGACTACAGAATCTTTTTCTGGTGCCAAAGAAGATCAAAACATACAACCAGAAGAAGTCAACAAAGTCAAAGAGCCTACATCAAAAGCCTCCAAGTAAAATATGAATTGGTCTCAGGCCATGGAAGAGCTCAAAAAGGATTTGGAAAAACAAGTTAGAAAAGTAGAAGAAAAACTGGGAAGAGAAATGAGAGTGATGCAAGAAAGTCATGAAAAACAAGTCAATGACTTGCCAAAGGAGACCCAAAAAAATACTGAAGAAAATAACACCTTAAAAAAAAAGACTAACTCAAATGGCAAAAGAGCTCCAAAAAGCCAATGAGAAGAATGCATTAAAAAGCAGAATTAGCCAAATGGAAAAGGAGGTCCAAAAGACCACTGAAGAAAATACCACCTTAAAAATTAGATTGGAGGGGGTGAGGGTGGAGCCAAGATGGTGGCTGGACAGCAGGGACTGGCCTAAAGCTCTCCCCCAGGTCCCTCAAAACACCTCTAAAAAATGGCTCTGAACAAATTCAAAAACTGCAGAACACAGCAGAGGGAAGCAGGGCTCCAGCCCAGGACAGCCTGGATGGTCACTGAGTAAGGTCTATCCCATGAAGGAGGGAGCAGAGCGGAACAGAGCCCAGCATGGGCTGCGCCCAGACCAACCAGAACTGGAGCTGAGTGGAACAGGCTGTAGCACCCTGAATCAGTGAGCTGTGGCAGTTACCAGACTTCTCAACCCCAAAATGCCAAAGACAACAGAGAAGGTTAGTGGGAAAAGCTGCAGGGGACAGAGTGAAAGGAGTTCAAGGTCAGCCACCACTGGGGTAGGGGGGCAGCGGAGGAGGTGGTGCAGCTCTGAGGCTGCTTCCAGAGCTACAGTTACAGTTGCTTCTGGCCCCAGGACTACCTGGTGGGAGGAATTAAGTGATGGATCAGAGCACGAGTGCTGGGCCTGCTCGGATCTGAGTTGCAATCTGGATTGGCGGTTTTGGGGAGGGGGGGGGCTAGTGTGGCAGAGCTTGCTGTATAGAAATAGCTGTCAAAACAGCAGTGCAGCCCCTCGAGCGTGGGACAAAGTATTCTCTACTCTACAAGCAGTCATACCCCAACAAAAAACTCAAGGGTCAAGTAGTTGGCTGGGAACATGAACAGGTAGCAAAAACGGTCTCAGATTCAGACTCAGACTTTGGAATCTTTCTTTGGTGACAAAGAAGACCAAAACATACAGCCAGAAGAACTCAACAAAGTCAAAGAGTCTACATCAAAAGTCTCCAAGAAAAACATGAACTGGTCTCAAGCCATGGAAGAGCTCAAAAAGGATTTGGAAAAGCAAGTAAGAGAAGTAGAGGAAAAATTGGGAAGAGAAATGAGAGTTATGCAAGAAAAACAAGAAAAACAAGTCAATAACTTGTTAAAGGAGACCCCAAAAAAATACTGAAGAAATTAACACCTTAAAAAATAGACTAACTCAAATGGCAAAGGAGCTCCAAAAAGCCAATGAGGGGAAGAATAGCTTGAAAGGCAAAATTAGCCAAATGGAAAAGGAGGTCCAAAACACCACTGAAGAAAACACTACCTTAAAAATTAGATTGGAGCAAATGGAAGCTAGTGACTTGATGAGAAATCAAGATATTATAAAACAGAATCAAAGGAATGAAAGAGTGGAAGACAATGTGAAATGTTCTCATTGGAAAAACTACTGACCTGAATCCAGGAGAGATAATTTAAAAATTACTGGACTACCTGAAAGCCATAATCAAAAAAAGAACCTAGATATCATCTTTCAAGAAATTATCAAGGAGAACTGCCCTGATATTCTAGAGCCACAGGGTAAAATAGAAATTGAAAGAATCCACTGATCACCTCCTGAAAAAGATCCCAAAAAGAAAACTCCTAGGAATATTGTGGCCAAATTCCGGAGCTCCCAGATCAAGGAGAAAATACTGCAAGCAGCCAGAAAGAAACAATCTGAGTATTGTAGAAAAACAATCAAGATAACACAAGATCTAGCAGCTTCTAGATTAAGGGACTGAAGGGCTTGGAATATGATATTCCAGAGGTCGATGGAGCTAGGATTAAAACCAAGAATCACCTACCCAGCAAAACTGAGTATAATGCTCCAAGGCAAAATATGGACTTTCAATAAAATAGAGGACTATCAAGCTCTCTCCATGAAAAGACCAGAGCTGAATAGAAAATTTGACTTTCAAATATAAGAATCAAGAGAAGCATGAAAAGGTACCCCATCCTGCTTCACCCTTACGGTTGAACCTAATTGTCCTCTGGCCTTGGATAAGGTGGTTTGAGGCTCACCTCTGGGCATTATTCACCACAATTCAAGTCACTCCTGGAGCTATACTTCTGCCACCAAATTTTATCTTTTGTTTCTACTCCCCTTCTTTACAATTGTCTTCCAATATCTCTCCCTGGACTTCATGCCAACAGCTCAATCCCAGCTAACTAAACATTTATTAAATACCAATCATGACCAAGGCACTGCACTCTCCTTTGAGAATTCAAAGACACAATTTTACATAACTGCTAAGTGCTAATACTACAGGAGAAAAAAATGAATCTCCTGACAGGCAACAGACATGAGCTATACAAAGAGAATACTTTAGAGTGAAGAGTAACAGTCTGATATAACATGCAGCGATTCAACTATGGACTGGAGAGAGGTGCTTCGCAGATGGTTAGCAGCCCCAAATTCTGCCAGCTGAAGATGAAATCTTATTACAGAAATTAAGAGAAGAGTCTAGAGCTGTCTTCTGCAAAGGAAAAATAAGGAACTGTTAGACAATGGAGAATTACAGAATTTAAGGTTTTTACTGGACAAACACCAGACACCACCTATGACTGGGAAGGAAGCAATGATCAATTATGAAAACTTCTTGAAAGTTGGAGAAAAAGCTGGACCAAAATGCAAGGAGTTCTTTATGGCCAAAGTCATTGCTAAACTTATTCATACAGATCCCTATGGAAGAAACTCTATCACACAGTTCTCTATGTTATGAGAAAAGTGTGGCTTCACCAAACAAGAATGGGGCTTAGTTTCATATGATGTGGCTGACCAAGGTTGACTTCCGGAATCAGATTTAGAGAACTACATATTAGAATTTATCCCTACTCTGCCACAGTTAGATGGACTAGAAAAATCATTTTACTCCTTTTATGTCGCTCTGCAATTAGAAAGTTCTTCTTAAAACCTCTGAGAACAGGAAAGATAAAAATACAAGGTATTTTAGCATGCAGCTTCTTAGATGATTTATTGGAGTTGAGGGACGAAGAACTTTCCAAGGAAAGTCAAGAAACAAATTAGTTTTCTGCTCCTTCTGCTTTGCAGGCTTATGGCCAATATTTGAATCTTGATAAGGACCACAATGGAATGCTCAGTAAGGAAGAACTCTCCTGATATGGAACAGTAACTATGACCAATATCTTCTTGGATCATGTCTTCCAAGAGTTCCTTACTTATGATGGGAGAAATGGATTATCAGGACCTATCTAGACCTTGTGCTTGCATTAGAAAATCAAAAAGAATCTGAAGATTTGCAATATATTTTCAAATTACTTGATATAGAGAACAAAGGATACCTGAATGTTTTTTCTCTTAACTATTTCCTCAGGACTGTTCAGGAATTAATGAAAATTCATGGACAAGATCCTGTCTCATTTCAAGGTGTCAACGATGAAATTTTTGACATAGTGAAACCTAAGGATCCTTTGAAAATATCCCTTCAGGATTTAATCAACAGTAATCAAAGATACAGAGTCGCTAATTGATCTGAATGGCTTCTGGACCTCTGAGAACAGAGAGGCTCTTGTAGCAAATGATAATGAAAACACTGCAGACCTACAGGACACATGATCTTTACCAAACTAAACTATTTTCATTGAGACATGCTCAAATGCTGTATGATCATACAAAAATTAATAAATTCTAAGGGCACAATTAAAATATTCATGTACCTATAAAACCTAGGAATTAATGGGGGAAAAAAGTAAAGGAAGGCAGGGTAGCAGTACCAGATCTCAAAACTGTATGACAAAGCAGTAATCATAAAAACAATATGATACTGGCTGAGAGATAGAGTATTGGGAATACAATAGGTAATAACCATAGTAACCTATTTTATGATAAACCCAAAGATTCAAGCTTTTGGGACAAAGACTCACTATCTGACAAAAACTGCTGGGAAAACTGGAAAGCAATTTGGCATAAATTAGGTATATACCAATGTCTTATACCACATACCAAGATATGGTCAAAATGGGTATGACTTAGATATAAAGGGTGATACTATATGGGAGCATGGAACACTTTACCTGTCAGATCTATGGATAAGGGAAGAATTTATGACCAAACAAGAGATAGAGAGCATGACAAGATGTTAAATGGATAATTCTGATTATTTTAAATTAAAAGGGTTTTGCACAAACAAAATCAATGCAGCCAAGATTAGAAGGAAAGCAGGAAATTGGGGGGTGGAAGGGAAATTTACAGTAAGTTTTTCTAATAAAGACCTCATTTATCAACTATATACAGAAATAAGTCAAATTTATAAGAATATAAGTTATTTCACAATTGATAAATTGTCAAAGGATATTGTTGTTCATTCACTCTCGAAGAGGACCATGATATCAGGGGAAGATGTCATGCCTTGCAAATAAATTACATTTCAGTGACTCAGGGCTGTGCAAAGTCACCAGCCTCACTCCAGAGCCCTCTGGGTCCAGTGGCAAGATATAGATCAGAGCAACTGGAGATGGCCCCCATTGGTCAAAAGGATATGAACAGTTTTCAAAAGAAGAAATCAAAACTATTTATAATCATATGAAAAAAATGCTCTAAATCACTATGGATTAGAGAAATGCAAATTAAAACAACTCAGAGGTACCATCTCACATCTCTCAGATTGGCTAACATGACAGAAAAGGAAACTGACAAATGTTGGAAGGGGTGTGAGAAAAGTGGGACACTAATATACCTTCATGTATGCCTCATTCTGGAGAGCAAATGTGGAACTGTGTCTAAAGGCCTATCAAATTGTCCATGCTCTTTGACCCAGCAATACCACTACTAGGTCCACATCCCAAAGAAATCAGAGAAAAGGTGAAAGGACCCACATGTACAAAAATATTTGTAGCAGCTCTTTTCTGGTGGCAAAAAACTGGAAATTGAGGAGATGCCTATCAGTTGAGGAATGACTGAATAAGATGTGGTATATAACTGTAATAGAATACTATCGTGCTGTAAGAAACGATGAAGGGGATGGTTTCGGAAAAATGTAGAAACTTACGTGAACTGATGCAAAGTGAAGTAAGCAGAACCAGATCATTGTACACAGTAACACCACTACTGATCAATGATCAACTGTGAATGACTTCGATATTCTCAGCAATACAAAGATTTCAGACAATTCCAAAGGACTTTTGATAAAAAATGCTATCCACCTCCAAAGAAAAAATTGATGGAGTCTGAATACAGATTGAACCATACTATTTTTTGTCTTTTTTTTGGTCTGTATTTTCTTTTGCAACATGATTAATATGGAAATATGTTTTGCATGACTGCACATATATGAATTATATCAAATTGCTTGTCTTCTCAATGTGGGGGGAAGGGGAGAAGGGAGGAAGAGAAGTTAGAATGCAAAATTTTTTTTAAAACATTGTTTTTACGTGTAACGAGGGAAAAAATTTAACTATTTTTTACTCAGTCTTTCATCGTGGAAACCTTTAATCCTTCTCTCTCTAAAGAGAATCAATTGTCAGGTCCTATCAATTTTACTCCACACTATCCTTCACGTATGCCTCATTCTCTCCATTTTCACTACCATCATCCTACTCTAGTCCTCATTACCACTTATCTATACCAACGGTTGGACAACTAAAGCCAAGTCTAGATACTGGGCCCTGTAGAGCTAAAAATGGTTTTTACATTTTTAAATACAATCAGATTTTATTTTAAAATGTAAAAATCATTCTTAGCTACCATAGCAGGCAAGGGATCTCTGATCTAGAGTATTGCCAAGTATATTCTTAGCATCACTGCCAAATTAATCTTCCTTGTGCATAGATGTGCCTATATCACTGTTCTGTTCAAAACCTTTCAATGGCTTACTCCTGCCTATAAACTAAACACCTGAGTTTTACATTCAAGGGCCTCCACCATGGTATCAACCTTACTTTACAGCTTTATCTCACAGAATTCCAGTCTATAATCAAGTCCAACTCTTTGTCATCTAAGACTTCACAGGGTTCTTTGTACCTCTTTTTCTTGCACTAATACATTATAGTTATTTGTATGCATGTCATATTCATATACTAGTGGCATTCAATGTTTGTTGAATGGCCTAGCCAATAGCAGCTTCCAGAACTGGAAAAACAACCTAACATCAGTTCTACCAATTACAGGCAAAAGAAGTGCCCAAAGGCATTAATATTATTAGTACAACTCATACCTTTTAGGCAGCTAGGTGGCACAGTGGATAGAGTGCCAGGCTTGGAATCAGAAAGACTCATCTCCCTGAGTTCAAATCCGACCTCAAGCACTTACTAGCTATATGACCCATGGCAAGTCACTTAACCAACCCTGTTTGCCTCAGTTCCTCATCCGTAAAATGAGCTGGAGAAGGAAATGGCAAAACCACTCTAGTATCTTTGCCAAGAAAACCTTAAATGGGGTCAGCAAGAGTTGGACACAACTGAACAACAACACACCTCTTAAAATTAAATATTAAATGTAAAATTCTCAAAAGGTAGAAATACTCAGTAATAGAATACTCAGTAAATAAAGTTGAAATACTCAGTAATAGAATGAAGTATCAGTAAGTCAGTTAAGAAGTATTAATTAAGCTCCCACTGTGTGCCAGGCACTGCACTTAAGCTCTAGAGATATCAAAACAAAAAAAAAAAGTCCCTGCTATCAAGGGGCTCACAGTCTAATGAGGGTGACAAATATGGAAACAACTATACAAACTACATTACATATAGGATAAATTAAGAGATTACCAAGAAAAGAAATTTGCTAGTACTCAGGGGTATCAGGAAAGGCTTCTTCTAAAAAGTGGGATTTTAGCTGGAACTTACAGGAAGCAAGGGAGACCAAGAGATGAGATGAGGAGGCAAAGAATTCCAGGCATAGGAAGGGGAGAGCCAGTGAAAATGCTAAGAGTCAGTATTGTTCAAAAAACAGCAAGTTCAGTATCATTGGACTACGGTTTGAGGAAGAGAGAAGGAGACTGGAAAAATAGAAGGGGGTGGAGGGTGCAGATTATGAACGGTTTGAAAACCAAACAGAATTTTGTATTTGATCCTGAAGATGACAGGGAGCCATTGGAACTTAATAAGGAGGAGTGACATGGTCACTGTGTGACTTTAAGAAGATCAATTTGACAGGTGAGCAGTGGACAGACTGGAATGGGAAGGAACTTGAGGCAGGGAAACCAATAAGAAGGCTAATGCAATAGTCCTAATTTAATCAAGTAAATTATATA
Source organism: Trichosurus vulpecula (assembly GCF_011100635.1). Taxonomy (NCBI): domain Eukaryota; kingdom Metazoa; phylum Chordata; class Mammalia; order Diprotodontia; family Phalangeridae; genus Trichosurus; species Trichosurus vulpecula. The sequence goes on along the minus strand of NC_050576.1, from coordinate 300,269,695 downwards.
TTTAAATTTTGACCACTTTCATTTTCTTGGAATTTCTTTTTTCAAAGCAGAGGGAACAAAGAAAGTACTTAAGAGTATCATACAGGTTCCCACTGAATCATGAAAAGCCTATGCCTGCTGCTTCATTTCCTTCCAGGTACCCTCCCTATTTCATTACTGGAAAAGAAGGTAATAAAAATAACAATAACTGACACTAAACAGCATTTTGAAGTTTGCTAAGCACTTTACATATTATTTCATTTGAGCTGAGGTATCCATACTGCATCTAGTAAAATACAAGATATTTAAACTCCTTCACGTCTTAGATTTCCAATATGAACTATTCACCCCTCTCTTATATCGGGGATATAAAAATGACCTCTGTATTGAGGTTCCAAAATGCTATTAACTACTACTTTAACTAGAGGTTTCTTCAGACTGGCTTGTAATTACAATCTGCAGCTTCCAAGTGGTAACTCCTAAGTCTGCCTCATGCAGAAAAAATAAATGAAAAATGTTCCTTGCCCCAAAGAAGCCTATATATGAAGATTCTGAGTTCAACAATGCATTTTTTCAATATTACCTTAACTACATGCTCAAGTCACAGCTAAATTCTGATATATTTGTGTTCCTATACATATAAAACTGGCAAATTTTCATTTACAAATCAATTCACCATACTCATTTCAACTTCAAGGTAGTCCTACTAAGATTAGTAGCATAAACAATTACTAGACTGCTATAAAGAACACTGACTGGTGGGAATGTTACCATCCCCACAGGAAAAAAAATGACTTTGTAGTGTACCTGAATCTTCTGTGGAGGAAAGAAATTTCATTTCTGGAAGATGCATGAATGATACATAAGGGAAAACCTGTAAAAATAGATTCAAATCAAAATGATACCCCACCCCAAAAGTAACTTCTACAGGTAAAATTGTTATATAACAAATTCCACCGGACATCCTTTTGTTGCTGTTAACAATGAACACATTGCTGGAAATCAGCAATACTGAAACAAAACAGTTGGTGTTGGACATCTTTGTACTCAAACAGGAAGAGAAAATTAGTGGTCTGAATTTCTTAGGATGATGAGGTGTTATACTGAAATCACTCTTGCCTCCACCTTTCCTAGGATGCTCAGAAAGGATCAGTTGAAAAAGAACCTTAGAAATGACAAAGTCCAAAAAGTCCTGCTTTTACAGGTGAAGAAATAAAAGCCCATTTCAATGTAACAACATCTAGATCTTTTTGTGTTGAAATGCTTTAATACAGGGCTTCAGGTGGCTTTTAAGAGGTATAATGTTATAATGAAAAGAGATTAGCCCTGGACGGAGACAACTTCTGTTCTGATCCCAGTTCGCTACTGTGGGAGCTTTGCGCCAAGTCTTTCAACCTCTCTACACTCCAGGTGCCCCATCTGTAAAATCAGGTGAGGGGCTAGAAGAAAGGAGCTTTAAGTTCTCATGTGATTCCAAGTTTATGATCCTACATTTGGGTTGGAGGAGATCGAATGGTTTATGGGGAAATACAATTAAAAGAGCATAATATCAAAGTCATTAGAGTCATTACAACAATGGTTCTTCCATACCAGTGCCCCAGAAAACATTTTTTTTCCAGTTATTATCTAGTGTTCATTTGGAGACTCCTAAATCCACAATACATGGGTGTCAGTCCTGTTCCTTAACACCTTCAATATAAAGGAGTTTCGCTTTTTCTCCAAAAGCAAGTAATTTGTTCTCTGTCATGACAGCTAGCCCAATAAACCTTTTAAAAAGTTTAACTTTTCTCTATAGTTATGTAAAAATGCTCCAAGTCATTATTGATTAGAGAAATGTAAATTAAAATAACTCTGAGGTACCAGCTCATATCTATTGGATTGGCTAACAAGGCAGAAAAGGAAAATGATAAATGTTGGAGAAGATGTGGGAAAATTGGGAAACATGCTTTGTTAGTGGAGTTGTGAACTGATCCAACCATTCTGGAGAACAATTTGGAACTACGCCCAAGGGACAATCAAATGAGCATACCCTTTGATCCAGCAATATACCACTTCCAGGTCTGTATCCCAAAGAGATCATAAAAAGAGGGAAAAGACCTACAGGCACAAAAATATTTATAGCAGCTTTATGTGGTGGCAAAGAATTAGAAATTGAGGGGATGCCCATCAATTGGAGAATGGCTGAACAAGTTGTGGTATGTGGATGTAATAGAATACTATTGTGCAATAAGAGATGAGCAGGTGGATTTCAGAAAAACCTGGAAAGACTTACATGAATTGATGCCGAGTGAAGTGACCAGAACAAGGAGAACATTGTACACGGTAACAGTAACACCATGTGATGATAAACTATGATTGACTTAGCTCTTCTTAGCAATATAATGATCTTTCAAAACATTCTAAAAGACTCATGACAGAAAATGCTATCCACATCCAGGGAAAGAAATATGGAGTCCAAATGCAGATCGAAGCACATTTTCACTTTTTGGGGTTTTTTTGTGGCTTTTCTCTTTTGTTCTGTTTCTTCTTTCACGACATGACTAGTATGAAAATGTCACCATGATTGCACATGTATAACCTATATCAGATTGCCTGCCATCCTGGGGAGGGGAAAGGGAAGAGGGGGGAGGGAGAAAAATTTGGAACTCAAAATCTTATAAAAATGAACATTGAAAGCCATTTTAACATATACTTGGAAAACATAAAAGACTACTTATCAAAAAAATCTAACAGCTATTCCTTAGTTTTGCCATTATGACTGATAATAAACTGAGAGGTTCTTTAAAAAGATGCCTTTCCAACAGGACTTAATGTAGAATTTTTGATCAGATATCGTGCATGATATTCTCCAAATTGAATGGCATTGTACTGGAAAACTTAGGCGTCCTGCTCTTGATTTTAAATCCTCTGAGGATTTTTCACCTTTTTTTTTTAATCAGGTCTTTCATCTTTTAATAAATGTTAACTGATGAAAATAATTCAAATTCCCAATCTAGAACTAACTCACCTCCTAGCTTTCTAAGGAATTACCCATATTTCATAACACCTGCCTACTTTACCGGAGCATGATACAGTAATTTTTATTTTCCCAAATAATTCCTTTCTATTTTGAGGCTGCAAGGTGTCGCAATATACAGAGCACCGCACCTAGAATCAGAAAACCTGAACTGAAATTGGCCTTAGGACTTTGTCAGCTCTGTAATCCTGGGCAAGTGACTTGCCTGCCTTAGCTTCTTCAACTGTAAAATGAGCGATAATGATGGCACTTACCTCCCAGGGTTGTGTTCAGTATCAAATCTTGTAAAAACAAAAATCCCCTGGCTTATAGCAGGTGCTTAATAAATGCTTGTTTGCTTCCTTTTGGTTCATTCATTCCCCCAAAATACTTTTATTTGAAACATATTTCCCAAGTACTAAACATCAAACAAAAAACTAATTAAATATTTTACATGTATTCTCTAACTGGTAACTGGATAAACAATTTAATGAGATATAATGATATTCATATGCCAACTTGGGAATTAGCCTATTAATGTCCCGAGTACCATCCAGAACTAACCTAAATAATGGCTTGCCTTTTATAACCAAAAAACGTTTCCGAATGTCTCAATTTCCTAAAATCCAGTATGTTTCAACAGCAATGCTGCACAGAACTGACAAATAAACAGACACGTGGCTAAGTTTGCCAAATTTAAAATTCCAACCCTGCCGCAGTGTTTTGAATCAAACGAAAAAAATTTAAGGTTTTCTTTCATACAAGCAAATTGACTCTTTATTTCTCCATCTGACATTAATCGAATACTCTGAACATGAACAAGTGCACTGTAAATTAGCTATAAACACAGGGCAAACTACGTAGCAAGTGGGGAAAGGCTCCCCGACAAAGATTCTGGTTGGCCTCCAAGACCAAATTAATTCACCCGGGCTAGGATGGCATAATAGCTTTCGGAAAGCCGCGGGAAGCTCCCCGGGTCCCCTCCTTTTGTTTTACTCGGGGGTGGACGCAAACATCAGTCATCGCTAGGCCAATGCCTAGATAAAGGGCTTGGGTGGGCAAGTCGGGGCTGCTCAATCTGGGAAAACGCCGAACCAATCGAAAGTAGCAAACAGCAAAAGTTCACGGAACAAGGGGAGCCGCCACCATCCCCATCCACCGGAAAAAAAAGGTCCGGAGCAAAAAAATCCCGAGGCTCAGGGCGGACGCGGGGCCTGGCCCTGTAGTGGGCCCAGTCGCCGGGCTGCGAGCCGCCGCTGCCGAGCTCCCGGCGACCTTGCAGCCCCCGCCGCCGCCGCCGCGTCCTCAGCATCCGAAGGGGAATTCGTGCTCCGGCCTCCCCCCACCCCCCCACGCCCCCCCCCCGCTCGAGGCCCTGCCGGCTGCCGCGGCGAGCTCCCTCTCCCGTTATATAACCGGGGCCTACGCGCCCGCGGCCGCCGCTAGGCGCGATGGGGCTCCGCGGGGCCCGGCCGCTCTCCGGGACCCTTCGCCAGGGCGGCGGGCAGGGCTCCGGGGCCGGCTGATACCTGGCCCGCAGGGCCGGCGACCCGACGCGCCTCTGGCGCCCCGGGTCACGGGGAAGTGCACGGACTCCTCTCAGGGGGCGAGGAGGCTCCGGCGGCTGGAGGCCGAGCCCCGGACATTCGAGAGTCCCGCGCCGGCCCTGGCTCGCTGCTTGCCCCGCGCCCGCCGCCCCCTCCCCTGTCTCCTGTGCCCTCTCCTCCCCGCCCCCATTCCCGGCCCCAGTCGAGGAGCCGGCGGGACCTCGATATCGCAGGCCCAGGCCCCGACTCCCCGCCAAGCCGCGGCCCTAAGCCGCCTACCTGGTCAGACATGGCGACGGCTGCTTCTCCCCGGGGGTCTCAGCGCGATACCGGCCTCGGAAAGGCGAGAATCACTCTCCCGGGCTCCTAAAGCCGTCCGTCTCTTTCCCACAGCACAACACCGCGGCCGCAGGGACTTCCGATGCGCCTGACGTCACTTCCGTTCCCCGCCCAGAAAAGGAGCGAAGGGTTGGAGGGGGCGGCGGGAGAAGCGGGAAGAGGGACTGGGTGTGGGGGGGGAGTGTCCCGAACCGACCCCGTGGGGTAGCCCGGGTGAGTTCTTGCTGGGCCCGAATCGCCGCGGCCCGGGTCCTGCCTGCGGCCTGGGCTGGAAGACTGCATCGAGCCCTGACCCTAGGGGCCACGTCCGGGCCGTCCATTGGGGAAGGGTGAATAAGACCCGCATTCTAGGGCAGTAGAGACAGCCCAGCTCCTCTCCCTTCTGTTACATGTGGGTAAGCTGAGGCCCAGAAAGGTGAAGGGACTCGTCCAAGGTGGCAGCGGTAAGACGGGGCAGGCCCAGCCCGTCCGCAGGCACGCATCGAGCGCCTACTACGTGCCAGGCGTGGTGCTTAGAGCTGGCGATAACTGCACAAAGAAAAGCAGAAACAGCCTCGCCCCTTAGGCGCTCACTGCCCTACGACTGTGTGCAGACGAGATACAGACAAGACACAATTTACAGGGTAGAGTAGGGGTCATCTTCGAGAGAAGGCGCTAGGCTAGCAGCGAGAAGGGCAGGTTGGAAGTAGTACTCGAAGGAGCCAGGAAGCAGAGCAAGGCTGGCACGGGAGACAGGCAGGGAAAATACACCAAGGCTGGAGATGAGGTATCTGGTACTGGGATCAAAAGCTAGCTCTTCTGGGAGAGAGGAGCTGAGCGAGGTGCAGAGAGCCCTGGGTTGAGATGATGAGCTCCAGGGCCTGGGTTCAAATGCAAGTTTTGCTGCTTACTACCCTTGGCTTTGGGGAAGGCATTACACTTTTCTGGTACTCAATTTCCTCATTCCATAAAATGGACTTGGACTTTGGACTAGATGACCTTTAACACGTCTTTCAGCTCTAGGTCTGTGATTCACTAACTAAAGCCTGAGCTCTTTCCTTCTCTCTCTAGAAGGCTCTGGCTACGCTTTAGAGCCTCCTAGGACACAGCTTTAAATGTCTTCTGACAGCCTGCTTTCAGAATCACAGATGTTGAGGGTTAGGTCTGTCTGGCCCATCCCATACTGCATTTAGCAAAAGGTCATCCAGTCTCTTCTTGAAGACCTCTCAGAGGTCAAGACAGCCTATTCTATTTTTGGATAGCACTAACTATTAGGAAGTTTTTCCTGGCAAGTCCAAATTTGCTTCCTGGTTCTGCCCTTTGAAGGGGGTGGGAAGGGGCGCCTTTCATATACTCGTCAAATGACATTGATTCATGGCCCTTGACCATACTGATTGCCCTCATCTCAATCCATTCCAGCTTATCAATGACATTAAATTGTGATACCAAAATTGAACAGAATACTCCCAAAGAGATCTGACGAGAACAGACTGCTTTCTTTCCTCCAAAAGGAAGAGTTGGAAGAATTGGGTTGAGACATTTCAAGAGTTACTTTTCAAAATAAAAATAATCCTGGAAGGAGTACTTCATTAAGAACATCTCATTCTATATTAGGACCTAGGATTGTCTCTGTGTATTTCCTGTATTCATTCAGATCACAAATTTGCAAAGGTTGATCTAAATTTCTGAAGAGAGAAAATCCACCACATAGGAGACATCATTCTGGTACCTTAGTGAGGTAGGTTTTCTGATAAAAGCATTATCTAGTTCCAGATTTGTATTGGAAATTTTTCTAGTTTGATAGAACCTACCTGGGGCAGCTAGGTGGCTCAGTGGATAGAGTACTGGCCTGGAGTCAGGAAGACTCATCTCAAATCTGGCTTCAGAGACTTACTAGATGAGGGACCCTAGACAAGTCACTTAACCCTGTTTGCTTCAGTTTCCTCATAGGTAAAATGAGCTGGAGAAGGCAATGGCAAACCACTCCAGTATCTTTGCCAAGAAGATCTCTAATGGGGTAACAGAGTTGAACACAACTGAAATGATTGAACAATAACAGAAGAACCTGCCTGACACTCTGCTGACATAGTTATTGATAACTCAAGGTCATCTCCTTCAGAAATAGGCATTGTAGTAAGACTTTAGTGGAGGTAGAGTAGCATTGTTCAACAAAAGGTTACCAAGGCAGTCAGTTTCAGTATGGGGATGGAAAACAAAGCAATTTTTCCCCAAAAAAATTTTTTTTGGATGTGGAAGATGGGGCAGGAGATAGAGAGATAAAGATAATGATACCCTAACTCAGGATGGGCTGTTGCAGTGAACAGTGCTGAAGGTTCCTAGAAAAATTAATTTCCATTCACACCAGCCCAGGATTTTGATAGCAAATTCTTTTTTCCAAAAACAACAGGGAATTGTGGAGCTACGAACTTGTCCAACCACTCTGGAGAACAACTGGGAACTATACCCAAAGAGATATAAAATTGTGTATACCCTTTTACCCAGAAATACCACAACTAAGTCTGTACCCCAAAGAGATCAAAGAAAAAGGACCTATATGTACAAAAATATTTATAGCAGCTCTTTTTATAGTGTAAAAGAACTGGAAATAAAAGGGATGACCATCAATTGGGGAATGGCTAAACAAGCTGTGGCATATGGTTAGGATAGAATACTATTTTCTATAAGAAATGATGAAGAGGATGCATTCAGAAAAACCTGGGAAGGCAAAGTGAAATAAGCAGAACCAGAAGACCCTTGTACACAGAAACAACGATATTAACAGCAATAATCAATTGTGAAAAACTTAGCTACTCTGGTCAGTACAATGATCTATGACAATACCAAAGGACTCATGATGAAAACTGCTATCGTACCTTCAGAGAAAGAACTAATGGACTCAGTGCAGATTAAAGCGTATTTTTTCCTCTTAATTTTTCTTGCTTCTCCCCCCACCCCCGCCACATGACTAATAGTGGAAATGTTTTGCATGACTTCATACGTATAATGGGTATCATATTTCTTGCCTTCTCAATGGGTGGGGGAAGGATAGGAGGGACAGAGAGAATTTGGAACCGAAAATATTAAAAAAAAAAATTTTTAAAGGAACAAGGTAACAGATTTTCCCAGGCCAACTCCTGGTTTAGCATCCTATGCACAACTGAATAAATGATTAGGTAGCCAAAATTATATTTTCAAGTCTAGAGCAGCTTTTCTGCCCCCAAATGAAATTTAAGAAATATCCATGAATGATAGGGTAGACTAAAGACAATAGAGAAGAGGAGAAAAAGACAAAACATTGGCAGATTAAAAGATGTTATATTGAGCTTTGCTCTGTAATGAAACAAACAATACCATATCCAGGCCCTCATGTTTCTGAGTTGATTTTATTAGAGACAGCACAACAATTAAACAGGGACAAATACTGAATAAGGAAAAATAACCACTTATTTAGTAATAAACCAAAAATTAGTAAATTTCAAGATAAGAATTGCCTTCTAAGGCCTAAATTAAAATCATTTTAAAGACAAAATAAAAGGGACATTTAACAAGCATTCAATTCTATAAACATTTTCAGCTCAAAAACATATTGAGTTTGTGACCTAATTGTTCAATGCAAATCACACAAACTACAGATTAGGGGAAAAAAGAGTACAAAGTAGTTTATCTTTTTAAAATTCTCATATTAAACCCATGACTGTGGGCCCTATTCAGTAAGTTCAAGTTCAAGGTAGTTCCTTAGTTTTTAATAGTCTCAAATAAAAGACATTCTTTAAGCATCTCACATCAAAGCAGGTTTAAATCAATTCTGTAAATATTTATTAATTACCAGGCCACAGTTGGACTAAATGCAACTAGAGATACAAAAAGAATAAGACTTTAGACAATTCCTGGACTCCCAGAATTTAAAATCTAAAGTAAGTGAATCATTAGAAAATAAAAGAATTACCTTTGAAAAAATTTTCATTGAACACAATCTTGAAATTTTTCTCAACTGAGTACCCTCTAAATCAGGTATTCTTAACCTGGGGATCTCCTTTTGAGGAGTCTGTAGATAGGTTTCAGGATATTTCTGAACTTGGATGGCTGAAAAAGTGTTTATTTCGATGTCACTGATTTCCTTTGTAATTTTTGTTTTTGTTTTTATGCTTTGTTTTTATGCATTTAAAAACATTATACTGAGAAGGGGTCCATAAAAAGGGTAAGAACCCTCTACTCTACACTCAGAGCTCCCAATTTCTATTAAGAAAAAATGCTAGTCTTTGTTAGTGTAAGGGGAGGAGACTGATGCAATACTTCACATGGAAGAGGCTGGGGGGCCTGCTTCTAGAAAGACAAGTTGAAATGTGATTGAAATGCTCTGCTCCAACTTGAGCATGCACCGACTTGTGGAGCTGGTTCCTGTATGTTCACCACATGATGAGGAGTAGGATTGTCAACTGTCTGCACTGTCAGAACTGGTGTGGGTTCAAAGACATCAGTAAACCAGGGCAAGTCTTGGAGCTGGCCCTTCAACTGTTTTGCTGTTTCTAGAGAAAGAAGAGGAGCTGCTGTGTCCTTCAAGGTTGGAGAAAGACCTCAGGCCCAATTCACCAACTCCCCTAGAGTTGGCCTGAAGCAGAGAACATATGGGCCTGCCATTCTTCTGTCTCTGTTAATTTATTCCTTCCTGAAGAATGCTGGAGATAACTACAGCATGGTGAGCTTCAAAATGTCAGGAGAATGAGCCCCAGAAGTCTGGGAGTTAGTGTCCATGCCAGGATTTTGGGCAAAATAAACACTGAGGAGCAAAGTCTCAGAGCAACTTGCTCACAGTAACAAAAATGCAGACTCCTCCATTGGCCATGCTGTAATTGGAAATGAACGTGAGGCAAATGCTATGTTGAAGCTGGTTTAATTCTGAGCCCTCTCTCTGCAAGGACTGAAGGACTTAGGTAATACAGGGGAAATTGTAGACCCAAGCATTGGGGGAGGGCAGGATAGTAATGCTTCAAACTTCTGGTTTTGCTCCACCCTTAGATTAAATATCTATTTGTGAAAGGTAATTTTTGTTCATTGGTTAAGTGAACCTGGGGCTCTAATCACTAGCTGTTAACAGTGGGAAGGAAACATTCTAGAATGGGGGCTTGAACTAAAAACATTAGAGATGAGATACCTTAGCTCTCTAGCATATGCAAAAACACTCAGGAGGCGATGTAGTCAGCCTTCCTCCGGAAGAAGCTACATGAGTGTTGTAAAAAGACTATTATTTGAAGTTTTAACTGTCCCTGAAAGACCCAATACACAGTTCTTTTAATTAGTCAATCAGCTAGCCTTTGTCCATCACTATGCTAGGTGCTAGGGACATAAAGAAAAGTGGAATAGTTCCTTTCCTCAGGGACCTTACATACAATTGGGAGAGACAATATATACATATATGGGTTTGTGCAGAATAGATAATAGGTAATTTAGAAATTATGAGGAGGTACTAGCATTGAGAAGTTCATGTAAGAAAGAGCTGTCAAACCCATGACCCCTTGGTCTCAGAACCAGATTAAAATGTAATTTGTAAATGTTTAACAAAATAAATGAAAATAAAATACAACATTGCTGATGGTAACTTGTGGTTTTCTAAGTCAATATACAGCCTTCAGGAAGTTGCTTCTATTTAATACTCAACTGATATAGAAAGTAATGCTGGAGTCAAGTATGGAAAGAAACTATTCTCTGTAGTTTCTCTTCGATGACATAATGTATTTCATTAAACACTTTTCTAGTTGCTATATTATACCTTTAAAAAGTTATTAGACTACTATGTATTCACTGGCATTTATGCACTTATTTTCACTGCTGTAAAGTTATATCCTTTTCTCTTTTGAAAGTATAATGCATAGGGGGGCGGAGCCAAGATGGCAACTGGAAAGCAGGGACTTCCATGAGCTCCCCACCAGGTCCCTCCAAACCCCTATAAAAAGTGACTCTGAACAAATTCTAGACCTGCAGAACCCACAAAATAGCAGAGGGAAGCAGGGCTCCAGCCCAGGACAGCCTGGGTGGTCGTGGGGTAAGGTCTATCCCACGGGGTTGGGAGCACAGCCCAGTAAGAGCCACGCCCAGACCAACCAGATCCGGGAGGAACAGGCCCTAGCACCCTGAATCAGTGAGCTGTGGCAGTTACCAGACTTCTCAACCCACAAACACCAAAGACAACAGAGAAGGTTAGTGGGAAAACCTGCGGGGGACAGAGTGAAAGGAGTTTGAGGTTTGGCCACCGCTGGGCAGCGGAGGTGGTGCAGTTACAGAACTATAGCAGCAGTTGCTTCTGGCCCCAGGCCCACCTAATGGGAGGAATTAAGTGGCAGATCTGAGCAGGAGTGCAGAGCCAGCTTAGATCTGAGTCTGCTCCTGGCTGGCCAGGGTTGACAGTTCTTGCGGGAGGAGTAGTGCTGGTGTGGCAGAGCTGGCTGAGTAGAAATAGCTCTTAAAACAAGAGCGCAGCCCCTCAAGCTTGGGACAAAGTACTCTTTACTCTACAAGCAGTCATATCCCCATGAAAAACTCAAGGGTCAAGTAAGTTGGCTGGGAACATGGCCAGGTAGCAAAAACGCACTCAGATTCAGACCTAGACTCGGGAATCTTTCTTTGGTGACAAAGAAGACCAAAACATACAGCCAGAAGAAGTCAACAAAGTCAAAGAGCCTACATCAAAAGCCTCCAAGAAAAATATGAATTGGTCTCAGGCCATTGAAGAGCTCAAAATGGATTTGGATAAGCAAGTTAGAGAAGTAGAGGAAAAATTGGGAAGAGAAATGAGAAGGATGTGAGAAAACCATGAAAAAACAAGTCAATGACTTGCTAAAGGAGACCCAAAAAATATTGAAGAAAATAACACCTTAAAAAATAGACTAACTCAAATGGCAAAAGAGCTCCAAAAAGCCAATGAGGAGAAGAATGCCTTGAAAGGCAAAATTAGCCAAATGGAAAAGGAGGTCCAAAAGACCACTGAAGAAAATACTACCTTAAAAATTAGATTGGAGCAAGTGGAAGCTAGTGACTTTATGAGAAATCAAGATACTATGAAACAGAATCAAAGGAATGAAAACATGGAAGACAATGTGAAATATCTCATTGGAAAAACCACTGACCTGGAAAATAGATCCAGGAGAGAGAATTTAAAAATTATTGGACTACCTGAAAGCCATGATCAAAAAAAGAGCCTAGATATCATCTTTCAAGAAATTATCAAGGAGAACTGCCCTGATATTCTAGAGCCACAGGGCAAAATAGAAATCGAAAGAATCCACTGATTGCCTCCTGAAAAAGATCCCAAAAAGAAAACTCCTAGGAATATTGTCACCAAATTCCAGAGCTCCCAGGTCAAGGAGAAAATACTGCAAGCAGCCAGAAAGAAACAATTTGAGTATTGTGGAAACACAATCAGGATAACACAAGATCTAGCAGCTTCTACAATAAGGGATTGAAGAGCTTGGAATCTGATATTCCAGAGGTCAATGGAGCTAGGATTAAAACCAAGAATCACCTACCCAGCAAAATGTAGTATCATGCTCCAAGGCAAAATATGAATTTTCAATAAAATAGAGGACTTTCAAGCTTTCTCGGTGAAAAGACCAGAGCTGAATAGAAAATTTGACTTTCGGCTTTGCAGACGCTGCCACTGGGAGACCTCGTCTGGGTTCCCTCCACCAGACACCGATCCCTGCCGCCTATTCCTCTGCCATCGCGCCCAGCCCAGGCATCTGTGGCCATGGCCAACCCCAACGTGTACTTCGACATTGCCGTCGATAACAAGCCCCTGGGCCAGATTACTTTCGAGCTCTTTGCAGACAATGTTCCAAAGACAGCAGAAAATTTCCGTGCTCTGAGCACTGGAGAGAAGGGATTTGGTTATAAGGGATCCTGCTTCCACAGAATCATTTCTGGGTTCATGTGCCAGGGTGGTGACTTCACATGCCATAATGGCACTGGTGGCAAGTCCATCTATGGGGAGAAATTTGCTGATGAGAACTTCATCCTGAAGCATACTGGTCCTGGCATCTTGTCCATGGCAAATGCTGGACCCAACACAAATGGCTCCCAGTTTTTCATCTGTACTGCTAAGACTGATTGGTTGGATAGCAAGCATGTGGTCTTTGGCCAAGTGAAAGAAGGCATGAACATTGTGGAAGCCATGGAGCGTTTTGGTACTCAGGATGGCAAGACCAGCAAGAAGATCACTATCGCTGACTGTGGACAACTCTCATAAGATTTTTTGTTTTGTTTTTTGTCTTGACTATCAAACCATTCCTCTGTAGCTGGAGAGAGCACCCCCAAACCCCATCTGCTCTTATACTCTGTAATCCTTGTGCTCTCACTTGCTGCAATTCTCTTTGGATTTCATTTTCCTTTTTCCTTCCACAAATCTGGCTAGACAACAGAGTTAAGTTTATGAGTATGAAATAAAAACTAAACTTCAAAAAAAAATTTGACTTTCACACACAAGAATCAAGAGAAGCATGAAAAGGTAAATAAGAAAGAGAAATCATAAGGGACTTACTAAAGTTGAACTTTTGTTTACATTCCTACATGGAAAGATGATGTGTATAATTCATGAGACCTCAGTATTAGGGTAGCTGAAGGGAATATGCATACATAAATATATGTATAGACAGAGGGCACAGAGGGAGTTGAATATGAAGTGATGATATTTAAAAAAATAAAATCAAATTAAGGGATGAGAGAGGAATATATTGAGAGGGGGGAAAGGGAAAGATAGAATGGGGTAAATTATCTCACATAAAAGTGGCATGAAAAAGCAGTTCATTGGAAGGGAAGAGGGGGCAGGTGAGGGGAAATGAGTGAATCTTGCTCTCATTGGATTTGACCTGAAGAAGGCATAACATACACACTCAACTGGGTATCTTACCCCACAGGAAAGAAGGAGGAAGGAAATAAAAAAGGGGGATGACAGAAGGGAGGGCAGATAGGGGGAGGAGGTAATCAAAGGCAAACACTTTCAAAAGGGGACAGGGTCAAGGGAGAAAATTGAACAAAGGGGGATAGGATAGGAAGGAGCAAAATATAATTAGTCTTTCACAACATGAATATTGTGGAAGGGTTTTACATAATGATACATATGTGCCCTATGTTGAATTGATTCCCTTCTTAGGGTGGATGGGTGGGGAGGGAAGAGGGGAGAGAATTTGGAACTCAAAGTTTTAAAAAACAGATGTTCAAAAAAAAAGTTTTTGCATGCAACTAAGAAATAAGATACACAGGCAATGGGGTGTAGAAATCTATCTTGCCCTACAAGAAAGTAAGGGAAAAGGGGATGGGGGGGGAGTGGGGTTACAGAAGGGAGGGCTGACTGGGGAACAGGGTAATCAGAATATATGCCATCTTGGAGTGGGGGGGAGGGTAGAAATGGGGAAAAAATTTGGTTTTTTTTATTTAATATATTTAGTTTTCAGCATTGATTTTCACAAGAGTTTGAATTACAAATTTTCTCCCCATTTCTACCCTCCCCCCCACTCCAAGATGGCGTATATTCTGGTTGCTCTGTTCCCCAGTCAGCACTCCCTTCTTTCACCCCACTCCCCTCCCATCCCCTTTTCCCTTCCTTTCTTGTAGGGCAAGATAGATTTCTACGCCCCATTGCCTGTGTATCTTATTTTCTAGTTGCATGCAAAAACTTTTTTTTTGTTTTTGAACATCTGTTCTTAAAACTTTGAGTTCCAAATTCTCTCCCCTCTTCCCTTCCTAACCACCCTCCCTAAAAAGTCAAGCAATTCAACATAGGCCACATGTGTATCATTAGGTATAACCCTTCCACAATACTCATGTTGTGAAAAACTAACTATGTTTTCCTTCTTCCCAACCCATCCCCCTTTATTGAATTTTCTCCCTTGATCCTGAGTGTTTGTTTTTGATTACCTCCACCCCTATCTGCCCTCCCCTCCATCATCCCCCCCCTTTTTTTAAATCTTCTTCCCTCTTCTTTCCTGTGGGGTAAGATACCCAATTGAGTATTATGGTATTCCCTCCTCAGGCCAAATCTGATGAGAGCAAGATTCACTCATTCCCCCCTCACCTGCCCTCTCCCTTCCTCCCACAGAACTGCTTCCTCTTGCCACCTTTATGCGAGATAATCCACCCCATTCTATCTCTCCCTATCTCCCTCTCTCAATATATTCCTCTCTCATCCCTTAATTTGATTTTCTTTTAGATATCTTCCCTTCATCTTCAGCCCACCCTGTGCTTGCTCTCTCTCTCTCTCTCTCTCTCTCTCTCTCTCTCTCTCTCTCCCTATATATATATATATATATATATATATATATATATACACACACACACACATACATATATACATACATACACATTGACTTATTATATATATACATAAACATATATATATATGCACATTCCCTTCAGCTACCCTAATACTGAGGTCTCATGAATCATACACGTCATCTTTCCATGTAGGAATGTAAACAAAACAGTTCAACTTTAGTAAGTCCCTTGCAATTTCTTTTTCTTGTCCTTTTTTTTGATTACCTTTTCATGCTTCTCTTGATTTTGTGTTTGAAAGTCAAATTTTCTATTCAGCTCTGGTCTTTTCACTGAGAAAACTTGAAAGTCCTCTATTTTATTGCAAGTCCATATTTTGCCTTGGAGCATGATACTCAATTTTGCTGGGTAGGTGATTCTTGGTTTTAATCCTAGCTCCATTGACCTCCAGAATATCATATTCCAAGACCTTCAATCTCTTAATGTAGAAGCTGCCAGATCTTGGATTATTCTGATTGTGTTTCCACAATACTCAAATTGTTTCTTTCTGGCTGCTTGCAATATTTTCTCCTTGATCTGGGAGCTCTGGAATTTGGTGACAATATTCCTAGGAGTTTTCTTTTTGGGATCTTTTTCAGGAGGCAATCAGTGGATTCTTTCGATTTCTATTTTGCCCTGTGGCTCTAGAATATCAGGGCACTTCTCCTTGATAATTTGAAAGATGATATCTAGGCTCTTTTTTTGATCATGGCTTTCAGGTAGTCCAATAATTTTTAAATTCTCTCTCCTGGATCTATTTTCCAGGTCAGTGGTTTTTCCAATGAGATATTTCACAGTCTTCCATTTTTTCATTCCTTTGGTTCTGTTTCATAATATCTTGATTTCTCATAAAGTCACTAGCTTCCACTTGCTCCAATCTAATTTTTAAGGTAGTATTTTCTTCAGTGGTCTTTTGGACCTCCTTTTCCATTTGGCTAATTCTGCCTTTCAAAGCATTCTTCTCCTCATTGGCTTTTTGGAGCTCTTTTGCCATTTGAGTTAGTCTATTTTTTAAGGTGTTGTTTTCTTTAGTATATTTTTCAGTATTTTTTTGGGTCTCCTTTAGCAAGTCATTGACTTGTTTTTCATGGTTTTCTCGCATCCTTCTCATTTCTCTTCCCAATTTTTCCTCTACTTCTCTAACTTGCCTTTCCAAATCCTTTTTGAGCTCTTCCATGGCCTGGGACCAGTTCATGTTTTTCTTGGAGGCTTCTGTTGTAGGCTCTTTGACTTTGTTAACTTCTGTCTATATGTTTTGGTCTCCTTTGTCACCAAGGAAAGAATCCAAAGTCTGAGACTGAATCTGGGTGCGTTTCTGCTGCCTGGCCATACTCCCGGCCAACTAACTTGACCCTTGAGTTTTTCAGTGGGGTATGACTGCTTGTAGAGTTTAGAGAACTATGTTCCTTGACTGGGGGGGATGTGCCAGCTCTGCCACACCAGCACTCCTCCTTCCCCAAGAACCCCCAACCCAGACTGGACTTAGATCTTCAGCAGGCTCTTCACTCCTGCTCTGATCTGCCACTTAATTCCTCCCACCAGGTGGGCCTGGGGCCAAAAGCAACTACAGCTGAACTTCTGTAGCTGCCCCACCTCTGCTGCCCCAGAGGCGGTGGCCCTTCCACTCTGGCCGCTTTTCCCACTAACCTTCTCCGCTGTCTTTGGTGTTTGTGGGTTGAGAACTCTGGTAATTGCCGCAGTTCACTGATTCAGGGTGCTAGGGCACACTCCACCCGGCTTCTGGTCTGGTTGGTTCATGCCACTCACACTGGGTTCTGCTCTGCTCCGCTCCCAGCTCCCAGCTCCGTCCGGGATAGACCTCACCCAGAGATCATCAGGCTCTCCTGGGATGGAGCCCTGCTTCCCTCTGCTGTTTTGTGGGTTCTGCAGTTCTAGAATTGGTTCAGAGCCATTTTTATAGGTTTTTGGAGTGACTCGGTGGGGAGCTCACGCTAGTCCCTGCTTTCCAGCTGCCATCTTCTGGGGAGAAAATTTGTAATTCAAACTCTTGTGAAAAATCAATGCTGAAAACTAAAATATTAAATAAATAAATACAAAGGATAAAAAAGAAAGTATAATGCATAGACCAACATCTCACAGTACATACCAAGATAAGGTCAAAATGGGTACATGATTTAGACAAAAAGGGTGATACTATAAGCAAATTAGGAGAGCAAGGAATAGCTTGCTTGCCAGATCTATGGAGAAGGGAAAAGTTTATGACCAAAGAAAAGACAGAGAACATTATGAAATGCAAAATGGATAATTTTAATTACATTAAATTAAAAGGGTTTTGCACAAACAAAACCAATGCAACCAAGATTAGAAGGAAAGCAGAAAGCTGAGAAACAATCTTTACAGCCAGTGTTTCTGATAGAGGCCTCATTTCTCAAATATATAGAGAGGTTAGTCAAACTTAAAAGATAACAAATGATTCCCCAAGTGGTAAATGGTCAAAGGATAGGAACAGGCAGTTTCCAGACAAAGTAATCAAAGCTATCTATAGTCATATGGAAAAATACCCTAAATCACTATTGATGAGAGAAATGCAAATTAAAACAACTCTAAGGTATACCTCATACCTATCAAATTGGCTAATATGACTGAAAAGGGAAATGATAAATGCTGGAGAAGATGTGGGGAAATTGGGATACGTGCATTGTTGGCAGAGTTGTTAACTGATCCAACCATTGTGTAGAGTAATTTGGAACTGTACCCAAAGGGCAATCAAACTGCATACCTTTTGATACAGCAATATCACTACTAAATTTGTATCCCAAAAAGATCATAAAAAATAGAAAAGGACCTACAGATTAAAAAATATTTATAGCAGCTCTTTTCGTGGTGGACAAGAATTGGAAATTGAGGGGATGCCTATCAATTGGGGAATGGCCGAACTTATTGTGGTATAATGTAATGGAACACTATTGTGCTATAAGAAATGATGAAAGGGATGGTTTCAGAAAAACCTTTAAAGACTTACATGCACTGATATTGAGTGAAGTAAGTAGAACCAGGAGAACTTTGTACACAGTAGTAGTAGTTGTTGTTTTTGTCCTTCAGACACAGTAACAGCAATACTGTGGAATGACAAACTATGATTGACTTAGCTCTTCTCAGCAATATGATGATCCAGGACAGTTCCAAAACACTCATGACAGAAAATGACATCCACATCCAGAGAAAGAACTATGGAGTCTGAATGCAGATAAGTGCATACTATTTTAACTTTTTTTGGTTTTTTGTTTTTCATGGCTTTTCCCTTTTGTTCTGTTTCTTCTTTCACAACATAACTAATGTGAAAGTATGTTTAATGTGATTGCACATGTATAACCTATGTAAGATTTTTTGCCTTCTTTGGGAGGGGGGATGGAAGGGAGGAAGAAAAATTTGGAACTCAAAATCTTATAAAAATGAATGCCAAGAATGTTAAAAATTGTTTTTACATGTACAGGATAATAGAAGGGGAAGAGGATAAGGGAAGGGAGGCAGGATGACAGAAAGGAGGGCAGAATGGAGGAAGGGGTAATCAGAAGTAAAAAACTTTTGAGGAGGGACAGGGTGAAAGAAGAGAGAATAGAATAAACAGGGATAGGAGGAACAGAATGGAGGGAAATACAGTTAGCAATAGTAACTGTGGAGAAAAATTTTTAAAGCAAGCTTCTCTGATAAAGACCTCATTTCTCTAACATATAGAGAACTATGAAAAATTTATAAAAGTAAGAGCCTTTCCCCAATTGATAAATGATCAAAAGATAGAATCAGTTTTCAGATAAAGTAATTAAAGCTATCTACAGCCAAATGAAAAAATATTCTAATTCACTAATGATTAGAGAAATGCAAGTTAAAACAATTCTGAGGTACTACCTCATACCTATTAGATTAGACAATAGGACAGAAAAGATGACAAATGTTGGAGGCAATGTGGGAAAAGTGAGACATTAATGTACTGTTATTGGAATTGTGAACTGATTAAACCATTCTATAGAGCAATGTGGAACTACTCCCAAAGGGTTATAAAACCATGCATACCCCTTGAGATAACAATACCACTACTAGATCTGTATCCCAAAAGAAATTTAAAAAAAATGAAAAGGACCTATATGTACAAAAAATATTTATAGCAGCCTTTTTCTGGGGGTAAAGAATTGGAAATTGAAGGGATGCACAACAATTGGGAAATGGCTGAATAAGTTGTGGTATGTAACTGTGATGGAGTACTATTGTACTCTAAGAAACGATGAGCAGCATGCTCTCAGAAAAACCTAGAAAGACTTACATGGGTTGATGCAAAGTGAAATGTAATGGGTACAAAGCAATATTTTAGGATAATCATCTGTGAATGACTTAGCTATTCTAAGCAATACAACAATTCATGACAACTCTGAAGGACTTAGGATGAAAAATACTATCCATCCCCAGTGAAAGAACTGATGGTTTCTGAATACAGATTGAAGCAACTTTTGTTTTTACTTTTCACTTTATTTTTATCAAGTTTTTTTAATTTATGTTTTCTTTCACAACATGACTATTATGGGTATGTTTTGCATAACTACACTTATATAACCTATATGGAATTGCTTGCCTCCTCAATAAGAGGTCAGGAGGGAAGGAGGGAGAGAATTTGGAACTCAAAGTTTTAAAAACAAATGTTAAAAATTGTTGTAACATGTAAAGCAACTAAGGAAAAATTAAATACTAAATAAATTTTTAAAATGAATGTTGAAAACTATCTTTACATGTCATTGGAAAAAATTACTAAAAAAAGAAAAAATTGGTAAAAATTAGTAAGAAAAAGAAAAACTATAATGCAGTCTGAGCAACTTTTATCACCTGTATAAGGAGAACCTGTGGGTAGTCCAATATATTAGTTGAATAGACAAAGAAATATCAAATCTTAAAACTAAAATAGACCTTAGAAATCATCTAGACAATCTGCTTATTTTACATTTGAGGAAACTGGGGCAGAAAGAGATTGTATTTCCCCTAAGGGAAAACCCAGATAACTTGGCTCTTAGTGTATGTTAGCCACAAGAAAGTTTAACTTTCAGCCCATTTGTCATATTTTAAGCTTTTATTTAGTATTTTATTTTTCCCCAGTTGCATGTAAAAACAATTTTTAACAGTCATTTTTAAAACTTTGAGTTCCAAATTCTCTCCCCTCCTCTCTCTCCACCCCCCTCATTAAGAAGGCAAGCAATTCGATATAAGTTCTCCATGTGTAGTCATGCAAAATATAGCCATAATAGCCAAGTTGTGAAAGAAAATATAGAACAAAAAAAAAACCTCAAGAAAAATAAAGAAAGTCAAAAAAAAGTATGCTTCAATCTGTATTCAGACACCATCAGTTCTTTTTCTGGGAATGGATAGCATTTTTCATAATAAGTCCTTAAGATCTGTCTTGAATAGTTGTATTGCTGAGAATAGCTAAGTCATTCACACGATAATCTTACAATATTGCTGTTACTTTGTACACAGTGCATTTCACTTTGCATTAGCCCATGCAAGGCTTTCCAGGTTTTTCTGAGAGTATCCTGCACGCATCATTTCTTATAGCACAATAGTATTCCATCATAATCACACACAATTTGTTCAGCCATTCCCCAACTGATGGTCAGCCTATTTATTATTGTAAAATATAACTCTACTATATTAAGTGGTGCCCCAGTGACCTGAGTTAATGCTATTCTATGCCACTAATAGGAGAATTCAAAGTTCTCACTCAAAAGCACTCACCTGAAAGGATTATTTGGACTAATAAACAAAGTTTTTGTCTTCAGGTGTTTTGATCTATACCAGTTGTATCAAACTTAAATAGAAATAGGTCACTAAACAATACAAAAAGATCCCTGCCACCTCATATTGACTTAGAAAACTATATTTTAACATTATCTATCTATATCTTAATATTAACATAAAATACTTGGGAGTCTAACTGCAAAGACAAACCTAAGAATTGTATGAACACAATTACAAAATATTTTCACACAAATAAAGTCAAATCTAAACAATTGGAGAAATATTAATTACTCATGGGTAGGCCAAGCAAATATAATAAAAATGACAATTCTACCTAAATTAATTTACTTATTCAGTGCCATACAATCAAATTAGCAAAAAATATTTACTGCATTTTTATTTATTTTGCTAAATATTTCTCAATTACATATTACTCTGGTTGAGGAGTGTTGTGGGCTAACCAGGTGTTTGATACCTCTAGTCTACACTAGAATAGAATTTAGTAAATTAAAAGTAGAATTTAAGAAATATCATAGATTCAATCCCCCACCCACTCCCTCAGGAAGTCTGGTTCCCCAGTTAGTAACTGACAACCCAGAGAGGTTGGGGGTGCTAGTTTTATAGGTCATGAGTCCCCTCCCATTCAGAGTGCAATACTGATTGCTCCCAATACTGACTAACCAGTTGATTAACTTGTACGAAAGGATATACTGAAATATTTTTGTTGTCATTCAGTCATTTTCAGCCGTGTCAGACTCTTCTAGAACCTATTTGGGCTTTTCTTAGCCAAGATACTGGAGTAGGAGATATACAGTATCCAAAAAAGACCCCAAAATTCCCATACAGTTGTATTATTCCCTTTGGTCACCAGAGGGCACTTAGACGATATCATCATAGATTTTCCCCTTAGCCTGAGCATAAGCTCCAAGAGGCAGTGCTGAACAGTTTAAACCCACCATTAGACAAGTTTGGAACTTAACTAGGAGATGGTATGAAATGCTGCTAAAAATATAAATTCCATGTAATGGGAATAAGCTAGAAGCCTGTGCAATAAGATCAGAGGTGATGCAAGGATGTCCATTATGAAACCACTATTATTCAGTACAGTACAAATGTGAGCTATAGCAATAAGAGAAGAAAAAGAAACTGAAGGAAATAAACCTATCACTCTCTGCAGATGATATAATGGCATACTTAGACAATCCCAGGGAATCAACTAAAAAACTAGAGGGAATAATTAACCACCTCAGCAAAGTTGCAGAATATAAAATAAACCCATATAAATCATCAACATTTTTATATATTACCAACAAAGTCCAGCAGCAACAGATAGAAAGAGAATTTCATTTAAAATAACTACAGACAACATAAAATACTTGAGAGTCTAACTGCAAAGACAAACCTAAGAACTGTATGAACACAATTAAAAATACTTTTCACACAAATAAAGTTGGATCTAAACAACTGGAGAAATATTAATTACTTATGGGTAGGTCAAGCAAATATAATAAAAATGACAATTCTACCTAAATTAAATAATAAAATTCATCTGGAAGAACAAAAGGCCAAGAATATAAAGGGAATTAATTAAAAAATATGAAAGAAGGTGGCCGAGCAGTACCAGATCTCAACGGCATTACAAAGTAATAATCACCTAAACAATCTGGTACTAAGAAATAGAGTGGATCAGTGAAATGATTAGGTATATCATATACAGTAGTAAATGGCCATAATAATCTTGTGTTTGACAAACCCAAAGATCCAAGCTTTTGGGACAAGAACTCATCATTTAACAAAACTTGCTGGGAAAACTGGAAATCAGTTAGGCAGAAACTAGGTATATATCAACATCTTATACTGCATATTGAGATAAGGTCAAAATGGTTTCATGATTTAGAAATAAAGGGTGATAGCATAAGCAAATTAGGGGAGAATGGGATGCTTTACCTGTCAGATCCATGAATAAAGGAAGATTTTATGACCAAACAAGAGATAGAGAACATTACAGAATTAAAAATGGGTAATTTTGATTACATTAAATTAAAAAGATTTTGCACAAACAAAACCAATGCAGCCAAGATAAGAAGGAAACTGGGGGGAAAATTTTACGGTAAATTTATCTGATAAAGTCTTCATTTATGAAATATGTAGAGAACTAAGACAAATTTCTAAGGACACAAGTCTTTCCCCAACTGACAGTCAAAGGAAACAAACAGGTAATTTTCTGACAAAGAAATCAAAGCTATCTATAGTCATATGAAAAAATGCCCTAAATCACTATTGATGAGAGAAATGCAAGTTAAAACAACTCTAAGGTACCACCTTACACCTATCAGATTAGCCAATATGACAAAAAATGTAAATAATAAATGCTGGAAACGATGTGGGAAAATTGGAACACTAATGCATTGTTGGTACAGTTGTGAACTCATCTGGAGAGCGATTTGGAACAGCAATACAAATGGTACACTCCAGGACCATAGCCTCAGGTCATCAACCATACCAAAGGAAATTAGGAGGAGAGTGATAAAAAAATATCGTCCCCTTTTTACGGTCTAGTTTTAGGAAGTAGAGTCTTCTTTTCTCCTTGAACTCAGTTCCTGACTCTACTTCAATATCTGCATCACATCCACAGGCTGGTTTCCAATAACCTCAGTCTGATGGCGAATGGTTCCCCTTTCCTATCTCTTGCATAACCACTCAGAAGCGACTTTCAAAGTCATTTTGCCCACATGGTGATCAGAAAGCTCAGTTCCAACAGCAGCAACTGAATGCTGCAATCCTGTTAATGGTGAATGGAAAGTATGAAACTCAAAGAAAATAGAAAGATGGTTAATGCTGAGATACCAGTATCCAGGTTTCACATTCTCCCTAGCCTATTATACATCTTCCTGCCTATTACAAGTGCACCAATTCCAGTAAGGGAAAATGGTGATCATCAAAAACTAACTTGCACCACTCTCCTTCCCAAAAAGATCATGCTCCATGAAACTACCTTTCCTTAAAGTGTCTAATTTGTCCTATTTCAGTTCCTAGCTGGATGTGTTGTTTGTTATTGTGCCAGTCTGTCTAATGACATGGTCAATGAGGAGGAAGGGGAGAGTACAACACTCCCTCTGGGCTTACTCCCCAAACTCCACCCTTTACTGCCCTCTCATATAGGCAAGACGGGTCTTCAAGCCAATCCAATTCAACCAACATTAATTTTCCTTCTAGTATGCTTACCTAATTGGTAAAGATACTTCAAAACAAAAAAAATCATTGAGGGGGGGTGGGAGGGACACACCAATCCTCCAGGTCACATGACCACAATAAAAGACTAGCTTTTCCTCCAATCCTCATAATCTCTCAAGCTTCTCCAGAAAGGAATTATGAACCAAAGACAAAGTCATTTTGGTTGCCTCCACAGTCTACAAGACTAAGGATGCAAACAAGGCAAAAACTAAATGAATGAACAACAGAGGAGGCCTAATCTCTAATGGCTTACTCAGCACTCCCTCCACCACTTCTCACCACACTCATGTAACAGGGCTGTACAAGCTAATCCATACACTTACAATAGAACTCAACTCTATATCCCAACCCTCTTCACCCCTTCAAGTGCCACAGAGATCCAAACAGAAGAAATGTGTTCAGGCTGTGATAACAGCGAGATGCATGACAACAGCAAGTTATGGTAGTGTTCTAGACTGCAATAGAGCTTGGCCAAAGACCTGATGAACAGAGGGAACTGGGGCAGGACACATGAGTGGAAGGCTGTGTGGCACTCCATAAAAAGCTGAAGGAGTGAATCCTGCATCCAACAGAGGCCTGTTCTACAACTCCAAAAATCACTTGGAATAGAGACTAAACTGGTAAACCATTAATCTGCCAGCCTGGGAGGGAGCTGAAATAACTTTGAGCTTTAGTCCCCTGAGAAATTGCTATCAAAGGGGAGGGAGTCAGAAAGTGAGCAGTGATGGACAATGAAGGAAAAAGACAGAAATTACCAAAGATCTCAGGAGGAAGGAACTTAATCAAAGACCTTGAGCACAAGCAGATATATCAACAAGGAAGTCATAAATAACAGAAAGAGAAATAGCCTCCAAATCTAGTAAGATATCAATAACAGAAGGAATATGGCATCTGTGAATGAATATTGCAAGACAAAGGAAGATGAATCAACACTTGATGAAGCAGAGAACTCAGTGGATTGTGAAGAATGCATGGAGCCACAGCAAGATGTTCCTGTATGGTATAAAAGAGAAATAAGAATTTTGAAAGCAGAATTTGCAGCCTGAACAACAGAAAAAATTCACAGAATAGAAAAATTTGAATCCATGCTAGCAAGTCTCATCCAAGAAACGAGAGAATAACTGATTAGGAATTCAAATACACAGAGGTGAAGGACAATCTGGGAGAAGACAAACAAAAAACAATAACCTTAAAAGAAAGCATGATACCCAAATAAGCAAAAATAATCTTTAAAACACAATTTGTAGAAATAATTTAAAGATTGCAGAGCCCCCAGAAGAACACAAGTCAAAAAACCTGAGCAAAAGAATGCAAAAAATACTACAAGGAAACAGTCGAGAACTTCAGTTCAAATTGAAAAAAACTCATGAACTGCCTCCAGGAAAAAAAACACATATAAAACAAACTCCAAGAAATATAGTGCTTAAATTTAACAACTGCATTGTGAAAAAACAAACTCCAAGAGGAGAAATTCAAATACAAAAGAAAGGAAATTCAAATAACATGAGATTATTCCATACTTGTCAGAAAATACAGAATAGAATAATGTGTTTCATAGAGCAAAGGAGTTTAAGATACAACCAAAGATGGCCTACCCTGCAAATCTTAGCCTATTAATGAAAGTAGTAGATATTCAATAAATAAAGAGGTGTTCAAAACATTCCTGGGGAAAAAAACATATCTAAAGAAATTATGTGCTTCTCAAAAAACCTCAGATAGCAGAAATACTAGAAGGGTAAATAAATACAGCAACCAAAAATAATAACAAGAGGGAGATTTCTTTTTAAATGCACACAGTCAAAAAGACGCTGCCTGTGCTGGCAGCTCTTGCTGCTGGTGTTGTTGGGTCTTACACCTCAACAGCAGTTGCTAGCCAAATTGCTCCTACAAAATTGTAACAACAATTCAGCTAGCAGCTGTTGCGGGGGTGAAAGACTAACACGAGCCCAACAACGAGAGCTGCCAGCATAAGTTCTTTTGATCTGCTTTACTAAGGAAAGTAACATTAGGGGGTTAACAATCTTATTTTAATCCAATATACAAATATCACTCGGTTAGCTCAGGAGGAAAAGCCAGCAACCTGAACTACAGAGCCAATACAAACAAATTAAAAACACACGTTATAAACAGACCAGATACAATTCATAGTTACCAGGAAAGCATCAACATCTGGGATCATGAGCCCAGGAGCTCTTAATAACGGCTTGCCCAGAGTCACGGGTGCCACTCTTCCAGTGAGCTAGAGCCCCAAGGGAGAACGTCAACCTCTGGGTTTATATATCTTGTTCAGGGTCAAAAGCGAGACACATATGCAACTCACCCACATGACCTAAAAGCATCACAAATATGCGTCTTAAACCTATGTGGTCTAGGCTTTCCCTTGAAGCAAGGAGGTCATCAAAGACTCCTAATTTAATCAAAGAAACAAAGGTCGAACTCTTCAAGGGCACTTGATTGAATAAGTGCCAAAAGCCCACCATAATTAGCCATAAACCTAGCTGTACTGTGAGTTTGTTTTGGGGAAGACCCCAGCAGGGGGGCGGAGAGGTTTTGGGATTGTGAGGCTCCATGTTATAATATTCTGTACGGAATGTTTTGGGTTCCTTGCTGTTAGGATGAAGTGGACTGACTGGTTGTGGGAGCTGAGAATTTGGTTATGGGATATGGTTCTCTGGTGTCTGAATAAATGGTTTACTTCTTCTACCTTCTATGTGGAGTCTCATATACTTTGCAATGCAGAACTACATAGGCATTTTGACAATTATCATCTACGTTATTATTATTACCTTACTGTTTCATTTGGCAACTAGGAGGATGGGACTGCAAGGTATAAGATCTCTATTTAGAGGTAGAAGGGCTTTAGAGGAAGAAAAGGTTATCCCAGGATGGGAGGATGGAACTTATTGCTCCCTAGCAAGGGAATGGTCTAAGGGCGCTGGTCTCTGTGAAGATTGGAAGCAGAAGTTACAGTGTGGAGGGCCCAGACATTTGGAGCTATGCCTCAGAGAGGTTACTGTTGAGCCAAGAAAGGGGATCCCAAGAGCAATCTCTAGATGAGGCTGGATTTTGCTCACAGCCTATCGTGTTGTATGTGAACACAGAGACAGACTATCATGAGAGAGAAATCAGACAGTTGCTGAAAGAGCTGATAATTCAAGTCAAAATGCTTCTCCTATACCGCAGCAAGATGGAGAAACTGAGGTGGCAGAAAAGCAGGAAGCTAACAGCCTTGCTGTAAATTCAGCTAGAAGGCAGAGGGAGCCAAGGAGGTCAAGAGTGCACCTCAGTTCAGCTGAGGTCAAGCCTAGCAGGCAGTCTGGTTACCATGGTAACAGGAGCAGAGAATCTAGATAGGAGGATACAATGTCAGAACCACAGATATGAGGCAATACTTTGTCACTTGTACTTCTCACAGAGGGTGAGACAGTATCACACCAGACTTCTCAAAGAGAAGTGCGCCCCATAGAGCAGAGGAGGCAGGAAACACAAGATGATACTACTCAGTTTAGGCTGATTTTGGAGGACACAGCAGGAAATCACAGATATCTTGAGTAGATTCACCCAGAGAATGAAAGAATCGTTACTATCTTGGATAGTGAGAATCAGTGAATCTGTAGATTCTGCGGATTGTATGAGATTGATAAGTATTACTCACAATTCTTTTGTACAGCAAGCTTTTAGGGATTATCATTCACAAAGAACTAATCAAGCAATGAATCTGTTGGCTCTGGCTGCAACAGGCTGTAAAAAGGAATATCCTGCTGATACTATGTGGCCTTCTGCAGATAGACCCTGGTATTCAATTAGGCACTGTATGAGAAAGTTAAAGCAGAAGGTAATGAAGACTCCTATTATGTTGGGGAGTGCCGAAGTTTATTATGAAACTCCCTTGGGAGTCTCTCACAGGAGTTTGATAGTTAAGATGGCACCCCCACTTATAAACATGTGATTCTGATTCTGCTGACTGCAGAAGTAGGGAACCCTCTTTCAGAGGTGCTGGATAAGGTTTCATAGTTAAGTGACTTAGGAGACTGAGGAAGAGATAAACTTCCTTGGGAAAGAAGGGCACATAGCCAACAGTTTCAATGTCGGAATAGAATGATAAGGAAAGAGATGTTTACTGTTGAAAGCAGAGGTAGATTTTAGAAGAATAGATGGTATTCCAAATAACGAGCTATACAAAATGTACTGAGATAAGGGGTTTAATAGCAAACGGAAGAGAGAAGTGTGAACTGCCCCTACAAATCCTACAGATCTTGAACCCTTGTATCCAAGTAAGTCACACCTTCAAGGAGACTAGGGAATAGGCCAAGCCCCAACTCAGATTAAAGAAACACACAAACAGGATTACAGACCCCATATTAATCTGACTATATATTGGAAGAATGGATCAAATACTGTACACTGGGGCAGATGCCACCTTGATTTATGGAAACCCTGACAAATTTAAGCATGGAACTCCTATTACCATCACAGGACTAGGAGGTGCTGAAATATCAGCCAAACAAGTGAAACTGATGATGAAAATTGGACAATTGCCGAAGAAAGAATATACCATGGTCATTGTAGCCATTCCTGAATACATCATTGGAATAGATATATTGAAAGGCATGACTCTGAATTTGCCTGAGGGGAAACATCAATTTGCAGTAAGGAAGATAGGAATTAATACAGTTTTGGTGGGAAAAGTAAAGATGGACCCATTCACTTTACCTGAACCTATACAGTTGTGTAAAAATGATAGAACAGTTCAATTGATTGTTATTCCTTGTGAAACAATACCTCTTGTGAAAACTGACCCTCCTTCCAAAATAACTATCAGAGGAAAGGAAGGATTTGGTTCTCCTGATAGAATAAAATTGGGAGCTAAAGTATGGGTAAAACAGAAGCCGGACAATGTTCCAAAGGCTGCAGAAATTATAGCACATGGGAAAGTCAATAATGTAACAGTAGTTTACCCAGGAGAAAATGGTTATGAAACTGTATCTTTGACTCATGTATTCTATTGTGAATAAGGCTATGATAGTCTCTTTGTTTCTTTTTGGACTTTTGTCTGCTAAATTTGTTTGTGAGATTTGTTTCCTGGAGGCTTAGTACCATCCACCTGCAGATGCCTGATAGCTTAAGGCAGATGTCACCCTCTGATGTGTTCAGATATCACTTCTGGACCTGTCCGTGACTGTGATGTGTCATCTCTGGACCTGTCCACGACTGTAATGTGTCATCCTTGGACCTGGTGTCAACAGAGTTCCAGATGCCAGCTTGCTAAAGAACTGACCTCCCGAATAGGACTCTTAAGTCTCTTGGGGCAGGGACAGCTCTACATCCAATTTCAGCAGGACGAAACTACGGGATGAGAACTTCACCCCTTACCCCAAGATTCTGAGCCCCATTCGTTCAAGGGGGGGAACGATGACATTGTTTTATATATTTATTATATATTTATATATTATATTGTTGTGTAAAGTTCTGTTGATACCAGTTATCCCAGAATTCCCATTGCCCTATGTAATGGATAAGAAAGATCTTGGGGCCAAATGTAGTAGCAATTAGATCTGAAGATCTTTCCCACCCAATAATAGGCCATGTGACCTGCTTATGTCACAGGAAGCCTAAGCTACATGTGGTGGGAGGAGCTTCCTGACAAGAAAAGGAAGTTATGTCATAGAAAATGCTGAGAGAGAGATGTTATGGCTACTAATGGCTGCCCTTGTGATGGTTAGAACTGAACAGGCTGAAATAGCTGTACTATGAGTTTGTTTTGGGGAAGACCCCAGCAGGGAGGCGGAGAGGTTTTGGGACGGTGAGGTTCCATGTTGTGATTCTGTATGGAATGTTTTGGGTTCCTTGCTGTTATGAAAAAGTGGACTGACTGGCTGTGGGAGCTGAGCATTTGGTTATGGGATATGGTTCTCTGGTGTCTGAATAAATGGTTTACTTCTTCTACCTTCTATGTGGAGAGTCTCGTTTACTTTGCAATACAGAACTACATAGGCACTCTGACAATTATCATCTATATTATTATTATTCCCTTACTGTTACAGTGATATATCCTAATCATGTCAAAAAATAACAATGAAGGGAAAACTCTGATAGTCTCTCAGTAAAAAGAAAGCCTACAGGGAATTAGGCAAGGAGGCAAAAAGGGAAGGATTGGAAAAGAAGAAAAGGAAAAATCTTTCTTCTGTGGTGGGAGGGGATACTAGTGATAACTATTTCCATGGAAAGAAAAGGGATATTCTGTAACGGAGATCTCACAATGGGTATAATCTGCAGGGATTTAGGACTTAGAGAGACCACTCAAACCTGCCTCAAGAGAAGGTGAAATCACAAATCTTGAGGGCAAATGACATCCAGAAGTGTGGGAAAGCATAGATCGAGGGAAGAGATTTTGATGCAAATGGGGAAAAATGATGACAGGGAGAGCAAAAGTCAATAATGAATTGTACAACATCCTCTATATCACTGAAGAAATTGGTGTTTCTAAATGTGAGACATAACAGAAAACAAAAGGTAGGCCAATAGGGCAAGATCTACAAGAAAATAACATAGAAACTATTAGAAGAGAGAAGTCAAAATAGGTACCTTAGAACTTTTAATTCCATAAGGAACAGAGAAACTGAAGAAAGACCAGTAAGTATAAGAGATATATATCAAAGAATAAAAGTCCAGAACTGATAGAAAGGGAAGATAATGAAGAAAGTGAGGGGAGAATCTTTTTTAGAATAAGGTGCAGAAAATGAAATTTAAAAAAAAAACTAACGAATGAAACAAGCTGAAGGGGAGTAGGAGAAAATAGATCTTGACTACTTAAATTGAAAGAAGAAAAAAGGGAAGAATAAATAGCAATATAAAAGCAAGAAAAAAAATAATAAGTAAAACTCCAAAACTAAGGAAGGGTTAACAAATGGGCATCAGACAGGAAGGTGCTTAAGGGTGAGGCGAAGAGAGCCAGAGAAAATAAGGCTTCCTTGAAATAGATTAAGCTAAAATAACTAGAGACATATTATTGTTTTCATAGCAGAAGAGGAGGAAAATTATCGGGTTACAAATATTAGGGACAAATGAAGTAAAATATAAATCAAATCATGTAACTTTAAATGTGAATAAACTAATCCAGTAAGATGAAAAGAGTGACAGATTGTATAAGAAAACAAAACCCCACAATCTGTTGCTTATAAGAAATGCATTTTGAAAAACAGAAACACGCAAATAAAAAAGAAGTGCTGGGGAAAATTTACTATGGATCAGTTGAATAAGAAGGGAAACTACATTAACCTAAAAAGAACCATAGACAAAAAAAAATCAACATTAAATATATAATAGCAGAGCCAAGATGGAAAAGTAAAGGGAGCAATCCAGTTGAACTCTGTTCCCTTCCAACAACTTTAAAATAATGCTTCAAATCAAATTTTAGAGTGGTAGAATCAACAAAAGGTTGGAATGAGATATTTTTCCTGAACGTCACTTGGGAGTTCAGTAGGAGAGGTCATTGACACTGGGGTGGAAGGCTGTCCAGAGTGCAAGGCACCACATGGTGACAGCACCAAGGGCAGGCCTTGGAGGTGGCGGCAACAGCAACAGCAACAGCAGCAGCACCAGTTCAGGAGTTCTCGGCGCAGACTCAGTAAGGGCATCAGACAACTAGTCAGGAAGAGATTACAGGGGACCCTATGCTGGCACAGGATGCAGCTGGTGCTGACTGGCACCTCTATTGCCCATAGCAATTCTGGGTCACACAGTTCAAGGGTGTAGAGGAGCACTTGTGATTGGTCACAAGGGAGCAAGGGCCCTGGTCACAGAACTAAGGCAGAAAGAAGCACTAGTGCCTGTGGCTGTAGGACAGAAGTAAAGCTGGTCACAATTCCAGGGTCAAGAAAAGCAACGGAACGTGTGGCTGTAAGAGATTATGGGACCTGGGCCAAAAAGAGTGGTAGAGCTTGTGGGTCTAGAGGAGTAGGGGACTTTCCTGGGAAAAACAAGAGCACAGACTAGGAGAGCAATGATCACACCTCTTCAAGGATAACACCACCTTAGAAGCACTGAAAACTTATAGAACCCCAGAATTAGCTTGGAAAACAGCAACACAAAAAGAGCCTAAACCTTGAGACAGTGCACCTCTCCTAAGGTGAGTAGAACCCAACTTTAATATAAAGTTCAAAGTTAAGAAATAGGCTGGGAAATGAGCAAACAGCAAAATAAGAACTTGACCATAAAAAGCTACTATGATATCTGGAAAGACCAAGACATAAACTCAGAAGAAAACAACATGAAAACAACTATAAGGAAATCCTCAAAGAAAAATGCTAATTGGACCCAAGCCCAATATGAATTCCTGGAAGAGTTAAAGAAGTAAGAGCAGAAGAGGAAAAAAATGAGAAAAGACATGAGAGTGATACAAGAAAATTCTGAAAAGAGAATTTACAGCTTAGCAAAAGAGGTGCAAAAAATATCAAAAAAAATAATACCTTAAAAAAAAAGATTTGGCCTAATGGTGAAAAAGAATAAAAATTCACTGAAGACAAGGACTCCTTAAAAAGCAGAATACGCCAAATGGGAAAACAGGTACAAAAACGCATTGAAGAAAATAATTCCTTAAAAATTAAAATTGGAGGCAGGGTAGAGCCAAGATGGCAGTCAGAAAGCAGCAACTTGCTTAAGCTCTCCCCCAGGTCCCTCCAAACCCCTATAAAAATGGCTGTGAACAAATTCTAGAGCTTCAGAACCCACAAAATATCAAAGAGAAGCAGTGGTCCATCCCAGGACACCCTGGATGGTCGCTAGGAACAGTCTACCACGCAGAGCTAGGAGCAGAGTGGAGCAGAGCCCAGTGTGAGGCATGCCAGGACCAACCAGACTGGGAGCCTGGCAGAACAGGCCATAGAGCCCTGAATCAGTGAACTGTGGCAGTTACCAGACTTCTCAACCCACAAACACCAAAGACAGCAGAGAAGATTAGTGGGAAAACCTGCTGGGACAGAGTTCGTGGTCGGCCGCCACCACCCCTGGGGTGGTGCAGCTCTGAGGCTGCTTCTAGAGCTACAGCTGCAGTTGCTTCTGGCCCCAGGCCCACCTGGTGGGAGGAATTAAGTGGCAGATTAGAGCAGGAGTGCAAAGCCTGCTTTGCACAGCCTCAATCTGGACCACAATCCTGGTTAGCAGTTCTTGGGGGAGAAGAAGTGCTGGTAAGGCAGAGCTTGCCATGTAGAAGTAGCTCTGAAAATAGTAGCACAGTCCCTCAAGCTTGGGACAAAGTACTCTATACTCTACAAGCACTCATACCCCAACAAAAAACTCAAGGGTCAAGTAGTTGGCTGGGAACATGAACAGGTAGCAAAAACGGTCTCAGATTCAGACTCAGACTTTGGAATCTTTCTTTGGTGACAAAGAAGACCAAAACACACAGCCAGAAGAAGTCAACAAAGTCAAAGAGCCTACATCAAAAGCCTCCAAGAAAAATATGAACTGGTCTCAGGCCATGGAAGGGCTCAAAAAGGATTTGGGACAGCAAGTAAGAGAAGTAGAGGAAAAATTGGGATGAGAAATGAGAGTGATACAAGAAAATCATGAAAAACAAATCACTTGCTGAAGGAGATCCAAAAAAAATGCTGAAGAAAACAACGGCTTAAAAGATAGACTAACTCAAATGGGAAAAGAGCTCCAAAAAGCCAATGAGGAGAAGAATGCCTTGAAAGTCAGAATTAGCCAAATGGAAAAGGAGGTCCAAAAGACCATTGAACAAAATACTACCTTAAAAATTAGATTGGAGCAAGTGGAAACTGGTCACTTTATGAGAAATCAAGATATTATAAAACAGAACCAAAGGAATGAAAAAGTGGAAGACAACGTGAAATATCTCATTGGAAAAACCACTGACCTGGAAAATAGATCCAGGAGACAGAATTTTAAAATTACTGGACTACCTGAAAGCCATGATCAAAAAAAGAGCCTAGATCTCATCTTTCAAGAAATTATCAAGGAGAAGTGCCCTGATATTCTAGAGCCAAAGGGTAAAACAGAAATTGAAAGAATCCAATGATCACCTTCTGAAAAAGATCCCAAAAAGAAAACTCCTAGGAATATTGTCGCCAAATTCCAGAGCTCCCAGATCAAGGAGAAAATACTGCAAGCAGCCAGAAAGAAACAATTTGAGTATTGTGGAAACACAATCAGGATAACACAAGATCTAGCAGCTTCTACCTTAAAGGATCGAAGAGCTTGGAATATGATATTCCGGAGGTCAATGGAGCTAGGATTAAAACCAAGAATCACCTACCCAGCAAAACTGAGTATCATGCTCCAAGGCAAAATATGGATTTTTGATAAAATAGAGGACTTTCAAGCTTTCTCAGTGAAAAGACCGGAGCTGAATAGAAAATTTGACTTTCAAACACAAGAATCAAGAGAAGCATGAAAAGGTAAACAAGAAAGAGAAATCATAAGGGACTTACTAAAGTTGAACTGTTTTGTTTACATTCCTACATGGAAAGATGATGTGTGTAATTCATGAAACCTCAGTATTAGGGTAATATATATAGATATATAGACAAAGGGCCCAGGGTGAGTTGAATATGAAAGGATGATATCTAAAAAAATAAAATCAAATTAAGGGATGAGAGAGGAATATATTGAGAGAGGGAGAAAGGGAGAGATAGAATGGGGTAAATTATCTCACATAAAAATGGCAAGAAAAAGCAGCTTGTTGGAAGGGAAGAGGGGGCAGGTGAGGGGGAATGAGTGAATCTTGCTCTCATCAGATTTGACTTGAGGAGGGAATAACATACACACTCAATTGGGTATCTTACTCCACAGGAAAGAAGGAGGAAGGAAATATAAAAGGGGGGATAATAGAAGGGAGGGCAGATAGGGGGAGGAGGTAATCAAAAGCAAACACTTTCAAAAAGGGACAGGGTCAAGGGAGAAAATTGAATAAGGGGAGACAGGATAGGAGGGAGCAAAATATAGTTAGTCTTTCACAACATGAGTATTGTGGAAGGGTTTTACATGATGATACACATGTGGCCTAGGTTGAATTGCTTGCCTTCTTACGGAGAGTGGGTGGGGAGGGAAGAGGGGAGAGAATTTGGAACTCAAAGTTTTAAAAGCAAATGTTCAAAAAAAAAGGTGTTTTCGCATACAACTGGGAAATAAGATATTCAGGCAATGGGGCATAGAAATCTATCTTGCCCGACAAGAAAGTAAGGGAAAAGAGGATGGGGGGGGAGTGGGGTGACAGAAGGGAGGGCTGACTGGGGAACAGGGTAATCAGAATACATGCCATCTTGGAGTAGGGGGGAGGGTAGAAATGGGCAAAAAATTTGTAATTGAAAATCTTGTGGAAATCAATGCTGAAAACTAAAAATATTAAATAAAAAATGTAGATACTGTAAAAAAAAAAAAGTAAAGGGGGCGGGGGAATACCAACACAGTGACCAGGATCCCCTTTTGGTCCTGAACATTTTTTCTGTCTTAACTCTTATAAGCAGTCTCCAGCTGATGATAACTAAAAAATCCCATGACTCAGACAACAATACTGACGGAATAATTTCAGAATTCTCTCCTAATCCTCCACCATTGACATTTCTTACACAGAGGAAAAGTAAAGCAGGGACTGGGATTCTGAGGCAAGGCTGCTTGTGCTGCTGGCTAAAGAGAAAGCAGGTCACCATTAACTAGCTAATCCTAATACTACAGCACAAAAGCTGTCTTCAATGGGGAGATAGTGGTGTTAGGAGAAAGAGGATTTCTAATTTGTCTGTCTTGCTCCACTGTTTTTGTAGCAACTGAGCAAATGAAGATTAAATTAGCTGTCATTTATGACTATACTTTGTTAAAGTTGAAATCGAGAGAATGACTTTATAAATTGGCATTTGAAGCCTAACAAAGCAAGGGCATTTAATGAACCAAAAGTGGGGAAATCCATTTGTTGGGCCAACATATAAACAAAGCTATCAATTAGGTCACAGTTATTTCCTAACAAGGCCTTTGTTTGATTTAGTTAGAGCAAACAAAACCATCTCCATCCTTCTTTATGGAGAAGTAGTCACTAGTGAAGCAAAATTCAATTATCACACCTTAAATACTTGCAATTACATGACTTTATTATGCCGTGTTGTTGGTTGGCCACTTTATTAGCATGCTCTACTCTCCTAGTCTCAACCTGGGCTTGCAAATATTAGCAGCCCTGGCTGCTTTACTCAAAAGGTTTAAAGTTAACTGTACTTAAAATAAGTGAAAAGGAGAACACATTTAGCTTAAGAAGATCTAGATTGATGTTAGGGGGGATTTTTTGTATGGGGGGGCACACATCTCCTAAATTACCTTAGCCTTATTTTATATACAATTATGTATATTAAGAGAAACAGGGTAGTTGGTTTGAATACCAAGAATACCTGAGATGAAGTCTAGCTTCTGATACCTACATATTGACCCTATGACTCTGGGCAAACCACTTAACTTTTCAGTTTAAGATTTATAATCTTTTATTTAAAGTGATTTAAAATTACTTTAAGATTATAAATAGCAGAAAAGGTACTGGCTTGTACTGGTTGAGGGAATTTCTTCATTTGATAGTTCCCTATCCCCATGAAATAGTCCCTATCCCTACCTACCCCTGGGAGAATGCTTCCCTGAGAGCACTGACTGTCCCAGTGCCTAGCACCTTGCTTGCACATAGTCAAAAAATGCTTGTTGATTGAGCCCTTCATAACCTAGTCTCTTCCTATCTTCCCAGTCTTCTTACATCTTACTCCCTTGACATGTTCACTTTGATCCAGTGATACCGACTTACTGGCTGTTCCTTAAACAAGACACTCCATCTCTCAGCTCTGGGCATTTTCACTGATTGCTCCCCCATGTGGAAAGTTCTCCCCACTCTGCACTGATTAGTTAGTGATCTCCCTGGTCCCAACTAAAGTCCCACCTTCTACAGGAAGGCTTCTCCAACCCCTTTTAATTCTAGTGCCTTCCTCTGTGATTATTTCCTATTTATCCTGCATATTGCTTGCTTTGTATATATTTGTTTTTACATTGTCTTCCCTATTAGACTGTAAGCTTCTTGAGGGCAGGGCCTGCCTTTTGCCTCTTTTGTATCCCCAGTGCCTAGTAGAGTGCCTGGCACATAATAGGGGTTTAATAAGCATTTATTGATACTGACTGAGTTAATCAAGCAAAAGTTTGACATCAGGGCAAAAGGGAGTCTTGAGGATTTTACCTAAGTTGGGGAACACCTGTGTCCTTGTGATCAGGTACATTACTGCTTGACTGTGTCACAGCTGAAGAAATAAATACACACGTGATGTCCTAAAAAATTAAAATTAGATATAGAGAACTGAGTCAAATTTATAAGAATACAAGTCAATCCCCAATTGATAAATGGTCAAAGGATATGAAAAGGTAGTTTTCAGAGAAAGTAATCAAAACTATCTATAGGCATATTAAAAATGCTCTTAATTACTATTGTTGTGAGAAATGCAAATTAAAACAACTCTGAGGTACCACATCACATCTTTCAGATTAGCTAACATAACAAAACACAAAAATAATAAATGGTAGAAAGGCTGTGGGAAAATTGGAACACTAATTGTTGGTGGAGTGGTGAAGTGATCCAACCATTCTGGAGAGCAATTTGGAACTATGTCCAAAGGGCTACAAAAATGTGCATACCCTTTGACCCAGCAATGCCACTTCTAGGGCTTTATCCCAAAGAGATCATAAAAAAGAGAAAAGAACCCACATGTACAAAAACATTTATAGCAGCTCTTTATTTATTTATTTATTTATTTATTTTTAGTTTACCACACATGGTTCTACATAGTTTTGAGTTCCAGATTTTCTCCCCTCCCTCCCCCCTCCCTCCCCAAGACGGCATGGAAGCTCATATAACTGTCATGTATAACTTCGCATTGAATTAATTTATGCACTAGTCAAGTTGTGGAGAAGAATTTTGACCAATGGAATGAATCATGAGAAAGAAGAAACAGAACCAAAAAAAAAAAAAAAACAACCCAAAAACAAAAACAAAAGAGAAGCAAAAAAGGCGAGCATGTAGTGCGCCTCGCTCTGTATTCAAACTTCACAGTTCTTTCTCTGGATGAAGATAGCATTCTCCATCGTGAGTCCCCTGGAGTTGTCCTTGCCCCTTAGGTTGCTGAGAAGAGCGCAGTACGTCAGGGTTGGTCCTCACGGAATCCATATATCTGTGGCTGTGCACAACGTTCTTCTGGCTCTGCTCCGCTCACTCAGCATTATGTCGTTTAGGTTTTTCCAGGTTGTTACAAAGTCTGCATCATCCCCATTTCTTATGGCACAGTAGTATTCCATCACCTTCATATACCACAGCTTGTTCAGCCATTCCCCAATTGATGGGCATCCCTTTGATTTCCAATTCTTGGCTACCACAAAAAGAGCTAGCAGCTCTTTTTTTTGGTGGCCAAGAATTGGAAATTGAAGGGGTGCCCATCAATTGAGGAATGGCTGAACAAGTTGTAGTATATGAATGTAATGGAACACTATTGTTCCATAAGAAATGATGAGCAGGCGGATTTCAGAAAAACCTGAAAAGACTTGAATGAACTGATACTGAGTGAAGTGAGCAGACCCAGGAGAACACAGCACACAGTAACAGTAACAATGTGTGATGACTGACTTTGTTAGACTTAGCTCTTCTGAGCAGTGCAGTGATCTAAGACAATTCCAAAGGACTCATGATGGAGCCAAAGAAAGCCAAAGAAAGAACTTTGGAGTCTGAATGCAGATTGAAGCAAACTATTTTCTGTCTTTTTTGTTGTTGTTGTTGTTGTTTCTCTCTCCTGGTTTTTTCCCTTTTGCTCGGATTCTTCTTTCACAGCATGACTGATGTGAAAACGTGTTTAATGTGATTGTACATGTATGGCCTATATCAGATTGCATGCTATCTTGGGGAAAGGGGAAGGGAGAAAAATTTAGAACTCAAAATCTTATAAAAGTGAATGCTAGAAACTGAAAACAAATTAATTTTAAAAAATTAAATACGGCTAGTGAAAGCTAATGACTCCATGAGACTTCGAGAAACAAAACAAAGTCAAAAAATGAAAAATAGAAGAAAATGTGAAATAACTCACTGGAAAAACAACTTACCTGGAAAACAGACTGAGGGGAGATAATTTAAAAATTATTGGACTACCTGAAAGCCATGATCAAAAACAGAAGAGCCTGGAAACATCATATTTCAAGAAATTATCAAAGAAAACTACCCTGATATCTTAAAGCCAGAGGATAAATTAGATATTGAAAGAACCCACCAATCGCCTCCTGAAAGAGATCCTCCCCCCAAAAAATTCCCAGGAATATTATAGCCAAATTCCAGAGTTCCCAGTTCAGAGAGAAAATACTGCAAGACACCAGGAAGAAACAATTCAAGTATTATGGAGCCACAATCAGGATCACACAAGATTTAGCA
This sequence comes from Trichosurus vulpecula, assembly GCF_011100635.1. Lineage (NCBI taxonomy): Eukaryota > Metazoa > Chordata > Mammalia > Diprotodontia > Phalangeridae > Trichosurus > Trichosurus vulpecula. Next base: position 300,230,145 of record NC_050576.1, on the reverse strand, counting down.
ACTTCCACCTTAAAGGATCAGAGGGCTCAGAATATTATATTCTGGAAGACAAGAGAGCTCTATATGACATCTCTTCCAATACTTGAAGACAGCTATCATGTTGTCATTTCTCTTCTCCAGCCTAAATATGTGCAAAGGCATTCAGTAAATGAGAAGATTCCCCCCCTTCCCCCATTCGAATAGGCTTCAGGTGGGGCTCCAGGTGGGGCCAACCAAGAGGGGTCTGATTAGATCTTTGCTCCTAAGTAGGCTCCAAACCCCTAATTACTAGGTGCTAAGCCAAAGTGGGTGTGAAGCCCCCAGGGACCTAAGGGGAGTTGCTAAGACCAGAGCCAATGGTATGTGCCTAAGTTCTGGTTTATCAGATGACATTCTAGCTGACTGGACGACATTTAAGGATTGTATAAAAAGAGAAAACAGAGCTTGGGAAGGCTGACATGGCAGAAGCAGAAGAAGGAGGAGCAGTAGAAGCTGGAGGAGCAAAAGCTGAAGAAACTGAGAAGCTGAAGGAGCGGCAGAAGCTGGAGAGTGCTGAGCAGGGGCTTGGGACTCATGAGGGATCTTCTTACAGGAAGGCCCTAGCATTGGGGGAAGCACAAGCATGGCTTGGCTTGCTGCCATAATATTTTTCTGTAACCTCCTGGTTACTACTGTGAGATGGGCTTATTGGATCTGGAAGGTTTTGGCCATGATGTCGAATTGGGGGCATTGGTCCTTGGGTCTGCTACTTTGGAGCTTGAATAAATGCTTTTATTCCTCTGACTTCTACTTAGAGAATTCCTTATATCCTGCAATTCCAAACCATTCAGGCATGCTCATGATCTTCTTTGAAGTCACGAACTTTGCCTTAACGCTATAACATGTTCAGTTCCTTCCACCAATCCTAACATGTGGCCTTTCACCATCTTAGTTGCCTTTCTCTGGACATGTTCCAGTTTAGCAATGTCATTCTTAAACCAAGGTACACAGAACCGAACACAGGATTGCAAGTGAGGGCAAAGTGCAATGAGACTATGGCTCCCCTATTCTGAAAAGCTATGATCCTCTTAATACTGCTTAAGATCACATTCTCTTTTTTATTTACTACCTTCCACTGATACCTCATATTTTAGCTTGAGGTCCAATAAAATCCTAGATATTTTTTCAGATAGCAACTGCAGTCAAATAATGCCTCCTTCACCTTATCCTTGTGAAGTTGATTCTTTTTGTACCCAAGTACAAAATTTCACATTTATCCAAATTGAATTTCATCCTCTTAGATTCAGCCCAATGTTCTAGCCTGTCATGATCCTCTTGGATCTTGACTTTCATCTAGCATTGTAGCTATCCTTCCCAGCCTTGTGTCATCTGTCACTATAATTAATAGTGCCTTTACTACATACATCATTGATGAACATTTTAAACAGCATAGATTTTACTAGGGATGATTCATACTTCCAAGGCTACAGAACTACTGACGTCATGAGGTGATATAATCATGCTATTCTCTTCTGGGTGTTACATTTCTACTCTTCTCTGGGAATAGCATAATCCCTGCTAGACATCTCCACTGGTTTGTAGATGTGGTGTTGGCTATTGTTCTCTACCACCTGTTGGAATAGAGTAGTTAACAGGCTTCTCCCTGGTAAGGGAGGGATATCATCTTCATAACATAAAACCAAGAGAGCCACATCCAAGCCAGGCTATCAGAAGAACCCCGGAAGTTAAGATTGTTCTTTTCACAAGTAATCCATTTTCTTATTCAAAGTCACTGGTTCCATACAATAATTTGACTTGGGTTATAAAGTTCCTTTAAATTTCTGCAAAATCCCTGACTGTGCCTCTTCCAATCTATTTTGGGTATCCCTCCCCACCACCCTATCTTTGCTCCTGGAAGGCAAGCAAATTAAGCTAAAGCAGGAATAAAGAGCTAAGTAAAGCTGATACCTGTCTACCTTCCCCATAGGTCCCTTGTTTAAAATTCCTAAACCTTATCATACATGATCCTCCCGTAACAAAAGCACTGTTCTTTGTTTTGCATTCTTGCCAGCTGACAAACCTTGCTGGTTTCCCTACAGAGGCATACAGTTACACTGTTAGGACTGTGAATTGGTATAATCTGAAAAATATAGTAATAAAATAAAATATACTAAAAGTTTCAAAACCTTTGACCCTATGCTAGAGCTATATTGTAAGGATTTTATGTCTCCCACAAAGTTATGGTGAGTATCAAAATGAGAAAATAGATATAAAACACATTGTAAACTTTGAAGCACTATTTAAATGTGAGCAATTATTATCACCATGATTTTTATTATAAGTAGTAGCTGTAACAGAATAAAGCTCTGTTTATGAATCTTCGTAGCACCTTTATTTGTAATAGTGAAAAACAAACCACCCAACTATTGGGGCTGAATAAATTGTGCTATCTCAATGTAATAGAATATCACTGTGACATAAAGTAACAAATGTGAAAAATTTACCAACTTGGGGCAAGTCACTATTCTCACCAAATGGGTTTTTCATGAAACCATTCAATTCAATAAACACTTATTAAGCACCTACTAAGTGCCAGGCAGTGTGCTAAGCTGGGGGTACAAATGAGGGGCTTACAATCTAACGGGGAAAGACAACATACAAAAGGAAGCTGACAAAAGGGGCTGGGGGGTTTCTAGGGAGTACAAAGCACTGGGTCGTGTTATTCCATGGAGTTGAAGTCAAGCAAAGCAGCTGAGGAAAATAGAGTTGCCAGGAAGGTTGTGAGTCCTGTATAAGAGAATGATTAGATATTCATTTCCCTGAGACCGAATGACCCATCTGCCCTATTCCAGTGCTAGCTGTTGGCATGGACTGATCATAATTATCATCAAATCTATACTTCTGCCTTCCTAAAGCTGAATTCGTAGAGGTCCTAGACTGGCAAGTAATGTTAATATGTTACAAAAGGCAAATCTGTACCTAGGAATCTGTATAGTAGAAGTACTAGACAAAAAAAAAGTATTATCTCTGGGTTCATTTCTCTCCCATTATTTGAACTAGTTGTTGGAATATAGTATACAAAGTGTTCTTCACTTGAAATATATTTATGAGCCATTATTTGGGTCACACAATCTTTGCAGGACTAGCAGGTGGTATCTTTTACTTGGATTCCAATGTAATAAATATTTATCAGTCTCAACTTGCTCATCACAAAGTCCAACCAACTCATCTACGAGCAATAAGTGATTGTGCTAGACTGTCTTTACAGGACCCCCAAGTTCTGGGACTATTTTGTAAACAGGTAAGTTGGCCAGTCTCTCTAAAACTAGGTGTGGAGTGAGTTTCCATTGATCTAACTTGTGTGTTCCATGAACACCAACATTTCACAGTAAAACTGTCACCACACTGAAAGTCTCAACAATAAATTTGGGCATCATACCTTCAGTTATTTCTTTCACCATTTTTCTAGCTTAAATTTTTAGCTAGGTAATAAGCTTCCTTTAGCTTGCCTCTCAGCTGAGAGATGTACTGGTTATGAGTTCCTGCAGTATCTCCTTCTTCAGACATTCAAAACTAAAAGTTGATAATAGATAGGCATGGCTCATGCGCAAACTTCTTACTCTTGGTGAAGTTGTACACATGTATTAAGAAAGCCACATCTTCAACTCTGCTGAGATTTTAGTTATAGGGATGAATGTAAAATTTTGTACTAGAATACAAAAATTGACCTCACAGGAAAGAAAAGGTATGATTAGATAGCAGTTTGCTTGAAAAAAAATCTCAGCATTTCAGGTTATTTATTAGGTAGTAGTATGATGTGGCAGCCAAAAAACTAATGTGATCATGGGCTGCACTAAGGCAGTCATAGCTTCCAGGAATAAGGAGGTCATAGTTACTGTGTTCTCACTAGACCTCACTGGGAGTACTGTGTCTAGTTTTGGGTATCTTAGCCGCCACTGGGCTCCTTGCTCCTCAGGGAACAGATGCTTTGCTAGCTGCAAACCCAAATTCCAGAAAGATAGGATGTTGAGAAGCTCTTTAGATCTTCTGAACCCACAAGATCATAGGCTCTACTTCCTTTACCAGTAACTAAGCTACTGAATGGGAGATCTCCTTACACATCATTTCTCCCAGAAGCCGCATCCTCTCTCTGTATTAAGAGATGCCATTTTCTCCCTGTTGTCCTCCATGTGGAAATAGCATCTGGGACACTATGGGCATGGTCCAGACTGCCATTACAGATCATTGGTAACTTTTGAGAAAGTAGTTTCAGATAAGCAATGTCAGAAATAAGATTGCAAAAGACTAAAGAGAGAAGTGAAAATGGAGGCAGCAAGTGTTAGATAAGTTTTGCAAGGAATCTGGCTAAGAAAGAAAAAGAGATACTTGAAGGGAAGGTAGTGTCTAATGAAGATTTTCGAAGGATAGGAGAGAGTTGGACATGTTTGAAGGGCAGTAAGGAAGAAACCAGTTGATAGGTTAAAGATCTGAAACTGGAATGACTGACAATTCAATCTGTTAGGGGGAAAAATGGGGATTAAGTGCACATGTAGAAGGGTTGGCCTTTGCCAAGGGGAAAGGAGGAGACAGCAGAAGATGAAGTCAAAGGGTTTTGAAATTAAGAAAATGGGAGAAGAGGGAGCTCATACTGAATGGCCCCAGTATTTTAGTAATAAATTTTAGTAATTTAAGAGAAGAGGGAAGAAGAGGTGTGAAGAGCTTTAGGAGGGAAGAAAAAGTTGCAACAGCTTTTATGAGGAATGAGAAATCAATTAGGGAGGAATAAAAGGACTGCCTTAAAGCAGTGAGGGCCCAGTTGAGGTTGGATAACATGAATTCGTAACGGATCCAGGTAGGAAAACTCTTGAGTAGAAGTGGAGGAAGTAAATGGTGAGACTAATCCAGTGCTGAGATTTGATGAGAAATGAGTGATGACAGGACAGGGACAAGGGCTTGAAGAGCAAAGAACACTGTAGAGTTTAAATGGCTAACTATTGGGTTGAGAATGGAGAGGGAAGGCAGTAAAGTCAAATCAGGGTTCATGTCCTGAGAAAGTACTTGAAGGGTAGAAGGAATGGAAATCTTGATGACAGCAAAGAATGTATGTAAGAGGGAAAAAGCAGAGGGAGGGGTGGAATGATAGGAAATTATGGTCAGGCAGAGAGTTTCTAATTAGGGAAGCAGAACCCTTGTGAATAATGGCAAGATCTAGTGTCTATCATGTGTGGCTAAAGTGGTATGAAAAAACAAGTCATGGGACTTAGAAATTCGAGGGAATGGGAGGTCAGGAAGTTTAAAGAGCATCCACATGAATGCCCCATTATTCCCTATTCCCTAGAATAGGGAAAGGAGTTGGGGAAGAAGGGAATGTGTTAACCTGGGGCCGATCATGAAAAAGTACAATGAATAACCAGAGGTAGTGTACTACAGCTATCAAAATTATGAGGTAGAAAATTTTAATTGTGTAGATTTCCAAAGAGGGCAGGTCACTGAGTGAAGGAGACAGAAGGAAAGTATGGAGTGATAAAGGGAAGCAAGGAATATTCTGACCCTTCCTCCAGACCACTGAGTGTGTGTGTGTGTGTGTGTGTGTGTGTGTGTGTGTGTGTGTGTGTGTGACATACAGAGAGAGAGGAAGGACAATCAGTGCTGGAGAGGATAATCAGAGCTGAAGTGTCTCAGAAAGGAGCCAGGTCTTAACAAGGGCTTAAAAGATGGAAAGAGTACAAGAAAAGAAATGCAGGGAGAAGGGGAATTTGTTCAATATTAAAAGGGAATTCCAGAGGAAGGGGTGGGAAAGGTTGGACTAAGATATGAGTAGGGTCAGGTTGAGGACTAGTTGAATGAAAGAACATGAGGAAGGGGCAAGGGACAGTTTTCTTGGAAATGGCCACTAATTATTACAAGGATAAGGAGAGAAGCAAGACAAGCCATATGGTTAGCAGTGGGTGGAAGATAAGGAGAGAATTTCATAGTTTCTGTTGTAGGGGTACTGTAGAAATACCTGGGCTGGGGTTGGGTCTGTCCCTTTTCCCAGGAGAATAGTGGAGGTAGTGATGAGTTATTGGGAGGGAGAGGTTCCAAAAGCATTTTAATTGGTCTTCCTGCCTTAAGTCTCTCCCCATTCCAACCCATCCTCCACTTAACTGCCCAAGTGATTTTCCTAAAGTGGAGGTCTCACCATGTTACATACCCCACTCTTCAATAAACTCTAGTGGCTCCCTATTACCTCCAGGATCAAATGTAAAGTCCTCTGTTTGGCATTTAAAGGGCTATCCAACCTTCCTACCTTTACACCCCTTCATGAACAGACTTGCTGTTCTTCCAATGTACCACTGGAATCTCCTATCTCAATGTTTTTACACTAGATGTCTTCCATTTTAGCCTTCCCAGCTACTTACTTTTTCTGATTTCCTTAGAGTTTCAGCTAAAATCTGACCTGCAAGGGACTCTTCCCTCTACCCTTCCTTCCCAGCCACTAGAGCCTTTCCCTCAGAGATTACCTCCCATATACTCTATACATCACTTCTATGTGCTGTTAACATGTTGTCTCCCCCATTAAAATGGCATTTTTTCCCTATCCTATCCCTATTCAATCCATGAACATTTATTAAGCACCTACTATGTACCAAACACCGTGCTAAACACTGAGGATACAAAAAGAGGCAAAAGCCTGTCTCTGACCTCAAGGAGGCATGCATAATTTGGTGACTTTGTGTCCCTCCCAAAATAAAGTGAGTTCCTCGGGGAATGAACTATTTTTACCTTTCTTTATATCCCCTGATAGGTAGGATGCCTGGCATATAAGCACTTAATAATGCTTTTGGTTGACTGATTGAATGAAGATGTCCAGGAATCCTTCTACTGTCATTTGTAATGCTACCTTTGAGTTGATTAAAATACAAGTAGTCAGAGTAGAGAGTACTATTAGTAGTAAGTACTTAATGAAATTTTTATGTACTGGAGTACATTCTTCCTTCCAAAGAGGCTGGAGCCCTGCAGGATCACTGATCCAAGGCAGAGTAGAAACCTTGGAATCTTCTAGACCAACTCCTTCATTTTATGATGATCCAAGTGAGACTCAGAGTGACCCTTCCCAGCATCACACACGAGTGGTAAATAGAAGCAGAGGCTCAGCTCTGACTTAAAAATACAGCTTTTTCCATTATTCCACACTGTCTCTCTGCAAACGAAGTGCTTGCACTTTCAGTATACAGATATTTTATATTTATTAGGAATATTAGATGTATATATGTCTATATTAGTATACCATAGATATGGCATACAGAAGTCTATGTACTACATAGGCATATTTGTCTCTATATTTTACATATGTAGTACAACAGTATATGAGACAATTGTATTATATAACATTTAAGTGTGCAATAGCCCTATATAACATTATATATTGTTATATATTACATATATAACAATATACAAATTATATAATAGTACACAGATATAGCGCCTATGTATGCATGCAATATTTAGTATAAACATTTTTCGTGTAGAGATCTCAGGGCAATTTGTTAAAATCACATATAAATATCAAGTCATGAATTACAACGTCATCAACAAGTCCTCAGATATTGCTGGCTGAACAAGAGACTAAGTTCCAGCTCTGCTTCTACATTTTAAGACTTCTTTACTTTACCAGAAGTAGGGCACACTTCGTGTCCCGCGCCCCACCTTAATTCTTCAGTTTTTTATTTTGTTTATTCAAAATCTCCAGCCAATCTAGGTACGAGACTATAAGCAACCATATCCTAAACCCGGGCTTGGGGGAGGGGGACGTTCGCTCCGAACCGCAACATGAACCAGAAATCGCTTGCTAACAATCAGTCTTCCAGTTTCCGTCGGTCATTCAAAAGCACTAGAACGCGCAAGCGCCTCCCCTCCCGGAAGTGGCGAGCCGCATCCCAGAAGCCCTTGTACCTTCATCCGCTCTCTGCTCTTTCACCTCCCTTACCTTCCCATGAGCTCACGTGTGCCGTGTTCGGAGGTGGTCTGAAGTTTGCGCGCGCTTCGCTCGCCCGGAGTTCTCCAATGCCCCCCGCAGGCTCGGAGCGGTGCGACTGACTTAAGGGGCTCCTGAGGGGCCGCCGCGCCGCTCCCCCGCCCCGCAGTTTCTCCGTGGGATCGGCGCGCGCGGGGGGCCGCCCGGCCTCTCGTACTCCAGCCTCGCCATGTTGGTGCTGTTTGAGACGGCGGCCGGCTACGCCATCTTCAAGGTAGGCCTCTGAGAGGAGGTGGTGTGGGGGCAGCGGCGGGGTCAGGCCCTGGACTGGGCCGGGCCTCGGGCGCGTGGAGCGAGCTGCGGCTTGAGGGTGCCGGGGAGCCGTTTCCCGAGCACGTGGCCGCAGGGGATGCGGAGCCCCGGCACGGGCCTGCGCGCGGGCGGAGCGGGGGAAGGGAAGGGACCGCACGCCCTCGTGGAGCTGCGGGGACTGCCCCTGGTGCGGAAGGTCTGGTGGCCCCGGAGCCCGGGGAGGGCCAGCAGGACCTTCTCGGCCTCCAGCCTCTGTGCCGCGTGCGGGAAACCGACCTACTTTTAGCGTCACTTTTCTGAAGCAAGGTCTGTTGGACTATGATTAGGCGCCGGCTGTGTGCTGCCCCACGACCGAGCTCGTGACCCCCTGGTCTGATTAGTGACTGATTCAGGGAGGGAGGGACCGGTGCGAAGTGGGCAGGCTCGGGCCCGTGGTGGAGAACCCCGAAGTTAGAGAAGAAAAAGCTCATTCCTCCCCCCCCCCCAAACTAAAGAAGGGAAGGGGTGGCACCTTAGTTGGGTGGATTCCACTAATAGTTATAGTAATAACATTTGTATAGCGACTACCATCTGCTAAGCGCTTTACAGTTATTATCTCTTTTGGCTCCGATAACCACCCTGGGAGGTAGCTATTATTATTGATGGGGAATGCATGACCCTCGCCCTTCCCAACTTTGGGAATTCATTCCTCATCATTATTATGAGGAAACTGAGGCAGACAGTGATTAAGTGACTTGCCCAGGGTCACAGTTATTCAGTGTGTGAGGCTGGATTTGAACTCAAGTCTTCCTGACTCCAGACTCAGCACCCTATCCACTGTGCCACATTGTTTATTTAAATACTTAATATGTGCCAGGAACTCTACTAAGCCCTGGGGTTAATTCCATTAGATTGTGAGCTGGAGGGCAAGGATTGTCTTTTGCCTTTCTTGGCATCCCCAGCATTTAGCACAGTGCCTGGCACTTAGTAGGAGCTCATAGTGTTAATTGACTAGATTGAGTGGAAGAGATAAACTAGCTAGCTGGCGAGATGAATGTTTAGATTGCCAAATCATTAACTTCCTTATTAAAATCAGGTTAGTTGAGTAGGGGTTGCATAAAAATGGGTTGGAATTGAATTACTGAATAATTTTTTAAATTCACGTATCCTACCTATATGAGAGTTAGGGGGAAGAACCATTATTTGGTACATTTAAAGAGTAGCTAGGCCAAAATTAGCACAAGCAGCAGGGAAACAATCCACACTTTGTTGCATCTCAGCTTCAGAGGCTGCATTGAGAGCACAGTCATCTGGGAACAAAAAAATCATACATTGGCACTCTCTCCACTTTTCGTCTTGGCTTGTATCTACGTTGAAATAGCCGAAAAGAAACACAAGATTCTCAGATTTGGAGAATCCACCCCAAATGTTCATGTGTACTATTTGTGCTGGACCTGTGGTTTAGCATTCTGAGCTCATATTGGTCTGATCAGCCACAGTTGTCACATTGTAACTTGACTCTAACATAGTGATGTCACTTGGTCCTCTTTGAGAACCAAGGACAACCACCATTTAAAGAGTAGCTAGTCCTACTTAGTACCCACCATCAACTACACTGACCAAATACCCTCCTTTCCCCACCTTCAAAAAAAAAAGCACTTAGAGCAAGAGGGCATGGAATTGTCATTTATTGAGTAATGGTAGAAAGAAAATTTAATTGTGGCCTTTAGTTTTCATCTTAAGACTTTTGGACGCTATGTGGTTGGTCTTCTGTAACAGCAAACTATATCCTTTACATAACATCTTACATCATTCATTCAACAAATATTTCCTGCGTGTTTGCTCTGCGTAATTATCTTTGTCTTATTAATTAAGAATTTAAGGTGATTTGAGTTCTTTGGATTGCGATTTTTTTCAGGGTGGGTAATCTCTCCACAGACACAGATACTTCTTCTGTAATTTAGTACATGGTCAAGACTTGTGGCCAACGTGATATGCCTCTCCAAAATTAGTCAGATTGGACAACAAAAGTACAGTCTGTCATTGAGTTCATATTTGAAGCCTTTCCAGCTTGGAAGAACCTGCTAGAGCTTCCACTTGACCTTTAGCGACCTGGTGTCACCTCCACCATGGGGCTTCAGAATAGGAAATTAGTGAAAGTTTTGGAATATTAAATATTAGTTAATTTACTTGAAAAATAGGACCAGGTGGAGAAGAAATGTGAATGATCCTATATGTATTTATGGAAGAGGGAAATAGTTTCTATTATCCTTATATATATTTTGAAGGGGACAACAACATGAGCATGTAACAGAAACCTTTGCTATATCATTTTTTAAAAAATTAATTTAATTGATCTTTATTCCAGGTTCTAAATGAAAAGAAATTACAAGAAGTGGACAGTTTATGGAAAGAATTTGAAACTCCAGAGAAAGCAAATAAAATGTAAGCATTCTTAGTGGGGGTTTAAGAAAAAAAGGAACTTAACTAATAGTTTGCTTTGCTTTTCCTTAATTTTTATTACTACTTTGCTTATTGCAGAGTTCATTTGAATTCTATTTGTGCTGTTATCTAATGGTCAGGGCAGGGTATAATAACTTCAAAGAACAACATGCCTGGTGTGTAGAGAGATGTCCAGCCTTAGAAATCAGAAGCGGTGTTGGTGGGTAGATCCCTTAGTTTCTCAGTGGCCCAGACCATTCCCTAAAACTAGAAGTTGCTGATCTGCATCACTGGAGGAAGTTTCGAAGCCAGGGAATCTGAAATAACATATCAGGACAGTTTGGGGAGGGCGCGGGGGTTGGGGGGAGTATTCATAGGATGTTTCCTTGAGAAAGCACAGATCTAAGTAGTTACATTTTAAATATAGATTTTGTTGATACTTATGCTATTGACGTTGCCTAGATTTCCCTAGTATGCCTTCCTCCAGAGAGCAATCCAGAGAACTTTTTTTAAGGAAAAAAAAAACTAATCAGTATTGAGAAATACAATATTGTATGAAATGTTTCAGACCCCTTGAGGTGGGGCTCACCCTCCGTCCCTACAAGGGGAGAGGGAAATGAGCTGTCTTTATAAATCTTTGTGTCCAAGTTTGTTATCAGGTATTCCAAGGCTGTACACAAGAGTTTCAAGCTTAAGTGTCATGAGAGCTGCCATACTCCTATCTAAGCTATTTTTTCAAAACAATATTTTTTTTCAGACCTATGCTACCTAGAGAAATGGCTGGTTTAGTGGGTTTTCTGTCTGATCTATAAAGTACTTAAGTTATTCTCCTGTCCGTGATGATCCCTCCTGTTCTGCCATCTTTGTGTTGATTTTGGTATATTCAGATGTTATGAGGTCTTCTCAGAGCCTCATTCAAAGTCCAAGTCAAGGATAGAAAAAAAATCTATTAAAACTTAGATCTTGAGTTCCCCCCATTCCTCCCTGCCTTGCTTGCCCCCCCTTTTTAGGCATGGTGGAATGGCTCACTTAGCTAAATGAATGGGGAACATAAAACTGCTAAATAAACATGATGTCCATATTCATGTTCCTAATTATGGCTGGTTGAGTTAGAAGCATGGAGACTTATTGGGTACTGAAACGAGTTGAAATCTAAATGGAATCAGGATTGAAGCATGTGCTAAGGCATGTTAGAAATGATCTGACCCTTCTACCATCTTAACTGCTTTTGTTCACACTTCTGGCTTAGGCTGTGGAGTCTAGCGATGATAGTAGTTTGTGCTTTTTACAGCATTTTAAGTTTTGCAAACAATTTACATGGATTTAATCCTCAATACAACTCTTGTGATTTGAGCACCACGGTATTACCCCATTTTATAGCTGGGGAAACTAAGATTCAGCAATGAAGTGACTTGACTGAGGTTATTATGGGGTGGTATTTGAGCCTAGATTTTTCCTGACTCCAAATCTAACAGCTTAACCTGTTAGTTTCTTTTTTTGTATCCCCAGGGTTTAACATAGTGTCTGATTCTGGTGGTGCTGAATAAATGCCAGCTGAATTGTATAGTACTTTTTGAGGCCACCTTCTTTGTTCCCTTAGAATACTCATAACCCTGTTAAACAGTTGGGGTAATAGTAGCTACATTTCTGGCTTCTTATCATCTTGGTCCTCAGATGATCCGTGTTGCAAATCACTTAATCCCTGGATTTTACCTCTTCCTGGGGAATGTCTGTAACGTGGAAAGAAAAAGGCTTGAAGTTCTTAAGATCCAACAGAGTGCCGTTAGGCAGCTTAGTGATACAGTGATTAGCGCACTGGACTTGCAGTCAGGAAGACTTGAGATCAAACCTGGCCTCAGACACTGTACTAGCTGTGTGACTCTGGACAAGTCATTTAATCTCTGTTTTCTCAATTTCATCATCTGTAAAATAGGGATAATAATAGCACCTATCTCCCAGGGTTGTTGAGGATAAAATAAGATAACTTGTAAAATGCTTTGCAAACCTTAAAGTGTTATGTAAATGCTATTAGTTATTGATGTCAGTGATTTCTTTTTAAACACTATTGGCTTTTGTAAACTAATTAGCTGTGAGATAGGATCCTAGTCACTAGGCTGTTGTGTATAGCTATTCGCCTGTCACAGCCAGGAAACAAAAAAAGAAAAAGCCCTTTGACATTTGTAACAGGTGCCTTCCATTCACCAGCACAACTTTTTGAGGAGTATGTAATTTTGTATTTATAGTTACAACAGAGGGGCAGCTCTATCCAAATTGCCTCTCTTAAGAGTTCTGATTTGGAACCATAAGACATTCCCTTTTGTACAGTTCTATTTGCTGCTGTTCAAGGAGTTCAGGTCCAGTGGGTCAATGTGGACAAGACTTTTTTGCTACTGAAGTTCTACTCTGGGTTCTCAAACGCTGTGTCAACAGAGCCCAAATTATGGCAACTTTCAGCTAATGGAACAGTTTCCAGTATGGGCTGGCTCAGTGATGGTTCCCTCTTCTCAAGGAAAAATTTTTTGGTACCAGGGCCAAAGGCTATCTGCTGAGTCAGGAAGAAGTTATTATTTTGCATAAAGAAAAGGAGTATTGTATACTATAATGTTAGACCAGCGAATCAGGTTCAGTTAAACCTGAACTATGCTAACTAACCACCAGCAGGTCACTTAGCACCTTTGAGTCTCTTTGTACTCTGTAACAGGAGGATAATGCCTGCAGCATGAGAGATAATGGATGTGAAGCACTTGGCATACTTCAGAGTTCTCCACACAAATACCAGTTACTGGAGGGCAGGACCTAACCAAAGCTAAATTACATTTGTGATAACATGAATATCTTTTTCTTTGCAGAGTAAAACTAAAACATTTTGAGAAGTTCCAGGACACAACCGAAGCATTAGCAGGTAAAAGGAAAAAGGAAGAACCTTGTCTGACTTTATTTTTGTGATCTGGTTTTTGTAGTAAAAGTTTATTTGCATTAGTTAGAATGAATCAGCTAGAGTTGTGTTGTCAGTGATGTACATATGTTGGAACTGAATCTTAAGTGATTTCATTCACCAATTCGTCACTACCGCTGAGACAACACTGAAGTTAAATGAGAAACAATTCACAGAACTGTCTGAATTCTGAAATAAGCATATTTAAATGTGAGAAATATATATTTTATACATAATATATTTCAATGTGATACATTTAGATTGTTTGGACAATTTTCTAAACCAAGTCATATCATGCTTTTCTATTGAGACACTGAAATCTCATAAATGAATTCCTTTAAATTTTTATCCATTCCCTCAATCCCTCTAGTCCTTGCCAAATTGCTTGATACTTTCTAAACATACTCTTAAATGGAAGCTCTGCTGTGTTGATGGTAAATCCTTTTCTGGTATGAATCATCACCTAAACGACTTCTTACTTTGTAAGTCCAATCTGGAGATAAGATGTTAAGCAATGGCTTCCCTTTTTTGTAGGGAAAATTCTAGAATTGAAACTACTCCCTTCAGTTAATCTGATTCAGGAAAACAGCTACTAAGATGTCAAGTGGATTAAGTGATGAGAGTTCGTTAGCCATCAGTTTATAACTCATTTTAAAATAGTGATTATGAATGAAGTATACTAAACAGAATAGTAGAGGCTGAAAATGCCCAGAGGTCAAAGGTAAGACCAGAAAAGCTAAAATTGTTTACTATCACAGAAGCTTTTAAGTTCATTCAGCATCATTTCTTAAGTCCCTTGTGAAAAGGAGAAACCCATATACAAACACACACGTATACACACATGATTAAAATTACAGGAAAACAATGTGTAAAGTACAGTGGTAGATTCTGAGCTGGGGGCAGACAAGTTGAGTTATGTGTTGTGAATAGAATGCCAGTCATGAAGAGCTAGATTTGGATCCTGCCTCTGACAGTGGGTGACCTTGGGTAAGTCACTTAGCCTGTAATGTCTGTATATCCCAGTGATCTCACAGAGTTAAGGCTCAAATAGAGGTCTTACAAGTGCTTTGCAAACTTGAAAATGTGATATAAGTGTCTGTTACTATCATTATTCCGGCTTGACTTGCCCCTGTTATCTTTAGTCTACCCTTTTATCCTCAACCAGTTGGGGCCAGAAGATGCGTATATCCTTTCCTTTCCTCCATAGCTAGGCTGACCTCCACATAAATTTGACCACTCCCCTTCCACACTCCTTCACTCAGCATAGAGCGAACCCCAACCGCCTATCCACCTATCCTCACCGTCCCCAGTAGCCCTTCAGCAAGGTTATAACCTAACTAGACTCCAGCATCAAAAGGGCCATGCTTTATCACCTTGTGGCTTTCTCCAGCCCCAGGTTTCACTAGTGGTTCTGCTTTCCAACCTAGGAGGAACATCCCCCCAGCCCTCTTCCCCATACATATTTTCATACTCTTTGTCATTTTTCGTTGGGGGAATGTGTAATTTAGGATGTAGAGGCATGAATAAGTTTGATGTATGCAACACGTTCAGTTGTTTCAGTCATGTCTTGCCTGAGTTCAAATCTGGCCTCAGACATTTACTAGCTGTGCGACCATGGGCAAATCACTTAACCCTGTTTGCCTCAGTTTCCTCATCTGTAAAATGAACTAGAAAAGGAAATGGCAAGCCACTCCAGTATCTTTACCAAGAAAATCCCAATTGGGGTCATGAAGAATCTGAAACAACTGAACAACAGCAAAGATACATAAAATAACAATCCCTATTAATAGAGTTCAGAAAATTTAATTATTATAAGATGTCTATGATCTCATTATGCAGAAAACTGGAATGTTTTGAAAACCAGAAATCAGTGTTAGGGTAAGCTCTTAATAATAAGTATTTTCCTAATTCTGAGAGCCTAATACAGGTTTTTGACTGAAAGGGTTTACTATTTCATTTAACTGGACCTAAAAGCTTTTCCAAGGACGTAGATTTTCCCTGACATTGAAGCTTCCTGGAAGGAACATTGCTTTGCTTTTAGTAGTATAAATAAATATTTTGCTTTATTTTAGGTTTTTTTTAAATTCTATATTTTTTACCTTTTTTTTTTTTTTTTTTTTTTTTTTTTTACTTCCTAAAAAGCCTCCACAGCTTTGGTAGAAGGTAAACTCAGTAAGAATTTGAAGAAAGTCCTGAAGAAGATAGCTGCAAAAGAAGCCCATGAGCAGCTGGCTGTTGCCGATGCCAAACTGGGGGGTGTCATAAAGGTAAAAGTGGATTTTCTTTTGCCAGGTGGGAGGGTCATTATCATTACTTGATTTCTCTGCCCCATCCCACCCTCCAAAATTAAAAGTCCTTCCCTGTAGCAAATGAGTGTAGTCAAACCAGATCCCTGCCATTGGCTGTGTCTGTTTTCCTTGTTTCTCCTCTCTTCGAAAGAGATGAGAAAAGCACGATTCTCCATTCATCTGCTGGGGTCATGCATGATTGGTCATTGCATTGATGCGAGTTATTCATTCTTTTAGAGTTGTTTCCTTTCCCTATTATAGTACAGCCTATAATACCATACACTGTTATAATACCATACGTTGTTTTCCTGGTTCTTGAATTCACCCAAGTATTCCCAAGTTTCTCTGAATCTCTTTTTTTTTCATTTCTTATGGTAAAATAATCCATTAAATTTATGTTCAAATTGTTCAGTTATTCCTCAGTTGAAGTTTAGCCAGTTTTGTTTTCTGTTTTTAGTTTCATCCACTGCCACCCAACAGCTCATTACGCTGAGTACTTTTTATAGTTTCTCTAGCATAGGTTCCCAAAGTGGCTGATGCCATCCCCTTGAATGCTGGAACAACCTAGGGGGTGGTAATAGCTTCAGTTGCAATTGGGAGTCATTGAATAAAAACAAGGGTGTGGTGGAAGCATAAGGAAAGAAGAGAAGAAAATTTTGAAAAGCCACTTGTACATGTTTCATCTGTCGTGTAACAGAGTTAAAAATGGTAGTGATTGCATTATTTTCCAAATAAACACACAAAATGCAAGTTATAACCAACCAGTGGTTAAGTCCACCAACAGGTCTTAAAAAGCAAGTGTTGGCAGGCAAGCGTCGTTCATTATCGGGAAGTTCAGCGTACATTGGCAGGAATATGTGCATGTAATGACTTGTTTATAATATGGTACTATATGGTTACATGACATAGTATTGCATCATCAAGATTCCAATGCAGGAAAAAAACCTACACATTTACAATAAATTGTTAAATTTAAGATGCATATTTTTTTGTTGTTTTTTGAAATGGTGCAAATTGAAAAAAAAAAAACAGATTTCCAGGGGGTGCTGAGTAGTTTTTTTTTTTTTTTTTTAGAAGGGGGTGGTAAGCCAAGTAAATTTAGGAACTTCTGCTCTAGCAATTCAGGATAGTTGTTTAAATGATTTGTTTTGATAATCCAGGTTTATAAATGTTGGTTTGTCTTCTCCTTCATATTCGTTGTAAAATATACTTTTACCTTTTTCTTAATTATTATGTGAATGTGAAAATGGGGAAAGTTGTATATGTTTCTTACATCTAGAAAATACAGGTGCTTTCATAACTCACTGTAAAAAACTTAGCTTAAATATTAGTGAGTTTCAGATTTATTTTTATATACAATATAGTGTGTTTATATTTTTATATTATATATAAATTTCTATATTTTCCTATACCCCCCACCCCCAAAAATGCAAATCAAACCCTTTTCACTTTGCTTAGCATATAAAAGCCAACCGTAGTTAGTGGATAAAACTGCTTTAGACCTTCAATCCCCCACTTTCTCTGCAGGGAATGAAGCTCAAAAATGACAAACATTCCCCAGATTTTAGTGGTAGGTTTAAAATATTAAGGTATTGTCATAATAAGACAAAGGATAAAGTAATATAGAATATCTTAGTGATAGTGGGGAACACCTGGGTTCGGAAGTCATGTGTTGGAATCTTGCTTTTTGCTGGTTACTACCTGTGTAACCTTAGCTGAATTATTTAAGCTTTGCGGGCCTCAGTTTACTCATCTGAAAAATGAGAGGCTTAGTCCAGATGACCTCTAAAATTCCTAAAATTAATGATTTTATTAGGGCCATTAGCATACTGTACATTTTAACAAGGTTAAACCAAATAAAAGTCTAAAAACCTCCACTGATTTTAGTGACAATTTAAAACACCCCCGTTCAAGAATTTGCCACTCATCTTCATTAATAATTTTATTCAGCATAGTCTGAGGAATATTATTGGTATGCATTATATTTCAAGTTATACCTATAACTAGAATTGTTTTTTATGCAGATTACTTAAAGGTGAGTTTAGGCAACACAGAACTCTCATTTTGCTTTCTGAATTTTCAAGCCACTTTTATTCATATTCACCGTTTGGACACATGGATTGTCTTTATGTACAGTCTGAGATGCTGTTTTTATTTCCCATCCTCAAGCATTCCATGTGTGTTTGTGTTTATGTATCCACAGGCCTAATTCCCAAGGTAAGAACTGTAGGTGGCATACTTGTCCCTGATACTCACCTGACAGACAAGCTATCTTGAGGCAGTTATGCCACCTGGTGGTTGGTTCATAGAAGAGATATTGTGGTTTGCAGGTGAATTCCTGAGTGACCAGGGATGTTGGGAAACTTCCTGTACTTCTGTTTGTAGGTTTAAGAACCAGTTAGCACTGCTAGCCCCTAACTGGATGCTGTTTAAAAGGACTAGGAAGTGGGCAAGTACCACTCTCCCCTGAGAGTTATGGTGTGTGACCACAGTGACTAGAAGTACCCGACTGACTCTTCCCAGAGTGGACAATCTTCTGTTTCAGCACTGTCTGTAGGTGGCTGTGGGGGTGTAGTTAGTATGTATTTACCCAGTCATAATCAGCTTGAAGACACCATCCTACTGACAGAGACTCACATCTTCCCTCAATTTGGTGTATTTCATTGAGCTCTGGTTACATGACCTTGCCATAATGGAGTCAGCACCCCACAGAAACTGGCAGAACAGAACATAGATTTACCACAAAGCTGTGCACCCACATTTACACTACAGTAGAGACCTTTCTGAACTCAGGAGTTCAAAAGAAGACATAGTTATGGCCACCTCTTAAGTCACTTAATCCTATTTGCCTCAGTTTCCTTATTTGTAAAATGTGCTGGAAAAGAAAATAGTAAATCACTCCAGTATCTTTGCCAAGAAAACACCAAAAGGGGTCATGAAGAGTTAGACACACCTGAAAAGTAACTGAACAAGCTAATCTACATATACATATAACAATGAGCATCCATACGAAAACACCTCTCAGGAAACATTTAAGTGCCTACTATGCAGCATATCCTGTGCTAAATATATACAGATCTTGTATATTTCCGTGCGTATGGATGTGCGCTGGTGATAAGGATTATTAACCAGTGATCTGTGTGTTGTGAAATATTGTTGGAAAATTTACTCTATTGCATAATTAATTTTTCATGATTTTCTTTCTGTAGGACAAACTGAACCTCAGTTGTATCCATAGTCCTACTATAACTGAACTGATGAGGGGAATTCGCTCCCAGATAGAAGGGTTAATCACTGGTCTTCCATCTCGGGAAATGGCTGCCATGTGTCTAGGATTAGCACACAGGTGAGTTTTGTTTGTTCTTAAGCAGCCTTTAATGCCTATAACTGCTTTATAACATAATTCTTGATCTAAAGACTGAAATTTAGAAAGGGAAATTACCACAAGGAGAGAAGACTGGAACTTAGAAAAATCTTTTTCCTCCTCACCTATACGTAAGGAGGGAACATGTTAAGAGAGAAATTTCTCATTATGGGGAGGGGACCCCTCAATTTGTAGTGCTTTTTTTTTTTTTTAAATATGGATTGTTTCCGTGTGACTGGGAGTTTGATTTTCTTTTGCGATCTTCATCTTTGAATCACATTCAGAGTCTTTTTTTTTTTGTCCATACATCTTCATTTTCTCCTTTATTGGCTCCTAGCTCTACCAAAGGATGGCAGATAGAATATTAAGAATTGGGAGGAATCTAAGGACACCAAGTCCAACTGGTTGCCCCCAGGAGAAATCCTTTTTTATTATTATTATTATTATTATTATTTTTTTGGAGGAGAGAGAAGGGAAGGTGGCAATTGGGGTTGAGTGACTTACCCAAGGTCATATAGCTAGCAAGTGTCAAGTGTCTGAGGCCAGATTTGAACTCAGGGCCAGTGCCCTACTCACTGCACCACCCAGCGAACCCAGAAATCTCTCCTCAACATCTTTAATAGGTAGTTATCCAACCTGTTCTTTCATCCTTCCTGAGTTTACTTTGTATCATATTTAACTGTGTAGGTGTTAAATGTCCCCAGTAGAATGTAGGTTCCTTAGGTGCAGGGAATAGTTTGTTCCTTGTCTTTACATTTGCTACTTACACATAGTAAGTAATTAATGAATCTTTGTTGAATTGAGTTTAGATTTGTATATTTGATTACTGATTAGAAGCCTAAGCTACCTAGTGAATGGATCCTTAACACTAAGAACGGTGGTGGGATTCAAATAAATTAACAACCAGTTCTCTGCCCTAATGACCGTTTTGTTTTGAGGTTTGTATCCAATGCTGTGTCCAAAATTAATCTGCCCTCATTTGGTTTTTAATTTTTAAATGTTTGCAAAAGAGACCCTTTTTCTGGGAAGGGACAAAAGGTGGGCAACTCTTTTTGTGAGTATGAAGTAAATGAACACAGCATTGTATACAAAATTAAAAAAGTAAGGAATGTAAATTTGCTCCCACCTTAGAGAGAACCCTGATTACAATTGCCATTTTAACAACCAGTTCGCCAAACTCAACATAAATTTAGGTATTGGTTCAACCAAACCAGTGCAACCCAGCTGAATCCCACCTCTGACTAAGATGCTGTTATCAGATTGATTTTTATGTGTACTTCATAGAAGTGTGCTGTGTATCAGCATCATTGCCATCGGCCTTGCTAATAGGAACAGGACAATTTTAAAACAGCTTTTTATTAACATTGTGGGTGGGTCACAGTATAACTGCAGAAGCTGGCAGGATATGGTGCGAACTATGGGCATGCTTTCTCTTGTCTTATAGGTGTTGTTTTCTATTAATAAATCCTGGCAATAAGATTACAAGGAAATGCTTTTTCTGGAGAATAATTACTTCATTGGTTTTCACAGCCTCTCTCGGTATAAGCTGAAATTTAGCGCCGATAAAGTGGACACCATGATTGTTCAGGCAATCTGTAAGTACAGTATGCAGAGCTTTTTTTCTTGATTACTCTATTCCATGCATTATGATATAGTGGAGAGAGCTCATGGATGGAGGCCACAAAATCTGGTTTCTGTTCCTGGCTTTACTACAGGTTAGATTTGTGATCTTGGCAAGTTCCTAGACCTCATCTCATTCATATATGAAATGAGGGGATTAAACTCTAGTGTCCCAGATGTAAATGTTTCATTCTCCTATTTTACTAAGAATATTCTACAATAGGTCATTTTCATTACATGTTTTGATAGACTCTTTAATTTCCCATGTTTTGTTGTCAGTGATGGAGTTTTGTTGAATGAAAATAAATGATTTGACATTCGTCACTACCACTGAGACAACAGGGAAGATAACAATATGTTGGCCCTCTACTTGTCAGAGAGAAGACATAATGCTTTTAGGAAGTGTTAGTTGTATTGTGGTGCCCTAGAGAATAGCATAATGTTCAATCCTCTAAGTGTACGAGGAGAATTGTGTTTTTTAGTTGGGAGGTTTTAAACTGTTTGAAAAGAGTTCTAAGACTTTTTGCTTTTCCCAGCAATTTGTTTGCAGCTTGTTTTTGCTTAAGTTAAAATGTGGGTTTGTACAGTGATGCTAATGTGGACACAATGTTGGCTTTAGAAATAAAAAGGAAGAAAGAATGAAAGTAGTATTCGGATAACTCAAGAAGGGGGAATAAAGGTATAGGTAATAAATAAATAAAGGAATAGGTAATAAAAATAAACTTAATTGATCTTACATTTCATGGATTACTTCATCCCAATTTATAAGACCTTCTGTGGTTCAACCAATGTGGTATTAGGCTTTTTAGGTAGCAACAAAAAGGGGGAGAAATAGTATTGATATACAAGAATGAGTTTGGCAATATTAGATAAAGCAAAGTTCTGTATAGCTAAGAAGACACATGAGAAGTTTCTCAAGCCCACAATAGTAATACTGATAAAGAACCAAAGAATAGGTCATGTCCTAGAGGAATTTAATAGTTCTTAATGTTAGATAGTTGTAAATACTGACTTTGAACAAAAATACCCATTAAAACAAGTATTGTTTATATTTAAAGTCACTTTTGACCTACAGAAAATAGATTTTTATGGCTTGTTCTTTTGCAAATTTAGTAATACACTAGAAATTACTACTGTTAATATTCTAGAAAATATCTCTATTCAGTTTTTTTTTTAAACCTGACTTTTTTCCAGCAGTCACCTACCTTCTTGCCCATCTTTTGTGCCTCAGAAGTTAAGAGTGAGGTTGCCACAAGTAACAAGGAGCAAAATGCAAAACAAAATACAAATCTATAGTCCCACTCAGTGTGGAGCACAGTCAGGAATGCTTTCTTGCAGGGAGAGAGAATTCTTAGCTAGAGTAGATGAAGGAACTTGGGTATAATCTAAGATTAGAGCCTTTGTTTGATAAACAGATTTATTTAGTACCTCTCAGTCAGGTTTGTTTGTTTTTTTTTTTAAGTGAAGTAAAACTCCACTATTCTGTCAAGGCTATTTTCTCTGATGGCTGGGAAAGAAGGCTTTTTTGATTGAGAAAGCAAAATGAACAGCCTAAAAATTTCAAGAGTAATTTATAATATTTAAGTGGTTATATTTATACCTTTTAAAAATTGATCTTTTGTTTTTATATAATCTTCACTTCCCAATATATCCCTCCCCTACCCAAAAGAGCCATCTCTTACAACAAAGGGGGAAATGGTTTAGCAAAAGTGAATGCAGTGTTCATTACCAATTGTCTCCTAGCTCTGCAAAGCAATTCCATTTAATGGTGTTGATATATTTCTTTCTTTTCTTTTTTTAAAACCTGTTACAGCTTTATTAGATGACCTGGATAAAGAACTAAATAACTACATTATGCGATGTAGAGAATGGTATGGTTGGCATTTCCCTGAATTGGGAAAAATCATTACAGATAATTTAACTTACTGCAAATGTTTGCGGAAAGTTGGTGAGTGAATTATTTATTACTTATCCTTTTGGGCAAGAACAGTCGTTAAAATTTAACCATTGATTCCAATAGTATGCACTGGCATTAAAAAATCTGTGATGTATCTCTAAATATCATGTTTGGGATAGGGAGGGACTGGGAATTACTCTGACTTAGGCTTTGATTTGGGGATCGTTTTGATCAACTGTGATTTTTTTTTTCATCACTCCTACACACAACAAAGAATGTCTATTATTGATTCTTGTGGTCAGCTTGCAATTTACATAGGCCAGATAAATGCTTTAAAAGAAGCTTCAAATTGTTTAATAGGGAAGCAAGGGGAGGATTGTTTATGATATGTGGAAGTTACTTGCTTGAGTTTGACTCTTTGTGTGGCTTCATGATGCATTAGCGTGTTACAATAGAATATCCTGCCACCACTTGGCTCACTGCAGCACATTCTGAGCTTTTATCTCTTGGAAGTATATAGGTCTGCTTTTGCCAAAATAAACATTCTCCTGTGTACCATCTTACACTCTCAAACAGAGAGTTTTGTTTTGCCCTTGTTCCCTAGAATATGTTTTTTAAATAAATACAAAACTGGAAAATCTCAAGTATATCTAAAGCTATGTCATAAGAGGGAAAACCATAGAGCCACATTTGTTCACTAATTTCTTGTTTTGTATTGTCATTTGGATCATTATCCATTTTTATCTTTAACCTTTTGATGTAATATTGTTTGCTTATCTTTCTGCCAATCATTGATTTTTTTTCTTCCCTCCCCCCAGGAGACAGGCAGAACTTTGCTTCTTCAGATCTTTCTGAAATTTTATCAGAGGAGGTTGAAGCTGAAGTGAAAGCAGCTGCAGAGATTTCTATGGGAACTGAAGTTTCAGAAGAAGATATAAACAATATCTTACACCTCTGCAACCAGGTAAAGCAATTCTAGTGATTGCTCAGCCAGGAAGTTATCAGTCACAACAATGATGGCAGTGATGATTTTATATTGATTCTCACCTGATATATAAATATGAGGGTTTGCAGTCACTACCTCATCTGATGCCATCTTACGTAAGCTGTTGCCATTTTTCCTCTTTATAGCTTCCAAAGGATGTCCAGAGAGTGGTCAAAAGGCAATTTAGAGGGAGAAAGAAGAAAAAGTAAAAGGGAGCCATGTAATCCACAATCTAGATCATCAGCTTTAGAATAGTAGTGATTGGTATTGGGAGGTAGGGGGCAAGGGGAGCAATGTAGAACTGTGGGGAAAGTTCTGGATTTGGAGCCAGAAGTCTAAATCCCAGGTCTGGCACTGTGTGACTTTGTGGGGAAAGTCACTTAACCTCTCTTGGTCACCAGGAGTTTGAATGGGATGACCTCTAAAGTCCCTTCTACATCTCAAAGCCTATTTCATGCTCTTACCACACTCCTCCAAGTAACAATTCTTTGGTTATACACATTATGCAACAGTCATTTCCCTTGAAGATATGCAGCAGTCTTAATTTAGAAGAAAATATTGTTGCTGAAGTAGAAAGTTTAATTTGAATACACTTGGTAAAAATACAGTTTAATAGGAAGCTGACTCCATAAGAGTGCTTTAAAGGTCTGGACTTAGCTGCTTGTTAACAGATTCAAGTCCCAGATGCTTACATTCGGGCCAAACTTCCCAAATCACAAAGGTATTTCACAATTAAACCTAAAAGTTTGCCTTTTTCCTCTCTGCCACTTACGTGGACTTTTCTTATCCTACCATTATTGGGCCTCCCTGCCACTTGATGTATGACCACCCTGGATCATATTAGTTCTACATTATTATTTAATAGTGTCTTGTGTATATGCCTCAGACCAAGGAATATTTTTGTTTCTCTCTTTTTTCTTTTTTTCATCCGGACCCTGTGATTTTATTGAAGAGTTTCTTTGGTGAAATATTGATCAGCAATTCTTTTCTAGTTTCTAGAACACTGATATAAGTAAGTTGCCCGAGGTCGCGCAGCTGGTACAGGCAGAGGCAGGGCCTGAACCCAGGCCTTTCAGAGTCCTGTGCTGCACTCGCTTGTCTCTTCTTCCAGGAGTTGTTGTTGAGTGCGTATAATACTTTACAAAGCAGGAGAAATAAGGCCGACTTCTCTATAGAGTACTGAACTTTAGGACTCAGGAACCGTTTTTTTTAATGTATATGATTTCACTTGTGTTTCGTGTAGATAGCCTTTTACATGTGCAGACGTGTGTGTGCGTGTATAATAAACTTATGTGTATGTAGATATTACTTCATTTTAGATACATAGCTATAATACATACCATCGCTAGTCAGATTTTAAATTTAAGGCTAGGGACTGTGTATTCCTTTTACCATCTCCGTTTTTAATTTTTAGCTCTACCGGAGCAGTTTGTTAGGACGTATTTAACCTTTTTCTTATGCACACTTTTTTTTTTACCAGGTGATTGAGATCTCAGAGTATCGAAACCAACTGTATGAGTATCTTCAAAACAGGATGATGGCCATAGCCCCCAATGTGACAGTCATGGTCGGTGAGCTAGTTGGAGCTAGGCTTATTTCTCATGCAGGCAAGTTATTGTCATTTGAATTTTTTTGTGTGTCCTCGCTTTAGCAGTAAGCATTCCAGAGCTTTCTTAGAGCTCAAACTTGTAGTGAGACACAAGAAAAGCTACTGGTTTTTTTTTGTTTTGTTTTGTTTTTTTTTTAATTTAATTCAGTCCTGTGGGTATTCAAGACTGAGGGTTGAAGTGTTCTATGATGATTTTAATTGGTTTGCCTGACTTCTTTTCAATAATGAGGACAACTCTAGTCACTACCTCTTCTGAGACACTTCTGACCCTTTGTTAGATTGGATTAGAAGCTTGTGACATGACTCCTACTTTGGTTGTTGAATAGCACTGAGAGGTAGACTAGAACTTTGCATTAACACCAACCACCTAGTAAAATTAAAGATAGAACATTCATGTTAGGATCCAGTGGGATTTAGTTAGTGAAATACAGAAGGACTTCACTGATAGCCATTGGTTAACTGTGCCAGTCCACAGCACTGAACTCAGGGATGATGGGAGAGTGAGGTTCCAGTGTAGTAACTAAAAGGGGATAATTAGTATTCTTATTCTAGACTTGTGCAGATGTTACCCTTGGTTAAAATTGTTCATTCAAACATAGCCTTTTTCTCTTCGTCTGTTCTTTGTATGCGATAAATTTAAATGCTGCCAGTAAAGGATTTGGTGTTTTACCTCTTATTTTTAAACAGTTTTAGAAAAGGACATATACACACTGTGCTACAAAATATTTATACAGGCTTTCAGTGACTTGACCATTCGTTTTTAGTTCAAGGCTTCACACAATTTACATGTTTAATTGTATACAGTTGGTAACCTTCTTCTAGGTTCCCTTTTGAATTTGGCCAAGCATGCGGCTTCTACCGTGCAGATACTTGGAGCTGAGAAGGCCCTCTTCAGAGCCCTGAAGACGAGACGGGACACCCCTAAATATGGCCTAATTTATCATGCGTCCCTTGTGGGCCAAAGCACCCCCAAAAATAAAGGAAAAGTGAGTTACTGTTTGTTGCTCAAATATCTGTTTCTCAAGAAAGGTTCACAAAAATTTCTTTACTTCTAGGTAATTTCTCGCTCCATTGTTTGCCATCATATAGCAAGTATCTTTATCTCAGCTATTGCCTCCTTTACTGTGCAAGTGGAGAGGAGATCGCAACTTGTTATGGAATGAGAGATATGTTAGGAGCATTTCTGAGGGGAGAAAAACTCAGGCAAATATAATTAGCTGAATTTTTCCGTAGGTAGGTAGAGACACCTTGTTGTAAAAGAGCTTATAAGGCAACATTTTGTTATGCTGAATCCAGTATTTTTTTCAAAATCAACAGTTAGTAAATGGGAGTAAAGACATGGTCCATTGCTGACTGTCATAAAAGTCTGCTCCCTAATGCCCTAATTGAGGATTCCTTTGATCCATATATAAATGACTTGTGCAGATTTTGTATAGATGGAAGAGAAGGCTTATGTGCCCATAGTTTCCTTGTTTTAGTATTGCCAAGGTCCACAGTGCTTACGCAGTTGTTTCGTACCTTCAGCATGGATCAGTCTCTTTTCTCCTTCTTTCGCTCGTTAGTGCCGTTTCTATAGTATATTTTCCTGGGTGCAAATAAGACAAGATCAGGATAGTAGGCAAAAATGTGACATGCCTGCATAGAGCTGATGGTTTACATCAGAGTAACGAAGGAAATTGCCAGGGGAGGAGTGAATGGAGTGCCATCTATCTTGGTGATAAGAACACTGAACAAGGAGTTTGGGACAAAATTTTAAATCTTAACTCCAACACTGGGTGTAACCTTAGGCACAAGCTGGTCAGTCTCTAAACATGTGGTGGTTGGGGAATGAAGGATGCTTTGTAAACCTTAAAGTGCCATAGAAATCTGGATGCATTTTAGAGGATGAGTTGAAGAAAGTCTAGGGCAGACAGATCCTTGAGGTAGAAACAGAAAGGGTCGGGCAAAGGGAGCAATTAGCGAGGTAGAAGAGCCAGGAATGTCTAGGAGCACAGACTCAGTGATGAGAGTTTTAGAGAAGGCAAAGAAAATGAGGAGAAAAAGGCCAGTGGTATGAAAGTATTTTCAGTAGAGTGGAGTCCAAAATCAATCGAAGTAGTTGGTGCCAAAGGAGGGGCTGTGGGTGTTATCCATATTTTCTTCATATGATTGTAGTATATGAAGGGGAGTAGAAATATGAAATGTTAGCTAGATAGCCTAAGGGGGGGGTCAAGGGAAGGTTGTTTTAGGATTAAAGAAACCTTAGAAAGTTTGTAGGTAGATAGGAATAAGCCAACTGAAGAGCAGGACATTGACAGTGGAGGAGAGGAACTATGGGCAAAGGAGGAACAAGGTGTAGGAAGTGGTACCTGTAGAGTTGGAGGATAATCCAGTAGTATGGAGCACCCATTGGTGGTTATAGAGCAGATATTTGTAGTTGGTGGAATCCACGGGGTTATTACTTTGCTCCCAGAAGCAGCAGAGTAGAGAAAATGGATATGGAGGTGCTAACTACTAAGGAGGTTCACAAGGCAGGAGCAGTGGAAGGATGGGTAAGAGATCAAGGGTTGCTGGGACAGTCTAGTGTAACACTCAAGGGGGTAGGGTAGGCCATGGGGTCCGTGTTGAGGAAAAGGAACCAAAGGTCAAGGCACTAGAGGTCATACTAGGATGGAGAATGTGACAGGCACTCTGTGATGACCAGTTTTCCAAAAATGGAGTTTTAGAAGGTCTGGATCTTTGTAATTCTGAGAGGCAATAGAGCCATATGTTGGGAGCATGGAGTAAAGTGGAAAGAGAACTGGTAAATGAGGCTGAACAACTGTGTCATCCAGTTGCTGTTGCTACAATCAGGTATTCAAGCCCCCGTTGGGTCATGTCAGAACATGGGTTAGACTAGGTCCTACTCACAGGTTTGAGAAGTGACAAGAAGAATGTGGAGAGGGCAGAGTAACTATGTGTCGAATGAGTGTCCTTCTCCTCTGTGTCTCTTCCAGATTTCTCGAATGTTGGCAGCCAAAACTGCTTTGGCTATCCGTTACGATGCTTTTGGAGAGGATTCTAGTGCTGAGATGGGAATTGAGAACAGAGCCAAATTAGAAGCTCGGCTGAGGCATTTGGAAGAGAGAGGGGTAAGAACTATGTCCTTGCTAACATTTGAACAACAAAACAGGAAGATTACCAGGGGAAGAGGGTAATTTTCAGTTTTAGTACATTTTAATTAAATTTAATTTAGTACTTTTTAATTAAAGAGTTGAGGCCCCTAAAAAGGGCAAAGAACAAAATAGAATTTTAAAATGCTTGTACCTGTGTAGATCACTGTACTTTCTTGAGCTTTACTAAAGCTTGCTACTAGTTCACAATTTTAAGAAATGAGTGATATTTTTTATGCTAAACCTGCTCAGTCATGTGATTCTTTGTGTATATATTTATTTGTGTGTGTATGCATGTGTGTGCGTGTGTGTGTGCGCGTGCGTGTGTGTGTTTAAATAGTAAGAGACTAGGAGCAGTTGATGAACTAGAATTATCCTGGAATTCTACTCTTGAGTCTAGAAGGATTTCTTCTTTTCTATATTGTGTCTAATAAAAACCAAGTACATGGTATGATGAAGAGTACCTGATATCAGAATCAGGAAGACCTGGCTTCAAATTCCATTTCTGGCATTTGCTAACCTGTGACCCCAGCAGGGGATGGTGGGGAGAGTGTTTATTAAGTGCCTACTTTGTGTTGTCCCCAGCACTTTGCTAAGCACTTTACAGATAGTGTATCACTTGATTGTCACAACAGCCCTTGGGAGTGCTATTATCACCATTTTACATAAGAGGAAACTGAGGCAGACAGGTTACATGAGTAGCCCAGGATCACATAACTGCTAAGTGTCTGGGGCCAGATTTGACCTCTGGTCCTCATGACTCCAGGCCTCCAGCACCCTATTCACTGAACTACCCAATTGTCATAGAGACTTAAACTTTCTGAGTTTTACTTTCCTCATCTGTAGAATGGAGATGAAAATACTTACCACACATGATTATTGCAAGTCCATTAATTGTTTTGTAAACCATAAAGCAGTATATAAATTACAGTCATTCACTGTTTGGAAAAGGTTAACCCAATCCTCCTGTGTCCCTTGTGGGCCTTTTTTGTGTGACTTCAAGAAGCAATTTAATTGGACACTGGACTATAAAAGTGTACAAGGACAGAGATAATATGGATGAGTGAGATTGTAAAAACCTGAACGAACAGTTTGATTGTGGGTGACTGTTCTTTTGCTTTTCAGATAAGAAAAATCAGTGGCACAGGAAAGGCATTAGCAAAAACAGAAAAGTATCTCCATAAAAGGTAGGTGAGCAGGTGCTCATTGCGTTTGGGGAGGGCTCAGCTGTACCTCACTGAAAGCTTACCTGCGCCTTGTCAGTTTAGAAGGAGATCTTAAGATGGTTTTGTGCCATCATGGCTCCTAAAGGGGGAAACATTGATTCGGCTAGCTCACCACCATTCAAGTGTTAGATTTGCTTGAGAGGTTCGTTTTGATATTTAACTCATACATCTCCCAAAATATTTCAGATGCAAGTTGTATCACATTGTAATGTTGAAGCTGGCATTATGCTGCCTTGTACAGAATTCTAAAAAGATTGCTAAATATCTGTAGCGCTTGATGAAATTACTTGACTCTCTTTCAGTGAAATAAAAACTTATGATCCGTCTGGTGACTCAACTCTTCCAACATTGTCTAAGAAACGCAAGTTTCAAGAAGTGTCAGAAGAACAAGATGATGAACCGAAGGTTGAGGTGAAAGCAAAAAAAGCCAAGATCGTGGAAGTTAAAGGTTGTTTTGAACTTCTTCTTTTGTCTAATCTATACTTGAGTTTCTTTGTTGATTACAGATTCATGATCTGGGAGAAGTATTTGGCTTTGAAAGACAAATAGGCAATTCCTTTGGACATCTGAAAGAGAGTTGCATGTTTTGAGGGTGGATGGTGTTAAACTAGCAAACGAAATATTTACTAAATACTTAGGTCATCTTTTAAAGTATCTAACAATGCTGATATTAAGAAGCAGGGGAAACCTTCAGGTCATCTCCTAATTATATCTCCAAATTTATAAAAGAACAACTGATCCTGACCCATAAGGAAGGTGTCATTAAATATTTATGTGTGATTGCTTTTGTATTCCAGTTACTTCTCATTGTTGGTAAAATCAAATTGTGCCAGGGTTAAGATGCTTTCTGTTTGTTACCGATTGTTCCTTTTGAAGTATGAAACTAATTTTAGTCACTGTCTTCTCTGAGATTTTGTCTAAGCATGTCACTTAAAAAAAACTTCACATCCCCACATCAGTGAAGTCTCCAATACACCAACATATGTACTAGACATTTTTACAGATGAAGGAATGAAGAGGTGAGCAGGTACATGGGTGAGACTAATATGTAGGCCGAAAGTCAGATTCCAGACTGTAAATACAATACTTGGGTAGTTGGTACTCTCTTGCACTTTCTTGAGCCATTTACACAGCCTGTGTACCAAGAAAGAAATATGAAGGCTAAGCAGAAGGGGGGAGCAGGCTAAGTTATCTGAATTTTAAGTTTGCTTAGATAATAACAATTTAGATGTGTTCAACATTTGAATTGGGCCACCTTGCAAGATAATAAGCTCTCACTAGCACATTTTCAAGAAGTAGGTAGATATCCATCCATTAATTCTGTTGTAAAGCAAATTTCAGTGAGAGAAACAGATTGGACTAGAATCACATGACACCTGAGCTTCATTGCATGTTTTATGTAGGAAAATGTATGCTGGTGATAGATTACTACTGGTTTTTTGTTTGTTTTAATACTCAAGCCATTTGTCTGAAATAGACCCCAAGGAAATAAAAGAATTTAAGCATCTCTGTTCTGGAATTTAGAAACTTGTATAAGTACAGAAACAAAATGATAAAACCCCATTTTCTCTGCTGGGGAAGGAAATAACTGAGCATCATTCTTTGTGATAGTTACTATGCCTGTGAAATACTAATTAGTATCCCTATCTCAGTTCTTGGAATACAGGATTTTGATCTATTGCTGCCAGAACCTTAGAGCATAACAGGACAAAGCATGCTGAAGTTACTCATATCCTTCAGGGAATCAGCTGAGTGAAAAAATACAAGACTTTGTAATAATCCAGGGACTTTAAATATAATTGTAGTGTTCTGGGCTTAGTTCAGTTGATTAGAGCTGGGTACTTGTGATGTCAAGGTTTGTAGTTAGGACCCTGTAAAGCTTAGCCAATTTTTAATAGAGAAACTCTTTGAAAGTCATGAACTGTCACTTATCCCTGTCTTTTAAGTGTGTGCCCCAGAGGGAGCAAGAATGGGTCTTCAGTCCATCACCAGAAAATAAGAGTGCTATAAGCACAAAAAGCTCATCTACATTACTGGCTCTTTTACAAAGTCTGAGGAAGCTGCTTCATGTTGCTCTCTGTAAAATGAAGAAAGTTGATGGTTTTTCTGGCATCCTAGGGTTCACATGAAAAAGTAAAGCAATGTCTTTTAGATGCTCCCCTTTTTTGGCTGCAAGGCACCTGAAGGCATTGAGGTCCATTGTGACAGGAAGAATTCTGAGAAACATCACACCATCAGTTCATCTCTCTTGGCCTCATTGAAAAGTGAAAATTGAGCTACAGGATTAGGAAAGTTTCTTAAATCCAGTATTCTGTGTTTTTTTTTTTTCATTCTTTACAGAGGAAGAAGAAGAAGTAGAAATTGATTCTGCAAAGAAGAAAAAGAAAAAGGATAAAAAGGAAAAAAAGAAGAAAATAAAAGAAGAAATTCCTTCAGAGGTGGAGCCATCCACTAGCATAGTGATTGAAGTATGTTTCAAGTTTAATTACCACATTTTTTTCTGCTTGTGAAAACAAGTCTATCTTTAAATCATTATACAGTGGTATCATAAGCAGCCACAACTTGATATCCTCATGGTACTTATATTTGCAAAAGTATTGCTTTGTGGGTGATTATTTTACTGAGGGTTTGGGATAGAATGGGGTTAGTTTATATAGCCCCTGAGCTAAGAAATGGCTTTTACATTTTTTTAATGCAATAAATTATTTTAAAATGTAAAGATCATTCTTAGCTCAGGAGCTATACAAAAGGAGATTGTCAGCCAAATTTTGAGCTGTAGTTTGCAAACTCCCTGAAATACGAGAGAAGAAGGGAGGTTTTTGGTTGAGTTTGTGATGTCAGATTTTCATATATGATTAAGGTTCGTTTATACAGATTTTTTTTTAATATTTGTTAGCATAAATTGATTAATACATGTTTTCAGAGCTCATTTAAAAAATTCTGCATCCTGTTTAATTATTTTCAGAGTCCAGAAAAAAAGAAGAAAAAGAAAAAAAAGAAAGATACTGTGGACCAATGACATGAAGCAGCTTAAAGTTTTGACAACTTGAACAGATTTTCCTTCCAATTCAGCTTGGCACATGCCAGAGATGGTCTTTGAAATATCAGGACAGGAGAACAAAACAGTTAGTTATCTACCATGGCTCTCAATCTTGAACGGGACACTTAATTTTTTGACATTTTCTCTCATTTAAAAAAACAAAAACCCTTCCATTTACTAGAGTCTTTGATATACAAGTAAAGATATTTTCTTTGTATCATGAGTCAATTGTATGTTTTCATACTTCCAACATTGGAATCCTTGGTCACTGGCCTAATTTCATAACAGCATAGCATGTTAAAGTCAAAAAGAACTTTCATGGTTATCTGGCCCAATTCCCCTTGTTTTACAGATGAGAACATTAAGGCCTAGAGAATCAGGGTGTAGCCTGGAGTCCAGCCCTCAACTCCAGTGCCATTTTTTCTAATAGTGCATGTTGTTCTTTGTCAAGCTGCCCTTGCTGTGCCATTCAGGGTGGTATAGTTATTAAGGATAAAGGTGAGAGCAGTCACATCAAAGGGAAGGTAAGGAGAAGGTAGAAAAAAATGTTCTAGTTGTTTTCAACACCCTCTGCAGGTTCTCCTATGTAACTGACCATTCTTCAGTATCCTTTGCTGGATCCCCATGTTCACTGACTATACCCCAAGGTCCTGTACAGGGTCTTCTTCTCTTCTGACTCTCTGTTCTTTGGGTGGGTTCTTTCTCTCCCTTACAGGTGACTTACATGAGCTCTGCCAACACCAGCTTTCTATTGGATGTCCTGACGGTACCTCAAATTCAACTTGACTGAAACAGTTGCTCTTTCCTCCAAGCCCCATGTCTTCCAGACTTCCTGATTTTTGCTTAAAAGGATTGCTATCCTTTTGGTCATGTGTGTTTGATATCATCATCTTTAACTCCTCACTCTCACTCCACAAAACAGTTGCCAAGTCTCAGCGGTGTCCGACAACATCTCTTAACAACTGACTCCGCACCATTCACTCTATCAAGCCCTTCCCCACCCCTCACCTGTGCTGTTGGAATAGCCTCCTGATGGGTCTTTCTTAAGTCTCTTTATATTCTCCAATGCACGTTCTACACAGATGCCAAAGTGATTTTATCGACACATAGTTGTGAACAAGTCACACTGCCTGAGTGGCTCTCTGTTAGCTCCCTTAACAAATACATCCTCATTTTGGACATTTAAAGCTCTTCGTTCATAATCTGTCTCCGCTTCCATGCCTGCCTTATACGTTACTCTCCTCCATGCAATGATAAGCCAGATTGACCTTGCTTTTCCTCCTGAAGTACTTGTCTCTGTGCTTTTGAAATACACTCCCTCTTTATCTCTGCCCCTTGGAATTTTGGGGCTTAGCTCAAGTACAACTTTATAAATGAAGCCTTTACTATTTTTCTAGTGGCTTAACCTCCATATTTTTTCAAAACCTTATTTTTTCTAATTACCAAGCATTTTTTGTTCCACTTGCCTCTCAAATCCCTTACCCCCTGGGGAGAAGGGAAAAGACATCTAGGTCCAAATTAGGGCCAATAATAAATCCTGTGAACTGGTCACATACTCAGATTTCCACTATTTCAAGTTATAATTATGTAAAGTAAGAACTTTGGTTCTAGCCCAATGGAAATATGCAATGCAAATTCAAATAATGCAGCCTCTTCATGAAAGTTCATTATTCACAATGTGGACCTGGCTGTACAAAACCCTCATAAGCATAGTCAAGCAAAAACAAATTCATTTCAGCACGTTGAAAAATGTTTCTCACTCTGAAGGAGAGTTTATAACCTCTGGCATGAAGTTGGCATCATTTTTGTTTGTCCTAGAATCATGGTTAATTATTGAATCAATCAGTTCTTAGATTTTTTTTTGTTCAGTTTTGTAATATTGATTTGTACATAAACTGTTGGGATGAGTCATTTCAAAAAATAAGTCTTCCATGCTTTCTCTAAAACCTTCACTTGAAGCATAATAGTATTCTATTGTATTCATCCAACATAATACATTCGGCCATCCCTCAATTCAACAGTACCACCTAACCTTCCAGTTCTTTACTGCTATTAAAAAGAGCTTCAATAAATATTTTTATACATAGGACCTTTGTTTTGAATTCTTTAGATCAGGGCTGTCCAAAATGTGGCCTACCAGCATAGAAATTTATGTAAATGCTTTAGTAAACAAAGCCGAACTACCACAGAGCTCTCACTAAAATGGCAAATCAAATGCTTTAGGCTATAGACCTAGTCATGGTGTCACTGGGTCAAAGGGCAATGCACAGTTTTAGTCACTCTTAGTCCTAGTCATAAATTGTTTTCCCAAATAGCTGAACCAGTTCTTAGCTTCCCCAATAATAGAATATAAATTTGCTGGTCATTTGTCATTTTCCTTTTTTTGTCAATTCCACCAATCTGCTGGCTGTGAGGTTGAACCCCAGTTGCTTTAGTTTGCATTTCTGTAATTAAGTTTTGGAGCATTTTTTCAGGCTTGGATTTCTTCCTTGAACTTGATCATTTCTTTTGACCATTTGTCAGGTGGGGAATTGGCTTATAAATTTAAACCAGTTCCTTCTACCTTGGAAATGAGAAGTTTTATCAGCATTTTTTCTTAATTATTCCAAGTCTAATTTTAATTTACATGGTATTTGTGCAAATTCAGATTTTACATTTATTGTCTGTGATCCTTGTTTGTTTCCCTTCATAATTACACTTACGTGGCACCCCCTTTCCAAGGCCACCAAGAATCATAGAACTAAAAGGCAAGAGCTCAAGTGCTCCTGGCTTCAAGTTTGTGGACAAACTTCCACAGAGAAGCCAGAAAGACACACTTGACAAAACTTTTCATTTTTCTTGAGCATAGGAAAGAAAAGCAGATAGGGAAGGAGAGGAAAAAACCCATTTATACCCTTCTGGAGCTATTACAGCATGCCATATGGAGTCTGTTCCATTCAATACTTAGTACTGTCTTTTTCTTTTGTACCAAACAATGGTTTCTCTTTCTGTGATTTGTATCCAAGCTTTGAACATGGAGCTTGAGAACGAGAAAAGGGAACTCAACCCTAGAAGGGCCAGAAGACTTATCTTTGTATTCCTAAAATCTAGTAGAGTGGCTGGCATGATAAGGGTTTAAATGCTTACTGGATAAGATGAATGAACATTCTGAAGCCCACTCCTTAAGTGAATGGCAGGGTGTAACTTGTTAATTGACCCTATCATACAGAAGGCTATTTGTATTCCCCCTAAAGTCCTCCTTGTGCCCCTTCATGAGATTCTGAATTCTCAGAAAGGCTGACAGCAAGCAGATCACACTCTGAAAGATCCTTCTGAGCTCCAGTGATGGACCCTTTTTTTCTATTGTAATAGGATCAATTTAGCTGAATTCAGAGAGAAATTTTCTACCAGTATAGCCACAAGATGGTTAATTTTATTTGATTACTTCAGTCTATGAAGAATTTTCCTGAAGGGTTTGGCAGAATTGCCACCTGAATCAGAAGATGTCAAACACTGAAATGTTGAAGTTGCATTTATTTGGATCAAGTTCTATGAACAGTTCTTAATTTTAAAATAGGTGAGTTTTTTAAATTTTTATGTCTTTCCAAATTGTTTTCCATTTCCATGTTGTCTTTTATACATTGTACTCTTTACTACTATCACTCCACCCTTTCCATTCACACCTGTGGTACTGTAAGACTCAGTTGGAAAAGAGTAGGTGTCGGAAGTGATGACTCCTTTGAAATATTAGTATAACCAAGCCCTTCACAATGACAATGACAGAATTTTTTAATGTGGATTACAATAATTTAAAGGGGGCAGCTAGATGGCGCAGTGAGTAGAGCACCAGACCTGGAGTGAGGAGGACCTGAGTTTCAAATCCGGCCTAAGATACTTGACACACTTTACTAGCTGTGTGACCTTGGGGAAGTCACTTAACCCCAATTGCCCCTCAAAATAATCATTTTAATGGAAAATTCTTGGAGAAAAGAATAAGATAAAAATTAAATAGTAAATTCCTTTTCATTTATGGAAGGTCAGTTTCTGGCAATCAGCCATCAGGAAGGACTGTAGTGGGTCAAATCATTAGCCTCAGTGGCCAATAGAAGTATTTGACTTCAGTAGAAAGGCGGACCCACCCAGAAATTGGTGCAAAGTAAGTAAGAACTATGTTGGCATCTGTATTTCAAGGATGAAAACCAAAGTAAGTTAATTTTTGTTTGAGAGTGTCTTGAGCTTTTCTGTGACTACCTCATCCTCCACAAAGAAAGAGATTGCCTATTCCAGCTTGCATGGTTTAACGTCAGGGACATTGCATTTGGAGTCAAGAACCTTCTCAGAGGCTTATAGATCTGCCTATCCCTAGAAGGAACAGAATCTTGAAAAAAGGAGGGGTGGGGGTATAGATGATCACAAACAACATTACTTGGCAGTGTGATGTAGTGGCCAGAAAAGTGAACATTCTCCAAATTTATAAAGGGACATAGATTCCACTACACACCTGATCCTGGAGAACTGCATTCAGTTCAGGGTGCTATAGTTTAAGGATATTGGTCATCTGGACAATGTCCAAAAGAGGGTGACCAGAATGATAAAGGACCTTGAGGCCAGGACATATGCAAATTAGCTGAAGGGTATGTTATGAGGAAGAAAAGACTTAGAAGGGATGTGAGAGCTGTCTTTGATGAAAGGATAGTGAGAAGTGACTTCTTGTTCTATTTAGAAGACACTACCAGAAATTGACAAAGAAGAAAATTTAGTCTCACTGTCAGGAGAAACTGATAATCACAAATAATTAACCAATTTGTTGGCAATAGACTAGCTAACTAAAAGGTATTTTAGTTTGACATCTGTGTTAAGGGGAGACCAAATTGTTCAGTGAAATGGTTAAAACTCTAGTAGTTTTTTTAATGTTAATTTTGACTAGCCAATTTAAATCAATAAGCTACGCAAAACAGATTCTGAAGGAAAGCCATGAATTGTTTATCTTAAGGGCTTGTGGAGGAAAAGCTAGTGTTTTATCCTCCATGCTAGTCTTTGAGAATTTCATTTGATCCCTTCTCTTCCCGTGTCCTCTGTGACATTCTGCCTGCCCATTATTTCCTCTTTCTCATGCATCTCCAGTCTCTCCCTCTCTACTGTTGCTTTTCAGTATACAAATGTACTTAGATCTCTATGAGCTTTAAAAATGCTTCCCTTGATTCAGCAATGATTTTGTCATTCACTTTCCTTCCATCACTGCCACGCTTCCAGAAAAAATGCCACCTTTTACCACATTGCCTTCACACACATTCATTCAATGCAGTATTTTAGCAAATGTCTCTGCCTGCTGTATAATCCCAGGGTCTAACCAAAATACAGATGACGCATAGTTTTGCCTATTCGTTTACAGTCTAGGAGAGGGTAATGTTGCAAAGTACTATGTGAGTTGAAAGGCAGAGAAAAATAATTGCAGGACTGGGTAGGTGAAAAAAACATTCAAGAATATGCTATTTGGGTTGGGTTTTAAATGATGGAACAGCCTAAGAAAAAGGATTGAAGGGATGGAGTGGGCATTCCAAGCAATGGGGAAAGAGGAGCAAAGGTAGAAAAGCATAAGACACATAGAGGAGCCTGGGAGTCATATAATTTGGCTGGAACATGGAGAACTTGGGGATTGGCATGAGATAAAGCATGCAAAGTACTGAGGGGCCAGTGTACCTACCTTAGGAATGAGTCTGTGAGGAAAATACTTTGCCATTGTGCCATACTTATTTGCATATGAATTATATGCTCTCCCTCTCCCACCTCACCCAGTAAAATGTAAGCTTCTTGAGGACAAAGACTATTTAATCTTCATCATTATATCCTCAGAGGTCAGCTTGTAGTAAAAGTTTAACAAATGTTTGTTGAGTTAAATTGAATCTCATTCACTTACCACCCTTGTGGAGACAACATCCCTATTCATTACCCCAACACTGGCCTCTTGCACAGAGCTGTATATATGTCCACTTGTATACCCAGTCAGCACTACAAGTTCAACATGTCCAGAACCAAAATAATCACCTTTACCCTGAAACAACCTTCTCTCTCTCTCAACTTGACCCCACCTAATCAGTTGCCAGTCACAGCTGACATTTTTGGATTACAAAGTCAAATCCTGTCTACTTTTTGCTCTGTAAGGTGCCTTCTGTGAGTCCTTCCTCTCTACTCATACTGCCACCTTTCTAGTTCAGGATCTCATGTATTTCACCTGAACTGTTGTATCCTAACACTCCTGTCTGTAGTCTCTCCCCTCTCTAGGCTAGACCTGTCTTCCTATCTAGCTATTCAGATCTCATGTCTTCCCCTGTTCAAAAAAACCTTAGAAGCTGCCTACTATGTGCTTTGCACTCTGCTAGGCTGGGATTTTTTTTTAGACTGCCACATTATGATCAGAACCTGTTTTCCAACTCAGACTCATCATGAGAGTTGCCTGAATCACTAAGAGATTAAAAAAGTGGGTCATGGGGAGTCACCCAGACCAATAAGTGTCAGAGGCAGCACTTGAGTACATGTCCTGACTCAGGCCAGTTCTCCGCAAAATTTTTTTTTAAAAGATTCCCTACTCTGCATTCTACCAAGGCTGATATGACATGAACAGAGGCAAGAAGAAAGCAAGATAGGGAGTAGGGAAGAATTACAGTACTCAAGAAATTAAGGAGGGAGAGAACATTTAATTGGGGACATCAGGAAGGCTTTGCAGAGGAGGACCTAAACTTTGAACAAACAGAGGGACTCCAAAAGGCCAGAGATGGAAAAGGCTGTCCATCCTATCTTATGAAAGATGGGCAATGCTGGTAGGTGGAAGATGCCACGTTGAGTTGGGGGAGCACTTAGTCTAGTTTGGAGAAGATACACGAAAGGGAGGAAGGTAAGACAAGCCTGGAAACAAAGTTTGAATGCCAAATGGAATATACAATTATCCCTTCTACATCACGATTTTCCCCATTGCAGTTTCACTGTATCATGGGTCGACATAAGAAATCAAATGGGAATTTGAAGGGAGTTTTGCAGAAGCCGCAGATGACATGGGAAAGTCAGCAAATGACATAAAAGTTTGAAAACTCAGAAATGCATAAAATATATGTGTAGTATAATATCAAGAAAAAAGAAGGAAATCCATGAAGCCTGAAGACTTCTTGTCTGGTATAAAGGGGTCGCCAAAAAGTTATACATGGATTTTCCAGATCACGGGGTGCCATGCCCCTGACCCCCACAATGTGGAAAGGATAACTGTATACTTAAAACGTCATGTAACGTTCAGTTTTGTATACAATTTTCTTTTTCTGTTCTTAGTATATGGAAATACTAATATTTGTTAAGCTTTTAATAAAAAAAATTAAAGTTGGAGCCAGATTGTGGAGGGCCTTAAGTGACAGATTTAGTAGTTTGTATTTTATCATAGAGGCAATAGTGATTGAAGATTTTAGGCAAGAGAACTTACAGTAGGTACATTTTTTAATATACTAGTATTAGATTTTCAGCACCTTGTAGGACAAAAATACCAGTTCTTTTTGAATCATCTAATAGAATTTCTTTTCAAAAAGTTGAAATGAGAAATAATTTGAGTATGCCCATCAGATTAAGTATGTAACCTGCAAGGTCTCCAGTTTTCCAAAGTTACGTTATTCTCTGGTAACCTTGAGCTTAATTTGAATGCCAAGAATATTCAGTCATGTTGCTTGGCAAACCAAAGGAAAAACTAAAAAACTAAAACAAGCTTTAGATAGCTATCAGTTAGTACTGGCATAAATAATTGGGGAAAATCACAGCCATTTGGAATAGGGAAAGTATGCTATATCCCTCTGATAATGCATTCACTTGAGGTGTCAGTCCCTGAATTTAAATAACCTGCCACTGCTTAGATTAAAATTTTAGATAAAATTGGCTTGACAAAATTGAGAGCCAAGTATATTATCATTGTTTTCTAAACTAGGCAAATAAAATTCTGCCCGTTGATCTGAACAGCAATTAACCATGCTGCCATTCCTAAATGACTAACATGAAAACTTCAATGGTCTTGGCAAAGAAAAGGAGCTTTCTGATAGGAGTATGCTACTTAATTTCAAGTCATAAAGTTATCCATTGCTGTTCTCACTGAAAAACAGAAGTGGAATTATGAAGAAAAAAATGAAAAAAAATTATTTTTGCAGAACAACTTTCAGGTGAATTCTCAAATGAGTGGCATATCATGTAGTTGGTTTAAAAGCAAAAGCTATAATTTAATCAGTTTCTATTGGTTCAAAGACAAGAAAGTCCCAATCAGGTTTTGAAACATGGGCAATAGGACATGGGAATAAAGCCAAATACTTTAGGAGAACCATCAGTAAGAGAGCAAACTTATGGACACAAGAGCCTGAAAGTTGCCAGGTGATATTACTAATTTCAAAACCCCATCCCCTCCACTTAGCCACTTTCTTTGTACTAGCTGGATAGGGAATGAGCCTGTGATTTCCACTGGTCTTGTGGTCTTGTGAACTTCAAGGTGAGGGATTATTTCAGCTTTGTTCAGTCGTTTCAGTTGTGACCAACCCCATTTGGGGTTTTCTTGGCAAGTAGTTTGCCATTTCCTTAGCTCAGTGTACAGGTGAGGAAACTGAGGCAGTTAAGTGACTTGCCCAGGGTCACATAGCTAGTGTCCCGAGGCTGGATTTGAACTAAGGTTTTCCTAACACCAAGCCCCCGGCACTCTATCAACTGTGCCACCTAGCTGTCCCAAGCTGGTCAGCACCTTCTCTGAAACTTCAGAGTCTAAAATAGTTGCCTAGAGCACTAAAAGATTGTGACTTACCAGGGTTACCCAGCCAGTGTGTGTCAGAGGCAAAACTTGAACTGGGTTCTTCCAAGTTAGTTCTCTATCCACACCTCTAGACTAGTTTAATATATAAAGAGATTTCTACCTCCACCTCATCGTTGTTAAAGGGTTGCAACTGGGTACAAGGTTTTATGCAGGCAGTTAGGTGGCGCCATGGCGCACAGAGCCCTAGGCCTGGAGTCAGGAAGACTCATCTTCCTGATTTCAAATCCAGCCTCAGACACTTGGTACCTATGTGACCCTGGGCAAGTCACTTAACCCTGTTTGACTTAGTTTTCTCATCTGTAAAATGAGCTGGAGAAAGAAATGGCAAACCACTCCAGCACCAACAAGAGCAACACCATGGTGCAGTAGAAAGTCATTCTCTGAACCTCAATTCCCTTACCATTAAAATGGATTATACCTGCCGTGACTATTGGGCAAATATGTTACTAGGAGGAGATGAGCTAATGTAGTAAGGGCATGATATAAATATGTTATTATTATATGGACCTCCACCACCCTTAACTTTGTAGTAATTAGCTTCTGTGGTTCCTAATTAGAGTTTAATTGGGGCCTGATACATTTGTTGAGCCAACATGAAACGTTGGAATTTGCAATCAGAGGACCTGGGTACTAATGCATCTTTCATTTACTAGTTGCCTGACTTTGCACAAGTCAGTTAACCTCTTTGGGCCTCATCTATAAAATAAAGAGATTCAACTAGGTAGCCTGTAATATCCCTTCCAGTTTTAAATCTATGATCCTATGAAACAGATAATTATTAAGCAAATTTGGGAGGTGCTACTAGTCACAGATTGTGAGTGGAAGGAATCTTGTGGTTTAAAATGAAAATGAAAATTTGAGTTGGTCGTTGAGCTGCGGCTTTGTGATTGATCCCTGAAGAGGTGTAGGGTACTAGGAAGCATACAGGGTCTCACTGCCATCCACAGTGGTGGAGATTCTTTGGGCCCACCATTGTTGATTGATCGACATGCCACCGTGAGTCTGGTGTTCTGGAGAAAAGATCTCCCTAGTCCGTGATGATTTCAGAACATCTTGTGGCAACCAACAAACAGCTTTGGAAGTGGTTCTGTAGGTCTCTGATGCCAAGCGAGAATCTTTGTT
The DNA here is from genome assembly GCF_011100635.1 of Trichosurus vulpecula. Taxonomy (NCBI): domain Eukaryota; kingdom Metazoa; phylum Chordata; class Mammalia; order Diprotodontia; family Phalangeridae; genus Trichosurus; species Trichosurus vulpecula. The sequence goes on along the minus strand of NC_050576.1, from coordinate 300,187,480 downwards.
TGGTAAAACTGAGAAGGGAATCTTGTCAAAGATAGGAACCAGGGCCCTTTCAGGATTTAACTGGTACACTCTACATCCTAATCAAATTAGCTTCCATGCTGTTCGAGGTACACAAACATTCCATCTCTTGCTTCCCATGCCTTTGCAGTTTGTCCCCTAAGCCTAGAATTCACTCCCTCAAATGCTTGAGACCTCCTTCAAGAGGCCTTTCCTGACCTCACTGTTCTTGAGGCTTCCCCCAAATGACTTTACTTTCTTTGTTTATATTTTGCATTTATTGATCTGTACATTTCGTTTCTCCCACAGTTGAATATAAGTTTCTTAGGGGCAGCCAGGTGGTGCAGTGAGTAGAGCACTGGCCCTGGACTCAGGAGGACCTGAGTTCAAATTCTACCTCAGACACTTGACACTTACTAGCTGTGTGACCTTGGGCAAGTCGCTTAACCCCAATTGCCCTGCCTTCCCCCCTCAAAAAAAAAGAATATAAAGTAAAAAAAAAGAATATAAACTTCTTGAAGGTGGGAACCATTGTATTTTTGTTATGTATCCCCAGCTGCTTACTGCCTGAATGAATGAGAAAAGGATGTTTGAGGTGCTTACTATGTGCCAAGCACTAGTTATACAAAATAGAAAAACCTAGACATTCTGTACTTTAACTGAGAGAGAGAACACCTAAAAGAAAGTTCAGCTTAAGGGTAGATGGAAAGGCCCAAAAGTCCAAAAGGTCCTGCAGCAGGGTAGATAGCAAGGCCCACAGGTACCTTAAGTTACATTAGTAGGTCAGATATCTAAAAGGTATAGAGATAGGGAGGGTGTTTAGTAAAGCCTGATGGTACTCAATCTTACCAGAAGGAATAGAGTTCATGACTCTCATCTCATTCAAGCCACATGAGCAACCAAGCAACCAGGATGGTTTATAGGCAATCCAAGGCCAGGACAGAAGGAAAAAAAGGGAAGGGGAGTGCCCTCAGAAATGGCAAGATGGGTTCATAGTAGGTGCTTAATAAACACTTGAATGCTTAAGTGAATGAAGTGATGAAGGCACCATAAAGACAAACTTATTCTAATAATTTTTTTTCCTAATTAAGTGACCTCTCAGCTTATATCAGAAAACATGCCCTTCAAAGCTGGGAGACAGCCCATTCTTATTTGTGCAGCTGTGAGTGCATCCCTATAAAACTAGGCAAAGAGAACAAGCTATATAAAAACTAAAGCCTCTGATTATTCAACCCAGGTGTCGCAACGTTTGAGGGATATGACTGAAAATGAGGCAATGAGCTTAAGGGTGGGATCACATCTTTCCAAAATCTGGTCTGCTTGTCAGTACTAGTGGAAGGGAAGAAGAGAATGCAGGCATATTCCAAAGACTTTAGTAGGTCAGGATTCTGTGGTCCCTCCTTGGGTTGGATCAGAGGACCTCAAGTCTCTTGACTCATGGCCTAGAGCTCTTCTAACTTACACTGTACTGCTACAGGTTACCAAGGAAAAAATAATTTATTTCCTTGCTATTCAGTCCAATAAGCTCTTATTAAGCACCTGCTGTGTACCAGACACTGTTTCAGCTGGAAAAACCAAACAGTTGCTACCCTCGGTTTACATTCTACTGGAGAGCAACAGCATGTGCATATAGTAGTAGATAGTTACACAATATGCAGAAAGTAAAAATAAAGTAGTGGGGGGAGGGGTGAAGGATACTAACAACAGGGAGGGTCAAGAAAACCTGGGGTAGGAAGTCCTGATTATTTTGCTTTGATGCTGTAAATCTATAAGATACTGGAACTGGAGGGTTGAGAGTGATACATAAATGCAGTTGAGCAGTGTGAAATGTATGGAGATCATGTTTCTTATACAGGTTATTTTAGTTAAATTTTCTAATTTAGAAAGATACAAGTCCTGCCTGCTTTCATGGTACTGACAATCTAGCATTACATTTTGAATACTCTAATGTCTAACGAGGTTCTATGTCCTCATAGTTAGGATCACATCCGCATTTATGGAAGAGGCATGGAGTGAAGACCCCAAATGACTGGGGAAGATGAAAGCCCATCCCCAGATAAAATTCATAATAATAAAAGAAAAAAAAAACAGAGAACAGCTCATTAGTCTTCACAGAAAGACATAACTTGACTCATCAGAAAATGTTTACCTATGTGCCATGAAGAATAAAATTTTCTGGCATTGAAAATATGTGAATTTATTTAAAAGTGTCCTCCATCATACCTTTCTCACCTGGTGTGCAGCACCCTAGGCAGCTGCCTACTTTGCCTACCCCTAGTCTTCGCCCTGACCCAGGTAAAAAAAAACCTCAGATTAACCTGGATGAGAGAAGCATTGAAGCTCAGTTGGGCTGGCAAACACATTCCCTGAGACTGATGATGAAGTTCATGTTTTTGTCATTTGATCCCTGGCCGGGGTGAATGTCACTGACCCCAGGGCGATTGGGTCAGAGAACACACGTAGGTCTGTGTCCTGGAGTCTGTTGGGGCATGAATGATAAAAGAAGTTACAGATAAAGCAGACAGGAGGGCACCAGGTGGGTCTGGGTAATCTGGGGGGTGGGGGGAGGGGGAGAAAGCAGTGAGTGAAGTTAAGGAAAACCTGAGTGAAAGACTTGAGCTGTTTCCTGTTTCTGAAGCAAGCAAGGGAATTAAGAACTTAGTCCCTCCCATTTGCTGGCTTTGGTATTTCCTTTACTCCCTCCCATCCATGCCTTTTCTCCAGTAGATTAATAGGTAATTGTTGGAAGGGAGCATGGTCTACAGGAAAAAAATACTGACTTTGGAATCAAGACTTGTGTGAGTTCAAGTTCCAGTACTGACACACACTGTGTGACCCTTGGCAAGTCACTTTAATTCACAATGACTCAGTTTTCTCACCTGAAAAATGGGGTAAATGATATGTATAGTATATACCTAATGGGGTTTTCATGAGGAAAACTCTCCTAAAAACCTTCAGTATAGCAAGAATGATGCATCTGTGATTTCTTACCTAAACAGATCACAGTTCCCCCTCATCCCCTTTGACTTGGTAGACACTGTTTCAGAGTTGTTGTGGCTAAAAAAAAAAAATTCCTCCCTGGCAGCCAGCGTCGTGATAAGCCTCTCAGAACTTGGCTGAGCTGGTTAGTCCTTTTGCTCAGGGTCACCTCCATACCAAGATAGGAAATTGGAGTAGGGCTCCAGTGGAAATTGAATCTTAGGTACGATGTAAAAGTGAGTTGCACAACAGCGCGGCATAGCAGCTGCTTTACAATCAGGAAGACTTGAGTATAAGGCCCATCGCTAACATCAAACGGCTCCCCGTTTCTTACAAGGTCAAATATAAAACCCTCCATTCGGCTTTTACCGCCTAGTCCTTTCCTTGTTTTTCTTTCCAATCTTCATACAAAGGCTTTCTTGCTGTTCCTTTAACTGGATGCTCCATCTCCTGACTCCATCATCATCATTATAGTAAGAATAAGAATAGTAGTATTTATATAGCCTTACTATGTGCCAGGCTCACTTGATCCTCTCAACAACTCTGGTAGATAGGTGCTATCACCATTCCCACGGAGGAAAAGTGACTTGCTCAGGGTTATCCAGGCTAGTGTCTGAAGCTGGATTTTAACTCAGGTCTTCCTGACTCCATGTCCAGCGCTCGATCCCCTACACCCGCCTTGCTGCCCCTCCTCGCTGACTGTCCCTCTGCCCCTTTGCCTCTGGCTCCCCTGGCTTCCTTCAAAGCCAAGCTGAAATCCTCCCTTTTAAAAGAGGTCTTTCCTTATCCCTGAGATTGCCTCCTTCCTTTTGAGATTACCTCCCATTTACCCTGTATACATCTTATATGTACATACTTGTCAACATGTTTCGATTATTAGAAGATGAGTTCCTAACCTTTTACCTGACACATAATCAGTGTTTAGTAAGTGCTTGTTGACTCACCAACTGTGGCACATCCTCATGATCCTCATCCTTACCATCACCATCATTACACTGAATACATATTATGTATGCGACACTGTGCCAAGTGGTGTGGGGATTTAAGAAAGAATATAAGATGCGAGAGGAGACAGTGTAATAATAGTACAATGAGCTCTGACCCTGGAATCAGAGGACCTCAGTTCTAAAACCAGCTCCATCACCTGTGTGACCATGGACAAGTAATTCACTTCTCTGGGACTCACTTTCCTCATCTATAAAATGAGGAGGTTGGATTCCTTGATTTCTGAGGGCCCTTCTACCTCTAAACCTAGGATGTCTAATCAACTCTAACACAAATGACAAAAGAAACGATACATGGTAGGAGAGCATAGATAATTAGATACTAAATTGTGTGTTACAGACTATAAGTGCTTTAAGGATTCAGAAAAGTAAGAGGAATAAGACTAGAGTGGTCAAGGAATTCTTCATGAGAGAGGTGAGGCTTGAGCTGGACCATGAAGAATGGGCTAGGGTTTACATAGGCAGGTAGGAGAGAAGAGAACGTTCCCTGCAAGGGAATACCCTATACATGATGTTCGTGGCTAGGGAAGAAAGCCCATATTGAGGACTAATAACAAATAAGGTTAAATAGGTAGGTTCTGGCCAGTTTGTGGAGGACTTTGAAAGCGAGGAAAAGAAATTCAGATCTGATGTGGTAGGCAACAGGAAAATATGGTCTCAAAAAGAGTGGTAGAATGAAAGGTATTTAAGGAAAATTAGTCTGGGATTATTGTGTTTGAAGGAAGAAAGAATGAATTCGTAGAGACCAGCTGATGTGCCGTTGAAATGGCGATGAAGAGCTTGATCTAGACCATAGCTGTAGGAATAGAGAAGGTATAATCAATCAATCAACGAATAATTTATTAAGCACCTAATAGTAGCAGGCACTATACTAGGTTCTGTGGATATAACCAGAAATGAAACAGTGGCTGCCCTCAAGGAAGAGAGACTTCCTGTTTTCTAGAATTCCTGTTTCCTACATTTATATTTCTTCACCCTGTTGTCATCACACCTTGATGCAGGAGAGTCCAGGACTCCTGTGTCTTTTCCCATATCCATGATGCTCCTACCATTGGCCACATCCTTCCCTCCACATCCCCACTTTCTCATGCTCTCATTTCCCTAAACCTTGAGCAATTTCCCAACTCTCACTCCTATACATACTGCCCTAAGCAACTGCAGTATCAGGATCTGAAAATCCGGAAATTTCCTTGTCTTAAGGTCAAGACTTCTTGCCTTTCAAAGACCACCCTCCCTTTAATCTGAGAGTCCTTCAGCTTGCTTCTACCTCCTGCCATCATATTAACTCTAATGCTAACTGCTGCTCTTTGGTTTATTTTATTTTTGCCATACTTGCAGCTGTCGATTAATATTCATATCCATATTTTCACCCTCAGCTTCTCATTCTCTCTCCACCTGTCTCCTTTCCTTCTCCACCTTTTCTTTTAGTTTTTCCATTGCTTCCACAGCTCCTGACTCCTTTTACTTACTTTCTTACCCTCATTCAAAATTCCTTCAAAATTAACTTTGCAAAGAAAACAATGGACCAAACTAGTGAGTAAAACCACTTTTTAAAGTTAGTAGTAGAGAGGTAGCATTGATATAGTGGCTACAAAGCCAGCTCAGGAGTAAGAAAATAATAGGTTTAAGTATGGCCTTTGTCACGTGCTAGCTGTGTGACCATTGGCAAATCACTTAACCTCTCAATTCCTCCAAGCCACTCTTTAGGACTGTAAGTTACAATTGAGTTATTGATCTGTATTGGTGGAAGGAGTTTCCACACTGGAAGGTCTCCCTATCAGTGATATCATAACTCCATAACGAAAAAAAATCTTAATATGTGTCAAGTTCTGAAGCTAGGGTAGGCTTCCCCTTCCCTGCTTTATAAAAGTCTTGAAGGCTAGGGTATTACTTTCCTAGTTAGCTTTTTGGGATAATGCATATAATTATTAAGTATTCTTCCACAGGGGAGCATAAAGGGAAACTGAGAATGTGAGGGGAAAGAGATTGTCTGCTCTTCATCACATGGATTCTTAATTGACCCACAATCACTGTTCCTTCCATCCTCAAAATGAATCAGGGCCCCTTTTGATCTCATGCCTGTTTTGTAGCTGGAGCAATAGAATCTCAGGGAGTGTGAGTGTGGTGACATATGGAATTACTCCCCCTCTAATAGATTTATAAAGCATTACCTTTGTACAGTGCTACATTGAGAATAATGGAAATACAATGAATGCATAAATGCAAAAGACCTGATTTGAACTGTGATTTGTGCCTGACACAAAATGTGAAAAGAAGAAGGAATAGAAATGAAGGCTTTGCTGTTCATTCTCCATTTGTCTTAGACATGTTATTCTCTTTCCATTGTCTTCCCTTCCTTTAAGTTCTGTCTCTCATCAACCCTAGGAATTAGATTTCCTGTTCCCAAATCTCAGATGTTTTCCCACCCTGTGAAACCTAGGGACTGGCTGGCTAGAGCATTGCTGGGAATGTATTCTGGAGGAAATCCTTTCTTTAACTGCCAGGAATTTTAAGGCTTCAACCTGGAGGAAAAGATTTGGCCCACTCCCAAGTAGCAGCCTTCTTCCTCTCCTTTTCAGCTGTCTGCAAAAGTCTGGCTGGGGCCCAACTGGAGAACCATAGATTCATAGAGCTGGAAGGAACCCTAAGGGCTCCTCCAGTGTCTAGTCTATTTCTTCTCCCTCTGTTTGGGCAGGACCGCTTTTAAACTACACTAAGGAGATATGAGTCTATTCTTTATTAATCAACCTCCATTATCACAATCTTTGTCAGTAATTCATTCCAGTGTTTAAAAAAAAATTCCAACAGAGACACAAAAAATACCCTGACAGGAATAGGGACATAATCTTTTCCTCTAATCTAAAATCTTATGCTGTGACTTAAGCCTATTTTTGGATCTTTCCTCAGGGAAAATGAAGAATCCTGTTGTAAGTCTCAGTAGAAAAGCTCTTCCTTATTCAAACAAACATCAAGCATTTATTAAGAACCAGTCATGTGCCAGGAACTGTGTTAGGTGCCTAGGAAACAAAAAACAAAAATAAAACAGTTCCTGCCCTCAAAGAGCTTACGAAGACAACATATTCATGAAAAAAGCACATGTAAAATATATACAAGATAAATATGATTCATTTTTTTAAATTAAGTTTTCTTTTTTTAGTGAACAAAAAAATTTATTTTCTCTCACTCCCCCATGATCAAAAAATAAAAACAAAACACTTATAACAAATACACATAATGAAGCAAAAATGCCAGCATTGACCACGTCCAAAAAACATGTCTCATTCTGCACCTTGAGTCCATCACTTCTCAGTCAAGAGGTGGGTAGCAAGCTTCATTGCGAGTCCTCTGGAATCATGATTGGTCATTGCTTTGATCAGAGTTTTTCAGTTACAAGGTCCATGTTTGAGCCGAGGCACTAGCTGCTGAAGGAATCAAGACAGGCCTTATCTAAAAGATATTACTTGAGCAGATTTTTCTTTTGCTTTTTTTGAATTACATTTTATTCTTTTTCAATGAACAAAAATCAGTCTTCTCTTCCTCCCACTTTCATTCCCCACCCTCTCCCTGCCCTCAACTGAGAAAGCAAGAAAAACAGAACCCCCATTATAAACAAGTAGAGTCAAGCAAAACTGGCCATATCCAAAAATTCTGTCTCAATCTGTACTCTGAGTCTATCGCTTCTCTGTCAAGAGGTGGATAGCGTGTTTGATGGCGAGTCCTCTGGAATCATGCTTGGTCACTGCACTGATCAGAGTTCAAGGTTATCTTGAGCAGAGTTTTGAAGGAAATGGATTGTAAGAATTGGAGATGAGGAAAGAATGCATTCCAAGGACTGTGTAAAGATGAGAAGGTAGAAGATAGGAGTGTTGTCTGAGAAACAGCAAGAAACCCAGTCTGGCTAGAGACAGTAGAGAAGAAAAAGAAGAGTAACATAGAATAAAGTTAAATAACTCTTCAGTTCACTCTTTCCTGAGCCATATTTTGCAAATCCTTTCATGGTATTTAGGGCCTTTTCCTCCAAGTCCTCCATGATCCTAGACATTCCACAGGGATTAGAGACAGGAAATGAGGTGTAGTGAAAAGAGTGATGGATTTTGGATCGGGGAGTCCTGTTCTCAGAACCTACCTGTCACCCTTAACTAGTATGACTACAAGGAATCCTCAGCTTCCTCACCTGTAAAGTAAGAGCAATAATACCTATAGTAGGTGGCATAGTGTAATAGAGAAAGAGCTTGGAGTCAGGAAAGATCTAAGTTCAATATCTAATGATGGCAGTGTAGCTGTGTAACCCAGGGCAAATTACTTACCTCTTATTTTCCAAGACAACTCTCTAAGCCCATGAGTCAAAGAGTAGGTGTAGATCTGTTCTGATAAAGGGAGCTTCCTCCACAGGAGTCCTTTATATCAACGAAATCATAGGTCCAGTTGAGTTAGAGCTACAAATGACCCAAGAGATTATCCATTCTAACTCCCTTATTTGACAGATGAAGAAACTGAGATCCAGAGGAGTTACACCACTAGCTCAAGGTTACATAGCTAATAAATAGCAGAGCTAGGATTTGAACCCAAACTCCAAATCTTGTGCTCCTTACACCATGGCAGTTAAAAACAAAACAAAACTGAATATAGCATGAAAACTGCCTCACACTAACATACCTGTTTATGCATTCCAGGATCGTGCTTGTCTTTTTCTTTACTAATAATTCCATTTGACAGACTCATGTAAAATTTGTACTCCAATCTGAACCATTCTTGTATCTCAACAGTTAGTCTTCATTTTATTTTTGAGCAATTCATTTTTCTTCCCCTGTAGATCATCAGGCATTGTCCCTATCAAATTTATCTTTTTCCTGCTACTTTTTCAATTTGTAAAGGGTGATTTTGAGTTTTTTACCTCCCCATAAAGCTCTAGTCACCTTTCTCAACTCAGCATCCTCTACGAATTTGGCAAGCATTCCCTTTATTCCATCGATCATGTCACTTAGAAAAATGCTAAATGAGAGACATTGAATCTCTTAGAACCTTCTTCTGCTCCTTGATTTTCTTTTCACTCTCTCCCAATGATTAGCTGGCAATAGCTTATTATTTTATAGATCTTTTTAAATGCACCGTTCTGAGATTTTTGCCATTAAGCTGTTTGAAATTTCCTGATGTTCCTCCTAACAATAGGTCCATTATATCCCATTCAATTAGTTCAATATAGCAATGACCTTCATGTTCTTTTTTAAGTAGACAGCTTTTGTTGCTCTCATCATCTGGTTAAAATTGTAAAATGATAGAACTGAAAGAGACCTTGGAGATCATCTGGTCCAAATACACTTGTAATGATGAATTGAGAGATTCATTTTAGACAGAAGCATCTAACAGTGGGATAGATCTGAAATACCTTCAGAGGAAACAGGAAAAGCAGAGAAGTTGGTTTCAGGAGACAAAAAGTTAAAATAGCCTATACCAACCTTTCGTCAGTGCTGGGGTTACCTGAAGCCTAAACTGCTGAAAAATGGAATGTGCTAATTTTTTCATGAATAGTGAGGTCAAACTAGCCCATACATCATTGCTATTACAGAGGGGAGCTTTAAAAGAAACTTTCCAAGAGTGGGAGTCAGGAGATGGAGCATCACATGTGCAGAACACAGAGGGAGCTAGCATCAATGGATCTCCAAATGCAAGGAGGGCAGTACAGTATAAGAATTCTGGGAAAAATAGGAAGGGGCAAGGTTGTAAAGAGATCTAAATGTCCAACAGAGGGGTTTACATTTCATCATAGAAGCAATATGGAGCCGCTGGAGTTCGTTAAGCAGGAGTTGTAACATGATCAGACCTGCCCTAGAGGAAAATCACTTTACTGTCTGTGTGGAAGATGAGTGAAGAGATTTGAGAATGGAAGACTAAAAAGTAGGTTACTGTAATAGTCTAGGTGAGAGATGATGAGGGGCTAGACTGGTATCTGTGTGAATGGAGAGGAGAAGATGTATGAGAGAGACATCGTGAAGACTGAATATATGGGATGAGTGAGAATAAAGAGTAGGACACATAGTTTGTGAACCTGGGTGACTAAAAGGATAGTGGTGCCCTCAAAAGGAAACATGAGATGTGCCAATCCGGAGTCACTTCCACTATCAATTTTCTGACAGACTACTTGTGCCCAATCCACAGAAGCGCCTTCTGAATTCATATTGGTTTGATCAGCCATAGCCAAACACACCACACCCTGACTCCAACATTGGGATATCATTGGTCTTCAAAAATGAAAGATGAACAACCATAAGAAGGAAGTTTGGAAGACAGGTGGGTTTGGGAGGAAAACTGGACATGTTGAGTTTGAGATGCCTATAACATCCATTTGGAAATGTCCAATAGGTAATTTGTAATGTAGAATTGGAACTCAGAAGAGACACTAGTGCTGAATATATAGATCTGGGAGTCATTTGCATAGAGATGGTAAATTAACCCATGAGAGTTGATGAGAGAGTATAGAGAGAAAAGAGAAGAGAACCCAGGTAGAATCTTGGGATAGACCCACACTGGGAATGACATAGGTAAAAGAAGTGGTTAGACGAGAAGGAAAGTCACGAGAGAGAAGTGAGATGAAAACCCAGAGAGGAAGGAGTGTCTAAGAAGAAAGAGGCCACTCAACAGTGTAAAATGCTGCAAAGGTTAAAGAGGATGAAGATTAAGAAGATGTCATTAGATACCATAAGCACTTCATAAATACCTGTTTGACTGTTAATTGATTGGAGGAAGCCAATTTGCAGGAGTTAGGAAGAGAGTGAGAAGAGAGGAAGTGAAAGCAGTGTCTATACTGAGGATAGGCAGCTTTTTCAAGGAGTTTGAAAAAGAGATGTGACTTATAGGATGGTAGTGGGAATGGTAGAATCTAGTGAGAGGTTTTTTAGGAAGGGGGACACTTTAAATATATTTGTTGGCAGTAGAGCTGGAACCAGTTGACAGAGAGATGTTGAAGATTAAAGGAAGAGGGGAGCTATAGTGGGAGGAATATGCTGGAGAAGGTGGAAAGGGTTAGATTCAAGGGTTTATGTAGAGACATTGGCCTTGGTAAAGAGAAGAGTCATCATCTCTTTAGACCCTGGAAGAAAGGAAGAAATGGGGAAGGGGGAGTAATGTCCCAGGAGTTGTAAGACAAGAAGAAAAGAAGTGAACTAGAGGGGAACTTAGAGGTACCTAGTCCAACTCCCTCATTTTACAGATGAGAAAACTGAGGTTCAAGTGTTAAGTGACTTGTCCAAGATCATGTAGGCAATACACGGTAGAGCTAGGGTTGCAACTCAGTCCCTATGACTCCAAGTAGGCTCAGCATTCCAGTTCCAACTCTGTACTGCTTGTGTAGCCTCCTTTGAGCAGGCAATGATGGCCTGGATCATCTCTAGCATTGTACTGTGTAGGGGTATACTGGAGCCAGCTCTAACCTGCTTGCCAAGAGCCATTGTTAAATTTTCGGTGTAAGAATTTACACCTTAGAAATCGGCAGTTGCCACAAAACAGGGCTTGATTTATTGCTTTGTTGATTGTCTCAATTTAATAAAGTGATAACAAATAGAGCAGATTAAACTTCAAAGTAAATGTGAGTACATTTCCATCCTATCCCCCTCATCTCCCAGATCCATCGGTGAATATTTAACAGCACATCCCTATATTGCTCTTTCAACACTGCTTGAGCTCAGCAGGAGTGTCATAAAAGACTCAGAGAATGAAATCATCACCATAAAGCCTAGTGACTAGAGGCTAATAGTAATATTGTTATTTGTCCTTCATTTTTGAAGAGGACCAATAACATCATAGAGTGATGTTTTGACTCACCTGTGAATTGGATTTAAGTGAGGCAGAGTTGCACAAAGTCATCTGCCTCACTCTCTCTTCCAGAGTCATTGAAGTCTAGTGGCAAGACAAAAGCCAGAATCATTGGTGATAGCCTGGGATGTAGTGAATGACCTTGGCATCTTTGATGTCTGACTAAACTCTAAGCCCTCCACAGTGCCTGCTTCAGCCTCCTTCATGGGCACTGGAACAAATTGTTCTCATCTGCCCATTCTGACAAGGGAGGTCTTCACATCCTTTATACACATAAACAATATGGTGCAAATCTCCAAATGAAACCCAAAGAGGTATAATTATATATTTATATATATAAAATATATAAAAATATATTTTGATTAGAAATATCATCATAACGTAATGTACATATTAAAAGAGGCAGTGTATCATGGTTGCTAAAAATGATGAACTTAGAGTCAGATGACCTAGTTTTGAATCCTACTTCAGGTACCTACTGGCTATGTGATCCTAGGCAAGTCCCTTTCACTATGACTCAGTTTCCTCATCTTCAACCTTATAATGCCTGTGGTGCCTTCTTCTGAGAATAAAATAAGATAATTTATATGAAGAACTTTCTAAGGATTAAAGAACTATATAAATATTAGTTGCTATTACTTGTTCTGCTCTTGGATTTCTACCTAAATGATTTTATTGTTGTCTTTGGGTTTTTTTTTCTATAAAGTGGGGTTAATAACGATTTGTCTGCCAAAGTAATAAACTATGTTCCAGTAAATTGTTGCTGTTATTATTATTCATAATAATGGAAGTATTGAGAATTAATTTCCCCTCTAGGTCCCTTTTAGGGGCTGCACCTCTCCGTTCCAACCACAAAAATGTCACTGTTGTCTCCTTGATCCTTGTTAGGGTTTTGATCCTGGCACTACTGAGAGCATCCATTTAGTTAAAGACTAATAAATTAAACAAAAAGTAGAGAAAAGGGGAAAAAATTTACCTTTCCAATTCACATTTGATGGCAGCGGCGTTTTAATCCAACCTTGTTCTACGGATGTTACAGCAACTATGCCACGTTTGAAGCTTTCTTGGAGCTGCTAAGTGCCAATGCCCCCGAAGGTCATGTTGACTTAGTTATTCTCTTAAACATTTTATTGAGCACAAACTAGGTGCTAGGCAATATGGGGGACACAAAGATGAACAAGGTCCATGCAAGAGAGTAGTATGGTGTTGCAGAAAAAGTCCTAGGACCAGAGACTGAACAAGTAGGGAGTAATCTTGCATAAACTAATCAAGGGCCATATGCCCTTAGGCAATCCACTTAGTTCCTTTGGGTCTCAATCTCCTCCTCTGTTAATGAGGGGTATGGACTTGATGATCTCTAATGGCCTTTCTAGCTTGAAAATTCTATGATTCTATGATGGATGGGTTTGGTCTCTAGCTTAGTGAATAAATACTCAGACAGCAAGGAGGCACTTGCTCAAGACCTGGAGATTGCAGACAGAGATTTCAGAGGAAGGGTGGAGTTGGGTGACTGAGCTGGACTTTATTCACTGATTCATTTCCTCTGTCATTTCCTTGGGTAAATGAACTTCTCTGAGGGTTCAACCATGGACTGGCCGGCCCCTTTCATCTTTAAAATCCTGGATCAGTGAAATCCTACAGAGTACATTCTCTTTTCCTTCTTTCCAAGTTTTCTTTCTTCCTTTCTTTTTTCTTTCTTTCCTTCTCTCTCTCTCTCTCTCTCTCTCTCTCTCTCTCTCTCTCTCTCTCTCATATCAATTTCATGCAGCTATCCTCCCACACCAAGAAGGATGTTCAATGACTCTTTCTCTGATCTCTAACATCCAAATCTGATTTTTCCTGCCATAGAAGGTAGGAAAGGGCAACACCCTTTCCCCTTTTTCTGGAAATAAGAAGTCAAAGAATGTCAAGAAATTTGTGACTTTGTCACCTCCAGAAATTACTATTTTAGAAATTCACTGCCTCCTTCTCCCTTGTGTGGCTCCAGCTCTGTTATAGTCAATTGATAGATGGTAGCTCTCCCTCTACTGCCCACAGACTATCTTGAGCCTAGGGAATCACACTTTGTTTAAAAAAAAAAAGGAGGTAAACAAGTATAACACCTGCTCTGGATTCACCCAGAATTTTCACACTGCTAGGCTGGGTACCCAGGGAGCATTACTTGTCCCCTCAGGGTAATATTAGTAGGTAACCTCGATGGGCTGTACTTTCTAACACTGTCATTCTGGAGCCCCTGTTGGTGTTACTGCCAATATTAGTCAATCATCTGATGTCAATTAGCTTTTACAAAAGGGACAAAAACTGAGAAGGTGTAGCAAGAATAAGAATTACAAAAATCCCTCAAATTTGTGGCACACACTCAATCCCTGCGAAAAATGGGCTCCAATCTAAAACAAAAAGGTTCTGGGGTACATGTGTAGGTAACGAGTGGGCTGAGGAATACCTTGAGACTCCTGATTCTGGGTTGTGGCATCACTAACTTGCTACCTTTATCAGCTAGGTTAGCTCCTTGCATCATGACACAGTGTCTCAGCTGAAGGATCTCTGCTGGACTGGATCAATCAGCTTATTCCTTGGGGATAACTCCTCACTAGACTCAGCTACTTCTGATGGCTCTAGTGGTCTCTGTTACCAACTCTTATTGTAAGGGGACATCTGATAGGTCTTCTGACCTTTTGAAGTTCACAAGGTCATGTCCTAGTCAATTCCATGTCCAGATACTCACTCATCAATGAACAGGAAAGAATAAACACAAAAGAAGCAAAGGTAGCATGTGTCCCTCCTTAACCAGAAATCCTCCTCACTTAAAAGCTTCCCTAGTAGAAATCGGGAGATCCTCTGATTGAACTCTTTAAATGTATACTCATTTCCAGCTCAGCCTTAACTGAGTCATTAGTACTAGTTCCTTAGGCAACCAGAAGACTTTTCATCACCATATGTTACTACCCTTTCAGACACTCATGGCCAGAAACTGACTCCTCAAAGTTCCCCACGTGTTTGATTTAAACCAAGGAAAGATTATTACACATGCTCTGTATAACTCACCTAGAAAGGCATATATGACCCATTCTCTGAGGCCTGGGCCTTCATTAAGCAACACTTTCCTCCCTGCCCCCATTATCCATTACACAGGTATAAAAGAACTTGGTTTTGTGGATTAATTAAAGCCAGTGAAGTATAGAAGAAACCACACTGAACTTAGCTACAGAGTATCTGAGTTCTGGTCCCAGCTGTAGATACATTACTTGAGCTCTTCAGATCTAGTTTCTTAATCTATAAAATGAAAAGGGGTGGATGAGGTGACTCTAAATTCCCTATGAGTTCTGATTCATTCTCAGAAATATTTAAAGAGCTCTAGAAATGGATAAGCTTTGTAGGGAAAAGTGCGTGACTGTTGGAATCATTTTTATATTGGAAATCAGTGAGGATTTGCCTATTTACAGAAATCTCTAAAAAAACTACCTTCAGTTAAGGGGGTTAACATTATTACTACTACTTGAATAACCAACTAAGTGAACTAAGGTCCTAACAAGTCCCCTGCAGGTACCAGACTGGGAGGAAGCTCAATGTGGAGGATTAAAGACTGCATTTCAAACTAGGTTTAAGTCCTAGTTATGTCTCCGGGCAAATCACTTAATTTCTCAGACCTTCCAAATGTTTAATAGGTCTAATACTCATGGAATTGTAAGGAAATTATTTTTAAAACTTTAAAGCCTATAATATGGAAATATGTTTTGCATGATCTTACATGTATAATTGACAGTGCTTGCTTCTCAGTAGATGGAGAAGGGGCTGCAGGGAGGGAGAGATTTTGGAACTAAAAAAATGTTAAAAATAAATAACTTTTTAAAAAATGTAAAACCCATAGAAACATGAGTTGTTACTATTCAGAAACCAGCCCTGGAATCATAGTTTGTCCCACTACAGCAGTGACTACTGCCTCCTAAATCATAATTCTACACACATTGATTTTTTTTAAAAAGGGAATTCATGAGGTTATCAGATGCCACTAAGGCTATTATTGGGAAGCATTAATTTATCACAAGCCTGTGACCAATACTATCACTGTCTTAAAGATGATAAAGTTGAGACTTTAAAAAATTAAGAAGCTTTACTATCTCAGGGAGCAGGAAGGGAAGAAAGGAGGTAGAGAGAATTTGGAACTCAAAATTTTTAAAAATTTTAAGAAATCAGTGTTAAAATTTTTACATGTAATTAGGGAAAGAATAAAATATCATTTTCAAAAATCTAAAAAAAAAATTAAGAAGCTTGACCAACATCAAATAAGTCAGAAGTGGTAGAGCTGAGACTTGAGCATTATAGGTGATTCAGAAATATTTATTTGAATTAAACCTAGGTCTTTGACCTCCAAGTTCAGTTTTTTTGCTTTACACTCTGATAAGAAAAAGAATATGAATAGTGGTGAAATGTTTACTGTCTGGCAGTTGGGAGAAGAAGACAGTTCTCAATGTTCCAACATTTCCCTAGAGGCTGGGTATCAGCATCAGCCTCTTCTTCCCATCCTTAGAAACCATGAAGACTTCATATCTTCACTGTCCTCTAGAGCTATAGAATTTGGGAAATAGCCCAGAAGAGTCAGAAGCCTGGCTTGAGTTCATAAAAAGTACCCACAAAAAGATCAATAATGGAACCAAAATTGTAGTTGGGAAATTAGCCATGTGGTCAAAAGCTTTCTTTGGTTTCCACTGGTTTGGTATTAATGTGAAGTCTTTTATCTTTGGTATTTGTCTTTGTGCTCGCATGCAGAGGACGGGGGAAAGCCTGATAAGCAGAATCATTGGCTTGCATGTCCTGCCCACAAAATCAGAGCTATGCTTTCAGCTTCTATCCTTGGACTGTGGCACTGCCCCAGGCTAACACTGGAAATCAGTGAGAAAGTGTTCCTTTCGGTGTCAAATCTTTAGCATGTTGCTGAGAACAGAGCCAGAGAAACAAAGCCCTAGACCAGGGGCTAGCTGGTGGGATTTGCTGATGTGGAAACTTTGAAAAAAGCTCTTCTAACTGCTTGAGCTGAGAGCAAGCTCTTAGACTGAACACTGATAATAAGCAGTTCTGAAATACGGTTTTAAAACAGAAAGGTCTTTTCCAAGAGTGCCATTTTAGCTACTCCTCCCTTTGCCTTGTGTGAGCTTGTCCCAGGCATAGAAAAGATTCTTCTATGCAATGGGCCCTATTACAGGACTTGGAGGGAAGAAATTGCTGAGACAAGTAACTTAACCAGCCTGAGGCTGTATCTTAATGACTCTCCCGCTCTTCCCCCCAAAACACGTATACCTCCACACACAGGGTTTAATAACACATTAATAATGTAAATCAAGTATCTTCTGGCATGATAAGGAAGCCCAGAGTGGCAGAAGTTCAGATAAACATGTAAAGGGACTTGGAACAAACTCATTTTGTGTTTGTTAGTGGTTAATTCATTTAATCATATTTAATTAAATGCTAAAGATTTATGTAAGATTTTACTATGTATTTTAATATATGTATTTAACTGACTGTTGATTGTTATTGCATTTATAATAATAGTTTTAAAAACTTTAAAAAAAGATATTGAGTTCAAGAAAATAATATTCACAATGACCTCAGTCATGTAAACAGAGAGAATTTAAAAAAAAAAGATCAAAAGCTGTGTAATTGGAATTATCAGTTCTGGACCAGAGGAGAAATGAAGAAAGGGTCCTCTTTCCTTTTCTCAGAAACATAGTGGACTCGGAGAGTGGAATATTGCCTACGCTGTCAGACACAGCTGCTATGTGAGTTGGTTTGACTTCACTGTTTTTCTTTGTTATAAGAAAAGACTCATTGGGTGGGTGTGGGGATGGTGGACATATTTGGAAATTATGTAAAAATAAAAGGCATCAATAAATTCTTTTTTTTTTTTAAAGAGGAGGAAGACTGTAGCTCAGAGTGGTTAAATATCTCACCCATAGTCACATGGCTGATGTGGGAGCCAGGATTCTAACAAAGGTTTCCAGATTTCAAGTCCACAACTTTTCCCATTGAACTATGATGCAGTAGGAGGGATGATCCATACCCTAGGGGAGCTCATATTCTTTTTGGAGAGGAAAAATATACAAATATGAAACAGAAAGGTCCTCTCTAAGAATATTGGTTTGTGAATTCCCTCCTTTGTCTCATGTAATGTACCTGTCATGACTGTCCAGGCATTCAGAAAATGCTGCTTAGATGAATATTCCAAGAAAACACAATTATGTTTTACAATGTGTTTGAGAATTTAAAAGATTTGCCTAAGGTCATGAAGCTCAATAGTGTTAGTGCTGGGACTGGAACTTATTTCGCCTAACTCCTGATTCAGCGCTCTTTCCACTAAACTATGGTTCTCAAAATACTCTGCATTCATTATTGAGATGTAGTAGAAGGAGGCTGAGGGTCCCTACCTGGTTTCTAACTGTGGTTCTACCATTTAACCTCTATAGGCCTCCATCTTCTCATATGTAAAATGAGATTTGTTTTTTAGTCATGTCCAACTCTTTCTGACCCCATTTGGAGTTTTCTTGGCAAAGATACTGGAGTGGTTTGCCTTTTCCTTCTCCAGCTCATTTTACAGATTAGGAAACTGAGGCAAACAGGGTTAAGTGATTTGCCCAGGGTCACACAGCTAGTTAGTGTCTGAGGCCAGGTTTGAACTCAGGAAGATGAATCTTCCTTGACTCTGGGACCCAGTTCTCTATCCACTGTGCCATGTAGCTGCCTGTGAAGTAAGGTGATCGGACTAAAACTAAATGATCTGTACAGTATCTTTCTAAAATTCTAGTACTCAATTTCACTTGGTACTCATAATCATCATATCAGGCAACTAAGACATTATCCCTACTTAACAAATTGAGAAACAAAAACCAAAAGATAAGAGTAGCCATTTGGAGGGGAAAATGGGATCCAGGGTCATCCCTAGGGGATCCCATTCAGGGTCTTAGATGAAATCATACTGTACCTTCTCTGCCCCACTATTTGTATAGGGAAGGAATCTGCTTAAGATGAAGAGGATGTAATAAGAGGAATTCAAAGAAACCCTTGTACAGGCTGACATAGAACAAAGAAAACAGAATGAAAAGATTAATTGACAATAACACAAATGAAAATACTAAAAGGCAGCATTTTATAAACAGAAACCAATATTGGTTCCAGAGGGTAGATGATGAAACACTTCATTCCTCTTCAGCAGAGAGGTAGTGGCCTACAAGGATAGAGTATGCAGACATTGTCAAAAGCAGCTTGACTGTGGTAAATTGGTTTTGCTTAACTGCTTTTCTTTTGTTCTAAGAAAAGTGGCAGCTCGGTGGCACAGTGGATAGAACACCAGGCTGGAGTAAGAAAGAAAGACTCATCTTTCTGAGTTCAAACCTGGCCTCAGATACTTACTAGATGTGAGACCCTGGGCAAGTCATTTAACCCTGTTTGCCTTAGTTTCCTCATCTGTAAAATAAGCTAGAGAAGGAAATCGCGAACTATTCCAGTATCTTTGTCAAGAAAATCCCAAATGGGGTCACAAAGGGTCAGACATGACTGAAAAACAAGGAAAAGGTTTTATGGGACTATTGGGAACTGACAGTGGTGTTTTTTTTTTTTCAAAAACACACGAAAAAATCTCCATGGAACAATTTAAAAAATGAAATGAATATCAAATGTAGGCTTGAAGGGGAAAAGTAACGTACAGGGAGTAGAGAGGGAGGAGTCTCAGTAATCTAGATACATCTCTGGCAGCTAGTGGCAAGACTATAACTCCAGGTCTCTTGACTCCTAGTCTACAGTTATTCTGACAACATATGGCTTCAAGTAGTCATGGATAAGGTAACAAGTGAACAGGTATCCAGGAAAGGAGAAATCTTCAATTTCCCTTGGAAACACATGATTGAATGAGGTACTATGATCTGAGAAATGAAGCCAGAAACATGCCATATGGCTCAGCCCTTTATTAAAGCAAACACCATGTGCGTTAAGCTCTTTCCATTTCATGACATTTCTCTTGCATTTGATGATTTGAACACACACGCTGCCTTGTTTTGGAAGAAGCCTTTAGAAGCTTAGAAATTTCATTATC
Source organism: Trichosurus vulpecula (assembly GCF_011100635.1). Classification (NCBI taxonomy): domain Eukaryota; kingdom Metazoa; phylum Chordata; class Mammalia; order Diprotodontia; family Phalangeridae; genus Trichosurus; species Trichosurus vulpecula. The sequence continues at coordinate 300,167,611 of NC_050576.1, read as the reverse complement.
CTACCAAATGTTTTATTCTCTCTTCAAGCTTGGTGTTTGTGCTGCTGCTGCGATTTACTGTCTGCTTTGCATGCATCAAACTAGTGACATTCAGTGCCCCCTTCTCTATACTGTTAACTCACTTGCCCTCCTCTCCACCTGCTACCTGTATGGTCTAGAGAGCCTTAACCGGGAATGACCTGTGTTGGTTGCCCAACTCCTGAATATGAAAAATGACCCATGTAATACACTAAAGTCAGGAAAATGCTGGTGCATGCAGTAATGGAAGCCTATAGCCCAGTTCTCTCAGATAAAGGCAAAGATTTTGCAGAGAAAACCAAGGGCCTGTAGAATGACAAAACTAGTAGGGACATTGGAGGACATCCAGTCCAACTTCCTGATTTACCAACAAAGAAACAGATGACCAGAGAGGTAGATTTGTTCAAGGTCAACACAATAAGTTGGTGGTAAAGCCAGGGTGTGAAGACAAATCACCTAACCCTTTCCTTGTCCAATATTTCTAGACGAATATTTTAGCAATGTGATATTTGGAGATTTTTATGGAACTCCTCTTGATTCCTCATGAAGTTTGATCTAACACAGATGTTGCTGTCTTGTCTTGGTTTATTACTTGGTTTTAGTCATTAATGTCAACAGATCATCTTTTAAGTCAAAATGTTTTGCCTAATTTGGGAAGGGGTGTTGATGGCTTCCCACTCTAATTTACAGTGAAAATACCTTACTTCAGCATTGTTTGGAGAGACAGAGACAGAGAGAGGAAGAAGGAGGGAGTGAGGAAGAGAGAGACAGAGGAGAGAGAAAGAGACAGTGAGAGAGAGGGGCTAATTTTTTTTCTGTATATATTTTATTTAATATTTTAGTTTTCAACATTGATTTCCACAAGATTTTGAGTTACAGATTTTCTCCCCATTTCTACCCTCCCCCCATTCCAAGATGGCATATATTCTGATTGCCTCATTGCCTAGTCAGCCCTCCCCTCTTTCACCTCATTCCCCACCCCCCATCCCCTTTTTTCTTACTTTCTTGTAGGGCAGGATAGATTTCTATGCCCCATTCCCTATATATCTTGTTTCCCAGCTGCATGCAAAAAAAATTAATTTTTTTTAAGCATCCACTTTTAAAACTTTGAGTTCTAAATTCTCTCCCCTCTTCCCTTCCCAACCACCCTCCCTAGGAAAGCAAGCAATTCAACATAGATCACACATGTGTCATTATGCAAAACACTTCCACAATGCTCATGTTGTGAAAGGCTAACTATATTTCCTTCCATCCTACCCCATCCCCCTTTATTCAGTTTTCTCCCTTGACCCTGTCCCTTTTCAAATGTGTTTGCTTTTGATTACCTCCTCCCCCTATTTGCCCTCCCTTCTATCATCCCCCCTTCTTTATCCCCTTCCCTTTACTTTCCGGTGGAGTAAAATACCAAATTGAGTGTGTATGTTATTCCCTCCACAAGTTGAATCTGATGAGAGTAAGATTTGCTCATTCCCCCTCACCTGCCTGAGAGGGGCTAATTTTTAAATGTCAAGCTCAGAATCAAAAGGCTTAGTTTTGTCTCTCTACCCCCAAACTTTCACTTTAATTCTTAAGATATTTGGAGTAACTATGAAAGCAAAGCAAAAAATATGAATTCATAATGTCTTCAAATGTTCTAAAATGAAAGGCAGTCTGTCAACAACATCAATTGGACATAAATGTGTGAAATATTTCATGATAGTTTGGTTGATCCCTGGGGGTCTCAGTCCTGACCCCTGGGGATCAGGCAGTCTCAGGTGACAAGAAATATAGGAAACTTTGACATTGGGCAGGCAGGCTCATAGCAAAGTTAGATAGTAGGTTAAGATCACAGGGCAGTCCCAGGTAGTGGCCAGAGAATCTCCAGGGTAAAGTCAGAAATTATGAATAAAAGGATTAACATAGGATAGGGGAATTGGGTTCTGGCCAAGTATGAGATGTAATGTCAGAAAATTAGGGGTGGATATTGATATGTTAAACTAAGTGTCATTTCTTCTAAGCTCTAAATCCAGTTATAGGACCTGACTTGCCAAATCTTCTGGATTTAAAGGGTTTCCACTTCTCTAAGACTATGAATGCCTAGCCACTGACAGTTGGCAGTTCCAAGAGCGTATGCCCTTGGATTTCACAGGGATGCCCAAAGTCCCTTGGTCTCCAAAGCCAGAGCTAGCTTAAGAATCTGAGAGTGAGATACTTGAGCTATGGAACCAGCTGACCAACATCAAGCTAGGTTTTATCCATGATGGAGTCAACAACATTTAAGTCAATATCATCTATACAGGCCAGAGGCAATGGGGTACATCTGCATAATGGAATCCAATGGTTTGGTGTCAAGGAAGCCACAGGTTTGAGAATGGGGGCGGGAACAAAGTTGAGAGCCATAGTAGTACATCAGCAAAACTAATAATGAGGCAGATCAAGAGAAAGATACAAGCAGAGCCAAGAGCTTACAACGGTTTATTTCATTCAGTTAGCTGGGGATGTCAGTGAAATCTTAAAGCAGAACAGAGGAAGCTAGTGTTGCCTTTTCCTTCTCCCCGCTCCAAGTCTGTGGTGGTGCCATAGGAGGTGCCTCCTCTCATCTTTATTTTACTGAATGGAAGGTAACCTTGTTAAGATGGAGACATGAGACATAGTAGAGGGCAGGGATTCTCTGTCTTTTGTATTTGTATCCCAGGGCCCTATCACAATACTTAATGAATACTTATTGATTAATTGACCATAGAGTGAGGTTTCAGAACCAGAACAACCAAAAACAAAATGACTTTTGGGGGGAGGGTCCAGATCTATGACTGCCCCGGTATAGGGAGCTCTTCTGCCCATGCAGATTTGCATCTACTCTGCCATTTGTAATCTTGGAGTTGCCAGGCTTGCTGTAAAGGTAAGTGACTTGTCCAGGGTACCATAGCTAGTATGCACCAGAGATGAGACTTAATCCTAGGTCTTAACTCCAAGGCCAGATCTCTATCCACTTTGCCATGCTGCCCACTATAATAACATCCATAAAAGGAGAATAAAAAGGTAATTGAACCTACAGATGAATAAATAACCAATCCTGAATCCAGGTTTCAAATAATAATGTTGTGGAATTGATTAGTATGGTTGATTTTTTTTCTTACTGTTTTTCTTTATTACAAAGGAGTTTTCTGGTAGGGTGTGGGGTTGCTATGGGGTACAATAACATCCACTACAATAACATCCATAAAAGGAGCATAAAAAGGCAATTGAACCTAAAAATGAATGAAATAACCCATCCTGAATCCAAGTTTCAGATAATGATGAGTGGAATTGATTAGTAGGGTTGTTTTTGTTGTTGTTTTTTACTGTTTTTCTTTATTACAAAGGAGTTTTCTGGCAGGGTGTGGGGGTGCCATGGTGTAGGAGGGTATACAGGAAAGTGATTGTGATATAAAAATGTAAACATGTTAATAAAACAACTTCTAAAGCATGGCAGCAGATACCACTTTTTCTTGTCTGTGTAGTGTCCCCTTCAGGACTAGGCAGAAGCATTGACTGCAGGGATTCTGACAAAAATTCCCCTTATTCATACCTATTATACCAGACTCCCGTCTCCTTTATTCCCCTATAGTAAACCAGTCATTGCAGCCTTTGTAATGTCTCCCAGATTCTTCTCTTCTATTCTGCTTCTGCTGCTCTAACACAGGCCTTCATTAGCTCAGCTTCCTGCAGCCTTCCTGTTCCCATCCAACCTCGTATCACTAAATAAGCATCTTCCTTGCATGTAGGACTTGATGTCTCAGCTGCCAATCAATCCACTGTTGGGCAGGTTCAAGCAGGTCACTCCTCTAGGCTATGATGGCTAAGCTGTTGCAGCTATGATGCTCTACCTCTGGTGGCTCTTTGACTCTTTCAAAACTCATAAAGTTTTTCCTTCTCTTATAATTTACCTAGGATTGGTTGGGAGGAATCTTAGAACAAATTTAGTACAACACCTTCATTTTATAGATGAGGAAACAAAATGCTTGCACAAAGTAGATCAGAAAATTGCTAAGTTCTAAGTCATTTTGTGCAAGGCAGCAAAAAGTACAACCTGGTGAGTTTTGCATGCTGCTACTTAAGTATGACTCCAGATTGATGAGAAATGCAAACCTGTGAATCTACATGGGACAAAGGGATAGGGGTGGAGAAGAATTTTAGAGAAGAAAGACATTCTGTCTTTAAGAGCGTCTCATATGGCTCCATTCTCTGATCAGAACTGACTCTAGAAACATGGAGGGAGAGAAAGGCTTTGGAAGCTTCAAATATGTAGAGACAGCTGGCTCCTCAACATATCCCTGATTTCTACTTGTCTCCCTCAAGACTCTGGGGAACCCCCACTTGGGCCTCTCTCTAACTTGAGATGAGACCTCCCATCTTGCTCCCATTAAAGTTCTTTCACTCCTGTATTTTTCTGGCATATTCTAATCTGTATAATTTCTCTGATTTCTGTTCTCCTTGGATAAATGGATTTATTCACTATTCACTATTTATGATGGTCTTTTATGACTAGAATTTGGACCTAAAGTGGTGAATGTTAGCTAATGGCTAGCAATCAGGGAAACAGTTTGCTCCTAGACCAGAGATAATTAAGGAGGAGCAGATAGGTATAATTTTAATCCATTAACCAGGACTAGAGGAAATGGTACCCAGACTTAATGACATTTCTTCTGCTCCCTGTAGAAATCACAAATTCCCTTGGAATGAGCAGAATCCCAGAGATATCTATCAATTCCTTTACTACTTTTCATATATGTCTTTTGATTGGTCATCTTGTCTTTCTTTTTATACCTTTAAAAAGTGGTGTCAGGGAAACAGGGGCCAATCGGGTCGCTAGACCTAGACTGTTTCCTTTTAGGGAAGATTAGTTCTTATACTGGTAGATATTAGTCCTCTAGTCCATACCACCCATACCAGATGGACACATGAAACTCACATCTCAAAGTCCATTTGCATAGGACTTTCCTCATTGGGGCAGTTAAGTGGCACAGTGGATAGAGTGCCAGGCTTGGAGTCAGGAAGACCTGAGTTCAAATGTGACCTCAGATACCTACTAGCAGTGTGGCCCTGATGATGATGACGATAATAACAACTAACCTTTATGTAACACCTACTATGTACCAGGCACTGTGAAAGTGCTTAATAAATATTATCTTATAATATTTATAATAATATGTAATGTCATATATTATTAATCTTTTTATTATATTAACATATAATTACATCAATTATAATTAATAGAATGATATAATATTTAATAATATAATAAATATTATCTTATTTTATTCCCCAAAATCTCTGGTGTAGAAACTTGGGGCTAGGGACATGAGCAAGAAGCCAACTCTTCTCCTTCCTAAAGTCTTTCTCTCCCTTCAGAGACCTGAAGAGAGTCAAAAACCATGGTCTTCTCTCTGAAAGCAGGAAGTCAAAAAATAGGATCTCTCCCAAGTTCTTACAGACTCCATCCTTCATGAAGGCAGGGAAAATTGAATAATCAATCCCTACTAGTGAGGAGAGCCCCCATGCAAATGGACTTTCAGGTGTGGGTTATGTTACACTTACACACAAACATATACACACACACACACATATATATATATCATACACATACATGTATACATGCATGCACACATACATTTATATATACACATATATTTGTATATATGTGTGTGTGGATAAATAAATTATGATGCCGAGGAGAAGGAATTCATTTTTAAGTATGATCTTAACTAAGTTATTTAACCTTTTCATCCTACACAGAGATTTTCCTAACCTGAGAATTCCTTATACCAATGAAATCAGAGGTCCAGTCTCTATTCCTATTCTATCATGATTTCATATTTTCCATATATAAAGTAAAAATTCTGTGATAAATGAGGCAAATGCATTCACATGTTTAAATGCATGTTTGCTTCACATGAGTGATTGAAGCTGGTCCTATCCAAGTTTTGTCTTCTCACTTTGTGGCTCACACATCCTCGTCCCAGTTCATCTTTTGAATGGGTGCACGAGCCTTCAGCTGCTGTTGCTTCCCAGCAATCTCCGACTCTCCTAGGCAGCATGCCTGATGCAGAAAGGCAGACCTTTGATCGTCAAGCACATCCATGACCTGTGATTAAGAGATTCATTCTGATGATGAATTTATATTGACTAGCTACTCCCATTTAGATCAGATGGTATCTCATTCCTAACCCTGTTGAACAGATTTCCCTTTGGGAAAGGATTTTCCTTAGAGTGCTATTTAGTAGTGAATTTTAACAAAACAATTTTTAAAAGACCATGTTATTAAAAACATACTGTGTGTGAAGCAATATTGTAGCCACTGAAAAACAAGTCTTGGATTGTGAAGGCAGAAAAGCAGCACAGTATGGTGGAGAGAGGATTGGATTTAAGTATCTAAAGATCTGAATGGGAGGCCTGACTCAGCTCTTTATTAGCTGGGTAACCCCAGGCAAATCACTCCATCTCTGTGAGCTTCTGTTTCCTCATCTATATGTAAAGAAGGTGTTAAGAAGTTTTTTGTTAGGCCCACAATAATGTGTGAAGAAGTTGCCTAATCAAATCGAGAGGATTATAAGACCAAGGTTATAAGACCAAGGCCATCCATCTTATGGAGTTAGAGGAAAACTTCTTAACACCTTCTTTACATATAAAATGAGAGTTAGACTAGATGATCTTTAAGGTATCTTTCAGTTCTGATTCTCTAACACAATTCCATTTCTCAGGGAATTATGTGTTGTGAATAATACCAACACATACATGCATGTATGTGCATAGGTGTTTATATATACATACATGTACATATACATATTAATGAGATTTATTTTGTCAATTATACACTTAACCCTAGTCTCATTACTCATTAAGGCTTATCCTGTACTTTGATCTTAGGTCCTCTCATCTCCTCCAGGACCATCCATCCTGTCTCTGTTTCTATCCATCTCTGTCTCTCTTTCACATGTATCTCTGATTTCTCTCTTATCACTGACTCTTTTCTATCTGCCCACAAACATGATTTAAAAAAAAAAACGCTAAGGAAGACTTCTTCTCTTGATTCTTCTACCGTCCAGCTACTATCTCACCTGTATCCCTCTTTTATTTTCGAAACTCCAGGAATAAGTTGTCTAAAATAAATGCTTCCACCTCCTTTCTAACCACTCTCTCCTTAGCCCCATTACATTCAAAGCTTCTATTTCCACCACTCTAATGAAATTGAACTCCACCAATGACCTTTTAAAAAAAAACATCTTTTTCATTACTTTGAACTTGAAAACATCAACAATTTCCTTGTACAAAGAAAATAAGATTATATATGACACAGTGAACCTCTATTATATAAAGCTTGGTTCCTGAAAAGTATATATTAAATTTAACATCATAGTTCCAACACTTCCCTGCTTATTTGTTTTCCCTTCTGACCTTTCTTCTGTTCTCTTCTGTATTTTTAAATGTTTCACTACTGTTCTTTTCTTTACTTTGTTTTCAATTTCACTGTCACTATTCTATACCCTGCCTATACCTCTCCTTCCCCTGAAAACCATCCCTTTTAATAAGTATAGTCAAACAAAAAAAATTCCACGTTTAGAGTGTTTCAAAATATGTCTCATCCTTCATCTCTAATCCATCACTTTTCTGTCAAGAAGGTAGAAGTGTGATTCATTGTTAATCTTCCAGAGTCACAATTGGCCACCCTATTGATCGTAATTCTTAAGTCTTTCAAGTTGTTTTACTTTACAACATAGGTGTCATTGTATAAATTGAGCTCTTAGTGTTGCTCCCTTCATTCTGCAGGTTTCTCTGAATCTATCCCCTTTATTATTTCTTATGGTTCAATAATATTTCATTATGTTCGTATAGCAAAATGTGTTCAGCCTCTAATTGATACACATCTACTTTGTTTCCAGTTCTTTACTATAACAAAAATGATATAATGAATATTTTTGCCCATAAAGGTCCTTTCCCTCTTCCTTTGATCTCTTTGGAGAATAAACCTTGTAGTAGTATTGCTGGGTCAAAGGGTATGTCCACATTATTGACTTTTTGACCATAGTTCCAAATCACTTTCTAGAATGGATGGACCAGGGGTGGGAAACCTGTGGCCTTGAGGCCATATGTGGCCCTCTAGGTCCTCAAGTGTGGCCCTTTGACTGAATCCAAACTTCACAGAACAAATCCCCTTAATGAAAGGATTTGTTCTATAAAACTTGGATTCAGTCAAAAAGCCAAACCCAAGGACCTAGAAGGTCAAATGTGGCCTTGAGGCTGTAGGTTCCACACTCCAGGGCTAGACCAGTTCACAGATCTACCAACAGTGCACTAGTGTAGCTATCCTACAAAGTGCCCTCCAACAATAATCATTTTTATTTTTTGCCATGTTTGCCAATCCAATGGGTGTGAAGTAGAACCTTTGGACTGTTTTAATTTGTATTTCTCTTAGTGATTTGGAGCATTTTTTTCATGTGATAGTTTGCCTTTCTTGTATTGAGAACTGCCTGTTTGTGTCCTTTGACATTTTTTTAATTGGGTAAACAAATTAGCCTCTTAATTGCCAAATCCAACTGCCTTTTTTTTTTCAGACTTTATCGTCCCTCACTTCTCTGAAGCTTTTATACTGTTGATCACTTCCTCTTATTGTATCCTCTCTCTTTCCTTGGTTTCAAAAATAAGATACTCTTTGATTCTCTTACATCTTTAATTGGTTCTCTGTATCCTTCACTATTCATCATCTTTTTGACACCTTAATATGGATATTCATTAAGAATCTGTTCTTCTTTGCATTCACTCCACTTCAATGCAATTGATGACTTCAATTACCACTTCTATGTACATGATACCCAAATCTAAATCTACTGTTAAAAAAAAAGACATGCTGCCGAGGAGAGAGTAATCGATGGGGTCTTCGGTGACTAGGAAGGGCTTACTAAAGAGATGGCCCTGGAGCTAGGTCTTTATGAACAGATGGTGTTTGGATAGACTGGGAAAGGACCTGAACAAGAGGAGGGATAGCTCACCCAAATAGAAGTATGCCTGTTTGAGAAAATACATTGGATATAGGATCACAGAATCATAGATCCCAGAGCTGGAAGGGACTTCAGAAGCATTTGATACCAATCTTTACATTTTACAGATCAAGAAACTGAGGCCCAGGGAGATTAAATGACTTGCCCAAGGTCACAAAGATATTAAGCATCAGAAGCAAGATCTGAATGCAGGTCCTTGACTTTAGAGCCATTGTACCAGACCTTAATAAATATCTATGTACCTGGACCCTTCTATTATCTTGAGAATCTACTCAGCTTTGAATTCAAACTATTCACAAAATTCTCCAGAGCCCCAGCTTGCCAAATTTCCTCTTTTAGGCTAGTTAGAATTTTACCTTTTAGACCCAACCAATATTTATCATGTGACTCCTTATTGTAAGGAAAACAAGAACAATTTACTCAAAATAGCAAGCATTTTGATATCAAGAAAGCACTAAAGAACAAATAGCAGAAAATACTGAAAACCTCTTCAAAGACAGCTTCTTTCCATGCACACCTGGCAGGGAAGCACTGGTCTCAGCACAGCATGGCAGGCTGAAGATATTCACAGCCAGGTTCCAACATGGGGAATGAGGGAGTATTGTAGAAAGCTTTGTTATTTCCCCCGGCATTTCCCGCTCTGGCTCAAACCTTCCTCCTTGGCCCTAGAAGCCCTTAGCATCCTCTGGTGGCTCCTGGCTGGAGTCTCTGACACAGAAGAAGGCAACATGTTTTTTCCCTAAGCTGTTAGAACCAAATTCTGCCAGAATCCCAAGTCCGGGTGAAGTAGGAAGGGAAGAGGAAGACCTGTCGAGTCCCAAACCCTACAGGACTCAATGCAGCATGGCATGGGGAAATCCCCAAGGGTCAGCAGTCATTGTCTCTCCAAATACCTTGCTCTCTTCCTGGAGGGCTTTTTGCAAAAATCCCTCCCAGAAAAGTCATGGAGTTGTGTGCATTTTTATAGCCTGATGGGATTCTGGTAGGTCCCTGAGAGATTCCCTATATTTGAATGATGGGCTGATGGATAGGGTTTGTGTAATAGAAAAGTGAGGGGTGAGGGAAATGGAGGTTGACGCAATCTCCCAATTAGAAAAAAAATGGGGAGCTTGTGCTCCTAATTTGGAGCACACATAGATATTCTGTAACTGGTTCCAATCTGCTAAACACATAATGAAGAAGATCCCTTTTAATTGGCCTCCTAGTGAGAATGAGGATACATTCAAAAGGCACTAGTTAGCCAGGAACTGAACCTGAGTCTGGCTTTTTTCCTTCTTGCATTCTGGCGAGAAACAATTCTGTAAGGGGAGTAATCTCAGATACTCCCCAGTTGAGACTGACATGTAGCCTATGGATTTGGACTTCAGCTCTTCACTTGTCTGTTTACCCTTTCTCTGTTTAAGGTAAAGGAGATGGGAGATGGTATGAACTTGTGAGCTTTTAAAATGTCAGGAGAGAAGCTATCAGAATCCAAGAGCTGGAGTTCATGCCAGAATTTTCCAGAAGACATGATGAGAACCAAAGTCCCAATTAGCTTTCATGATTTGGGCCAGCAGTAGCATAGACTTGGACTTACTGATCCATCGGTCATGACATATTTGGAAGTGAAATTGGGGGAGCAAATGCTATATAGCAGATATTGCATTAATTTTGAGCTCACTCTCCTCAAGGACCAAAGTGGTATAGGGAAAATATGTCCTCAGGTGTTGGTGGGAAATGTTTGTACTTTGGTTCTTGCCATAGCTGTGAACTAAATATTCTTTTGTAATAACTAATTGATTTCAGTTGGTTAAATGGAACTAGGGTTCCATTGGCAATTAATCATTGGCAGCCACCAGGGGCAGGGGGTGGGGGGGGGGAGAAACACATCAAAATGAGAGCTCAAGCCAATAGCATAAGAAAAGAAATCTCTCACTGCCCCTCAAGGCTACCCTAGAATCTTGGGGTGAAATGTAGCTTACCTTGCTCTAGAAGAATGAGTCCAGAGAATTTATATATTTGTACAGAGGAACAGAACTAGATAAATTTAGAAAGGCAAAAAAAAAATATTTTGTAGCAGGGGTAATCAGGAAAATTCCTGGTTTGCTGGACAGGGATACTTCCCATCAAGCCTGATTCACTCTAGCTCTTTGAAAAGGATCATACATCTTGCTGAGATAACACAGGGAACCTTTGATTGATTCCCAGTGATGGAGGGGTGGGGGGTGGGGAGGAGGTTGCATCAAAGAAAAATGTTAAGTGTCAGAGACAGAAATTCTTGTTTAAGGGAATTCCCTCTTTGTAGTCTATAAGAGCTATAGAAATGATTCTACCCTCTCTTTCAGGGCTTTCTTTTTGGACTTTCTTCCTTTGCACCAGCAAACAGGAGGAAGGAATGTCTCTCTCTTTCTCCCTCTAATAGTAATGGCAGCTTCTACCATAAGCTCAGGATAGTGGGAACACATGCTTGCCTTGTATAATGGAGGGTCTAGTGCAGACTCAGAATGAAGTACCTTGAGGAGACTAGAGTATATCTCCCCACCATATTCTGTAACTGGTTTTCTTGGCCTACTAAATGGTTGGGAGGAGACCCTTTCCATGCGCTACATGGCCTGGGAACGGAGGTGTCTACAAAAAAGTTTGTGTCTGCACTGGTTGAGTTTTTGTTGCGTTTGTGTCTGGGAAGGAAGTGACTCCTTCAATCATGATGTCTGGTGAGAGGCTATGCTTTAGGAGGAGAAGGGCTGTGAGGCCTTCCTCCTCTGAGGCCATCAGGAACGGAACTTTAGACCATGGGAGTTTCAGAGTAAGTGAGGGTGAACCATGAGAATCTGGGAGTCAGACTCCAGGCCAGGTTTTGCAGCCATCACAGCGTTCATGCTCCAAGAAGTATGGACCATGGAGCAGTTGGCATCTAGCAGTAATGCCACCTTTGGACACGAACTTGGTGGGAACTAAGTAGGAAGTAAACTAAATTATGAGCCTAACCTATCATCACAATGAACCCCCAGATTGAGGTGTTGGGGGGAAATGCTTGTCCATTTGTTCTTACTCTAGAAAGTAATCCTACTGTAAAAAGCCTCCTAGTGTTAAATGGTAAATGTAACTGGAGTGCTGGTTACTGGACCCCTGAAATGGGAATGTACACATCTGGGGAGGGGGGCTTAAGTCAATGACAAAGAAAAGAGAGACTTCCACAGAACCCTGAGGAGTGATATAGTCTGTCAGACCCTGAGAGAGTAGGGCCACAGCATAAACATGTTACATAAGCTTCATCTGACACTGGACTGGAGTGTCTGGCTGCCTTCTGCCTTTCCATTTCCTTCCCTGAGTATAGGTCAGCAACTACAGACTCTGAGAAATTGATGCTTTCTGTCTTGGAAGCAACTTTATGGCTTGAGAATTCCTGTGTTCTGGATTTGGGAGATCGGCTGCCTAGAGGGAGGAAAGTTTTCTTAATATACTTCTCAGTAGTATGAACATTTCCAGGGCCATCTTGTAGCTGAAGGATTTAAAAAAAAAGCCATTCCCTGGCTGATTAGGAGATGGGGACTTTAGTGAAAAGCTCAGACGTTGCAGGTCTGAGGTGAATGCCAAATATCAATTCTTACAAGATTGTTTTTACCTTCAGGGACAGGTAGTCCAGTGAGTGTAATAGACTATTTGAGTGTTCTCCTTTTCTTGAGAGAGAGCATGCTATACAAGATGGAGAGTCAGGTTGGAGTTAGGGATATTTGGGTTCTATATCTGTGAAGATAAAGTTTGTGATAACTTTGTAACATAAATATGTAACATATAAATACACATTTATACATAATATAGAAATATGTAACAGAGAATAGAATAATATGTATTTATATATGAATATAAACATATAAAATATAAATAAAAATAACTTTGCAATAACTAATGTTAATGCCTAATTATTAATAACTAATGTTAACTGTTTGAATGGAACTATGGTTTTATTAGGAGCCCTACAGATGCATTAAGGTTAGAGAACTAGGGTTCAAGTCCCCCTCTGGCACTTACTGAACTCTGAGACCCTGTTTAAAGTCACTTAACCTTAGTTAAGTGATCCTAGTTAAGTTGCCCAGGGCAATTCTTCCAGACAATGAGTTACAGAGTACGTGCTGATTTGCCCTGTCAAAAGGAGTTTCATACTAGAAGCTGAGAGCCAAGAAGTCACAGGTCCAATTTTAAAAGTTTCCTGTTTTTGACCTTTGGGTCTTTTGAGCCTTATGCAGTTTTGGTGGTAGAGTAAATAAATCGATGTCTTTTAAATAATGATGTTGTCCAATCCATACTTTTTTGTTTTGTTTTTGTTTTTTAGAAGGACTCTTGCCCTTATAGGGAAGACCTAGACAGGAGCCATACCTAAGCCCTGTTTTAGAGATTGTTACTCTGGAGTTACTCTGGGGTGGGGTAAGGGCCAGGGAGTAAGAAATATGACCCTTATTTGGGGTCAGGATCTCCAGGATTTAATATAAGCTATGAGCCCTTCTTTGGAGTTCCCTAGTTGAATGAACAAATGAAAGAATAGATGAACCAATAAATATACATCATTCTAAGTCATGTGAATGGGTTCAGTTATAGTTTTAAGATAAAATTGCTCTAAAATGAAGTTAGAAGATTTAGAAAAACTGATTTAAGGTTGTATGTTTATGTGCCACACTAGCATAGCCTTTGAGATTTCAGGGTCACCTCTATCATAGCAAGATGAGGAAATAGAATGGAACTTTAGAGGAGTAAAAGTACTACCTAAGTAAAAGTATTACCTCAAGTAATTTTACATGTATTTATTTTGTAAAGGACAGGACAATTTTATACTGGAGCCATTTAAAATTTTTGCCTGAATCTGCGATTTCACTAGTGTAAGGAACTACCCAATGAGTAAACTCTCTTTATACATGCAAATAGACAGCTGTTCTATGTCTTATAGTCTTAAAGAGTTGCCTAGGGGCACTGAGAGATTTACTCTAGGTTTATAGCTGTTGAGTTGTTTCAGTAATGTCCAACTCATCTGGACCCCACTTGGATTTTTATTGTTGCTATTTTTTGTTTTGTTTTTGCAAAGATACTGTAGGGGTTTTCCATTTCCATCTTCAACTCATTTTATAGATAAGGAAATTGAATCAAATAGGGTCAAATGACTTGCCCAGGGTCACACAGCTGGCAGGTTATCTGAGGGCAGATTTGAACTCAGGAAGATCAGTTTCCTGATTCCAAGCCAAGTGCTCTATCCATGGTACCACATAGTTGCCCATGCAGTATCAGATAAAGGCAGGTAGGTGGCACAGTCCATAGAGCACCAGACCTGAAGTCAGGAAGATTCCTCCTCCAGAGTTCAAATTTAACTTCAGACATTTACTAGTTGTGTGACCCTGGGCAAGTCACTGAACCCAGTCTGACTTAGTTTCCTCATCTGTAAAATGAGCTGGAGAAGGAAATGGAAAACCACTCCTGTATCTTTGCCAAGAAAACCCCAAATGAGGTCACGAAGAGCCTGACTGAAATGACTGAAAAAACAAACAAAAAACAACCCACAATAGCAGCACAGTATCAGAAGAAAGAGTTGAACCCAGGTTTTTTTGACTCCAAGACTGAATGTCTATCCACAATGTCATACTGTCATCCCATTTGGGGACCATAATGTAACTAAAAGTTGCAGATAATCTGGATTTAGTGAGGGAAATAAGTAAGTGGAAGCAGCTCTGTTAGAAACTCCAATGGAGCCCTTTTTGGATTGAAAGCTTGAATAAATTTTCTCTAACCACTGTTGGAAAAATTGGCTTAGTAGGCAATCAAAGGAATGTTAGTGGGCAAACAAGTTGTGGCATTACCTAAAAAAATCATATACTTTAGACACAAATGGAAAAGATGCTGAGAACCAGAATAATAAAGCAAGTTAAAATTCAGAAATGTCAAATTACTTGAACTATTCAGTAAGAGCCTAATGGCTGACATAGTCACAAGAGAGTATCTGTAGAGTGTGTTACATTATCTTAAACAATATTAAAAAGGCTTGCTGTAACTGCTAAATCACCTTCTTTCTGGATGGTTACTTACTCTATTATTTCTAAGTTAGTGCTTCTGGGCTAGGAATTAGATTTTCTTGGCACAATTTTGACCTCTAGTAATAAAAATACACCAAGCCTGCTGACACCCAGGAATTTGATCCCTTGTTTCTTGACCTAGCCTGCTTTTCTTCTGGCACCATTATAAATTCTATCCTTTTTACTTAGGTTAAGCATAACACAACCAGTATTGGGTTTACATGAGAAATTAGAGTGAAACACCTCTCCTGTCACTCTCACAATCCTTTTATATTATTTTCTTATGCTGAGACATATGATCAGTCCCTCCAACAGTATTGAATAAGGGCCTGCTATGTTCCCAGCACTGAGCTAGGTATTGCGGGGGATGTAAAAGCAAGGTAAGAAATGGCCCCTACCCTCAGAGAAGAGACAATTTAGTTGGAAAGATGAGATTAATGCACATCACCTCTAGGGTCTCTTCCATCTCTAATGCTAGGATCCTGTGACAAATGATCTAAAGAATGTGATCAAGCATTAAATTGTATAGAATAGACTATAAGGTTTTATAGAGGATTAGATGGACCATTGTGGGCTGACAGTCTAGGAAGATTTCATGGAGAATTTAGAAATGAGCATTGAAGAGTGGGAAGGATTTGAATAGGAAGGGCAAGCAGAGATGACAATTGTGGTATATTATCCAATCTTCTGGCACATTTATAATAAAGCATACAAAGGATCCTCCTGGAAAAGACACAGCTGTGATGATGTTGGCAAGAACACTTTTTTGCACTGTTCAGCTGATTTTCTGGGTATTTCCTCTTAGCTAATGACTTCGTTTGCGGATCTCTTTCCTCATGTGTCTTTCATTCTAGTTTGATTAATATCTCTTCCTACAAGGCTAGTAGGAGGACCTTCTGTAATCGACAGCTCATGGTTTGGCAATGCATCAGAGAGTTCCTACAGTTGGCTATCAATTTCATCATTCTTGGCTGCTGTAATTGTTGCATGGGCTTGAAGGATATTTTTCCTGGTGGTTCTTTGAGAGAGATTCAAATGAGGCTGACTTTGGATAGATTGTATCTCCTTAAGGATGCAGGTGCCCTATTGTTCAAAGAAATACCACACTTAGCTAAATACCACACTCTTTGCCTTACTGAATAGATCAATAATTATTCCTTCTGCAAAGTGAAATGGCCAGGACTGACCTTAACAAATCTCAGAAAGATCTAATATCTATTTTTGAATCTGGCTTTCCTTAAAAGTAAGTGGATCGTTGTTATTTTTCATGTTGCAGGTGAATAGTTCAAGTAATCAGGTACTTTAGACAAACTGAGTCTCTTTTTAAACAATGCTGATGATATCAGGAAACAGACCATGGGAAAGCAGAGATCCAATTCCATTCTCTGTATTAACTATCATACTTTTGGCTAGTGCAAGTTCTCAGAAGTTGGTTTTTTTTTTCTTTAATAACATACTGGGCTGTTTTAAAATTATACTTATCAACTCTTTGGTCAATGCTTTACAAACATAATTACCTTCATTTTTTGTCCATGTGCCTCCTCTCCTTCCTTGCTATGCAGCTATCTTTGTGTTTTATCCCTAGTTATAAAGAAAGAAAAGTGATATTAATGCCAAGTGGATAGAGAATCAACATACCCTCTATTTTCCTTTTTGACATAGCCAAAAAGTTAAAAAATCTGCAGTAATAAAGAAAATTAATAAGACTTACATCATTCCAGCATGCCATTTTAAAATCTGAGAATCATTTAAGGCAAGAGAAAATTACAACCTAAGAAATCAGCATAGAAAAGTTATGCTTTACCAAGCATTAGGAAATCAACTTTTAAAACAATGGGAAATGGGCACTGTCATAACCAAAAATTATTTATTTTTAAGTCTTTCAAATTATGTGTCACTAATAAAGTATCTGATGATGAAAGTATGAAATATCTAAGGAATTTTACTCTTATATATGTGGTTTTTTTTGGAGGGAGCAGGGTCGAGGCTGGGTTTCCTTGTCCAGCTCAGGCTGGAAGTGGGCACTCATGGGCTTACACTTTTCTGATTGGCTAGAGAGCTCTATTTCTGACCCAGGCCAAGTCACCTCTCCTTAGGCAGTCTGATGGCCCACAATTCCTAGAGGCTCACTATAATAGTCCTGTACTTACTAAATATACTTGATGAGTATAGCCCAGTGGTGTCAAACTCAAATAGAAACAGATCCCAGCCCAGCCACCTATTGACCTAGAAAACCACAAATTAACATTATCTATGTTTTATTATATTTTTATTTATTTTGTTAAACATTTCCTAATTACATTTTAATCTGGTTCAGGCTGCACTCCAGAGTATTGGGGGGCAGCCTGTGGCCCAAGGCCATGAGTGACACCTCAGGAATAGCCCATTGCAGCTTAGAACTCCTGAGCTCAAGCAGTCCACCAGACTTGGCCTTTCTGACAGTAGGGATTACAGGTGTATGCCAGGTTCTTTTATATGTTTAATAGGAAGAACATGAACCTGAGTTCCAGCTTGAGCTCTGACACTCATTAGATTTGTGACCCTGGGAAAGCCACTGATTTCTTTCTCTTTTTTTTGAGCCTCAGTTTCCTCAAACGTAAAATGAGGAAAATAATGACACCATTTGTAAATTGTCAAAGCACTATATAAAAGCAAGCTATTATCTAGTTAGATGACTTTCTTTTTAAATTTTATTTAGTGTTAGCACTAACCTTAGAAGAGTTGTGCTGACTCCTCATCATATCTTATTCTGCCTTCTTACAATATTATTATTTATTTTTAATATTAAAAGTTGGAAGTCATTTTATACACTTTTCCTTCTTGTGTTATTTAATCTTCCTTTTGGGGGGGTATGTGAGGCAATCAGGGTTAAGCGACTTGCCCAGGGTCATACAACTAGTAAGTGTCAAGTGTTTGATGCCACATTTGAACTCAGGTCCTCCTGACTCCAAGGCCAGTGCTCTATCTACTGTGCTATCTAGCTGCCCTGTTATTTAATCTTCTTCCACTATTAAAAAAACCCCAGAACAACCAAAAACAGCAGCAACAACAACCCCCAACCCAACAACAACACCCCTAAAAAGCTAAAACTTAATTTGGTCACCTACATATTCTGATATTAGCTCCTCAAACGAGAAAAGTGTTAATACAATCATGCCACCAAATTCTTATCTCCACCACTATTGTTTCATGGAGAGCCAATATATAGCACTGAACTTTGATTTAGGGAGATGTTGGATCAAAACCTTCCTTTGGTACTGACTAGGGTGACTGTGAGCAAGTTTCTTGACATTTCTGAGCCTCTGTTTCTTCATTTGTAAAATGGGGATAATGATAACTGTAGAACTTATCTTACAGAGCTGTTAAGAAGTCCAAATAAGATAATGTATACAAAACACTTTGCAAACTTTGGAACATTTTAAATATTAATAATAATTATTAAAGAAACTTCCATGGCCACGAGGGAAATACCGTTAGAGGGATATGGAAAAAGATAACTATGTCCCATGTTGAAAACTTGGCTAGCAGAATACATCTGAGTATTGCAAAATTATTCCAGGGATATTCTCTACTTACTGCATTTTCTGCAACGTGCTTATTTTTAGTGTATGGGAACAATCCATAATATTTTTTGGGTAAAAATCCACAACACTCTTAGTCCCATCATTTATCCTGTGCTTTAAGCAGGGTAAATGTAGGTAGTCTATTTCTGGATAGTAAGAGAAACATACACACATACACAAAATGATTAATGTGAAAACCACATTACTGGAAAACAATTCCATGGGAGGAATGAATCAGCAAGTAGAAGGCATTCATTGCTCTGAAGCAAAGGGATATTAAAGATGACTGAGATACTGCAAGACTTTTGCTATAAGGAAGAAGCATTATGCCTGAGATGAGCAGCTCATCAAAGGTCTTGGTTTTAATACCATTCTTTATAAGCTTTTCTAACAGAACAGACTTTTAGAAAACTGATTTCTATCTCTGAGGAGCTGCAGAAAAATCTATATGGGAAGGAGAGAATGTGTAGATACTGAAGTCTGAAAGGAGAGAAAAGAAAATAATGAAGTTTTATGTTTGTTCAGTTATGTCCATCCAACATCCAACTCTTTGTAACACCATTTTGGGGTTTTCTTGGTAAAGACACTGGAGTGGTTTGCCATTTCCTTCTCCAGCTCATTTTACAGATGAGGAAACTGAGGCAAACAAGGTTAAATGACTTGCCCAGCTAGTAAGTTTCTAAGGTAAGAATTGAATTCATGAAGATGAGTTTTCCTGATTCCAAACCCAGTTCTCTATCCGCTGTACCACTTAGCTGCAGGTTTATGTAATGGTGGTTAATAGCAGACTCTCATGGTAGAACATACCCTGTTGAGTGCTAAGTCTATGCCCTGGCCATTTGTGGGGAAATGTTCTTAGCTCCTTAAGAGTGTGTGTGTGTGTGTGTGTGTGTGTGTGTGTGTGTGTGTTCTTTTTAGAACAAATTGGAGACTAATGATGGAGGAAAGTGTTGGCCTAGATTTTTTGTTATGTTTTGCATATACACATATATCATATAAGCACATATACATACATACACATATACACACATACATATATGTATATATTCAAAAGACTAAACAAATTGATCTTTTATTGCTTTTTTTAAAAGTCAAAATAATATAGTCCTGAGAACAGGTTATGCCTAATGTCCAAAGACTAGTCTAGCTAAGTACAGAGCAGCTTATAGCTAGCAAGTAGGTCACTAAGCAATGAATTATTTGGACAAGGTGACACATGACACATAGAAGAAAACAGAATAACCCTCAGTCCTCTTTGGCTGCTTCCACTCCCATAGAGGTGGAACAATAGGAAAGGAGATAGAGGGCACTAAGAATTACATAGTTTTTATTTTATTTAAAATAATTTTATTTACTTGATTAATATTAGTTTATTTTGGTATTTTATATATTAATTTAAATATTAATTCAATTTAAATATTAATTTACTTATTGGTATTGTGCTTGTGTAATCCTTGTCCAAGGACCAAACAGTTGTTAAACTAAAGTTAGAACTGAACCACATTTATGCACACATTCTCCATATAAACGAAAACACTCAATAAACGTTGATTAAATATCCAAGACTGTGGATACAAAGAAAGATAAAAGATACCCTGCTCTCAAGGAGCTCATATTCTAATGGTGGCTCTAAATCTAGGCAAACAGCAGGATCTTTTTCAGACAAGCTATTGTCTTGCCACATGTTCTCAATTTTGTGCTTGTGAAGTTAATATTTTGAACCTGGGACTTTACCTCTTTTTTTTTTTGTTAAATTTCATCTTATTTGATTCAGTCTAACATTTTAGTCTATTAAGATCTTTTTGGAGCTTGTCTCTGACATCCTGTTAGAAAATGTTAAAGGAATCAGTATCACCAAAATCAGTCTGGCAACAATCATTTATCAAGTGGTTACTATACGTGAGGCAATGTGCCAAGTACGGGGAATACCAAGAAAGGCAAAAGATGAGTAGTTGCTCTCAAGGAGCTCCCATTCTGCTATGGGTGGCCACATCAAAACAACTAGGTACAGAGAAGTTACATACTGGATAAATTGGAGCTAATCAATAGAGAAAAGACACTAGCATTAAGGCAGACCAGGAAAGGCTTCTCACACAAGATGAGATTTTAGCTGGGACTAGAAGAAAGCCAGGGAATCCAGGAGGCAGAGATAAGGAGGGAGACTCCAGGCATGAGGAACCAGCCAGTGAAAATACCCAGACACTGGAGACTGAGTCTTGTTTGAGGGATAGCAAGGAAGCCAGTGTCATTAGATTGCAGAGTACATGACCAGGGTAGGGAGGAACTAAAATGTAAGAAGACAAGAAAGGTAGTAAGGGGTCAGGGTTTTTTTTTTGAATGTTTTAAAATAATTTGACATTTTCGTGCCTGAATCTATTTCACCTAAAGGGCTCAAAACACTTAAGAAAAAAACCCCTTAAACTTAACTGAATTACTTTCAGAAGAATCCCTGTACCTGAGTGAAGCACATTCCATTTAATACTAACGTGGGGGTATGCAAAATAGCACATTGGTGATTAGGAAGAGTGAACCAGTGGTAGAACTGGTTCCTAGATTCCTGTTGCTCTAAGAAGGAGATATATGATCATCCTCCCCCACACTCAAGTCTTAATTCCAGTTTAGTAAAGCATCTCCTGGGATAACATCCAAAGGTGTTAGTAACGTTAATAATAGAGTCAACTCTTGATTATCCTTGTAAGTAATGTGGAGCCATAGTGTGGCTAAATCCAATAATAATTTTCATTTGACTTTGAAGAGGTTTCTGTACTTATATTTAAATACGGGTGTCTCTCATGTTCTCACAGTTCAAAATACTTAAAATCATGATCCCTTAGAAATAGGCTATGTTGACTTTCAGATTAATATAGAGGGAATGGTCTAAAGGAAATCCTCACAAAAAACAATGTTGGTTTGCTATCTTCTTAGGTCAGGATAGTAATGAGCTTGCTGGTTGATACGTTCTTCCATGCAGGGGATATTTATTTTTACTTAAAAGGCCTTATCTTTTAGCTTCTGCTGGTTGGAGAAGATAAAGACATTGTTTCTATAAGCAAAGTAGTTAGCCAAGTATAGGAAATGATGATGCCAATAATTTGAAAGCAAGATTTAGATAATCTAGAATTTGGATAATTAAGACAATAATGAATGAAAAGAGAGCATTTACTTAGGCATGTAAATGCTGGACAGTCAGGAGACATATATTCCTATTATTTTGTGTTGAGTAGGTATCGCTATGGCTAGAGTACCTGGATCTGTAGTTAAGAAGATCTCAGTTCATAACCCTGCCTCAGCTTTTTACTATATGTGTGACCCTCGGCAAGTCACTTAACCTTTCTTTTCAAAAAATGTAATTTGTTTGTTGTAATATAACTTACAAATATTTTTTGTCTTCTGTATACACAGTGGACCAAGAGTTCTTCTGGATAAAAATAGGCTAAACTAATTAGCTTGATTTAATTCACTTAGCAGCTAGATGGTAAAGTGGATAGAGTACCAGCCCTGGAATCAGGAGGACCTGAGTTCAAATTTAAACCACTCACTAGTTATGCAACCCTGGGAAAGTCACTTAACCCTGTTTGTCTTAGTTTCCTCCTCTATAAAATGAGCTGGAGAAGGAAATAAGAAACTACTCCAGTATCTTTGCCAAGAAAACCCCAAATGGGGTCACAAAAAGTTGGACACCACTGAACAACAAATTTGCTTCTATACCTTTTGAATTTGGATAAAACTTGGTTCCTGTTAATTCAGAGCTGCAATATCAGAAATGACTTCAGTTAACTCCTTTTCAATGATGGCTTGTTGAGTATGGTTAAATGTCAAAGTCAACTTGTCAATCGTCTCAGAGACATTTATGCTAGAATCATCCATGGCTGTCATCTTTGCACTTTGCATGCTGGTGGTAGACTGTTTTAGAGTCCAGTAGATGATGTTTGCCAGACTATAATCTTGATAGTTTTGTAATACATCAGCATCAATATCATTGTAGCTTCTTATGCTCTCAGCATTTCCAGGGGTATTCTCTTATAATTATAAACCTGAATCAATGAAAGATAATACAGGGTGTTCCTGAAGTCTGGACGCATAGGAAATGTGGAGTTATTACATCGAGTTCATGTGAATCTTGCAAAGTGCATCAACCTTTGCATCACAAATCATATTGAAGATATTATTTGTTAATATTCCAATTAAATAAAATGTTGTTGAAAATTTCATTCATTTCATTTCTTGAAAATACGCATTTTTGACTATGTGTCCAGACTTCAGGAACACCATGTAGATCCTACATCAAACTCATACCCGGTATTAAGCAGTCCTAGGACAATGACTGGAGCATCTCTAAACGGAGGGATGTTCTTTGCTTCCTTAAAGGTCATAAGAATTGGTCAGAGTGGAATATGCCTCTAAGTTTGTCACCAACTCCAATGAGCTTACTTCCCAGATGCTTGGGAGGGTAGTTACCTTATTTTTCATCTGTTTAGCAATGAAGGAATGGATAGCACCACAAAGGCCTCAATCTAAGGATACATTAATAACAAAGTATTTCTTCATGTCTTCTGGAGCCTTCATATCATCTTTTTTATAAAGAGAAAAAGATCCAAGTCCATACTCATGGGCATACTTTGGGCTGCCACCATTTTCATAGATTTATCAATTGTCTGGAGGTTTTTGATTGACTTCAGTTGTCTGATAATTTCTTTTAGAATTGCCATATTTCTGACTTGGAACCATCTTGACTGTAGAGCCCAGATGGAATCATGGGTATAGTAGCTTGAGAGAAAATAGTGGTACTGATCTTGCTGAAGATCAGGTCACTTAAGCTTTCTCATCCCCAGTTTCATCATCCATAAAATGATCATAATAATAACACCTACTTCACTGGAGTATTTGAGGACTAAATGAAATACTGTTTGTGAAGTGCTTGATAACTTTATAATTATATTATTATAAATGCCATCATCATCATCATCATCACCACCACCATTAACTATTTATGTATACTTGGATCACTTTTCTCTGTTTCATTCTTCCCCACACTCCAGTAAGAAGGGGATCATATCTAATGACTTTTCCACAGGCAAAAGTTAGTTTAGGCAAAACTGAAAGTCAAAGTTTGTCTTCTGAACCTTCCTCTCTCCTTTCTTCTCTTCTGTAAGGTAAAACTAACTCCTAAACCTGTATCTGCGTTTAATTGGGCACGAGTCAGGGTTTGAGGGAAAAATTCTTAAGTCAAAGGAAAAAAAGCCTTCAGTAGTGGAATTTCAGGCAACAGGAGATTTTGTAGGCAAGGTCTGTCTAGAGTTGCTCAAATTACATGATGTAAGAGTATTGCTCATTGAGATACTTATGCTAATATTTGCGATGCCATTGAGCTCAGCAGAAGATAGATGTTATACAAGCACAAATATCAGTTAAAAACTCAGGACACTGGGGCAGCTAGGTGACACCAGGGCAGCTAGGTGGGGCAGTGAGTAGAGCACCAGCCTTGGAGTCAGGGGGACCAGAGTTCAAATCTGGCCTCAGACACTTGACACACTTACTAGCTATGTGACCTTGGACAAGTCACTTAATGCCAACTGCCTTGCCTCCAAAAAAATCCAAACAAACCCAAAACTCAGGTCTTCAAAACAAAGGGCCTCACCAATTTGGTCATAGGACAGATAGAAATTTACTTTTTTTGTTGTTTTTACAGTCTATGAAAAATCAGTTTTCCAAGCAATAACTACATTTCCTTTTGACTCTAAAAATTCTATTATATTTCAAGGTGGTATTTGTTCTTTTAAGTAGGCTAAACATTCCATTTGCTTTGTTAGACTAGTTGTTATTTTCATTGTAGTATATAGCAATATACTGCATTTATTTAAAACAATCAATGAATATTTGTATATCGCTGTTTAATTTCCTCATCTGTAGAATAAAGGAGGTGGATTTTTAAAAGAATAACATTTTATTTTTTGATTACATATAAAAACAATTTTTTAACTTCTTTTTTAAATTTTGAGTTCCAAATTCACAGTGCCTGGCAAACAGTAGGCCTTTAATCAATGTTTATAGATTGACTGACTGATGGTTGGGGGGGTGCGGGGCGGGGTACGGGGCGGGGGAGCTGAGGGAACTCATTCAGATATAGATTGAACTTGATGACTTTTGAAGTCTCCTCTAGCTCTCAGATTCTGTGAAACCTGGAAACAGATAATGAATATTGTTTAATTCATTATGATAGTCCAGAAAAAAAGAAAGATAGACCAACAAATGATAATTTGCAAAGAGCTGTTTGCAGTGGTGTGCTGGAGACAAGGAAAACTTAAGATTAAATTTTCAGTGCAAGCATTTACACTTCAAAAATCAGCAAAAGTTACAAATGTTGGCTTCATTTATTGTTTTGTTGATTGTCTAGACTTAAGAAAATGATGGATAAAATGTTAATAATGCAAATGAAACTTAAAAGTATTCCTCATACCTTTCTCCTTCCCCCTCCCCTCACCGCCCCCCCCCCATGTCCAGCCCCCTCCCATCCAGTTGTTAAACACTTTCCAGCATACTACTGGCTGTAGGACATTGTCTTTAGGTTTCAGGATGTCATGGTATTAGAGTGAAAAGGTGTGAGGAATAGGTGGCAGGAGAAGCTGCTGCCCTGCTGGGTCCATGTCCCTGTACCCCCTGACACAAGGCCCATAGACTCCAGAATCATAATTCTTTTCATTTGGACATCTTCTTTGTTATCCTATAAGGCTAGTCTTAGACTGTGTCCAACATAATTGATATCATAAACTATTTTCAATGTGGTCCAATGCAAATTTTTAGTTACCAACAAGAAGTGATCGAACATTGAATTGTGTAATAATTGTGATTGCTCAGCCAGTGGTTATATTTGTGTCCAGGGGCTGTTTCATTTTTGCTTTTGTACCCCCAGTGCCTAGCACAGTGCAAGACATGTAAGAGGTGCCTAATAAATGCTTGCTGATTAAGTAATTTTTATGTAACACTACAATTTACAAAGCATTTTTCTCACAACGTCTGCAAGTTAGATGGTACAAATATCCCTTCCTTCTACATACTAGGAAGCTAAGTCTCAGACAGATTAAGTGATTTGTCCACGGTTATAAGGCTAGTTAACAGGGAACCAGGGCTTGAATCCAGGTCTCCTGATTCAATTCAGAAGCTCTTTCTACTATGGGTATATTTTTTTCTCGTGTAGAAGGTTGTCTACAGCCTATCCCTTCTAGTGCTTTAGATGCCACACATGGGTATGATTTTCTTAGGGAAAATGCCATACAAATAAAGTTGAATGTTGATTGCAACATATAAATTATGGAGTAGTCTGTTTTAATTTTTCATTTTAAATAACCAAATTTTGGAAGAAAAAAGTACAGTGCCAGTTAATAAACTGCAGAACTGTCACAAAACCTTAATTTTTTGAGTCCTACATTTGCGTTTTTTCAAGTAAATAAGAAAATGGGCTTGCTTTGTTTTTTTGCAGAACTAAATTCTGTCTTCATCTATAAACTAGAGTACATTCACATCAGATCTGTACAAATATTTTAGACTTCTGTGTAGGTCAAATGTTTCTTAGGCAGAAAATTACTTGGCAGTTTTCCCTGAGCCACTGAATTCCCTTTGACTACTTCAACCTTGAGCTTCATTTGGAACTGGCAGAACTTCACCGAAAAATGGGTATTGACCCTGACAAGCAGAGTTGTTTGATAATGTTAAACCTCTAAAGCAGTCCATGTGCCATCCATAGCTTTTCCTTTCATCCCTATTCCTGTGACTTGGATGGAAGGTCCCTCTTAAACGTCCCATCTCATGGGGCTAATACTACTTTACATGTACCTCCTTTTATACACAAGTAATAGCAATTACGATACTGATATTTGGATAAAGGGTATTTGGTTCTATAAAGGAAGACTTCTAGTAAAGAAAACACCACGCTACAAAAATGTCTGGGAATCCACGCAGAGCTGGCATTTCCTTTACCTTGCATCACTGCGGTAATTTAATATGATGCCAATTTTACCAGGAGCTACAACGATTAGAATAAAATAATAAAAGATGAGGGAAAGCTATGGATTAAAAGCGGAGGGGGGGGTGGTGGTTCACTGAACAGTACCTTTGTACAGTATGTTTTTGAAACTCCTCGAGGCTCAAAGAGAGGACCTGCAAAACCTGCCTCGGGAATAACTCCAACGCTTCAGGGGAGAAGGGAAGGCTAGACAGGGGAACGCCTCCTCCCTTACCCTCCTACGCAGGCTTTTCTCCCGCAGGCGAAGTGCCAGCTTCAGACTTCTTCCGAACATGGCGAGGCTGAGCGCGCGCGTCACCCGGCTCCGAGCCCCTCCCCTTCCCTGAAACAGCCCCCCACCCCCACCCGCGTCTGCGTCTGCCGCAGCGGGGTGTTTGGGCTCCTGGTTGTAGGAGGGAAGAAACATCCTCTCTTAATCTTGCTGCTTGGGTACGAGCAAATGGAAAACATGGGACCATCCAAATAGGACTTTTGTTGCTCTCCAGACTTGAGGCAGCTCATGCAAAAGGCATAATTTTAAAGAAGAATAAATGCATTTTAAAAAAATCAACCTCTCCATTGTCTATTTTTAAAGACCTCCTCACCCCTTCCCCCTCCAGTGGATTGTAAAGCAGCCATGGTAAAAATAGCTAGCACTTTAAAGTTTGCGAAACGCCTTTCAAATATTATCTCGTCTTCACAACAACCTTAAGAGGTAGGTGATATTATCACCACCACCCCTATTTCACGGATGAGTAAACAGTCAGAAGTTAGGTGAAGTGTCTGAGGTCGTTTTTTGAACTCAGGTCTTTCTAATAAAGAATTTGGGAAAGCTGCTTTTGGAAAATGAAGAGTGGGAGGGGACTGAAGACTCAGGTTCAAATACCACCTCTGATGCTTAATGCCTTTGTGATAAAGGCTCCCTCGAGCAAGGAGGGAGGTGAAGTGACTTCTAGCTTTGTGGTTTGGGGGTAACCTGTGCCAGAATCTTCAATACAGTACAAAGCTTTATTCACCATCTCATGAGGTTGGTTGTGAGGACAGAGCTTTAGAAGCCAGTAGTTAAACGAGGGCTATCATGAAAGGTTTGGAAGATGGAAAGAATACTTGGGGGAGAGAGCGTTTTGGGGGTTGGGGGGCGAATAAGGTTGACTTTGTTCCGCTGAGTTTGTTCGCTTTTGTTTAAATCAGGGAGACCAAGCGCTTGGGTTCCCAGGGAGAATCCAGTACAGCTCGTAATTCAATTCTGCTTCTGTCTGTCTGTCTCTGTCTGTCTGTCTCTCTCTTTGTACCTGAGACTACAACTCCCAGGTAGGCCACCTTTCTCCCCGAGAACCAACGAGCTACCAGTACCCTCCCAGAGTAGGCGACTATGAACCAATGGTCGAGGAGAGAGGCGGAGACTTTCCGGGTGGGGAGCGGGGAGGGGGGGGGTGCTAAAAAAATCACTGCTCCCAGAAGTTTGTGGAGCTCTTACGAGAAAATGTTATCGCGCTTTCCCCTGTCTTTCCCCTCCTGACACACAGACACACTTACTGAACGTGCAACAAGCTCAAGTGTGTGCGTGCGTGTAGGCTGCCAGTTTTGATCCCGGTCCCCACCCCCGCCCAAGTTCCCCGCTATAGACTAGTGAAACCCACCGGAAAGGGGAGGGTTCGCTCACTCCCTGCTAGGGGCTCGAGGGAGGGGCGGGGCTAGGTGGGGCTCGCGAGCCCGCGCAGCCGCAGTGGTGCTCCTCCGTAGCCGCCGCTGCCACCGCCGCCGCCACCACCCGGGCTCAACCGCAGGCTGGAGACAGACGGGGCCGAGAAGAGACAGAGACTGAGGAGGAGGAGGAGGGGGCGGGGCGACGCCCGGTGACCGGAGCGCCGCAGACTGGCAGCTGCAGCGTCTCCCCCCTTTGTGTCTGGTCTGCTCTGCTCTGGTCTGAGGCTCGCGAGCTGCCCTCCCCCTCCTCCCACCCCGCCTCAGCCGGGGTGCGGCGTGTCTAGGTGCCCCCTCCCCCTCTCCGGGCACCTCCATCCTCGCGCCGCCGCCCCCTCCCCCCACGAGCCCCGCGGGGAGCGAGCGTCGAGGAGCCGCAGCCCCAGCCGCAGCAGCGGGAGAGCCGAGCGAGGAAGGAGCAGGGAGCGACCCAGCGGCGGCGCGGCGGCAGCCCCGGCTTCCTCGGGGGGTGGTAGGCTGGGGAACCATTGACGGGAGAAGGAGGAGGCAACGACGAGACCCGGACGGCGGGGGAATGGACCTCGGAGCGGCTCGCGGAGCCGCGGCCCCGGGACTTGGAGCGTAGAAGGAAGCGGGCCAAGGAGAAGAAGAGGCCGGGGGCACTGCCGGCCTTCCCTGGGGGACCCCGTCCGGCCTGCCCTCCTCCCTCGGCCCATGGAATTCGGACGCGCCTGGGGGCTTACTGGTTTCGGTTCGGCGGCCGGGCGGATCATGGGGGGAGGCACCTTTGCGCATCTTGTCCGCCTTGAAATCGAAGTGATTTGAAGCGAAACTTACTTAGGAGGGACGTGCCCCCAGCCCACGGAGCCCGGCCTCTCCCCCTAGCTCCCCATCACGCACCAGGAGCAGGAGCCGCGCGCGATGCGGCCTGGAGCCCCGGGCTTGACGCCACCGCCCCCGCCGGCAGCGCCCCTTCCCCAGGCTGCGAAGTTGTAGGGGTTCCCCCCATTCCCTTTCCGTCCTCCTCGGAATACCCCTTACTCGCACCTGCTCCCTGGCTATGTTTCCTTCCAAACCGGGCTCCTTTTTCGATATTGTGAAACTACGTGGGAAATCATCGTGGTGATTTCACAGACTTCCCCTGCCGCCCCCGGCCCCCCATCCCTCCCCACATCTCCGTCCGGAGCATGCATCCTGTTTGGAGGGCAGAGCCGCGCCGTCCTCCTCGCGTGAACCACGTCCGAGGAGGAGAGAAATGAAGGGAATTTTCTGCAGTGGAGTCCGAGCTCTGCAGACGGGTCCTTTAAGCATCTGCCATTTGTCGTTTCAAACTGCATTGTGAGAATTCCGAGCAGGAACATCAAGATAACTCAAAACGGAAAAAGGAGGGGAAGGAAATTCCTCCTGCCGGTGTTTCTCTCTTTCTCTCCTAGTTTCTTGACCCTCTTTGGCTCCTTGGCTTGCCCAGGTATGACTGCCTCTCTGCAAAGCCTCGGGCCGGTGCTGCTGCTCTCCTGGACCGTGTTGCTGATCAGCACTGCGGCTGGTGAGTAGCCACTGGATGCTATTGACTAGCCATCTATTTCAACTCTGGGGTGGGGGAGAAAAGGGGCAGGGCTGGCATTTAACTGAGCGTGTGATCGAGGAAAAAGCAGAATGTCTGCTGTCCCAGTTAAGGCGCCGATACAGATGTAATAACTATTTCGAGGAGAAAAACTATAATTGCATACGTTTTTCCATTCAGTCAACTGGAATTTAATAACTTAGCATACCTGTGTTATTTAGAAATTTATTCTGGTATTTTTTCTCCCAACTAGGAAAAAAGCATAGTGGGTGTGGTATGACATTTTTAGCTGTGAGGTAATGCGAGAATTAAAAATAATGTTTTAATCACCACTGAACTGTGTGTGCTATTATGAGATCTTTGGGAATAGAGCTTTCAGTTTTCAAAGACGCACATTTATGTTTAAAGATTGGCATTTTTATTACAGCGTATGCACGACTATTAATTTTTGAATTTGGAACATTTTTGGGTGGGATGTTGTTGGCTCCAGATTACTCTTTATTATTTTCATGTGTTACTGAATGGCTGGATTAGGTGATGACGAGCATATCTGTTTTATTCTTTAAGTATTATAATACTGTTAATTGCTGGTCTTTTTGGACAGACAAGTTATGTCAAGGATTAATTCTCTGAAGCTGGTAAACTAGTCTCCCATATTTTCATCTAGGGTTACTTACTGTTGGGCAGAGACATTTTCTGACATCCCTTCACTTTCCAGTCATTGAGACAACTTTAAGAGTATGAGACTTGTGAGACTTTAAGTGTTACTGTAATTTATGGGTTATAGTAGCCACCCCTCGTTTTTGGAGATTTTATTGCTGCAGTCTGTGGAAATCTTTCAGTCTTATCGATTGCTTGGAAGACAAAATATGAAACTATCTTATGTAATCACTGTTACTCATCTTCAGTATCCAACCATACTTATAATATTGTCTGCGTTTAAGAATAGCATACAAATTACTAATTTAACAACAAGGAAAATTTGACAATGTTTCCATATATATAGTAACATTGTGTGAGCTTCTTGATAAGCACAGGGTTTGCTTCCTTGTTTTCCATTTTTTAAGAAGGGCCTGCTTTGAGAAAGATTGCTGGTTAACAACACATGTTAGAATGACTTGTGTGCCTGGGATGTTTTGATGTTGCCTTTTACTTTTAGGATAAATATGTTTATAATATCAAAAATAATTTTAAATTTTCAGTTGAAAGTGTTTTAAAACTTAATATTCAGTGTAATAGATTAATTATTCTGGTTCCTTATTTATCTCTTTTAGGGAACAAATAACTTAAATTTCTTTGAATATTTTAGGTAGTGAAACATTCTTTATATGAAACATTTTAATCTATATATGGAAACTGCATAAGTTAAACGTAAAATTTAAAAAAAGCAAATTTCCAAGAAGGTGCAGTGGGAAACAGACATTAAACATCTCTTAATGAAGGCTTTCAACATTTTTGTGTCAACATTTTTGTTGTACCTGTGGCTATATTGGAATGTAAAATTATTAAAATTTAATAATAGGTAGCATTTATATGGCATTTTACTTTTTGCAAAGTGCTTTACATGTTACCTCATTTGATTTCTTTTACATGCTATTTCAGTTGATCCCTATAACAAGCCTGGGAGACTGGCACTGTTATTATCCCCATTTTACAGATGAGGAAACTAAGGCTTAGAAAGGTTAAGCGACTTGACTAGGATCACACAACTAGTAAGTAACTAGTACTAGTAAGTTAGGATTTGAATTCAGGCCCTCCTGACTCCACGTCCAGGGTCTTAGCCAGTAAGGTAGACTGACTCTCCAATGAAGTCATTTGTGATATGACCTCCATAGAGTAGGATAAAACCATGTATTTAAACATTATTTTCTATCTTCTAATAATAAAATAGTTCTTAGAATTGTGGCCTAAAAAGAGTTTGGGACTTTTTTGTTGTTGTTGTTTAAATCACAGCTTGTGGTAGGCATAGTGAATTATAAAGTTTGACTGGGTTAATTTACAAAAAACCCCCAGCATTTTTAATCGTGTCTCTGTAATTAGTGTAGTGTTTCTCAATCTTTTCACCATTAGGACTCCTTTTTAATGTCAGACTATTTTATGGATTTCCAGCACACATACACGCAGACACACTCCTTCCCATGACCAGAGTTGTGGAAAATATGTAAGATAAGCCACTATGAACTCAGTAACACTTTTAAATGAATTTGTATCTTATTAAGTCCATACATTTGAAAAATGGTGCTACCTGTATTGTGAGATGTATTCTGCTTACATGTTTATTTATGAATTCATAGGCCCCTCACAAAAACTTCAGAGACCTTTTTGGCTTACAGGTTGGGGAGTTATTTCTATAGTTATGTTTTGAAGAATTCCGAATCTGCTCAGGTGAAGATATCCAAAACTGATTTTCTGAGTGATACATATATTAGAGTTAAGAACTCTTGCTAGTCGCTGATATGTAGAATATTTCAAAGGCAGTTACCTTTGCTCTGCCAGCTTTGAGAAGGCACTTGACCAGGGTACCTGGCATTTCTGTGGTGTGAAAGGACCTTTCCCCAGTATTATCTGCTGGACTGAATGTTTATATCTTGCTGTTTCCTTTGGTGGAGTGCTGAGCTGCTCCTATTTTTCGTAGGCTTACAGATCATAGAAAGGTGCCTCAGAGGTCAGGTATGCCAACCTCATTTACAGATGAGGAAACTGAGGCAGGAGGGAGGTGAGGTTACTTGCTGAACCTGAGTCCTCTTACTCCAGAGCCACCACTCATAGCACTGCCTCCACATTGCATCCTCCGCCTTGGAAAGTGGTTGTCTTTTCAGGTGAGCAACACTCTGACCAAGTCTCTCCTCAATGGGAGCTATTCTATTTATTTGACATTTCACTTTCTGCCCACCCTGACATAGTCAATTTGTACTTCAAGTTAAGAACACCTACTTAGAGAAAAATTGAGACCATCTTCCTCCTTTCTGCCAGCTCAAATCACTCTCTCTTGACTTCACCTCCTGGTC